>NC_067226.1:18965000-19597500 GCF_019924925.1 Ctenopharyngodon idella
TTTGAGAACTGGTTCGAGTTGTGTGTCATTAGTTTGAAAGGCATCGGACAGGTCCAGCAGAATGAGGATGGTTGATTTGGAGGCAGCATTGGCACACTGTAGGATTCCATTGAGGTCAGTGAAGCCTCTCTGGAATGTCCACTTTTGAAGCTAGACTACAGAAGAAAGCCCTGGGAAGAAGAAAGCCCTGACTGACAAGAACTCAGGACAACAATGCTCACAAAAAAAACCTTAAAAAAATATTTGTTAGACTGTTTGTCTGCTCCAGGCTGCTTGATCAGAGACAATGGGCCTGCTCAAACATAACCAGCAGGACCATATTAATCACTTAGACAGGTATTATAATTGTGATTTAACAAAGCAAATAAGAGGAAGCTTTAGGTGATTTTGGCAATTAATATAAAAAACTATACATATACATTTGTTTATTTAGCAGATGCTTTTATCCAAAATTGCTTATAAATGAGGGCCATCAAAAACAATTTGTCATACATTAAAACTGTTACATTATGTAGACAGTTCACTCATTCCATTCTACTCTATTTAAATGGGTTTTATGGTTCATTAATCTTTTACTTTCTGAATGCAACTAAGAAGAGTGATGCAGGTGGTGTAAAAAAGGAGCAACACTGAAATATAGTGACTAAATTTTGCAGAGCTGCACAGAGTGTGTGCCAAAGTGGCAAAGTACCAAAGTGTCTGTTCCCTCAATGTTCCTCATTGGAAATGCACGTTTTAGAGAACTTTGTCCAGAATGTCCATGAATATTTTAGAGAGAAGCCCTTTTCCCCTTCAGACTGCCCTGGAGCAAGAGATGCTAAGTAGAACACACCATCATCAGAAACGATTCTTGAAAGTTTCTTATTTGGTAGTTGACTGACTCAAAATATCCAGAGGCAAGTTTAGGTTTTCAATAAGTGATTACAGTCTCCAGATATCATAAGTTGTACAGCTGTGCAAAGGATATAATCCAATATTGCTTAGATGTTGATGGATTGCCTGCCCCTGAACAGAAGAAGTTTGTGATAATCAAAACTATCATTCAAATATCACTTTAAAACTGCCAGCATGATTCATAAAAATACTTTAGTTTGGACGGAAATATTTATTTATATGTTTCAGACTCAGTCCTTTCTGTGGAATTTTGTTTGTATGTACTGTAGTTGCCACAGCTGAAACAAATTAAATGTCAGGGGTGCATGTAAAAAATCTATGACAACCCCTCAAAACATAACAAAACAATACCTTATAGATACTTTTAGTGATTTTGAAATGTATTGTACACATATGATACATGCTGTTGAACACAGTTACTAGATCTGACCTCAATATGACAGAGTCGTACAACTGATAAACATTCTGAGGACGTAACATCTTAGAATTTTTCAGTATGCACACAATCATAAAACATGCAAAGCTGGATTTGTGTATGGATTTTACTGTTTCGAGAGAATGAAAAGAATTTTAGGAGAGTTTTATATGGAAAATTGGTACTGTATGAGAGTGGAAACAGGCAGTGATAAAAAATAAACTAGAAAACAGGGATAGTGAGATCTGAGATCATTTTAGTATACTCTTCTAATTATAAATATATTGTTAAGTGAGATTAACTGTTTATAGTAGGATAATTAAAAACATTTTTTGTGTCGTGTGTCTTGTGACGTTAATCATTACAGTCGTAGACGCAGGGGGTTTTCTTCATTCAGACAGAATGAGTGTATGGGAACAGTTAAGAACATGGAAACTCGGTTTCCATGGGAACTCAAAACAAACGGGGAAATGTTTTCCTCTTTAGTCTGTCCTGCTCAACCGTTCTACTAAACACAAACACTCACATCTGTATTTTTGAAATCAACCTTAGAAAAGCACTAAACCTTTTCTCATATCAAAAGTGAAAGCTGCAGCAGAAGGCTGAAAGTCTAAGAAAATAATCCAAATGGATCAGGCAAATGGAAAAACAGATGGGGGAGGGGGTTGGTGAGAGATCTCTAGAAAGAGAGAGAGAGAGCAAATGAACGGATCTCAGAGTCAGTCATTTGTATACTACCTCTCCACATCCTATTACATGCTTAACCAGTGAAATGACACCTTTATGAGGACGTGCGCCTTGCACACATATAGATGTACAGATACAGTATATACATGTATATGTAATGAAGGTGCCATTTCCCTTTTTTTCAACAGGGCTTAGTCATAAATTATTACCTAACTTATTATAATTGAAGACTCCTAGACTTCTCTAGAAACTACATTTACAGTTGAAATTCCAATGTTTTTTCAAAGTTGCTTCAACAATTTGGTTTGTTTACAGATCAGTATTGAGAGGAATATTTAAAAGTAACTTAGTAACTGTGTCTAACAAACAGACAAACATGACATTTGTAGGAGAATGGGTTAAAGGTTTCCCCTTGCTCTGTATCAAACTTCTTACGTCACAGCAACAGTTGAGCAGTGAAACTGCAACAGACTGTAAATTGCGGGAGAGACTGAGAGAATAGTATAACAGAAAGAAGCAATAGAAACTGTCTGAAAGAGAGCGAGTGGGAGAGGAAAGCCAGAGAGACTGAGGGGGTTCTAATCACTGGCCTCATGTTGTAGGAGCTCATTTGACACAACAGAAGTCTTGGCAGAAGAATGCTCTTTCCCGCAGGCCAGCTGGCTTTGAGCACAGGGATATGGATGTCCCCTAAGTGTGGATACCACTCTGCTTCGCTCCCTATCCTTCTTTATCTTCTTCAGCTTTTAAGCACTGGGGCATCTTGGCCAAATGGTAAGAGTTTTGCAAGGACTGTAACATTTACTTTTAAGAGTAATGACTGTGTTTCTCTGACACAAACACTGTTATGTGCAATGCTCTGTGTAATTAAGAAACCACAGCCACTGGAAAGTATGTGTATATGACAGCATGTTTAGTCCTTAATGTTATTCTGCAGGTTACTTTCAGGTGAAGTGTGCTTTAAAGATCAGCTTTAGAGAAACGTTCCTTAAGTCCCAGTTGTCTTTTTTTCATGTGAGACTTGCTGTATTGTGAATCTGTTTAAATATTCATGACAAGTTGTTCTTGTGTTGCTTGCAAATTTTAGATAATCTTTAGCTTTGAATTGTTTAAAATAAATAGAGGTTTAATTCATGGTCCGTTATATTTAGTGTTTAGTAAACCTGAATGTGCTTAACATGCATAAATCTCTTTGGACATTTTCTCACAAATGAGAAAAACAGACATGAGATAAATGCACCAGGAAATGACTATAGGAACCTGTCTGTAAACTCAAAGATAACAAGACACAGACAGGAATCTTGCTCCCACAAAAACTGAATAACTGGAGTAGGTTATAATTTTGCCACTGTTGCACAATTATCACTCATCTTAATTATGGTCACAGCAAAATGATGGGTGATGGGAAGATCACAGACTATAATTACAAGACTGGTAGTCAGATCTGACAGAAGCATGACTTGAACCTGCCAAGACATGGTTGAGAACTTAAAGATAGTTTGGTTATCTACACAGCATCATAAACTTCAGCATCATTTTGTCGTGCACAATATTCCCTCACAAACCATCAGGTCAGCTTTTGCTGACTGATTGTTAAGAATAATGACCTTCCCCTGACTGAATTTGGTGACATATTTTTCCTCTAACATGCCAAATGAAACTTATCACAGTGAACACTTCATTTTAAAGGGTTAGTTCACCCAAAAATTAAAATTCTGTCATTAATTACTCACCCTCAAGTCTTAGAAACACAAATTAAGATGTTTTTGATAAAATGTGATGGCTCATTGAGGCCTCTATTGACAGCAAGATAATTAACACTTTCAAATGCCCAGAAAGCTACTAAAGACATATTTAAAACAGTTCATGTGAGTACAGTGGTTCAACCTTAATGTTATGAAGCGACAAGAATACTTTCGTGCACCAAAAAAAACAAAATAACAACTTTATTCAACAATATCTAGTGATGGGCGATTTCAAAACACTGCTTCATGAAGCTTCAAAGCTTTACAAATCTTTTGTTTTGAATCAGTGGTTCGGAGCGTGTATCAAACTGTCAAAGTCACGTGAACTACTGAAATTTCAAAACACTTATGATAAAGCCATTCAATTTTATCAAAAATATCTTAATTTGTGTTCCGAAGATGAACGAAGGTCTTACAGGTGTGGAATGACATGAGGGTGAGTAATAAATGACAGAATTTTCATTTTTGGGTGAACTAACCCTTTAAGAAGGCACCATTCACGTAAAGTCAGTCACATGAATTCTGGAAAAGCATGCAAGACGTTCTGTTTCTGACTTCTAGTCTGCTTGATTTAGTTTTTAGGTCGCAGGAGGATAAGTGTCCCGGCCCACAGTGGAACGCCATGTGTCGTACCTGCTGTGAGTACGAGCAGATTGCATGTAAGTGCCCATCTCAGGGAACAAAAGTGGGCTACGCTGTACCCTGCTGTCGAAATGTTCTGGATGAGTGTGACCCCTGCATCCTACACCAGGGTAAGACAGAACTTGAAGTTTAGATAACCTGCAAGTGTATTTTTTTTTTTTTTTTTAGCAGTTCATATTATTGGATTTATATTATACATCTGTGTATCTCTTTAATTTCTGTATTCACCAAGGTTGCAGCATTTTTGACAACTGCAAGACTTGCAACAATGGCACCTGGCAGGCCAAGGATAATTTCTACATCAGAGGCAGGTACTGCACAGCATGTCGTCAAGGGTGGTCTGGAGGAGACTGTCTCAGTGAGTCTTTCGTTTTTTTCCAGAATCCATTTAATACATTAAGTTTAACTCTATTGCTTTTTATTGTCACAAATATATCAATATGTTTAAATACACACTCTATTTGCCAACTTTAGCATGTGGAGAAGTTATACAGAGACCACATGGTCATGTGACTTTAGAGAGTTATCCAATCAATGCTAAATGTGAATGGACACTACAGGTTGGCAGAGGAGCAACGATGGAACTCCGGTAACTACTATAAATGCTACAAAGCTGATTAATGATAAATTGTAGTTTAAACATTTCCCAATTGAATCAGTTTGAAGATCATATTGCAAATATATATATAGTATGTTTTCTCAAAACAGGTTCTCAATGTTCACATGTGTCCAGGTTCTCAATGATTAGCCTGGAAGATGACCATAGTTGTCAATATGACTATGTAGAGGTGCGGGATGGGGACAGTCTGAAGTCGCCTGTGATTGGCAGATACTGTGGGGACGAAAGTCCTCCACCAATCAGAAGCTCAGGAAATTCTCTGCATATTCTTTTTGTGTCAGATGGCTACAATAATTATGATGGATTTTTTGCTACATTCGAGGAAGTCTCAGGTACAAAATATATAGCTAGCTGTACACTTTATTTGTTTGTTTATATTAAGTATATTTTGTTTGCAGTTCAATCATTTATAATAATTTGGTTAACAGATGCTGAATCATACAGCTCCTTTGCTAAATGTAGGCATATATTTTCTCTAATCTCTTTGAGGCTTTTTATTTTTTCTGAGTGGGTTTCACACTTAAAGAGAGATTCATTTAAAAGTCATCTCAGCAAAAATGCCATGGTTTAATTTTTAATGCTTACATATTGCATCATAACATTTTACTTCTTTTCACAAGGGAAAGCACCACCTCTCTGTGCAACCCCCCAGAAGCCTGCAAACGGAGATCTCTTCCTGCGGTACATGGAAGGTGACATCCTCAGCTCAGTTCAGTACCTTTGCTATAAACCATACAAGCTCATGGGAGCATCTCAGCGGGCATGTCTTCCCAATGGCACTTGGAGTGGAAGTGCTCCTGTATGCATAAAGGGTATGCTGACTCTTATGTAGTTATGACAACTGCTTTTGGTATTACACCCTTTGAGACTGACAGAGCTGCTTACAATCAGAGTCAGGTGTGCTTGTATGCCTGGGAGTCATGCTTGTTTGATCTTGAGATCATAGAATGTCAGAATGTCTTATTGAGATCTTTCAGTATTTTTAGTAGCAAAAAGGCTGCTGGATCATTGCAAAATTCAGTGACCTGTTCTACTGCCATTTGATTTACAGAAGCGATCATAAAAGAATGTCCCACTCCACCGCACGTCCACAATGGATACTCAGTAGAGGTTTCAGGCTCTGATGGCAGAATAAAATATGTGGAATATTTCTGCAACAATACCTACATTCTCAGTGGAGACTCGAAAAGAGCATGCCAGATGAATGGGACCTGGAGCGGCAGTCAGCCCCACTGCATCAAAGGTACCGTCTCTACTTCAAGTTTCTAATCAATTCTAAAATACCTTTTGTTCACAATGTGAACTTGAACACTTAAATTGTTTTACAGCCTGCAGAGAACCTAAAGTTTCAAAACTTGTGCGACAGAAGGTTTTAAAATACCAACCTCCTTCCAGGTAGACATTTTTCATTCCTTTGTGACAGTGTGATA
Source organism: Ctenopharyngodon idella (assembly GCF_019924925.1). Lineage (NCBI taxonomy): Eukaryota > Metazoa > Chordata > Actinopteri > Cypriniformes > Xenocyprididae > Ctenopharyngodon > Ctenopharyngodon idella. The sequence goes on from NC_067226.1 coordinate 18,971,433, forward strand.
CTAAACTCGTAAAGTTGTTTTAAAGGGGACGTATCATGACAATCTGACTTTAAAGGGTTAGTTCACCCAAAAATGAAAATTATGTCATTAATTACTCACCCTCATGTCGTTCCACACCCGTAAGACCTTGGTTCATCTTCAGAACAAAAAAGAACAAAATAACGACTTTTCAACAATACCTGGTGATGACTGATTTCAAAACACTGCTTCGTGAAGCTTTATGAATCTTTTGTTTCGAATCAGTGGTTCGGATCGCGTATCGAACTGCCAAAGTCACGTGAACTATTGAAATTTCAAAACACTTATGATGTAACGAAGCGTTCCGAACCACTGATTCAAAATAAAAGATTCGTAAAGCTTCAAAGCTTCATGAAGCAGTGTATTGAAATCGCCCATCACTAGATTTTGTTGAAAAACCTTTTTTTTTTTTTTTGGCACACAAAAAGTATTCTCATCACTTTATAATATTAAGGTAGAACCATTATAGCCACATTAACTGTTTTAAATATGTTTTTAGTACCTTTCTGGGCATCTGAAAGTGTTAATTATTTTGCTGGCAATGCAGGCCTCATTGAGCCATCAGATTTTATCAAAAATATCTTAATTCATGTTCCAAAGATGAACGAAGGTCTTACGGGTGTGGAACGACATGAGGGTGAGTAATAAATGACATAATTTTCATTTTTGGGTGAACTAACCCTTTAAGTGCTTATAATTGGGTCCCCGGTGCATCTACCAACCCAGAAAACATGAAAAAGGACAACCCAGTAGCTTTGTTTTGGCAAGCCTTTCTCTGCAAGCATGTGAAAAAACGATGCAGCTCAGATTTTGCTCCCCTAGTGACGTAGGAAGGGGATCTTATTATAATATTACCGCTCCATTATTTTGTTTTCACAAGCGAAAATGGTGTACCAGTTCTAAGGCCATGGCACAAGTTTGAGCAAAACATGCTAACTGTTCTGTCTTTGGCTGCACAGATGAGCACAGAACACTATTTAGAGTCTCGTTAGCTTGGTTAGCCTGCAAGTTGACCCTGGTGAGCTCGATGCTAAGAAAGGAGCTGTCCGAGCAATATTTTTGAAAAAATATTAGACCATTCACAGCATTTGATAGCCTGGTGTGTGTGGCTCTGTTTGGCAAACTGGTATGCTATGTATGGTGGGCATCCATACGGGTTTTGCACAAAAGATTAACATGAAGGCACATGCTAGTCGATGAGCTGAATCAACTCCACAGCAACTACATAAATTTATCCACTAACCATTCAGAAATGTCCAGTTGCATTCTAAAAGTTGTAACTTCTTTCTTAGTCTCTCCATCGGTGTCCGACTCCAGTTTGAACAATGTAAGGCTGAACACCGTTACTGACAATCGTCATTTTGGCTGTGTGTGAGATTCTCCTGCTTTGTTTTTGGTTGAGCAACCGAAGCGTGAGCTGTTAAAGCTCCACCCGCTTTTGGAAAGCGGTCTGAAGCAGCAGCTTATTTGCATTTAAAGGAATACACACAAAAGCATGTTTTTGCTCACACCCAAATAAGGGCAAATTTGACAAGCTATAATAAATTATCTGTGAGGTATTTTTAGCTGAAACTTCACAGACATATTCTGGGGACAACAGAGACTTAAATTACATCTTGTGAAAAGGGGCATAATAAGTCCCCTTTAAAAAATTTTAGATACTCAGTTTATCCCTTTTAATAATAGGAAAAGTCCAGTCCACAAGCTGTATTCTGCATCCAGTCAGGGAGGGACTGACGCAGACTTGCTGGGGAAAGTTTTTCCTGTTTTCGAAGATTTGCCACCAACTTTCCATCATGTGTATACCAGCATAGAATATGAGTGTGTTTCAGCACTTTACAAGCCTTCTGGTAGTGCACGCCGCACATGCCTAAAGACTGGCAAGTGGAGTGGTCGTCATTTCTCCTGTTCACCAGGTGGGGGAAGCACTAACACATTTACAGCATGTTTTGGAACCAGATTTCCTATTTACAAATATTTTCTATGTATTAATAACCCTGACAGATGTATATGGCAATTATAAACTTGTATAATAATATAATAATAGTAATAATAATAATAAAATGTTTATTTTATTTTTTTATAACAAAAATGGCACTCACTAAATAATCTGATATGATTAGAAATTAGTGACAGAGCTCACTCTGGCCACTCCTTCTTTTCCAGTATGTGGTAAATTGCCACCTGTCAGTCCCCAAAATTTAACAGAGATTCACTGGCCATGGCATGCTGCCATATATACCCGTATGTACAATGCCAGTCCTTTTATGGCAAGGTCCAAAAGACGGGGGGACACATTTGCTATAGATGAGGAAGAGGAGGTGGAGGAGGAGGAAGAATGGGATAAGAAGGACCAGAGATGGCAGCTTGTCTGCAGCGGGGCTCTGGTGAACCAGCACTGGGTCGTGGTGGCTGCTCATTGTGTTGCGGAGCCTGGACGAACTGAAGCACTCAGTGCAAATGATCTAAATGTAGTGATGGGAAAACGTTACCTCAGTGACCTCAGAGTGAACAAGAGACTACAGCACATACAAGTAAGAGATTCAGACTACACTAAAAACAGTCAGGCTTGTATGTCTTGCAGAAGCTCCTCTAGAACCTCATATACTCTGTATTACCAGTGCAATTCAAACATGCCCCATTTATTTTATTTCACTAAACATGTTTTAGAAATTAGTTTTTATTATTTAATAATACATTATTTTTTAAACTGATATATTTGTAGACACAGGTCTCAGCTAATGAACCATGTAAAGGAACAGGTTTTTCTAAAAATATTATTATTATTTTTTTTTTTCTAAAAATGTACATTTATTCACTTCAGAACTTAATTTGTGTCAACTCCGTCAGACGCATTAAAAAGTATGATATTTTAATTTGATCCATCCAACAACAGTGTAAAGTCTTCAATTATGTAATAATGGTGTTCAGTAAAGGAGCTAAGTGAAAAAAATAAATTCTCTATTTTTTTTAGGGTTATTATGAACAATCCAGTTCCTAAATTCCTTAATTCTCTAACCTCCTTTATAATATTAAACATATATAACCCATGTTCTTAGGTAAATCAGACGTGATATCATGCAGTTCAGTTCATGCTTTAATATTTTAACACAATGAATTGAAGAAAAAATAAGACATTTCTTTCAAAATTAACAAAAACCTTCACCTGATGGTGTTAAATACTGACGGAGTTGACAAATACTGATGGTGTTGACAACTGATGGAGTTGACAAAGGTCCAGCTGGGGCCAAATATACAGTATGTAAATAGAATCATGAAACAACATTAGAAGAAATCCACTATAAAACTTCCAGGACTATGTGTCCTACTGTGAGATCCACAGTGAGCAGGAAATATTTAGTGTTCCTCAGTTAAAGATGACCATGACATTGCCTGATTTATTCAGAATTATAAAATATCCTGACAGAGTTGAGCTAAAGTAAGGACACAACTTTGATAGGCAACTTTAATGGAAAATATAATTGAAGACTTACTTTTTGTATTGTTTGATATATTACAGATCTCTGCCTTTCAATTTAAATATATATTTTTAAATATGTTGCATTTTTAAACACTGGCAATTTTACATTGTGACCTCATGCTGAGTATAGAGCATGTATTTAAATAATACTAACAAAATTATTTAAAAATAAAAGCAATAAATGTCCTGAGTATCCAGATTTCCTTTAGATGTAACTTAAGTATTTTAATTTTGATGAATTCATTAATTTTTTAACATAAAGAGGGCTTTTGTGTGTAGAACATGTTTTGTCCCTTATCTCAAGAATCAGTGATTTATTTGTGAGTCACATGTAAATAAACTGCATGTAATATTTCAGTTTACAACAAAAAAATAACTCCTGACATGAGACATTTCCATAAATCAAACAGCATTTCCATATTTTGTGTCTTGGAAAGTTCTTGGAAAGTCCAAAGCCATACAGAGGATACTGCAGACTAAATATACGGATTAAAACTCAAGGCACATTCTTATCGATAATCTATGATTAGGCTTTGCCAGGTAGTCTGCAGGATTATTTACTTCTCAAACCGACCAGCCTCTTTCAGTGCAAGTCTTTCATCATGTCTGTTCCCACACAGATTGCTCAGATCTTGATCCATCCAAACTACAATCCACATCTCTTAGACTCCGACCTGGCCATTCTGAAGCTGGTGGACAAAGCTCGAATCAGTGAGTATGTGTCCCCTGTTTGCCTGCCGCGTCTGCAGGGTGGCGAGATCATTGCAAAGCAGGCCTTCCTCACTGGTTGGCCCGTGACAGGCCAACACAGGGCACATACAGACTCCGAAGCGACACGCACCGGACTGATAGAAGTAGCTGATGTGGTGAAGTGCGAAAGGCAATACGGCAAACACGGGGTCCCGATCAGTATGACCGACAACATGCTATGTGGACGGCAGCATCCACTAAGCCCTTCTATGATTTGCCCTTCTGAAACTGGAGGGATCATCCTTTCATCCTCTGCTGATTCCCAACTCATTTCAGGGCTGGAGCCTTTTCACCCCAGTAGAGCAGAGGACACTGATTCTCATCATTCTTGGGAACTGTTGGGGCTAGTGAGCTTCGGATATGATCTACAGGACTGTAATCCTGATCTCTACACCATCTACACACGGGTAGCTAACTTTAAGAACTGGGTTGAAAAGAACATTGCATAGAGCTCTAGATCAAATAAGGATTGTCTGTTCCGTATTTTCCATGTTCCAGATCATAGAGTGGAGATGATACATTTGCCCTTTGACTTTTCTCTTTTGATTCAATTCCTTTTTTTTTTTGCCAGTGAAATCAAATGTTCATTGAGAGAAAGTGTTGCACTTGGAATTTTACAGCTGGTTTTATGACCTTGCGTGTAGGTGAGGATATGTTTTTGCATGGTAAAATAAAGAGGAAGCGTTCCATGTGAATTCAGTCACTGGGTTTGCAGGCCTTAGCTTGTCTTTGGTCTCTTCAAGATGTTTCACAACCAAATTTTGCTCATACGTTTTACACAATCAATATACATGTATTTACACTTGTCTTTTGTGCAGCCGTTGTCTACTAAAACTGGGACAGTGTATTTATTATTCAAAATGTTTTTAATTAAATGAAATTTGAGGAACACAATGTGGCATTTACTGTTTTTAGACATTTTAGCAGATAGTTTTATCCAAAGCCCCTGAGGCAACCTGAGGTTAAGTGCCCTCCTTAAGGACACACTGGTTATAGCTCATGGCTCATTCCTTACAGGGATCAAACCATCAACCTTCCTAGTGTTGACCACTACACCACACTAATGATATATGATGCTATTATGATGAAACATATGGGTTTCTCAATTCTTTCAAAATCCTTAGTTTATATATATATATATATATATATACATATAAATATATATATATATATATATATATATATATATATTCTAATATATTCATTATATTTGGTGCAAGTCAAGAAATATTTCTTACTATTATCAATATCGAAAACAGTCGTGCTTGTTTTATATTTTGTGATACGTTTTTATATTTTGTGATACATTTCTTTAAGGATTCTTTGATTAATGTAAAGTTCAAAAGAACAGCATTTATTTGAAATAGTAAACTTTTGTAACATACATTTCTTTGCTGTCAGTTTTGATGAATTTAAGTTAGATTAGGTTAACTTTATTGTCCATTCTGTTTATCACAGAGAGGAAATTTGTCTTTGACACTGGTGTCATACATATATACATAAATACATCCACATACAGTAAGTGCTTAACACAACATTCAAACACATAATTAAACAGAATTACACTATCCATATCATTACTAACATATTTCCAAACATCCCACAATAATAAGAGAAAAAAAAAAAATTAATCATCCAAACAATCAATTAAAAAGCACTATAATGCCGACCATTCTCTTGCATTACTTCAGAAAATAGTGCGATTTAAAATAATCACTGCCATTGGGACAAAGATTTTTTTTTACACGTATTCCTTCTGGCCAAAGGGATTTTGAGTCTTTTGAGTCCCAGATGGGAGCATTTCAAAAGAGTGAAGGGGGTGAGTATGGTCTTTAAAAATCGCAATTGTTTCTTTCTCCATAAAACGATCAAATAAGTCCTGGAGTGAGTGCTGTTTATGCCCAGTGTTCTTATTAGCCTGATTTGTGAAAGTTTGTTCTTCTGTTTAACTGTTAGATTGCCGTACCATGAAACAATATTATATGTAAGGATACTCTCAATCATCAATCGTTACTTTAGTAAAAAAAAAAGTTAGGTTTATCATCAATAATTGTTCCTAGGTATTTAAAATTCAAGACCTGCTATACAGTTTGTCCCTTTATGATGACTGGTTTGTGTGCAAGGCCTGTACCTCGTATTCTCGTTTAGCTCCTCAGGCATAGCTCTTTTGTATTTTCAGTATTAGGATGTAAAAAACTACTATTAAACCAATGAACAAGACTATCGATATACTCAAAGTATGAGGAGCAGTTAATTTCCTTCTGACAGGAAACCAATGCCATATCATCAGCATACTTTATGAGGGAAAGATTATCATCACACTGTAATTCATTAATATATACAGAGAACAGTATTGGAGACAGTACACATCCCTGTGGTACATCAGTATTTAAAACCAACTAGTCAGACATGATATTATTGATGCAGACACGCTGAGGTTGATCTTTTAAAAATGCCTTAATCCATGAAATCCTTCAGCTACTAACACCTAAATCATAAAGGCACTTTAAAAGAAGATGAGGTTGGACCGTGTTAAAAGCAGACGAGAAATCCATGAAGAGAATTCTAACAGGTATTTGAGATGATGTTTAAATTTATTCAGAAGAGTGAGAGAGGCATCCACAATGCTCCAATTTGCCCGGTAGGCAATACAATTTTGCTGAATAAACATATTCATTCGTAAAAAAGATAAATAAATAAATATGTCATACTGACCCCAAATTTGAACTTTTGTATGTGTGTGCACATATAAACTCATTGATCACTTTATTAGGTACACCTGTTCAACTGCTTGTTAATACAAATATTTAATCAGCCAATCACATGGCAGCAACTCAATGCATTTAGGCATGTAGACATGGGGCCTGTACCATGAAGCTGGATTAGCTGGCTAACCAGGTAAGTTTTAGATTTGTTTGCGCCAATCCTGGGTTTTAGGTACCATGAAAGTAACTTGACTTTTAGCGGTGTTCATCACCATGGTAACTTACGCTCCACGGCTAACCTGCAGGTTATGTTCTGGTTTAGAGATCTCAATCTGAAATTGGGCCAATCAGATGTGAGCAAAGTGACACTGACACACCCAACACAATAAAGTCACTCCCCCAGTTTCTCTTCCTCCAAATTAAAGGGCACTATATAGTAAAAACAAATATTTAACGATGAAATTGTCTGGTTTTAATGATAATTACTTAGAATTATTTTATGATTTATGTATGATTTGTTTAATTATATGATCTATATTTTTATTAATCCATTACACACACATGTTTAGTTTAACAGTTGTTATTAAACATTTAGTTTCAATGAATATTATATAGATAATATGTAATATAAATAAGGCGTAAATATTAAATACATATGACCTTGTATGTTTGAGTCTATATCGCTATATATTATCAACTATATAAACTAACTTTCACTTGCACTGATAGAGAAAGATCATTTCTTTTATTTGTTCTCTTTCACTGACAAGTGTTTTCCATTAGTGTAAATGCGTTTAAATTCTTCATTTTCAGCAAAGGAGTTTTGAATCACGCTGGCTCTCTCGCGAGCAGTGAATCATAGTTTCTCTCTGTTGCAAGGCATGTGATTGGCTGTTCACTACTGATGTCACGCATTCATGTGCACGCGCTCCACAAACTCAGGATCAAAGCCTGAGTTGACAGAGAAGGTTGATGATCAGCGTCATGGTACCAACAAAGCCGGATTGGAGTGGTTTGGTTTTGTCAACTCGAAACTAATCCTACAACCCTGAGTTTGTTCAACTACCATCATGGTACAGGCCCATGGTCAAGACAATCTGCTTTAAGTTCAAACTGAGCATCAAAATGAGGAAGAAAGGTGATTTAAGTGACTTTGAATGTGTCATGGTTGTTGGTGCCTGACGGGCTGGTCTGAGTATTTCAGAAACTGCTGATCTATGGGATTTCCACGCACAACCATCTCTAGGGTATAGAGAGAATGAGAAAATCAGAAAAAGAGAAAATATCCAGTGAGCGGCAGTTCTATCAGTTAAAATGCCTTGATGCTAGAGGTCTGAGGAGAATAACCAGACTGGTTTGGGCAGATAGATAAGCAACAGTAACTCAAATAACCATTCGTTAAAACTAAGATATGCTGAAGGGCATCTCTGAATGCACAACATGTCCAAACTTGAAAAAGATGCTCTTGAAGCGCTTCTCAGCGGAAGACCACACCAGGTGCCACTCCTGTCAGCTATAAGCAGGAAACTGAGGCTACAGTTCGAGCTGGCTCATTAAAATTGGACAATAGAAGATTGGAAAACGTCTCAGTTTCTGTTGCGACATGAAGGTCGTAGGGTAAGAATTTGACAACATTAAACAATATTAAACAACATTAAAGCATGGATCCATCCTGCCTTGTTTCAACAATTCAGGTTGGTGGTGGTGGTGTAATGGTGTGGGGGATATTTTCTTGGCACACTTTGGGCCTCTTAGTACCAACTGAGCATCATTTAAACATCAAAGCTTACCTGAGTATTGTTGCTGACCATGTCCATCCCTTTATGACCACAGTGTACCCATCTTCTGATGACTACTTCAAGCAGGATAAAGTGTCATGTCACAAAGCTCAAATCATCTCAAACAGGTTTCTTGAACATTACAATGAGTTCAGTATAGTCAAATGGCCTCCACGGTCCCCAGATCTCAATCCAATAGAACACCATTGGTATGTGGTGGAACGGGAGATAATCATCATAAACAACGAGTTGGATGCAGGAGAAATGGGCAGGAATAGAAATGTGAGTGACTTTGACAAGGGCCAAATTGTTATAGCAAGGCTATAAAATGATGTCATTTATTACTCACCCTCATGGCGTTCCACACCCGTAAGACATTCATTCATCTTCAGAACACAAATTAAGATATTTTTGTTGAAATCCATTGGCTCTGTGAGGCCTGCGTAGCCAGCAATGACATTTCCTCTCTCGAGATCCATTAATGTACTAAAAACATATTTAAATCAGTTCATGTGAGAACAGTGGTTCAATATTAATATTATAAAGCAACGAGAATATTTTTGGTGCGCCAAAAAAACAAAATAACGACTTATATAGTAATAGCCGATTTCAAAACACTGCTTCATGAAGCTTCGGACCGTTATGAATCTTTTGTGTCAAATCATGATTCGGATCGCGTGTCAAACCGCCAAACTGCTGAAATCACGTGACTTTGGCGCTCCGAACTGCTGATTCGACACAAAATATTCATACGGTTCGAAGCTTCATGAAGCAGTATTTTGTTTTTTTGGTGCACCAAAAATATTCTCGTCGCTTTATGATATTAATATTGAACAACTGTACTCACATGAACTAATTTAAATATGTTTTTAGTACATTAATGGATCTTGAGGAAATGTCATTGCTGGCTATGCAGGCCTCACCAAGCCATCGGATTTCAACAAAAATATCTTAATTTGCGTTCCGAAGATTAACAAAGGTCTTACGAGTGTGGAACGGCATGAAGGTGAGTAATAAATTACATTATTTTCATTTTTGGGTGAACTAACCCTTTAACACCTTAATCTGGCACCCGTGCCCAGACTTCTGGAATCTCCACGTCTGGCCCCTAGACGGGACATACCAGTGATAGATAGTATCACTCAGGCTAGAGCTCCCTCTACGAGACGGGCCTATGCTTTGAAGTGAAGTCTTTTCGCTAATTGGTGTCCTTCTCAAGGTGATGACCCACAGAGATGTGCAGTCGCGACAGTGCTTTCCTTCCTGCAGGAGAGGTTGGAGGGACGGCTGTCTTCCTCCACCTTTAAGGTGTATGTGGATGCCATAGCAGCACATCACGATGCAGTGGACGGTAAGTCTTTAGGGAAGCACAACCTGATCAGTGGGTTCTTCAGATGTGCCAGGAGGTTAAATCCTCCTACGCCATGCCTTATTCCCTCATGGGAACTCGTAGTCTTGCAGGGCCTACAGAGAGCTCCTTTTGAGCCCCTGGAGTCAGTCGAGCTGAATGCCCTCTCCTTGAAGACGGCACTCCTGACCTCCTGATATATATATATATATATATTGTTCACTTGGGTCTCAGATAACTGACAGAATAATCCTTGAGCAATTCGATAATTTTGTCCCTGGGAGTTGTTTTCCACACTCTTCTGTGATGTTTGTATGTTGGATGTGATGATGTGCATCTGAAAATAGAGGGTGTAGAAGCTTGCTAGTCTGTTACTACCTATAACCTGCAGGTAGGATCCTGACCTTATGCCTGTGCATGTGGCTGTGTGTGTGTATGTGTGTGTGTGTGTGTGTGTGTGTGTGTGTGTGTGATGTATGCACAGAATCTGTTGGATGTTTATAGTGAAAGGGGATATAAAGTTGGGCAAGTCTAGGCAGAGCTGTATGTTTATGTCTATGGTTTCTAGGTTTGTCTGTTTATGTAACATCATTTTTTTTTTCAACTTGAAAGTCTTTCTCCTTTGAAAATGTGTGCTTTATACATTTATCTACTTAGTTGACTCATACTTAGCAAACAGTCTTTGAATGCATTAGGTAAGAATTGTGAAAACTGTGCTAAAGTGTTAAAGCCATCGTCTCAGTAATGACAAACATTGCAGATTTTATTTACACTGACTAAGCATCACATGTGAAATTATTGTAGGAGGTTGTGGGAGTGGTTTCAGTTAAATCCTATAAAAACATGTTTAATCTGAAAGACAGAAATAAATAAATACAAGTATGGTCTCAAAGTAAGATTATTAAAAAATAATATTTTAAATGAATAACAATAAGGTCATTTACAATAAACAATATGTGCATAAGGCACTATAGGCAATGCTCAAAACTTCTCCAATGGGTAGTTGATGTTATAAATATTATTGTAAATTATTAGTCCATGTGTTTCATTTTTTATTTCTTTTGACAGACTTTTCTCTGGAGACATGCAGGGATTCTCCAATCATTTAATCTGGTTAAACCCTGCCCTTTCAAGCTTGTATTCATTTCCCTCCATTTTTTGCATGCAGCGCCCACATCTCAAAAGCCATTCAACAACCGATGCATAGAATGCAAGCCCCCACCCTACATTTTTTCTTCTCCAATAATCAGTTACACTCACATACACACCACAGTATGGAAGAAATTATCTGCCAAGGCTTCCGTTTCATTGCGACTTTAAATAGTCCTGTGGTATCACAAAAATTATAATTTTTTTTTATTAAAATAGTATTCTGAAAAGCATAGCATATCCAGGGGTGCTGTAATGGGCATGTGGGTGTTAGGATAATTCTAAAGGCCCCGTTCCTCCACACCTAATGCTCCCAAAAGAGAAAAATGGCTCTCCGCACCCACCACAAGCCACCCCCAAAGAAGTCTGTCCAAAATCAGTATCGTAAGATACCTTCATTCGCAAGCGCTGCCTACAAAGTCATTTCCTGATAGGGTAGCGAGGCAAGTCAGCTGCCCAAGTTTTCAGACGCACCCATACCCTTAATACCTATGTACTCCTGTCACACTTGTTCAGCTTTGTGGTCCTTATAACATGTTTGGTACTTGTTCAATTATGTGAATTTATCTTGAAATTTATTTTATGATTTATTCTCACTGATGCATGACGCTTGAGCAACACAGAACACTGACCTTCAATGACGCTGTCGAGGCTGGTACGGGCCTGTCTGTTTTTCTTATGTGATCCACTATTAGCTCACCTGTCTGTGAGTGAGAAAAGGAGGCGCATCCATCTGGATTTGAGTTTACCTACCTACGTAATCAAGGACATAATTACTTCATCATTCTTTTTTTTTTTTCCCCAAACTTTTTTCCCCAAATTTCAAGTGTTTTGAATCTTTTAAATACATGAAAGCTTTATATAAACTATCTTGAACTTTCATTTTAAGGTGGGTTGTGTATGTTTATTTTATACCTACCTTAGGTCAAATATCCACATCTGGTGAAGACGTCACACATGTGATGCACCACCTGCTTGTGTTACTTAATCAAGCTACATAACCCTTGAGAACCATAGTAATTTTAGATAACCTTTATTGATGGGCAGTGCCATCTGATCACTTCAAAGAACAAATTCAGGGAAAATCTGATTTTGGCAATAGATCATTTGCTAATCATATTCAATATCAGTTTAAGGTTCCTAGAGATGCATGCTATTTGCACACCAGCACAAGATCACATAATCAAGGTCAAAGTTGCTCTTTGGATTTAAATTAGGGCTTTCAAACGATTAATCATGATTAATCGCATACAAAATAAAAGTTTGAGTTTGCATAATATATGTGTGAGTACTGTGTGTAATTAATATGTATATATAAATACACACAAATTAATGTTTATATTTAAGAGAAATATGTTATGTACAATATATTTTTATTTATATATAATATAAATTATATAAAAGTATAAATAAATACATATACTTGTAAATATTTCTCAAATATATACATGAATGTGTTATATGTGTTATTACATTTATATAAACATAATAATTACACACAGTACACCCACATATATTAGGCAAACTCAAACTTTTATTTTGTATGCGATTAATTGTGATTAATCATTTGACAGCCCTAATTTAAATATATGCAAATGCTTAAGAGTTAATGATTTGATCATTATCGCAGTGATTATTGTGTTTCTAGCTGTCACAAGGCTGAATATGGAGTTAATATTGTGCCATAATTAAACAAACAAATCCAGCATTTTGAACACAATCTGCTTTGCAAAGGAAAACTCGACTCGCAAACAAACAGAAAGTGATGTGCAAATACAAAGGTCAGTTTGAGCGAAAACGCAGATGAGAAACAAATAAATGTATTGTGTTTTACAAATATAAATAAATGACCCTACATCATATTTCACAAATAAATCTACATCATATTTCACAAATAAATACAAACCATCCTACAAATAGCATGTAACCTTTGAACAAATACCAAATCTAGCGCATACAAACGCACACCTGTCTGTTACGATTGTAAGACACTTACCTTTTTATGAGATCTCTCGGCTTGATTTTCTCACAAATGTGTGCAGGCATATTTTCTCACAAATGCATTTGAGCAAGTTCCTCTTCCAAAACAGCAGATGGCGCTATACTATGGGTCAATTTACACTAGTCTCCCTTTACTATTCCACCTTTAAAAATTGCACCTCAAAGCGCTTTACAAGAACATACAAATACAATGGAATAGGGGAAATAAAAGATAGAAACATGCATCAAGACACATTTCAAGACATATATAGTTATATATAAAACAAAATAATCACATATAGAAAATACGTTTACAAGGAGTTTACAGCTGACGAAAATGAGCGGTGAACAGGTGAGTTGGGCGTTTCACAATATCAAGTACGCAAAGTTTGGTAATTCTACATTATCTGCAAAATGCAACAGTAGCAATCTTGATAACGTCACTCGACTCGCTCTGGCTACTCTGGATATCTCTGTATGTGTAACCGCCATATACAAAACATATTATAAAACACCAATCTGCCTCTTTTCATATTCATTTTAACATATTAATAATAGCCACACAAATTTGATTCATGCAATGTTTACATTGATTACCTTCACTGCATGTAGAGTACTAGTCAAAAGTTTGTAAACATTAAAGGGGTGGTTCACTGTTTTTTTTCTAGGCTTGATTGTGTTTATGGGGAACAGTTTAACATGTCTTAATGCTTCATTTTTAATAAAACGCTGTATTTTTCATATATTTTACCTTTATTCTACACGCTGTTTGAACGGCTGGTTTGACTTCCTGATTCTATGATACCACTCCTTCCGAAATACGCAATGGGCTCAGATTGTTTAGCTGGCCCAGTGTATTGTGATTCGCTGAAGCATCCGGAAACGCCACGCCCCTTACCATTAGTTGTTACATGTGCTTCAGTGGAAATGTAAATAATGGCGTCTATATTGCTGTATCAAATTGAGCCCGAATCAGACCCACATAGCAGTAATGATGAAGAGGGTCAAGCAGAACCTCTGCAAGCACGGTTTTTAAAAGACGTTTATTTCCGTTTGTATTTCAAAGTGTTTAGATATGCTGTCACTTGTAAATGTTACTGCTGTTTGTTAGCTTTCAATATACGGTTTTATCTTGATAAAAGCTTTACTGTAGCTGAATACATGACTGAGTAGCATTTTTGTAAAGGTATCGTTTAATTTATAGCATGAACAACTGTTTGTCTATGAACATAGAAGTTTGTTGGTGTTTGTTGGCATTTGTTGGAGAAGTAGGCAATAGAATTTAGCTAACTGGCTAGCGAAGCAAAACCGCGTTGGTCTTTGTTTACGTCCTTGATGCAACCAAAAAATAGCAACATAATACATTTAAAAAACATGTACAAACAATAAAATGTACTTACAGTTAGGGGCTCATAAACAGCAGCTTCTGCTTTTAAAGTGGGAACTGCTTCATCTTTCAATAATAGTCTTTGTGCAAATCCAGCACTGAACTCGTGTAGATTCTGGAAGCTGTCTTCCGCGCTGCATCCAGTGTAGACAATATCACTCATTATAATGGGTTCTATTATCTTTTGATTCGTCGCATCGTGCCGCTTGCGTCCAGTGTAGACAACTCTTCCACTTCCATAATGCCGCGCGACATGGCCTCGCTCACTTTGTTGCGTGTTCCCGGGGGCAGGGTTTTGCGGTGTTTATGATGTCACCAACCCAGGAAGATGCTTGTTGTAGTCCAAACCGGCCGTTTTTGTGCCATAACTTTAAAAGACAATAACTCCGTTTGCATTGAACTTTCAGCGCTGTAACTTTGCAGATACTGTTTATGCTCAAGCAGCAACATTACACACTAACTAAAGTTAAAAAAGTGAAATCGCAATGAACCACTCCTTTAAGGTTTTTTTGATGTTTTGAAAGTAGTCTCTTAATCTCTCCAAGGCTGTATTTATATGATCAAATGTGTCTTGAAATGTGTCTTGATGCATGTTTCTATCTTTTATTTCCCCTATTCCATTGTATTTGTATGTTCTTGTAAAGCGCTTTGAGGTGCAACTTTTAAAGGCATTATAAAATAAAGTTTATTATTATTATTATTATTATTATTATAAACGCATTTTGGGGCTTCTCTCGGGAGACTACTGTAAATTGACCCATAGTATAGCGCCATCTGCTGTTTTGGAAGAGGAAGTTGTGAACTGCATTTGTGAGAAAATCTGCCTGCACACATCTTTGAGAAAATCAAGCCGAGAGATCTCTTAAAAAGGTAACTGTCTTACAATCGTAACAGACAGGTGTGCGTTTGTATGCACTAGATTTGGTATTTGTTCAAAGGTTACATGTTATTTGATGGTTTGTATTTATTTGTGAAATATGATGTAGGGTCATTTATTTATATTTGTAAAGCACAATACATATATATTTGTTACTCATCTGTGTTTTCACTCAAACTGACATTTGTATTTGCACATCACTTTCTGTTTGTTTGTGAGTCGAGTTTTCCTTTGCAAAACAGATCGTGTTTGTTTGCAAAATGCTGGATTTGTTTGTTTAATTATGGCACGATATTAACTCCATAGCTGAAGATGAGGGAAGACGGACTGAAGACAAAGTATCAAATATTAAACAGGGTTTTATTTATAAGGGAAAACAGGCAGGAGTAACAGAGTGAACATGAGCATAAACATAACATAAACACTAACGCCTACACCATACATCAACAGAGAAACTAAATACAACTGTGGTGGATTAGTGTCCTAGGGAACTGATGAGTGGCAGGAAACAAAGACAAAGGGACATGTGATTGATGAAAACAAACTAAAAGTTCATGAAAGTGAAACTAAAGATGAACGAGTCCAGAGGCCTGTTGCATGAAGCTAGTTGAACAAACTTTGAGTTTTAGAGTAGGTTTGTAGATGAAAAATCCATATAAATCTGGTTCAGATCAGGTTCAATGGGCTCACAACGCTCGGTATAAACGTTCTCTGTCAACTCAGGTTTGATCCAGAGTTTGCGATTAACTGTGAAGCGTGTGCACCTGAAAGCGTGACACGTGCGGCAAGCGGCCAATCACACAGAACATGAAGAGAGAAGTCGGCGCAATTTATGTCAATTCTGGAGATTAAGAGATTGTTATGAAAAATATCATGAAATTAAATGCATTTACAAAGAAGGAATAAACACTGCTGCAGTGTAAGTTTGAGAAGGCAACTGAAAGAAAATGTCTGACTATATCAATGCATGTGAAACAAATAAATAGGCCTTATAATTTATATAGTTTTACAAAGAGCTCAAAAGAATACATTCAAGCTTAACCTGTTTTAAATGTATATATTAATGCATGTATTATATTTATTTTAATTTAAAAGCAAAGTTTAATATTGTCAATTAATATAATAATTATATGAATATATTATATGATTTATACATAATTATAATTCATATAATATAAATATAATAAATAATTAGCAGCAAAAGATGAGCAATTTTGTTTCTAAAATGTTTTCACCATAAACTGATGTCATTTGAAGTGAGAGATACAGGGGGAGTGGCTTTATTGCATCAGATACAAGTCACTTTACTCACAGCTGATTGGTCGAGTTTTGGTTTGTAATCTCTAACCCAGAATAAAACCTGATCTGGAGCAGGTTAACCCACTAAAAACCAATCCACCTTCATGAGCCTGAAAAACCAGAGTTTGAACAAACTAATCTTGAACTTACCTGGGTATAAACTGAAACATGTGCAACAGGCCACAGATAACTGTGACACCAGCATGTAATATGTTTGGCAACAGTTCTTCTAACCTTAACTGATGGAGTATGTCGCTTTTCATTTTTTAAACAACCATTTGGGAAAACACATCATGGCCATATTCCAGGATGACAATGTCAAGATTCATCAGGCTCAAATTGTGAAAGAATGGTTGGGAGGAAGCATGAAGAATCATTTTAACACATGAATTGGCACC
The DNA here is from genome assembly GCF_019924925.1 of Ctenopharyngodon idella. Lineage (NCBI taxonomy): Eukaryota > Metazoa > Chordata > Actinopteri > Cypriniformes > Xenocyprididae > Ctenopharyngodon > Ctenopharyngodon idella. The sequence goes on from NC_067226.1 coordinate 18,988,603, forward strand.
TCTGAGTCCTCTTAAATTTATTGAAAGTCTTTGGGATGTGCTGGAGGAGACTTTACAGAGTGCTTGACTCTTGTCAATACAAGAAATTGATGCATCTCTTGATGGAAATAAATGTTGTAATGTTATTTCAAGAGGTGCAAGATCAAGTTCCAATTCTTGTGAAAATGATTCTTCATGCTCCCTCCCAACCATTCTTTCACAATTTGAACCTGATGAAACTTGACATTGTCATCCTGGAATATGGCCATGATGTGTCTTCCTACATGGTTGTTTAAGAAATGAAAAGCTACGCACTCCATCAATTAGAGTTAGAAGAATTGTTGGCAAACACATAACATGCTAGAAACATAATAATCACTGCAATAATGATCCAATCATAGACACTTAAGCATTTGTCTATTAAACCCAAACGGCGACATTTTTTTTTTTTTTGGCCAAGCAGTGTAACATAATGCATGACAGGCTTTAAAGAAACAGTTTGTGTACATGCACTTTCACCTGAGAATGTATTTGTGTGTGTGTGTGTGTGTGTGTGAAACCATGGCTGTGTATGAGGGATTAGAGAGGTTTGGAACAGATTAGTTAATTATAGACACCTGTCTGCTAAGCATGGAGACTGGAGTCAGGTGGATGAGCTTGAAGAGTGTGCTGGACAGCATTCGGCATGGTGTAGCACAGGTGGGGGGCAGACAGCAGATGTGAGACCATGTGCCTGTGCGCATTCCTTGCATGTGGCCACACTCCAGCCTCTCCACTTGCACGAAATGAGTGTTTCATCTGGTGGGACAGTAGCTAACCTGCAGATTCACTACAGACAGATAAAGATTCACTACAGACAGATAAAGCAGTGTCCGTATGTTTAGCAAGGACACATTTTTAATGTCTTCTATATTTAGTCAGCATTTTGTCGCTCTGGATAAGGCAGGCCAGTTTTGAGTATTTATAAGAATATTTATAAAAGCAGAAGGTTAAGTTTTTATGTCATTAAATTTGTGCCATTAAAATCACTCTTGTTTTCACAGTGATTTTAAACCTCAAATATCACTGAGAAGGCCTCTGTCATCATGCTCTACTAATTGTTTGATTTGATTAGATGGATCTGATAGCATCTGTGTTTAGATCATGAGAAGCCCCTGCCTATTTCTGGCACACAACTGAAAGGTCATCACAGGTCAAGATTGTGTTTCCCGAAAAAAATGCAAAGTTTAGGTCATTATGTCTCCATAGAAAGAACCAAACAGTTTGTATAACATGGTGTATATGCAAATAATCACACATAAAACCAATTAATTTATTTAGGATCTCGTTCACAGATTTTGCATGAATATATTTTTCGTAAACATTACTGCTCGACAGCTTCCCTGAATCCGTATTTCTCCAATGCATCACTCTTTGATTCCGTTCATTCATTTTAGAGCTCATTAGAGAAGATCAGACCTGGGGAGTGAGATGGAGGGGTTGAAACAATGAGAGAGAGGACGAGGAGTCTCAAGCATATTAGCTGCTACTTACACATAATCTGGGTGCTAGACTCCTCCTCTGTATTGCCCCACGGAGCCCTGAGCAGCACCTCTTTGCCCATTCCTCTAGTACTAATGGTGGGATAAGATCAATTTAAAGACAGGATTGTGCATGGAATCTCCTATCCATCGATTTGATTGATCTTGCAAGGAAGAGTTGCTTATTGCATCAGAGCAATTACTTATTGTACTGCTTTCCACCTGGTGCTTGAAGTCTTTGATTGACATTTCTAATGACCTGGACCAGATTCCCTGATGGATAAACTGTAGATTGACAGTGTTTCATTCAAAGCCATTTGTATAGCCCATGGCTATCTAACAAACTGCTGTGAAACTCTTCCCTTTTAGTAACTGCACTACAACAGGTAAGATGGATGATGAAAAGCCTCTCAGGATCGTCTTGCTTGTCCTTGCAATGTTGTTATTTTTATTTTGCAACTTTAGAATAGTGTTAACCTGATGAATGCCTAGTGGATTTTGAGCTTTATTGTTACATTTGGTCTTCAAAGCTTGTATTTTGCTTAACTTGTATAGGTGTTTCCAGCAAATTAAAATTACATGTTCAAGTCAACAAGTCTGTAGGAAATGCATGTGCAATATATGCCTCTAATATTGTTGCTTCACCTAATTGGTTGCCTCAAATGAACTGATTTCTAAGATCCAAATGACAAGCACTTAATCTTTAAATAACCTGTAGACAAACTCTTTTTTCAGTCTTGTGTAGTCACTAATGAGATTGCATAGACTTTTTGATACCAGTAAAATATCAGCAGGCAATGGCTTTTACGTTTTACTTTGACGTTTACACAATATATACACAGTACGTTTTTATTTATTTATTTTACGTAACAGGACAAATTTAAAGTCTTAGCATTATATTATCAGAATGCTATTCTTAGAACTAATAATAACCAATCAAATCTTTTGGAATTGTTTTGAATAATTTAAAGGAGTCAAATGCTATTATTTACAGTGTGAAACCAAAACATTCATTCACACCTTGACTTTTGCTACATACTCTCAACTGTTGTGCAACGCAATTACTGCTGTGCTCAAATGGCTAAAATTAACCAATTGCCAGGCTTTTATCTCATTAGGACTGGAGCTGTGTGTATCAGACAGTCTTTGATTTCCTTGGCATCATTCAGCTTTTTAATCTTGTTCAGATGAGCCCAGCTACTTTGAGAGTTCACAATGTACACAAACAGTAGAGGACACTTTATGTCATTAAAGTAGCTTTTGTGTTTCTTTTCTGATTTGGTAGTTGTTTTTGTTGCATGCATATTGATAATTTTTCTTTGCTTCTCCTTACATCTTTCCATGCAGGTTATGATAATTGGATAGTACTGGTCCTAATATGGCCTTTGAGATACATATATCAATAGTCATCCTGTTGCACTGTTGCAACAAAGAACATACAACTTGGACATCATAAAACATACTTTTGGAATATACTGTTGTTGCATGCATGTGCTTAATTACTGCAAGCCTAGAGGTTATGTAACCAAACAAGGTTATCTCTGTTGGAGAAGGGGGGCTGACTTCTAAGAACCTTTTAATCCAGACCAGAGTAAAGCTAAACAACTCTCGTGGCATGTGACATGACATGACATCGCCTGTAGTTGTTGGTAGACAGCTGGCAGACAAAAGTAAAGGTGATGAAACAATGACAGGCATGTTAAGCCAGCACTGCTGATCCCATTCCTCAGACTTCCAAAATCAGTGAAAAAGGACATTTCAATGAAACTAACACAATATTATAGTACAGTACTTAGAGAAATACACAAAAGTAATTGTCCAAAATATGTAATGGTGCTTTTTATTAGTGTGGTTACGATGTTATATAAAATGTTACCTGGACGGATAACACTACATTTGCATTCCACTCTGCGGTTCATGGACATTGATTGCATCTGTGCAGTACGTGCAGATGTAAGATGTACAAAACGAGATGTAAGATATGAACGCAACATGTACATTTACTCATTTGGCAGACGCTTTTATCCAAAGCATGTATTACACAGCATTGCCATTCTGTGTCATCGTGCACATCATACACAAACATATCTTGGTCCCACAATCGACACTGACAACAATTTGCATGACAATGAATACATTTTGCTTCAAGTGATAATTTATTGAAGGACCTGATTTTGCAAGCATAGCTTGTACTGTATGCTAGAGCTCCTTGATTAGATCATTTATATTGACATACTTTACTGTCTGCTCCACTTCTTTCATCTACCAGTGCTAACAAAATGCAGAAGCAAGTGGAGATCAGAATGCATGAGAGTCATTTGGACCCTCCTACACCACCTGAAGAGTCCATGTGTGGAGGCTTCTGTGACAAAATGATGAAGAACCTGTTACTTGTGCTCACAATCCTTGGCAAGTTATTTTTACATTTTTGTTGCTTTAGCAGTTTGTTAATGAAAGAAAACTTGTTACTGTTTGTGGTAAAAGATGCATGGATATGTTGATATGGCAATGCAACACAATGAAGCCATCTTTCAACAGCAATTTTTCCCCCAGTTATGCATAAGGAGGTTTTTCTTTGTCACATTTGCAAAATGAATGAATTGAATGAATGAGCATCCATTTATTAGAGTTTTTTAAATTAAAGCACTATGTTAAAACACTATTACTCCATGATACTCATCAGACAATATATTTAATAGATTTGAATTAACACATATATATGTAGCAGTTAATTGTTAATCAGTATTTTTGTTTGTCTTCCAGTAGAAATATATAGACATCCTTAAGACAAGATCCATTTTCTTGAGAATAAAATGTAAATTTATTAAAAATGCCATGGGATTAGAAAATAAACCTAATTCAAGATATGTTCTTTGAAAATATATCAAACAAATCAAGCCTGATTAAGAAAAAGTTTTTTTTTTTTTTTTTGGTAATGCAGGCCTATTGATTTGAGGCCTTTTTTCCCCCACTTGTATCCAGACATAGTTTGTCACTCACTATGTTGTTTTAAGGCTTGGTGTGGCATGTGCACCAGAAGAAATAGACCAAAGTGTGTTAATTTAGCAGTCCTTCCAGGATTTCGCGGGAATTTTTTCTGATTTTTGCGGCCTAAAATGACTGAATTTGCAGCGGCTTTTCTCAAAATTTGCGGCAATATTTACATCATGTTTTCATGTTTTTCACAGAGATCATCACCCCCAGTGGTGAAACATTGAAATTTCGAAACGTTTTGAAACACTTATGACGTAACGAAGCCTCATTTACTGAAATCACATGACTTTGGCAGTTTGATACACGCTCTGAACCACTGATTTGAAACAAAAGATTCAAAAAACTTTGAAGCTTCATGAAGCAGTGTTTTGAAATCGCCCATCACTAGATATTGTTGAATAAAGTCATTATTTTGGTTTTTTTGGCGCACAAAAAGTATTCTCATCGCTTCATAACATTAAGGTTGAACCACTGCAGTCACATGAACTGTTTTAAATATGTCTTTAGTAGCTTTCTGGGCGCTGAAAAAATATCTTAATTTGTGTTCTGAAGATGAACGAAGGTCTTACGGGTGTGGAACGACATGAGGGTGAGTAATTAATGACAGAATTTTCATCTTTGGGTGAACTAACCCTTTAAGTTCTAGGTGGCACCAGCCCCTGATTTGGCAGTGCTGTGAGGACTGACAGAAAAACACTGAGCTTGAGTTAAGATGCAGATAATAGCCTATTAACTTTTATTTTATCATTAATAAATATTAAAAATATATACTATGGTGTGGAAATGACTAATAAGCCAATAAGTGCTCCTCTGCAGCATCTACTACAGTGGTAATTTATTCTTTTTTATTTCTAAATAAGTGTTTGCTTTCCTACATCATGAAACCTTTAGTTTTACAAATGGGGACAAACTATGAAGTATGAACAAATAATGTTTTGGACATCACATTAAAAATAAACTTTCAAACTGGGCAATATTTAAAGCTTTGAAGTGCTGGGAAAAGTTGTGTGAAGCACTTAAAAGCACTTGAAAACATTAGACCATTTCTGCCACAAGTTATTTCTGTTATTGTCGCAATGTTTCTCATGGTTTCCAGATTACAGGTGCGCTGGGAAGAAACCACTTGAATTCACTGCAGAATTAATAACATCGCTGTGAAATCTTGTGAGAAGCATTTAGGTTAAATTCGTCGCAGAATTCTCTGTTAAACCACAGATATCAGATCAAATATCAGGTATCATATCAGATCAAACAGTGTCCACAGTCGCACCATTTGATCTGATATCTGTGGTTTAACAGAGAATCCTGCGACGAATGTGAACGCTTCTCACAAGATTTCACAGCGATGAAATTAATCCTGTGGTGAATTCAAGCGGTTTCTTCTCTATTGCTCCCCCCCACCCATGGCTCCACCCTCCCAACACCATACCAACGATTTGCACCTTCCATAAAAAAACAAAACATAACATTAAGGAAAACATTTAATAGTTATTGCAAAATTGCCCAAATACTGTGTATTAAACAGTATCCAGTGGTGTCAATCCAGTGGCTGTTCCTGAGTTTGATGTGTCAGCTTCACCTACGTGTACAATCAGACATGGCACTGCCACATACCATTTTAAACCCTTTTAAAACTATTCCATATAGCTAAAGCTGTAAACAAGAAGTAAACACTTACAGTTAGAACTGGGGCTTGCCTCTGATGCTTCTCTTCCTATAGTAGCATCTGCCTTGTGTATGAAGGCAAATCAATGCCAAAAAGAACCAAGCGCACAACTGATACTCGAGCGAACACTTTTATTTTTGGCAGTAGTGGGGCAGGACTTGCTGTTTTAATTGTAACCTCAAATATAATTGGTTACTTCCCCTTTTCCTGAAGTCAGTTGTGATTGGACGCCTGTTATGATGATCCATAAATGTGTTTATTTCATTGTATTTTATTTATTGTTAATTAATGTTTAATATAAGTTAATGCATTGTTAATACAGAATAGATCCTTACCTGATACTTTATTAACAGGAAGTCTTCTGTTTACTAGTGATGGCATTCTTGTGATGTTAAAGAGATAAAACACATATTTTACAAACTGTAATGATGCATTTCCATGGTTATTGGCATTGTAAATTTATCAAAATGTTTAGATATTTTTATATTTTATTTATAACTCTATGTTGTGTGTTATTATATTATTATTTATTTATTTTTATACAATTGGAAATGTAGCTATTGGAGCAAAGTGGGAAAGCAAAGTCTAAATAAAAAATAAAAATGTTCGCGCGAGCAAAAGCAGCAGGTGAGAGAAGATCGAGCGCGAGAGTCTAGGAAATGATAATGCGCGCGCGAGGGTTTAAAATGCGTTTCTTTGCGTGTAGATCTGTTATCCTCTCGCGGAAGTAATTTGCTGCGCGTGCAAGTATCAGTTGTGCGCTCGGTTCTTTTTGGCATAGATTATACATAATATATATATTATTACTATCTATCTATCTATCTATCTATCTATCTATCTATCACTTCTCATCTATCTCCTCATCTATCTCACTTCTCATCTATCTCTCTTCTCATCTATCTATCTATCTATCTATCTATCTATCTATCTATCTATCTATCTATCTATCTATCTATCATCTATCTATCTATCCTCATTCAAACTCATAAACTCATCTATCTATCTATCTATCTATCTATCTATCTATCTATCTATCTATCTATCTATCTTCTCATCTATCACTTCTCATCTATCTATCTATCTACTAAAAAAAACTACTAAACTAAAACCAAACTTTCAAACTTTAAACTTTATAAACTACTTTAAACTTTCTGGACCGACTTTTTCAAGCCAACTTAAAGTTTGTCTCGACGAACTTTTTTATCTAGTTCAACTTTATTATGCTATAATATTCCGCTGCTGAAATGAGCATGACGTGTGTTAAATCCGTCCCGTGCTAATATGCAGTGTCATGTTTTGCTCTTGATGATGGAGCGACTAGCTTGTAGTAGAACAGAACAATTAACCAATTAGTAATTAACCTGTATATTTTGCTTTCTTTTTCTCATCCTCTTTTTTCTTTTTACGATACTGAGCCAGAGATCGTATTATTATAGGGAGATAGGAGGGTCTGTATCTCTTACCATTGGAGAAAGCGTAACGGCTAACTTAATCACGTGCAGCACCTCTCAGCCTATCGTGTAATAGCAGTGACATCAGTCGCAACATTCCCTAGTCTGCCTTCTCCTAAAAAAATACATTTTTATCAAGCTAAAATCTACATATATTTCCCAACGAAAGTATTGTTTAGTGAAAAACATGCTGAAGATTAGCAAACAGGCTGTAGATTAATTAAATTATTAGATATTTCCCCACAAAAGCTGTTTAATCAGCATAGTGAAGCCTCTCATCCATTGACATCCATTCAAAAAACAGCCTCTTGTCAGATAATCGCAAGTAATCATAATGCCTTTAAATAACAAAAGTACGAAATAATAATAATAGTAGTAATAATAATAACAACAATAATAATAATAATAATAAAATATATATAAATATAAAAAATCTCTTGGTGGGGCGGGGGCTCTCACTGGTGCCTCCCAGCGCCGTTTCTATGCCTAGAAACGGCGCTGTGTGTGATCGAGATCGGCCCGCTGCTCTGAACTCCAGTAGCGACGCGTTGTCTATTATTGGTCCGAGCTGCGCTGCTCAAACGAGTTGACTAAATGCATGTTGTGATGACGTCACGGGACGTGTCTAAGCCCAAAATCTGTGGAAAATCTGCTGCAATTAAGAAAAAATGCAAGATCCTCCGATTACTGCGGAGTTTACTTGTTTTTGCGATAAACTCAGCGATCGCAGAATCGCGAAATCCTGGAGGGACTGATTAAGGATTATAGACATCAATGTTTTAAATCGTAATTCTAAGCAGCTATTCAAGCTATGAGCTAGTATAATACATTATTCATTTATTTTACTCTGACTTTCTGACCCAAGTAAGTCTATGTCATGTTTGTGTTTATTTGTTGTTGTTTGCATTGGTTAATGCCTAGAGGAGGAAATCCATGCTATTTAATCCCTCTTTAAAACAATAGGGGTCCACACACACACACACATATGGTGTGTATGGTTCACTGGTACTTTTATCAGAGTTCAAGAAACAATTGCATTCTGATATTGTTATACTTCATAAACGGTTCAATATTATTTCTATTGAAATGTCTTATTTCTGTACCCTGATCTTATTTCTGTTCACTGTGATTCTCTGTGTCTGTTTCAGGTGTGATCATAGGTTCAGTAGCTGGTATTCTACTGAGGTACGCATCACCACTCCCCCCTGATGCCATTATGGTGATTGCCTTCCCGGGTGACATTCTCATGAGGATGTTAAAAATGGTGATTTTGCCTCTGATCATCTCAAGTTTGATCACAGGTACTGTTATACACTTTGCTAAACACCTCCATCAATGCTATTTTTTTGCTATTTGTATGCTGGTAAACCAGCATAAATACAGCTGCATCAGCAATGCGATATTGATATACTGACCATTGATATATATGTCTCAAAGACCATCAGCAATAAATTTAGCCTCAGAAATAACCTGCACGTAATGACTTTGGAGTCAAAGTTATAACCACAAGGTTATAGCTTTTATAATTTTAAATATGAAATAGGTACAGAAATAGTCTTTTTTTTTAATGGTTTTGCCTTTTTTTTTTTTTTTTTTTTGTCCTTTCAACTATTTCTTTGTAATTCAGTACAAGATAAAAAAAAGCATGCTTGTTAAATTTAGGGTGGATCAGTTTCAGTTGTTCATGAGCAGAACATGTTTAAACATGTTAGCCAAAAAAAAAAAAAACTGTAATTAGAAAATTCAAAACATTCCAAATGTATTATTCATTCATTAATCACAGCAATAATTATGAAACTTAATCTTTTGCCTGTAACTTTTAGTAATGCTGCCTTGTGAAAATGCAACTAGTATCAGTAGCAATTTTTTGTTCTTTTTTTTAGGATTAGCAGGGTTGGATGCCAAGTCCAGTGGTCGTTTAGGCACAAGGGCCATGGTGTACTACATGTCTACCACCATCATCGCAGCTGTGCTGGGGGTGATCTTGGTGCTCCTCATCCACCCCGGTAACCCCAAACTGAAGGCAAACCTGGGCGAAGGGAAAAAGAATGATGAAGTGTCCAGTTTAGATGCCTTGTTCGATCTCATCAGAAATCTGTTTCCAGAAAATCTTGTTCAGGCTTGTTTCCAGCAGGTGTGTGCATCCAAAGTGCTTTTGATTTCATATAATTTTATTCATTTAATATCAACTATATTTCTTTAAATCTTTCATTTGTTATTTCTCATTAGCCTTTCATTAATATACAGTGACTGAATTATTAATATTTAACTATCTCTTTATGTAGATCCAGACTGTTACTAACAAAGTAGAAGTAGCTCCTCCTCCAAATCCAACTCGGTTTGGACGAAATTCTACCAAGGGTGCAGCAAAATATGTGATCAAGAAGTCTCTTCAGTTCAAGAGCGGCATGAATGTGTTAGGTATTACATGGCCTTGATTCCATGATATATGAAAATGTAATTCATATATATATATATATATATATATATACTGTATGTACTTCACATTAACATGGTGGCATTGTGTGTTTCTCTAGGAATTATTGGGTTCTTTGTTGCATTCGGCATATGTATGGGAAAGATGGGAGAAAGGGCCAAGCTGATGCTTGAGTTCTTCAACGTTCTCAACGAGATTGTTATGAAGCTTGTCGGCATGATCATGTGGTCAGCTTTTATGATTGTTAATGAGTAAAGTTTACACACTGCAAAAAATGCTTTTCTTAGTTTCCAGTTTCCAGTCCAAATATCTAAAAATTCTTAAATCAAGAAGAATAAGTAAAATGACATAAGATATTATATCTTGTTTTCTGAAGAAATAAAAACTAAATTAAGTGAGTTTTTGCTTAAAACAAGCAAAATTATTTGCCAATGGGGTAAAAAAAAAATCTTATTCAAATGGAAAAATACTAAGTAAGAAAAACATATTTTTTGCAGTGCATGATATTCATTTTCTACCTTTAGTAGTCTATTTGTTGACTGATTTATTAACTGCGACATATATACACTACCTTTCGAAGGTTCGGTGTTAATTTTGAAAGAAGTATCTTATGCTTACAGTAAAACAGTAATTTATTGCTGTGATGGTACAGCTGTATTTTCAGCATTATTACTCCAGTCTTCAGTGTGATCCTTCAGAAATCATTCTAATACTCTGATTTGTTGCTCAAGTAACATTACTTATTATCACTGTCAAAAACAGTTGTGCTGCTTAATATTTTTGTGGAAACATCCTTTTCAGGATTTTTTGATGAATAGAAAGTTCAAAAGAACAGCACTGATTTGAAACAGAAAACTTTTGTAACATTGTAAATGTCTTTACCGTCACATTTGTTCAATAGTGCTGTTCAATTTAATGCATCCTTGCGGAATAAAAGTATTAGATTATTTATAAGAAATCTTATTGACCGTAAACATTTGAACAGTAGTGTTAATGATGGTGATTTTAACTGTTTAACTGCCTTTAACTGTCTTAAACTGACTTCTTGTCTTAGTTTATTTCCTGTCATTAAATTACTGATTAATCTGTTAGTTCGGCTCTTGACTTTGCTGCATGTCTCTGTCCTGTAACAGGTATTCCCCCGTTGGTATTGCGTGTCTGATCTGTGGAAAGATTATTTCAATCAATGATTTGGAGGTGGTGGCCAGGCAACTTGGAATGTACATGGTCACTGTCATCGTTGGACTTATCATTCACGGAGCCATTTTCCTTCCCTTAATATATTTTGTTATTGTTCGGAAAAACCCATACACATTCTTCATGGGAGTTTTCCAGGCTTGGGTCACCGCTTTAGGAACAGCTTCTAGGTAAATGATTTAACTTTTCCTTTATATGTGCCATGTATTTTGCCTTTGAGAATTCTTAGACACAGCAAGTTAAAGAGAGGGAAAGTCCATTGTTTCATTCCGCATGTTCAGAAGTTAAATTATGAATAATGGCAAGAGTAAATCTGAAATCTTGATATGCCTCTTTTATAGTGCTGGGACATTACCTGTCACTTTCCGCTGTCTAGAGGAAAATCTGGGCATTGACAAGAGAGTCACTCGATTTGTATTACCTGTTGGAGCAACAATCAACATGGACGGTACAGCGCTTTACGAGGCTGTAGCGGCCATCTTTATTGCCCAGATGAATGGAATAGAACTTGATCCTGGTCAGATTGTGACAGTCAGGTAAGACCACAGCATGTAAATTAGTGCTTTAAACAAATATTATTCTGATAGCACCCACTGATTCACTGCAGGCAGTTTCCTGGTGGCTACATAAAATTAAACGGATTCATCCCAAAAATAAAATTCAATCGTTTTCTCATCCTCCATTGCAAAAAAATTATTTTCTTACTTAGATTTTTTGTCTTGTTTCCAGTCCAAATATCTAAAAATTCTTAAATCAAGAAGCATTTTCTAGACAAGTAAAATTATAATTTAAGAATTTTTAGATATTTGGATTAGAAACAAGACAAAAACTCTAAGAAAAGCATTTTTTGCAGCGATCTTGTTGTTCCAAACCTGTTTACTGCCATTTTTCTGTGGTACAAAAACAAATTTTTTTTTTTTTTTTTTTTAGTTATGTCTTCAAGTTCTTAAAATGACATCCAAAAAGCATCATAAAAGTATTGTATGTTCCTTATAGTATTCTCTGGTACATTCCGATCATTGAGTCAGGAATGAATTGAACAATCTGATTTGTGAATCCAAGTAACTGGTTCATTGAAAAGAATAAGCTCAAAGTAGTGAGACCCAGTTCTTGAGAACTCTTTGACTCAGTGGATCTGGTAGCAGCCCTTAACAACCCATTAGTGGGGATGATTAGCAGTAAATGAAGATTTAAAGTTCAATGTGTTTGTCATATTGTTTCAGAAGGCGTTAGAATATAGTATAATTTGTAGCTCCACAGATGTGGTCACTATGACCTTTTGCTAAATGAACAATAGCTGTTTGAAGATTCTTTGAAAGTTCTCCTGAGTTCCACAGAAAAAAAAAGAAAAAAAAATCCCAGAGAACGAGTTTGGACTGAGATGAATAATGACAGAATTTTCATTTTAGGAGAATTTTTTATTTAATGGTCAGTACTGCTACTTGTTTGAAACAAATGTTGGTAAAATCACATTTTTCAAAGTGAAAATTAGAGCAAAGTGATCTTTTATTCTTAAAGTTTGCAACTAATCAAATGCAATATTTATGTTTTGTTTGTAGCCTTACAGCGACTCTTGCTAGCGTAGGAGCAGCCAGTATTCCCAGTGCTGGTCTGGTGACGATGCTTCTGATCTTGACAGCTGTGGGACTACCGACTCAAGACATCAGTTTACTGGTAGCAGTCGACTGGTTACTGTAAGTTAAATCAATCTCTCTCTGCTGATTTTGTGGTACACAAATTCAATTAGCTGTCAATCAAAAATGATCTCCAGTTTAAGATTTAGTGTCAAAGCAAATCTTGTGGCATGTTTAACCATTTGCTTTGCATGTTGATACAAGTCCTAATGGCATTTGGAGTTGTTTAGCCTTGAGAGATGTGGTACCTTTCTATGTTTTCTTCTGCTTGATCAAACAGGGACCGTTTCCGAACATCAGTCAATGTCGTTGGTGACTCGTATGGGGCGGGAATCGTGTACCACCTCTCCAAAGATGAGCTTGACCTATTTGATGCGCAGCAAAGGCCAGATGACTTTGAGATGGCCAAGACACAATCCTTTTTTGAGAATAACACTAACCATGGTGTATATGCATCTCACAACTCCTATCAGCCGGTCCAAATAGATGACTGCAAGGTACATTTCACTCTCACAGACATAGAAACCTGTATGTAGATGCTTTTATTTCTTTCCCCGACATTGTATGTATCATTGTGATTATTTTTTTTTTTTTACACTTTTGTATTTTTTGATCATTCCTAATGTGAATGCATAAGAAATGAAACAAAATGAAGGAATAAATAAATATGTTTTATTTATTTGTTCTGGTGCTAGGTGAAATAGCAGTTTTTGTGCTGGCTTTGTATATCCATAACAGTATTTGGATCAGTTTTGGAAATTATATACATGTGTACAGAAAAGCGTTCACACTTTGTATTGTACTAATGCCAAGCTGCCTTTGGCTATTCTCAACTAAAAATGAAAATGATACAAAGCAGTGTACTAGTGCGCACCTAATTTTCACCATCTACATTTTGAGATGACAAAGGCTGCTATTTCATAATTTCAAGCTCAGTGTTTTTAAGCTTGACAGAAGTGATTGTGATTGTTTTCCGTCAGTAAGAAACTGCAGTGTTTTTCTTTTTTTATGCCTCATTTTCACTGCACTTGAGTAGACATTTTAACCCTGTGTTTCAAAAATGCATAGGACTGTGTGGTAGCACGCGTGACACTTTTCACAACCCCTTTTAGAAGATTAGCTTTGGGCAGAGATTCACTGCAATTAGGAAAAATGTAAATACAAAATATAACAATTCAAATGATTTTCTCTATCTGTATTCAGTCTTTCAGCATTCTGTAAGGAATCCCGCTGCAGCTAATTATTATCTGGCTTGTGGTGGGTACATTTCTGTGAATTTGGATATAAATTGTACTGTTAACATATCAGACTACCTGGATTCTCTGCTCCAAACCATAAACAGTTTAGTTAGCACCAGTTAATGCATTTTGACTGTGCCTTGGTCCAACAGTTAGTTGTCCCTGATAATTGCTTTCAGGTAACCTTGGCCTCAAATGGCTCCACTGCAGAGTTCTCACTTGTTGAGGAGGAACCATGGATACGCGAGTAACACAGCACACAGATCCAGCTCCGCCTTATCCTGAGTCCCACAAGCTTATCCTTTCTGGTGAAAACCAAATGCTAATTTTATACATATAAACAGTCAGAAGTTACCACAAAACTTTTCACATGCACAACCACTGACCTTTTGTATGACAATCTCAGTTCATTTGACAAACAAAGAGAAGAGAATGTAGCTCGAAAGTAGCTGGTGCTCGTAGTGGTTCAGCTGGTTCAGCCTCATACATTATAATTCACATCCAAGGATTACGATAGTTGTAATTCTAGGCCTTGGGTTTGACGATAGATCTGAAACCTGCTGCCTTAAGGCTACTGCGTAGAAGGATCACAATGGCTTGTCCAGCCTGGGACCCCAGACTGACCCTAGAGCACTACTAGTGGCAGGAGGAGAGAAGTGCAGTTTGTTTGCTGAAGATACCTTTGACTGGCTTGGCTTAGGTGGATTAACCCTTGGTGGCGGCACTCCAGATCAGCCTCTTATAAGAGCTTACCGATGTACTTAGAGGTTCTGAAATAGTGGTTTGCCTCCAAATGCTGCCACTTATTTTTAGACGCCACCCAACGTAAATGCCACGTCAGCAATTACAGAGCGATTAGACATAAAGTATGACATTGAGTTGACTGGCGTTATCTAAAAGGAACGTTGGCTGTAAAGGGTTAGTTCACCCAAAAATGAAAATTATGTCATTTATTACTCACCCTCATGTCGTTCCACACCCGTAAGACCTTCGTTTATCTTCGGAACACAAATTAAGATATTTTTGATGAAATCCGAAACAAACTTTAAAACAAAAGTTTCATAAAGCTTCGAAGCAGTGTTTTGAAATCGGCCATCACTAGATATTGTTGAAAAGTCGTTATTTTGTTTTTTTGGCGCACAAAAAGTATTCGCGTCACTTCATAACATTAAGGTAGAACCACTGTACTCACTTGAACTGTTTTAAATATGTCTTTAATACCTTTCTGGATCTTGAGAGGTTCAGTGACATTGCTGGCAATAGAAGCCTCACTGAGCCATCGCATTTCATCAAAAATATCTTAATTTGTGTTCCAAAGATGAACAAAGGTCTTTGGGTGTAGAACGACATGAGGGTGAGTAATAAATGACATTATTTTCATTACTGGGTGAACTAACCCTTTAATGTCATACATTCACCACTTAAGAAGAAAGAAGTTTTCATTCCGACATTATGAGTGTCCATGCGTGTTTTTTGTTTGAGGGAAGGGACTTGCATGTGTGTAGGTTTTGTACGTATCTGTGTGCTTTGTTAAGTTGTCGATTTATTTATGTATTTATTTGCTAAGTTACAATCTTGCCTTGAAGACATCAACTGCAAACGGTGCAGACAGAAGACTTTAATATCAAATGCATTCCCATTTTCTTGGATCGTAGATGATTAATAGTGTTTAATTCTCTGAGGAGCCTTCTTGGATACTCAGATATTAAGTCCAGTTGAATGGATTCTATATTCGCGCTAATAATAGAGGCCCTCATGTTGGTTGGTGCTCAGGTTGTTAGCATGATATACTAACAGAAAAGAGATGACAGAATTGAAATCTATCTTTAAATCTGCACTGTTTATTTAGTAGTCTCTAATTACTATTATAGCAACACAATAAACATTCCTCTTTTGCACCAGAATCTTAAAATGTTCTCATTAAAGTGCCTCCTTGCACTTTCTGTAAATAAATAAATAAATACACATATATGCTGTCATATTTTAGATATATTTTTCATGGAAACTTAAGTGTGGTATTTCATCACTTTTTGTCTGTTGTTTTATAAAACAACTGCAATTCATGTATTCACTTTAGTATATTATTTTAGGTAGATTAGAGTGTAACAGGTTGTCTTAGTTATCATTATTATATTCCATGTACGTCACTGGGAACAGATGGCTGTGAAACACTGACTGATGAGTAAAAATGTATGTATGTGAATGTAAGCATATTTTTCACTGTTACAATTCATAATGATATTGTGTCTCAAATATTGTGTATTGTTAAACATTTTGGTAGGGATAATGACACTAGGGGAAAAAGTCAAATTACTAATAATTATAAACCAGGCTTGCTACAGATTTAGCAGCCCTGTGGAGTGTAGGGAAAATAAAGTGCAACCTACAGTAGATACAGTATCTGTAATATAAATGTGTGCACTATTGGAATATCTGTTCAGGCAGGGCCTGACACATCTAGAGGTACTGTGATATATGTTATAAATGTGACCATCCTGCTCTTTTTATTTGTGCAACCCTGTTTGGTTTCAAACACATTGTATAACTGTCTACCAAACTGTTCACTTTTTAAATTTGTCTTTTTCCTCTATTTTTCTATGAAATACCTATAAGAAATTGTAAATAAAGGCAATGCTTCTTGTCTCAGAGTGTTTCTGTTTTATTTTTCTTTCAGTTTTCCCAAGTCTTTAGACAGTGGGTATAAAATTATTTTATTAAAATATGTAAATATATTTTTACTATCTGTAGATTTGACATTTCATACATTTTATTGAAAGACTCATCCCACCAGAAATGTGTTCTGAGAGCTGACAAAATATGTCTTTATGGGTAATTTAATAAATGCAAAAATGTACAATTGCTTCATTGCAATACAAACTGGATATGGTTTCTCTATTTATAAAAGACAGGGCAATGTCTAAAAATGCAACATTTCTCACACAGTACATAGTACTTACGAACAGATGAAAACCAGTATAAAAATGTTTTCTCACCATATGATTCTTAACCATCACTCAACAAGAGATAATAAGCTTTTTAATATTGAAATAATACTTTAGAAAGGAAAGGAAATATGAAATATGATTTTTGTGATGCAATGAAATGGAAGCAAATTGCACTCCGAGCAGAAAAAAAAAAAAAAAAAAATCAGTGCAAATAAAAACTACGCAGAGTTTTCAAACCTACACAGTATCCATTATTATTATTATTTTTAAATATCAAAGATACTTTTTATTTGGCATACTGTGTATTATTATTTTGATCTATTCTGAGAGCTTTATTCAAAGCTCAGTCTCTGTCAACGTCAGCCATTTTCCCTCCATCAGCTTCACTGTGTTACATTAAATACTCTTTCTCACGCTCATCCACACAGGTAGCTGTAATGTCCTCTGTTGTACCGTTCTTCAGGTTCGTAACACTCATCAGTGCCACTATCTCCTGCTCTTTCTCTGACAGTGGCAGCGTTTCTGTTTTACTGTAGTCTTTGTTGTGCTCCTCAGTTGTGATGTTTCTGCTCTGTTTTGGTCCATACCACCTAAGTAAGGAGTTACATTCAGTAAACTAAAGCCAGAATTTACTGAATGAAAAAAGAATAAAAAAATCTAAGAAGTAAACTTACTTGTCTCTAGTGGCAACAGCAGCAAGTATGCATACTATGGCTCCAACAACCACGCAGAATGCAAAGATTATTAACCAAGCTGCAGAGAAATGAAAGATGGTAAATTGTCAGATTTACATTGTCAGTTGAATTAAAAGTGAAGAAACTGATGACGTCTGCAGTGCTGTCACGTGAACTTACTAGATGGTCCGTCCCCTTTGGAGGATTCTGGATGTACACTGGTATCATCGGATTTAGGTGGAACTGCATTGAAGATACATTTGTAATGAGACATAATGACTCAAAATATTATGTAGTAACATCATTACAAAATTGACATCAACATATTTAAGCATCTAAATGATGTACTACTTGATGATGTTAAACAATATCAATTAAAATGTAGCTTATTTATGTAATTATCATCAATGGGCAAACTAAATGTGCAAAGATGGATCTAAATCCTTTGGAAGCTTGTTTCCAGATGATAAAAAAGGTAATAGTGAGGAAAAGTTTTAAATAATAAATAGAGTCTTGTTGTGAAATACAAAGTCACACTATGAGATATAAAGTAAGAATTATGAGAAATAAAATTGCAATTGTGATTAATAGTCACATTGTGAGACATAAAGTTGCATTGTGTGATATAAAGTTGCAATTTTGATTGATTGATTGTTACTCTGAGGCAGACAATATATAACAGGGCTATGTGTTATGGATTTTGTAGGGACATTCACCTTTAACACTGGTGTTCAAATCTGGAACATTTTTTCGACCCACAGGTATCACTATGGATTTACTCTCAGCTGGTTCTGTGGTAATCGACCTTGTTGTGGATTGACTAGGCTCGAATTCTGACGCTGATCCACTCCCCTCTGTATCAAAGAACAAAGCACTGGGGGTAACAGAGGATGATCTCTTCCCAAAACTGGGCTTGATTGTAGGGCCTTTAGTGTCCAAGGTAGCCACAGTAGAAGGTTTCATATCCACATCAGGAAGAACTGTTTTGGGGACCTCCATGTCATTCAAAGGGGATGTTTCTTTTTTTACTCTTCCCAGTATCTCTTCCAAATCTACCAGAAAGCCCTCCGTCTTGACCTCCTTAAGAATGTCTTCATGTGACTCTCCATCTTCGTAAAAAATAAGATAAAAAGCTTAAATATTTAAGCGATACGTCAGTGTTTTGCATTGCTGTGCTGACACCAAAACAAAATAAAGATAAGAAGGTTGCGTTTAAATGTTAAACTATGCAGATACTTAGTGCATGTTAGGACGAAGTCAAACAAGAAACAATAATGAACAAGAAGTCACATCCTAAGTATTCAAATCAATTCAACGTTTTTGTTCCTCCTTCATTGTGGTACTGCAGGCACGTAAAAAAAAAAAAGTGTGAGGTCACAGAGATATGACTAATGTTCTGGATTAGGCGTGGTTGGATTATGAACAATGAAGTGTATGTCTGCTGCATGTCTTGCTTCTTCAGAATACACACCCCTCAACTCAAAAGGTAAAGCTAATACACCAAGAGCCTAAACAAGTCTTCAGTAAAGTACAGTATATCAAAATATAATTCTAGATACTGCAGGGAATAAAAAAGGGAACTTACTTTCTATGGCTGTGTTTCCATTGGTTAAGCCCTCAGAGTTACTTTTTACAGTATTTTCACAGTTTACTGATGAATCTTTGAGGGAAGGAAAATGAAAAATCAACGAGACATAAAACCTGCTTAGATTGTTTTTATATTGTTTCTCATTAAGACATCCCATTTTCTTTACACTCACCTGAAGGGTTAAAACAGTAAACATCAGAAAGATACTCTGCTGCTTTAGGGTGTAAGGTGACCTCCGTAGAACTGGAGTCACAGTTTGGACCATTAACGTGTGGGAGGAACATGACATTTTGACCATCAATCCAGCCGTATCTAAACAAAGGTGTGGGGTTCATTTAAAAATTAAGTGCTGTCATTAAGCAATATCAAAAGAAGTGCATTTATGTCTGAACATGTTATTTAGCTCTAGGCTAAGGCTATTGTACGCAGCCTGTTTTCTTTACCTGCATGTTCTCAAGCCTTTTTTGTAAGCTTCATTGATCTGTTCCTGTGTTGCCAGTTTGTAGTCTAAACTCTGACACAATTCCAAAGCCTGTTGGAAAGTAAGAGAGTAACGGCTGGTTCCCTCAACATGGAGAACACCGGCAAAGCTGCATCTGCCAATGTGACCTGTCAAAAGAGAAACTAATGTGAATATTCAAAGTCAGAAATCTTTATTTATGTAACAATTGTTTTCCATGTATAATCACACTAATGATTAGATTGTAAATGGGGGCCAAATGTAGGCTCTGTGTGTGACAGATGAGCAATTTAGCATTAGGTATCATTAGATGAATCTCTTAATGAATCATTGCATGTGCAGACGTGAGCACATCTGTAACACATCTAGGCCATCTGTAAGCCTATGACTTTGTAAATGACTTCGTTTTTGTCTCAAAATAACACGTTTAGACTAGCAAGCAATTTTAAAGACATGAATTAGTGGAACAACTGATACATAGTGTGCAGAAGAGGGAATAAGTGAGTTTGATATGACTAGACACAAGGTATACTACTAGATGGACTGAGGCTGCCGTATACAAGACCATAGGAGATTTGAAGGAAAAAATCTTAAATCTGGATACTTTTTTTCCCCCCCAGAATACAAGAATTAGTATTTTGTCATTTTGTGTCTTGATTTAAGAATGTTTAGATATTTGTACAGGAAAACAAGACAAATATACTAAGAAAATCACTTTTGCATTGAAGTTACAGTCTAAGAGAGGAAGAGATTAATGAACTTCTGAACAACTGAGGTTATATTATTATATTGTATTATATGTACAATAAACTTAACAAGCCAAGGGCTGTATTACAGAAACATCATTACTCTGGAATCTTATCTTATCTATAACCATAGCGATATCAGTTAAAACCTGTCAGATCTTAATTTCATTCCTAAGATATGACGTTTCTGTAATACAACCAGGCCTTTATTCTAAGCCATAATCTGACATTTATCTATAAAGAATATCGTCAATGCACTAAAAGTGAATGAGCAGAGATGAGATAGCCTCAAAGAAAACTTTATTTACATTCAACAGCTCAGCTGATGCTTTGGAGTTTAAAACCATAGCCTTTGTTGTCAAATGCAAAAAGGGTTATCTCATTACTACAGTCAAATCAATATCGTAATCATTATTTTGCCACAGTAAATGCGTCTTAACCAAGACTGTACAAAGTCATCAGAGGCACCTCTCAGATCAATAAGTAACACATTCAACATCACTCACCCTGAACCGGAGCTGCCTGAAGTAGAGCTGGTGATCCAGTAGCAAGTACCACAAGTAACAAAGTCCACATGGTCAGTGCTGTGTCATGTGCTAGATGAAGGGAAGTATACTTGTTTGTTGGCCCTGAACCGGTTTGGTTCGCTTTGATTCTCCTTTGTAATTTTCTGAACCCTCTAGAGATGTCCCATGCCTGTTTTATACGCTCAGAGTAAAGTAGTTGGTGAGCAATAATGGGGTGGTGCTATAGAGAACACACCCTCACCATTGTCTCTCATATTTCCTCACTCTCTCAGTGTTTGCGCAGTCAGCATTAACATGACAGACATCTTGAAACTCATGGAATTATTGAGATCAATCGGTTTATTTATGCAATTACATGTGTAGGCAATATTGTACTGCACTGTTTCTGCTCTAAATAAAATTATTAATGTGATCAAACTGTGTCTTCATTCATGTATAATAAAAAAAAATACCTGCATGTAATTACTGTAATCAATTTCTGTAATAACATCTATAATTACACTGTTGACCCTACAAAAAAAAAATAATAACACTGTTAAGCCTAACCAAACCACAAAACCTGTCCCTAACCTTACCTGTATTCCACCTCAATAGCAGCAAAAGTGTTTTGCAACATAAGCAACATGATTTAAAATGTAATTACATATAAAGACACCTATATAAATTGGGACTAAAATACTTAAAGGGTTAATTCACCCAAAAATGCAAATAATGTCATTTATTACTCACCCTCATGTAGTTCTACACTCGTGAGACCTTTGTTCATCTTCGGAATACAAATTAAGATATTTTTGATGAAATATCAAGCATTGCGTTAGTTCAGGCAGGCCACTTCAGGCAAGCTCGCGTTGGCCGATTAGTCAGCTGTTGCTGACATGTACCAATCCAGTTTCGTCACCTATCGTAGCGGACCATTTAAATCCCCACGCCTCAGCATCTCTTCTTTTGCTTTGCTGCTCGCAATTCAAACTCCCTCCTCAAACCCCAACTCCATCTAACCGAACCTGTAATCTTATTTAATTTGTTTCTTTTCTGTACACAGTTCACTATTTTGAACATTTTCTAGAATGTATTCTGCATTTTCTACAACTCGTGTAATTACGAATCATTATGTATGCTATATTGGAGCTGTTCTGTACCCCAGGGGGGTTTTTACTTGCTGCTCTCCCTTCTCTGTCCAAGCGTTGCTGCATGGACAGGCGTGGGGAGTTTTGCCTAGAACAGAACCATACCGCCAACACTGCTATGCTATAATGTAATAAATTATATACTTGACGAATTGGTCCTGACTGAACCGATGGCTCAGTGAGGCTTCCATTGCCAGCAAGATAATTAACACTTTCAGATGTCCAAAAAGGTACTAAAAACATATTTAAAACAGTTCATGTGAGTACAGTGGTTCAACCTTAATATTATAAAGCGACGAGAATACTTTTTGTGCTTAAAAAAAAACTAAATAATGACTTTTCAACAGTATCTAGTGATGGCCGATTTCAAAACACTGCTTTGAAGCTTTACGAATCTTTTATTTCGAATCAGTGGTTTGGAGCGCCGAAGTCATGTGATTTCAGTAAACGAGGCTTTGTTAAGTCATAAGTGTTTCACAATTTCAATAGTTCACGTGACTTTGGAAGTTTGATACGCGATTCGAACCACTAATTCAAAACAAATGATTCGTAAAGCTTTGAAGCAGTGTTTTGAAATCGGCCATTACTAGACATTGTTGAAAAAAGTCTTTATTTTGTTTTTTTTGGCGCACAAAAAGTGTTCTCGTCGCTTTATAATATTAAGGTTGAACTACTGTACTCACATGAACTGTTTTAAATATGTTTTTATACCTTTTTGGACATCTGAAAGTGTTAATTATCTTGATAACAATGCAAGCCTCACTGAGCCATCGGATTTTATCAAAAATGTCTTCATTTGTGTTCTGAAGATGAACGAAGGTCTTACAGGTGTAGAACGATGAGGGTGAGTAATTAATGACATAATTTTAATTTTTGGGTGAACTAACCCTTTAAATGTGTATGTCTGGATAAATATATTCTGTTCTTCTCAAAATTCAAATGTGAGCAGTGGGAGAAAAAGCTAGTTTGTGGTGAGGAGGGTGGCCTCGTATTATGATGAGTCACTGCAAACATTGCAGTGGTGTGGCTGACTAAGGTGTGCGAAAAATCACCCCGCCCCATGTGTGCTGATACACGTTCACTTCCTACTTCAAGTGCGGGAAAAAAGTAAAAGGGACTGTAGGTGACTCGTAGGAGGTTATCTCAGGCCAGACAACTGTGGTTTTGATTTTCATGTTGGAACTTGTGGATCTTAAATGGAATTTAAGAAACTACTGAATAATTTGACAATATTTCCTTAACATTTCCTTAACAAATTCAAGTTAATAAGAAGCATGAGTTACAATGAAAATTCTAATGAAAGTGGTGGATATCTTATCCAGGAAATAACAGATATTTGTTGAGTTATCTCTAGAGAAGTTAATGAAAGACAATGAGCTGCATAGTGCCTAAAAACAGATGGGGATCAATAAAGTTCAGTTTGTACAGTCATACATGTAGCCTACAGTACAAAAACACTCATATTTCCTATTATTCTAAACACACATGAAGTTCCCAAAATGGACTTCAAAGGTGGAACTAACATATAAACAGACAGTGCATTCCTTCTGATAATCTGGTTTCATTATCATTCTACAGTTATTTAGATATATCAGATAAATATGGACAGACACACACACACACACACACACACACACACACATACACGTTTGGGTTTCATGTTTTATAGGGACTTTCTATAGACATATCGATTTTATACTGTAACTGTATATTTGGTAGCACTTTATTTCATAGAGTTCCGTATACATGTACTTATTATAGCAATTATAATAACTGGGTTATAACTAGGTACCCTAAGCCTAACCTTAACCCATGTAGTTACCTTATATTACCAGTAAGTACACTGTAAGTAGCCTACATGTAATGTAAAATAAACTGTAACCGTATTCTATACTCTAAACCTACCCATCAAAGAAAACTTTCTGCATTTTTACACTTTCAAAAAACATCACTTTGTATGTTTTATAGGCTGCTTTCCTAACTGGGACCAAAAAAATGTCCGAACAAGGACAAGGACTTTGGATATTGCCATCTTTGTGAGGACATTTTGTCTCAATAATGTAGCTGAATCGCACACACAAACACACACAAAGATAGTTGTACACACATAAGGTCCACTTCTTATGTTACACAGAAAATACAGCACTAGGTACACAGAAAATGCCATCCATCAATTTTAGCAACAAAAGCATCCGAGCAACAAAATTCATGATGTGTAATGTAAATAGGGGAGGAATGCACATTATTGTTTTAACCACTACGAAACACATTTTTCATGCTACTTTGAACACATCTGACACCAAACAAAGTGCAAGGCTACAAGATTACATTAGCCTACTACTCTAGATAGGTACTGCAAAGTGCAATATCATATTGCAATGCACATAGCACACAGCATAACTTCAGTTTCACATTGTGGTACTTGAATATATAATTGCAATGTTTCAGTGTTTCAGACTGTCCGATAAAATAACTATAATAAAATAACTGTGTTTTTAGACATTTACCGACGTCCCTGTTTGGGAGTCTTTTATCTTTTAAAGATCTGCACTTCCGTCTTCCGCTGTTGCGCAAGAGTTTGATCACGCCGCCAAACCAGAAATGTTCGTCATCATAATATCTTGAACTTCGTTCAGAATTATTTTTTACAGTCTTCTTTCAGTGTTTTAACAATGTCGTCGGTCGTGAACACGGCACACGCGGAGAGCAACGGGAAGGAGATAGGGGTAAAACTATACATAATGTCCTTGTCCCTGGTTTTGTACAGTATCTGAAATACTCGATATTGTTTGTGTCTCAGAAGCTTATGATGTTGTTTTTAACGAGACGACATGTCATTGTTTAAGGATCAGGAACATCCTCGTGTGCTCATCCCAGAGCTTTGCAGACTCTTCTATGAGTTGGGCTGGGTGACAGGAACCGGGGGAGGAATAAGCCTGCGGCATGGGTTAGTCATCATGGCATCTTACACCAATAAAATCCACTGTGTGCAATATTCACTTTCTGGGTCAGTGACGTAAGAAAAGTGTTCACGATAAAGAACGGGAAGGTTTTTATTATTATTATTTAACTTGTATATTGTATTTTATGACGACTAAACATGGTGTGCGGTGAAAAATGATAACATTTATTATCTTATTGAGTTTGACACAGTCTTGGGGGGGTCTCCTCTTTTTGAAATCATTTCCTGTTTTATCCCCCCTTTTTATTATTATTTTTTTATTATTATTATTGGAATTTTTTGAACAATGAGCATACAAGGGCAATAACATTAATTACATCAAATCAAATGTTATGGTAAACAAATATAAAAAAGGAAAAGAAGAGAAAGCAGCAAGAAATTCACATGTCTATAAATAAGTACAAAAGTTACAAATTATTCAAAGAATTAAAATAACTTAGAGGGTTTTTTTTTTCTCGCTTTGTTTCTTTTAATGTATACAAGTAGTGACCTATTTCTATTTTAAAATAAGTAAAATTAGTTTTTTCCCTCCACATTTACATTTGTGGATAAAGTAAAATAAATGTTCCATATATAATGAGTAAATTCACAATATACCAAATTTTGAAGTCACCAGTATTATCATAAAAAAAAAAAAAAACATCTTTTACTTTGAGTTGTAATTCAATGTTAGTGCTTTGTTTTTTTTTTTTTTTTTCACAAAAAAGCCACATCACACCAAAATAGTTTTGTATAAATACAATCATACAATAAATGGACAATATTCTCATTTCCCTCTTTACAGAAAACACATTTCAATACCTTTACAAAACTTTGCAATTACCTGTTTTACAGGATAAATATGATGAACAATCTTAAATGATTCCTCCCTCATTTTATTGGTGATACAAAAGCGTCTGGACATTTTAAAGGTCTTTTCAACTGACATCTTGAAATTGTGTTCTCCAAAATCCAATAGCTAAAGGAACAGTGGAAATTTGGCACATTGTTCTGAGATATTTATGACATTTTTTGTCTTTTAAATTTATACCTTCCAGTTTAAGACTAAAATCTAAATTTTGTTAAAGTTCTGAGGGAATGGCATTGATTACCATCATATAATCTTTGACAGGTATATAAAATTAAAATGTTATTAAAGATTCTGAATAAGTAAATGTAAATTAAGTAAATTATGTTTGTATACAATCATCCACCAAAGTTTTATTGGAAGCTTCTTAATATTAAAATTACAATTGAAATTCAATCCACTTTTGCAAATATTATTTTAGTGATATAATACCATAATTTGTCTTTTGAACAAATATAATTATAATTATAAATCAAGTACATTTAGCCCACCTTGGTTAAGCGAATTACAAAGTGTTTTTATTATTATTTTTTTTATTATTATTCAAATAATGATGTTTATTTTGTTAAATAAACATAATTTACGCATATTGATTGGACCACATGACTTTGATTTGGCAGACACAAGTTTTTCAAATTTAAATAAGCAGGGTTTTTTTCTAAGAAATTAATCATCATAAAATATTATGGTGAACTATGTAATAATTTTTCTTTTTAAGAATTACTTTTGTTTTTTCCCCCCTTCGTTATGATACCAGGTTGGTTGTATCACTGTGATGTTCTGACTTAATACCTAGCAAAAATAACATAATTAATTTTAATTCATAAATTATAAACATGCATGTACCCATGCAATTAAAAATGTATGGAATTCATTACAGTGTATAATAATTATTTCTTCTCCCAGAGAGCACATTTATATAGCTCCCTCAGGTGTTCAGAAGGAGAGAATACAAGTAAGGCTTTTTTCTATTCATGTGTCATATGCTCCACACATTACTAGCATGTTGATGTGTATAATGAAATAATTTTTCTAAACTATCATTCCACTCCCGTTTGTAGCCAGAGGACTTGTTTGTTTGTGACATTGATGAGAAGGACATCAGTTGTCCACCTCCACAGAAGAAGCTGAAGAAAAGTCAATGCACGCCCCTCTTCATGAACGCCTACACTATGAGAGGTATGTGTCCACACACAGTGTTTTGTTCCAGTTCTATACTATATTTACAATACATTGTCATTTTCTTTCACAGGAGCTCAGGCAGTTATCCATACACACTCAAAGTCTGCTGTCATGGCAACTCTCATGTTTCCTGGCAAGGAATTCCGCATCACACATCAAGAGATGATTAAGGGGATTCGGAAAGGAAACTCAGGCACAAACTACAGGTTGTACATCCATCCTGCTAAGATGCTTCACTAGTCAGTGATCCAGCTCGTGCCATTTTTACAGTAGTAATATGTGACGTGTTCTTGTCAAATAATACTTAATCTCAGAATAGAACAGTTGTGATGTTAAGATATTAGTAGGTGTGAACATCTAAAATCCTGCTTTTACTTTACTGTTTGCATGTGTTTTTGCCTCAGGTATGATGAAACTCTAGTTGTACCAATTATTGAGAACACCCCAGAGGAGAAGGACCTAAAAGAGCGCATGGCCCGAGCCATGGACATGTACCCTGACTCCTGCGCTGTTCTCGTCCGCAGACACGGCGTCTATGTCTGGGGAGAGACCTGGGAGAAAGCAAAGACGATGTGAGCTACGAAATGAAATGCACTCTATATTTTGAGTATGTATACAAAATGTATTTATCTTTTAAATCTGTATTATTTTTCAGGTGTGAATGTTATGACTACTTATTTGACATAGCTGTTCAGATGAAACAATGTGGCCTGGACCCTGCTGCTCTTCCCACTGAAGATAAAGGCATTGTTTGACATATCTGACTCTGTACAATTAACTACTGTTACCATCATTTTTTTTAATCATAAATCCTAATTGTATATTGCAATGTTTTTTAATAAATGTACAGTTCAGCATTTGCCATTTAATGACTTTGAGAACTATTATTTTCAATCATTTTACAAAGTTAAATGTCACTTACCTGCAAACAGAATGAAATGTAAGAATGCAGATTAGAATGGCTAACATTCTGAAGATAATGAGTGTCATTCTTTTTTCTTTGGATATTTTGATGCTTGGCGACAATGGCATAATGTCATAATTAGCATTAATTGCCTAATTTGGCAGCTGTTTGTATTATATAAACTGATATGCTAGTTATAAAAAAGCAATATTTCAGAGTAATATTAATTTATTAATAATATTAATTTACATTGGGTCCACTCAAATGCTTTTAAATACTGTTTTTGTCTTTTTATGATTTTTATGATATACACTACCCTTCAATGTTTGGGGTTAGTAAGATTTTTGTCATTTGTAATTTTAAGATTTTTTAGTAAGATAAAATGTTTCTGAAAGAAGTCTTTCATCAAGGCTATGTTTATTTGATGAGAAATACAGTAAAACAGTAGTATTGTGAAGCTAATTTTAAATGAACTGTTTTCTATTTTAATATATTTTAAAATCTAATTTAATTTATTGCTGTGATGGCAAAGCTGAATTTTCAGCATCATTACTCCAGTCTTCAGTATCACGTGATCCTTCAGAAATCATTCTAATATGCTGATTTGATGCTCAAGAGACATTTATGAATGTTGACAAAAGTTCTGCCACTTAATATTAGAAAGTTCAAACGAATAGCATTTTTTGAAATAGAAATATTTTTTTTTAACATTATAAATGCCCAAATGTCACAATTTAAAGAATCCTTACTGAAAGTATTTATTAAATTTAATTTAAAAATATATATATCTTGCTGACACACAAGTCTTGCCACACAAGTTTGAACAGTAGTGTGTGTAAATGATATATATTTGTTTATGACCCTGGAACTGTTTAAATCATACATAGAATTATGTACAGTCATATAGCCAGGAGATGGCAGTGTTGTGTCAGTGGCCTTTTTGTATTTTACAAGAATTCTTGTGGAAGTGTCCTCTGCAACTTTGTGTTTAGCCATTTTTAGTAAGTCTGCATTTAACAGCTTAGTGACAGTGGAATATGAAAACAAGTATGTTGTACCAGAGTTGGGACTCAGAGAAAGACTCTATCAAATGTTACTTGAGGGAATCCATGTAGCCATGTTTTGCTGCCATCCATTTTGTACTGCTTCTGCCTGCACATCCATTTGAATGAACATTTTTCTTAAAGGTCCTGTAATTCGCAAGCTACCCGTGCCTGCTAGAAGCTATGGGGCTGGTCTGAACTGAGCTTGGGTGATTCAAACCCCCTCAGAGGCAGGTTTCATCATTCCTCCATATGCTGCTGCAGTTAACATCTCTGAGGGAATGCCTCTTGTTGTAGAGCAGGTTTCACATAGCCTACTGTACTGTATGCACTCATTCAGTGCGATCAAATCTGATGCACCCTTCTTTCAAAATTGCTGCAGACCATCACTGGCACAGGTATAAATGCAACTGATGCTGTGAAAGAATATCCATTAATATTTTCCCAAAGAATACAAATTTTATTGCAATGTCCTTTAAAATTGACACTAGATCATTAAAGCTATCATAAAATAAACTGATAATACAGTTTAAGCAAAATAGCAAATATACCCCAATTATTAGTAGAATCTGAATGTGTATTTGACTGAATAGGCTACAACCCTTCTTTGTGAATAAGTGTTATTTCTGAGCAGAGTGATGACCAGGGATAATGTTAAGATGTTTCACTATTCTAAATAGGGAGATAGTCTATTTAATAGGCTATCTTTCTAATATTATGGTAGTAGCCTACCAGTGTTTCCTATTGACCTTATTCCTGACTAGCCTACTGCGTTTCGAATTATGGGTTGCACTTCCGGTTTGGGGAACTTCCATTCAAAAGGACTGAAACGAATCGTTTCAAATCATAAGGTTGCCCTACAAATAAAGCTTATCCGTCAGTTTGACTGAATGAGCTGTCAATTTTTCTTTCATATTTTATTTTCAGACATCATGAGAATAACGTAACGTTTGGTATTTTAACGTAACCTGTTATAACAAGAATTTCTATGGCAAAAGCTCATTTCAGTCGCTGCTTTCTATCCTCGTGATTATTTTCTTTTGTCCCTTTGCTTGCTTCATAGTATGAAAAAGGATAACATATACTGCACATCTGTGGTCTGTTCTCCCGATATAATTTATGATATATCCTATTAATAATTCACTGGAATGCACGAAGAATCTATCGTTTTTCTCCTCAAAGCTTCACGTCTCTTTCACAAGTAAATACAATTTATTATCTGTAAAAATGATGGAAATAACTTTGAAATAGCATCACGCAATGCTGAAGTTTATGAACGTTTTTATTAAGGCAACGTATATTACATAATACAGATATCACTATAGTTATTTAACCCGTCCGTTATTGCTGTGGAAAGAATAGCGCTTTTTCGTGGCCTGTTGAAAGTACCTTGTTGATGCTTTTACACTTTTAAATGTGCTTTTAATGTTCGTTGGTTGAAGGGTGAGTAGAATAATGTCATCTCATTGTACCCAGTTTAAAAGTAAAACGTATTATTGCGTTCATAGAGCGAGTCTTTCACTGACTGTTTACAGCTTAACGGAAGTTAATTCCATAATTCGCGCAAAGCGTCATGGGGTGTAGGAATAAGGTGGATACAGAATTTTTTTTTTTTTTTCAGTGGTGGACCACCGTCCACCAATCATTTATTAAATATACTATATTGCTATTATTAATTAAACGATTCAAATGGATAACGCATCTTTTTGTAACCCATATTTTTTAAGGGACTATGTAGGCACAGTCCAAATCCGATTATTCGTGGATCCGATTGGAATCTTATCTAAAGTTATTGACGTCCACATTACTGTATCACAACTGTTCAGATCCAAATTTGCGTGTTCATGCCGCTCTTTCGTTTTCCGGAAGATCTCTATTGGTTTCTATGGCAATGACGTTGCTTTGATTGGCATATGCCAAAAACAACCGCAACATGGAGAGGTTTACAATAGACCTACAGATGTGGTCTTAATTACAACATGAAACATCTTCTGTGGTAACTTAGCGGCAGAAACGCGCAGTAGCCCCTCACTGCAGAACATGAGATCCAGGGGGTGAGGTTGGATCTAGATCCAACTCCTCCCATTTTACATATCCCTAAACCTATCCGTCTCCACCCCCTGGATCTAAACCTACCCATCTCCACCCCCTGGATCTGGATCCAACTCCTCCCACTTTACATATCCCTAAACCTACCCGTCTCCACCCCCTGGATCTAAACCTACCCATCTCCACCCCCTGGATCTGGATCCAACTCCTCCCACTTTACATATCCCTAAACCTACCCGTCTCCGCCCCCTGGATCTCGTGTTCTCGTCTCTGCCTTTTTTAAAACATGTTTCCATTATATTGTCATTTTCTGCTCGTCTGGCACTTTGCAACAACACAACCTTGTGTGACTTTCAGTTTGTTTCCTATAACAACGTCTGACATTTACATTTTACGTGGTGTGAGAAAGTCACATAAACCACGCGAAATTCAAGCAGACTGAAACGGATTTCCAGAAATGCGATTTAAATACGATTCATATGAAAGTAGCTTGAAATGGATTTGTAAAATCACACTTCATGTTATTTTTCTGCTGTTCACACTTGCTAAATTTGATCGGATTTTTGTCGGATATGCACAAAAATCGGATTTGGACTGACAGTCTGAACCGGTTTGGGAATTAGACTGCATGGTCACATGTTTTTGATTCACTTGACTGGCCTACAAGTCATTGAATCAGACTAGAGCGATAATGTTTGTTTTTGCATTCAGCTAGAAAAGACACAACAGAAAGATTATTCTTGCTGCCATCATTTATACTTATTTTTCCTCTTTCATTTCATTGTAAACAACAGGTAAACATCATGTTGCGTAAATAGCGCTTCTTGCCACTAGACAGTTTGAAAAAGATTTTCCAAGTTTTATTGATTCATTTTTAAAGAATATTATTGTTTGGAAACTCAAGATCAATAATACGTTGGTGGGTGAACATATTGTAGAATGCTCCTAGCCTGTATACTCACAAAAAGCTTTGTTACTTTTGAAGACACAAAGTCTCAGTTTCAATTTCTATCAATTTTATCACGATACCAAACAAGTTCTTTTTGACACTCTTCATTGTGCTGTGAATGATCGTGGCAGCTTGGATAGTGAACCGATCATCTCTTCCACTAGGCTACTATAGGAACAGGACAAAAACATGAAAGAACATCAGAAGGCATGCGTCACAGTAGAAGAGGGCAGACACAAGGATGGAATCAACAACACTTTAATGATACTTCAGAAAACAACAACTCAGGAACGTAAGGCAATGTAAAGAATCCACACAGGTAACTTTTAGCTTGGAAATCAGTCTTTGTTTCTGTGGTCCAGGACAGAAGAGGATCCCGAGACTGCCAGACCAATAGAGCGGACGAAGAAGGCAGGCTGAGCAGGTAAGTAGTCAGGTGAGTCACTGTAGTAGGTATGAGCGACAAGACCAGACAATGGTGTGAGAGTGGTTTAAATAGCAGTCCATGATTGGTGACAGCAGGTGCAGGTGGTTAGTATTCTGGGGAACTTGAACAAGTGGGAGGATCTGAGAAGTCTAGCTCTGAGGGATTAAATGGAATTGTCACTGTTGAAAGATACATTACAACTTACTAAAATGTTTAATCTCCCATGCAATCATGTTTCAACCGTAGAAAGACCTTTATATTTACCTCAAATAAATGCCATCTGCAATTTAAATGTTGTAGCTATACAATATATAGCCTACTGTTTTTACTGCCCCAATTCCAGAAAAGTTGGGACATTTTGTAAAATGCAATAAAATCAAGAATCTGTCATTTTTAATTCTATTTAACATTTATTTAACTAAAAAATAACAAATGGCCAAATTAATTATATTTTGTAAATATAAACACATTTGATTTTGATAGCTCCAACACACTCCAAAAACATTAGGAGAGAGCAAAATAAAAGTGAAAAGATTGTAGAATATCCAAGTTAACCTATTTTGAAACAGTCCACAATCAGCAGGTGAATTGATCATAGGTGGGTGTTTCGTGATTGGGTATAAAAGGAGCATCCACCAAAGACTCTGTCTTTGCAAGCAAAGATGAGTATTGGCTCACCACTTTGTACCAAATTTCATGAGAGAATTGTTAAACAATTTAAAAATCATAGTCATCATTTCTCAGTGCATGATTGCAAAGAATGTATGTCTTTCACCATCTACCATACATAATATTGTGTAAAGATTCAGGGAATCCAGAGAAATCTCAGTTCATGTAGGGCAAGGCAGGAAACCGCTTTTGAATGTGCGTGACCTTCGAGCCCTCAGATGGCATGCTAATTTAAAGCTGCAGTCCATAACTTTTTTTGGTTAAAAATGATCCAAAATCAATGTTTTGAGCAACATAACCAGCCAGTGTTCAAAACTATCTCCTTAGCTTAGCCCAATTCACAACGGTAAGCATGTAATAATGTTGGATGGTACTGGTAGAAATTTGAGCATGCAGACGTTCGTCTTTGCGGCATTACATCACGTCTGTTTGCATAGAGAAAGATTCCCAGCTAGTAGTAGGCTATATGGCATGTGGAGGATGCTACAGGCGGCAGATCATTTATAGCCTTTTCTCACAGCAGCTGCAATAATTAAACGTCATTTTGATGGCGGATTGTAATCTAGAAAGGTCCAAATGACAATCATCAATGACAACTGGAGATTAACCCGTAGTCAAAAGAAAAAGACTTCGGACTGCGGTGTGGCTAGTCCGAAGATGCAAAAGCAAACATCTGTCATGATATGGGGGGCATCAGTGTAAACGGCATGGGTGATTAGAATATGTGTGAAGGAATCATTGACGTAGAGACGTATATTGGGATTGTACAGAGACATATACTGCCATCAAGATGACTGCTTTCCCGGGAAGCAAGACAATGCCAGGCCTTATTCTGCGCATGCTACAACACAGTGGTTTCTTAGACACTCTACACCAGGGTTCCTCAAATCTGGCCCTGGAGGGCCACTGTCCTGCAGAGTTTAGCTCAAACCCTGATCAAACTCACCTATCTGTAACTTTGTAGACCTTGATTAGCTTGTTCAGGTGTGTTTGATTAGGGTTGGAGCTAAACTCTGCAGGACAGTGGCCCTCCAGGGCCAGATTTGAGGAACCCTGCTCTACACCGTAGAGTGGATGTGCTTGACTGGCTTGCCTGTGTGACGGTCTTGCCTGGGTGGTCTTACTGCTGAGCTGCACAATGGAGAACACGTAGAAATAAGGAAACTGCACGGAGAATTAAAATCACTTCCACAGCATGTCTCATTATCTCTGCTGTTTATTTAAAACAGTTCTTTCTTTTTTTAGTCTTTTCAAATCAATTAGATCTTTATGCGTTGTGATCGTATAGTGTTAACAATTTTTCAATTTGACAACTTCAATAGATATTTCAATGAATTGATCACAAATAAATGAAAAACTGAACATTTCAATTCAATTAAGTTCAATTCAAAGGGTAAACATCCCCACCTAGCGGTGAACATATACAATTCCATTTGAACAATTAATTAATACATTAAACATGAAAACAACACATCTTACAATATACCTGCACAATGGAGAACACGTAGAAATAAGGAAACTGCACGGAGAATTAAAATCACTTCTACATAAAACAAAGACAATGCACAAATTAATTACGACTAGGCCTCGTAATACAAACTAAAAATAACAACATAAAACACCTCATTCGACGCCAAACACATATCAACAGTTCTACAAGAAGTTCATTGCAGGATAAATCAGCAATAAAGCAGTTAGTTATGTGTTTTTAATCATTTTAACTTATAATTCTCCGGCTGCTGAAAATGTGCGACTTACCCACAGCATGTCTCATTATCTCTGCTGTGGGCGGTCCCTATTTCACGTGCTATATGCCATCACGCAGCAGACAGATGGCGCTGTCCCCATTTATGCATCAATTTAACACTTTTACACACCGTTACACCTGCAGTCCAGATCTGTCTCCTATTGAAAATGTATGGCCCATCATGAAAAGGAGAATCAGACAACGAAGACCTCAGACTGTGTCAGCTGTCTTGTATCAGGTGAGATTGGGCAAAAAACCCACTTGCAAAACTGCAACAGTCAGTATCCTCAATTCCCAAACATTTAAAAAGTGTAATTAAAAGGAAAGGTGATGTGACACAGTGGTAAACATGCCTCTGTCCCAACTTTTTTGGATTGTTTGCAGCCATCAAAATGCAATTAAGTTGGTCAGTGAAAACTTTGAAAATCTTTTCTTTGTACTTTTTTCAGTTAAATAAATGTTAAAGAAAATGAACAAATCACAGATTCTTGATTTTATTGCATTTTACAAAATGTCCCAACTTTTCTGGAATTGGGGTTGTATTTCAGTGTTAATTAATATATGTAAATATAAATAGCAATTAAATTTTTTGTTGAATTGAATTGTTTGGGCTCTTTTGTTAATTTTAACCTGTAATATTACAGTAATAAACCAAGTAAGATGGTTTATTATATTGAAAACTAATAAATTGTTAGCTAACTGCGTGATTTGTATATGTACATTTCTGAAATTGCATAACTTGCACCTCTGATCACTCAAAATTGTAATGCTGACATGCATTTTCTGTAAAGCTACTTTGAAACGATATGTATTGTGAAAAGCGTTATACAAATAAATGTGAATTGAATTGAATATTGTAACTTACAGCATTATTTGGGAGAGATTTTTTTTCCTTAAGAAAAATTGACATGTACCTAAATTAATACTGAATCAAAACTCTTACAAAAATTAACTATGGTTACTACAATTTTACTATAGTAAAACTATGGTTAATTTAAAAAAATCATATATAATTGAATCTAGCGCTTATGGATCAGAATCAAATTTTGAAATCTGTATCAGTACCCAGCTCTATAGTTTTAGTTTTTCTGCTATTTGAGACAAACATCTATTCCAGACATATGGATCCAAGCTAAAAATGGTTTGATTCTGGCTGCATAAGTCCCAACCAGTAGAGATGAAGGAAAATGTTGAGCACTTGTTGAAAACAGCGGGTCCGTATTGCAGGCAATCAGGGGTCAAGCGTAATTTGCTGTCTTTGTGCGTAGCTCCCACTGAGCACCATCTATCAAGATGGACGACTAATGCTCTCTCTCTCTCTCTCTCTCTCTCTCTCTCTCTCTCTCTCTCTCTCACACTCTCGCTAAGAGAAAATTGCAGTGTTGAATGAATCCAAGAGAGAAGAATGTGGCTAATGACCTGAATATCCTGGTGAGGAGGTTATGAGACCACCAAATCTGTTTATCAAAAGGCTGAAAATGTCTGCCGTGGGTCGAAATGAAATCTGTTAGTGGTGAGCAGGAGTGCAGTGAACCAAAGCCTCCTAAATTGACTATGTGTATATGCAGGTACTTTGAACATAAGTTGTTCTTATTGATTTCAAGCACATAACCTTCTCTAACAGGTTTTAGAAGATTTAGAGTGGGCGCATATGAAGAGTGAGGTAACAATGCCAAAGACACGGGCTGGTGTACTGTGTAGTGCATGTGTTATATTTTATGTTTAATCGTTATAATTGAAGAGTAGAACATCATTAAATGAGTCTGAGTTGTTTAAAATAGAACTTATTAACAGTCGCATGGTACTCAGCTCCTTTTATTTTCATTTGTATGTTTGGATAATTAAAAAAATATATGTTAAATTAATACATTTAAATGTAACTGCTTACTTTCAGTGCAACTAGAATAGAATCAGTCTAGAATCAAATATGTGAATCAAAATATTACTGATTATTTTGGCTATAACTGGATTAATGTTACCACACTGTAAAATAAAGCCAACATTATACATAGAGATATCTGAGTTTTACATTTACATTTAATCATTTAGCAGATGCTTTTATCCAAAGCGATTTACAAATGAGGAGAACAATAGAAATAGTTAAACCAACAATATGAAAGTGCTGTGACCAGTTAGTCCCAGTTAGTCTAGCACAGTACACATAGCAAGTGTTTTATTATTATTATTATTATTATTTATTTAAATGAATAGAAAAAAAAAAATAGAAAGTGTTAGTATTAATGGCTCAAGTCTTAATATATTAGTCCTAATATTATGAGAATATAATATAACATACAGTATAATAGTCCTAACATCTGTCCCTAGTAATACAACTTTATTTAACCAATAATTTGATTGTTTGCTAAGTGCAAAATGTCTTGTTCAGCCAAAATATCCTTTTTATGCACGGTTTTATATGACTCTTAATATGAAGTGAACTTTTTTAACTCTGAAGAAGAGAAAATCTCGCAAAGACATTATTTGCAATAGTTTTTATAGATGCGCATAGAGCTCAATAGGCTACTTAACACACACATCAATCACTGTGACAATCAAAAAACATCATTAAGTAAAAAGATGAGCTCAACATCAACACATCACAAAAAACAAATAGTGACAACAACAGCATAAATCAGCAAGTCAGAAAACAGCAAAACAATGTTAGCAGTAACCAAATAATTCGTTCATGCTGCAATGCATGCTGGGAGCTCCCTGAACAATTCAACAGTATTTTCCAATATGAAATAGTTTGCTTAGACATTTGGAGGAAATCATTGGTCTAACATGTTTTATGTAGATTTAAAGGGTTAGTTCACCCAAAAATGAAAAATTTGTCATTTATTACTCACCCTCATGTAGTTCCACACCCGTAAGACCTTCGTTCATCTTCAGAACACAAATTAAGATATTTTTGATAAAATCCGATGGCTTTGTCGGCGCCGACAGCCAAGTGGTTAGTGCGCCGACCCGAGTTCAATTCCCGTCTCGAGGTCCTCTTTCGCCCAATGTTTTCCTGTCTGCTCTCTACTGTCCTCTCTGAATAAAGGCACAAAAAGCCCATAAATATAACTTTAAAAAAACAAAGTGAGGCCTGCAATGAAAGTGAGTTAATTTAGACTTTCAAATGCCCAGAAAGCTACTAAAGTTATATTTAAAACAGTTCATGTGACTACAGTGGTTCAACCTTAATGTTATGAAGCGACAAGAATACTTTTTGTGTGCTAAAAAAAAACAAAATTACAGCTTTATTCAACAATATCTAGTGATGAGCAATCTCAAAACACTGCTTCATGAAGCTTCAAAGCTTTACAAATCTTTTGTTTCGAATCAGTGATTCGGAACATGTATCAAACTGCCAAAGTCACATGAACAATTGAAATTTCAAAACACTTATGAACACTTACCTCATTTACTGAAATCACATGATTTCCAAACCATCAACCATCAATTTTACATCAACACTTTCTGTTAAACTACCTTTGAGCCACACTGAAAAGTTTTGAAATGGGTCACACAAGTCACAAGGTGGGCAATGAATATACAGCAGGATATGTGATGTTTTTTTCTGTTTGTAATGAAGGTCTGATGCGATCATTTCCTGCTTGGCTAAAAGAAAGGTATCTGGTGGAATGGGCAAAGGTGCCGGGATACATTAAAGGGGTAATCACAATGCTTTTTCGGCCACGCTTCGTCTATGCCTAGCAGTGGAAAATCGGGGTATTCAGCTCTCACTGAGCTGCGTCTCTAGAGACATCGATCATTTCAGGTCCCTTCTACAGGCTTTGCTTGTTTTGCACACATGCTCATTTGCAGATTGATTCAGGCCCCATTGATTCAAAGCCTTGAATCAACCACCTATGTCCCCACAATTACAAGAGTGACATCTTTTATCCCTCGCCATCACTGAAGTAAAACACAGGCTAGAGAACTGATGATTAAAGCTGTGAGACAAGTATAGGCATGTGTGAATTATTTGTGTTCTTGTGATTCATGTTTTTATTTATTTTAGTGTATTAGCAAATAAGCTGTTAGAGGTGTGTGATATAAAAGGCACAGCAAGTTCTTGAGGGAAAATCTGTCATCTATAGGCTATTTCAGTGAGATTTCGATTCCAAGAGTCAGGTGTTTCTCAGAGCAGTCAAATTGCAGGTAACAATGCTCACATTACTGTAGAGGCAGGCAGCCATAGCAACAGAGATATGCAGCTGAGTGAACAATGACAGATGTGCATCACAATACTACAGTTTAATAATCCTAAAGTACACTGTAAACAATACCTGAACACATAGCTATTGAGGCGGACATGTCCCCCTAATAATCGGATATGGCCAAATAAGCATTTAATAGGGCTTTTCACATAGGTAATCAAATAGTTAACCCTGGGTCATTCTAAACCCCTGGTAAACGGAATCCTGGGTTATCTTTATTCACGTTTCACACTGCTCATACTATACCCGGGGCTGAGAGTTAATCCTGGGTATTCATAAGCTACCATTTCACACTGCACATTCCTAAAACTTGGGTTAAAGTCCTTATCTGCATATTTGCGTTCAGAGTGTGACTGACTGTGGCATTGCGCGTCCTCATATTACACATTGCTGACTAATATCAAGTTTTGTTCTGAGTGAACTTTTCGAACTATAAAGGTAAGAATGACGGTCTGTTCTTCACTCCAATTGTCGCGTTTTCCATCGCAGTTTGACATTTTTCCTGTCATACGCTGAAATGACTGTTTATACACCGCGCCGTGTTTCCATGACTGCCCAAAGCGCGTGAATATAAGGCACGCGATTGGTTGTCGGTTGCTAAGCCTCTAGTTGTAACATTCTAACACCGCATCATTTCACCGCAAGTTTGTCAACGCAAAAGCCACGCTAACCCTGCTCTGGAACCCCGGGTAAAAAGCAGTGCTAACCCCGCATCTAAATTACAAGCGTGAAACGCTCCTTTTCCCGGGGTTAAAAGCGGTGTTAGAACGACGATAATCCGGGGTTAAGCACAGTGTGAAAAGCTCTATTATTGGACAATTGTTTTATGTCTGTAATGTCCAGTAATGCAGACGATTCTATTTTTTTTTTTTTTTTTTTTTTTTTTTCAAATTTTGCCATTGTGAATTGAAAATAGCCTATATGATTTTATAAAATTCGTAATCGAAAGTAGCCTAAGTGATCTTTTTTTTTATTATTTTTTTTTTAACATTTTTAGACATGAGATTAAATGTCAATGTACATATTTTAAAATAATATTATTTACAAATAGTTTAAATGCATTACTTTATACAGTAGATTCAAGTTATTTTACTATTTTTCTTTCTTTTTCTTTATTCACTTTAAATTCTTTATTTCTTTAATACCTTTAGCATTTTTTAATGGCCTTGCCTAAACAATATTATAACCATGCGTATTTGAACATGTACTTAAGTGTTGACATTTTCCTGACTTGAGATTTCACCTGGTCTGGTGGACAGTGAAGTAACTGAAAACATCAGGTTTCCACCATTTGATCACATCTGATGTAGTGTTTATTGTGAAAACGGCAATTTTACATGATATTTTGAGGCACAACAGATGTGTGAGTCATCTTAATATCACTTCAAGCTTTGCAAATGGTTGTAAGGGTTTTTTTTCTCTCTAATCCAAATTTGATCTCCCTATTTCTGATGAGTCACTGCATGAAACCATGCAACATGTGATGCTTTGCCTTATGTCAAGATGATCCAAATTGGTTCCATCAAGCGAAATGGCTCAAAAATGATGTTTTAAAGGGATAGTGAACATTCATCATCATCATCATCATGATCAGTATGACTTTCTTTTTTCTTTGAAACAGAAAATAAGATATTTTTGAAAGTTAAAAGGTTCCAGTGTTGTTTGGACACCAAAATTCTACAAAATATCTTTATGACATAATTTCAGTTTTGGATGAAATATTCCCTTAAAGGATTAGTTCACTTTCAAATTAAAATTACCCAAAGCTTTACACACCCTCAAGCCATCCTAGGTGTATTTGACTTTCTTCTTTCTGATGAACACAATCGGAGATATTTTAATAAATATCCTGATGTATACCGAGCTTTATAATGGCAGTGAGCGGGATCAACGAGTATGAGCTGAAGAAAGTGCTTCCATCCATCCATCCATCCATCATAAACATACTCCATACAGCTCCGGAGGGTTAATAAAGGCCTTCTGAAGCGAAGTGATGCATTTGTGTAAAAAAACATACATATTTAACAAGTTATGAACTAAAATATCTAGCTTCCGCCAGACCGCCTTCCGTGTTCAAGTTACTAAGAAAGTGTAAACTGGCGTTGCGTCGGGTAAATGTTTTTCCGTAAATTGAATAAGGAAGGCGTAGGACATAGCATAAGCATTTTTCGTACATTGAATACGGAAAGCGGTCTGGCGGAAGCTAGATATTTTACTTCATAACTTGTTAAATATGAATATTTTTTACACAAACACATCGCTTCACTTCAGAAGGCCTTTATTAACCCCCCGGAACCGTGTGGAGTATGTTTATGATTGATGGATGTGATGGAAGCACTTTCTTCAGCTCATACTCATGAACCCTGTTCACTGCCATTATAAAGCTCAGATGCGTCAGGATATTTATTAAAATATCTCTGACTGTGTTCATCAGAAGGAAGAAAGTCATATACACCTAGGATGTCTTGAGGGTGAACTAATCCTTTAACAAACTAAAACCAATATACACATTATA
Source organism: Ctenopharyngodon idella (assembly GCF_019924925.1). NCBI lineage: Eukaryota > Metazoa > Chordata > Actinopteri > Cypriniformes > Xenocyprididae > Ctenopharyngodon > Ctenopharyngodon idella. The sequence continues at coordinate 19,030,288 of NC_067226.1, forward strand.
CATACATATATTATACACGTCTGTTATTATTCAACATTTGAGCTTCTGTAAACCAGATTTTATAAAAAAAGATAAACTAGGTCTTATGATGAACATCCTCTCTCTCTCTCTCTCTCTCCTAACTCAGTCTCTTTTTTTCATCCTCCTGCCTTTTGCCTGCCCACTGCTCTTCTCTCCGTTCCCTTTGTATTTCTTTGAAATTGCTGGCTATTGCTGGGAGATTCCTATCAGAACAGGTTTTGAACTGAGGGGAGACACAGAACACTTGTAGAATAACAATGAGGCCATGGCTCTGGCGCTAATATTAACTTATTGAAAGAGTCCCCAGGTATTGTGTTGCCATTGCTGTCTTTAGCATATTTCAGCATGAATATTAGTCTCTTGATTTTTTAAGTTATTAATAAAGGCCATGGAAAGGTTAGTCCATCAGAGAAGAGGCAATGAGTAACATTCAGGAGTCTCAGATGTTTCAATTTCGTTTGAGGAAGATCACATCTTCAAACTCTAAAATTGATGGGGGGGTTTTTCTGCAGAGCTCTTTATTTCACAAATTCAGTGAAAGTATATTATTATCCTTAGTTTTATTTAACAAATTGTCATTGCATCATGCATAACTGCAGGGAATTGTGCTCACACAGTGTTCTGTTATGCAGCACAAGCGAGTTGCTGGTGCTTAGATACACCACTCTCATTTTGCAGAGACTTTTTCCAGACACAAAAATAAACCAGCATTGAAATAAACCCAGTGTTACATAACATCAGACAAATAACTCTTGCAGTCTCTCAGTCTGTGCCTGCCTTCCAATTTGTTGTTCATGATGTTCTGTTAGTTTTGCTATTCGCTTCTTAACAAGGACGCAGGTGCCTTGACGGAAATTCAATTTGATACTATTAATGAGAAGATTCCCTCTGTATGAAAACGCAGAAGTGCTTAGGGGATTTTTTGTGTGTGTAGGTTTTGTGCTACAGTCTATTAATGAAACATTATGCACACCATAGAGTTTCTCTACCATGCTAGGCTAGAAATGGTCATTGCTTTCCAAGGAGAGGTCCATGGAGGCCCCTAAAGTAGGCATCCCTTAGCCAAAACCCTTAGAGAAGAAGGACTACCTAGTTGTGTAAGCCAACAGCGAGCGCTCATGCATAAATCACACTCTTTAAGCCTTCCAGTTAGTGAGCGCCTATGTGATTTGTCTCCCATTAAGCTTAGTTTCTTCTGTCTATTCAGGCTTAATTCTGCAATTTAGAGGGTTTTAAAGGTAATAATGTATTGATCTGAAGACTGCATACTGATGTTTTCAGTTTTAGAAACTTCAAGACATCCTCTATGAAAAAAAACTTGAGAACTGATTCAAAGTCATATGTTTCATAACACTCCTTTATTACTAATTATGTGATTGTGACAGCATTCCACAGTCAAATCATTACGGAACCATTGGATTACTGTGAGAACTCCGTAGCGGCAGAGATGAAGGTATTGTGACTTTCCTAGTAGTGACAGTGTTTGCCAAGTATAGTCAATGCCTGCGGCAAACTGCACCAGCAGGTTGTGAAGACAGGAAGCTCATTGAGTGATAGGAGGGTGACGTCAATTTGTGAGTCTTTTGGGAGCTATTCTCCTAGCTCCTTATTTTTAACATTCTATATAGTACCATAAGTCCATAAGTATTTCGAGAGGGATAGGTATCATGTGTGAGGAGTCGGGCGAAAGAGACATCGGTCCCCTTTTGCTAAGCAGATAAAATGCTGTTGTCGACATTGCTGGTCCCTTTTATCTGTGACGCAAGACTTTTCTCCTTTATACGATCATTGCAGCGAACAGGAGAATAGATGGATCTACATCCTGCAATTTGCTGAGTCTTAATCAGACTAAACAGAGACGCCTTGGGAAGTCATTACCCTTCTATTATTTGAAAGGACACGAAGGAATGGCTACATGGGCAAAGCTCCTGCAGAGAGCCCTTCTATTCAGCCTTGTAAATCAGACAATCCATAGAGGAAGTGTCACAGGGGCATTGAAATACTCTGCCTGTGATTAGCCTTTGACCACGTGGCCACATATTTGCTTAAAAACCACTCCGAGCCATTATATTTCACAGCTCTTCAAAAACACTCTTACATCCCAAATGCAAGATGGTGCTTAGATTCAAACACCATATTGAAGATTAAATGGGCCTCCTCTGTGTTTGTTCCAGTCAGAAATGTTCTGATCAGCATGACATCTCAGTAAAATGCCCAAGAGAGAAATAAATTTAAATGCAAATACTGAACGACACGATAGTGTCCTTGAAGTCAATGTCTGTTTTTTTTTCCATAACATATCATGCATGTTTAAGATGAGGAGGGAGTTGACTCAGCAGATTAATTAATAGGCAATTCATTGTTGGCACAAGCATTTTGACCATAAACACAGGCTAGTTAAAGGGATACTCCACCCAAAAATTCTGTCATCATGTACTCACATTCATGCTGTCCCAGATGTGGATGGCTTTCTTTCTTGAACACAAACCAAGATTTTTGGAAAAACAATCCATCTCTGCAAGTCAATATAATACAAGTAAATGGGAGCCCCAAAGTTGACACTTCAAATACCACACAAAACAAACACGATGGTAAGCCACATGACCCTAGTTGATGAATCAATGTCTTCTGAAGTGAAATGATACGTCTGTGTAAGTAAAATATTAATATTTTGAACTATAATATAAACCATTTTAAAGGACTTGCACACAAACTGCATTACAATAATATACCAAAATGTAATTTGTGTGGAAATATTATGAAGAGGCCAGAGACAGGACATGCCGAAGACTGACGCAAAGAGAAGAGCAGAAATATTGGAAGAAAATTCAAAATATTGAATTGGGGGGGTGGGGGTTTATGAATGTATCTCTGAGGGGAACTGACTGTCTTCACAAAAGTTTAGATGATATTTTCCTTTCATCTTGCCTCTGTATGCCTATTAAAGTAGTGTTTATAAGCACAGTGCTGTGTTGTGTACAGAGGTAACCAAGGAAACACTATATTGCTGCTGTTGCATAAGCCGTTGAGTATGATGATTTACCGAAATTTACCGTTGAGTATGATGATTGTTTAGTCAGTTTTCTTGACTTGCTCATAATAAAAGACAAAGAAAAATGAGTGACAGATCTATATAGAAAGCCTAAGGATAGAAATACAGTATTACATGGTCAGAGTTTTCATCCTACTCGTTTAAAGATAAGTCTTCCGATCAGCCAATTTAAAAGGATTCGTAGGATTTGCACACAAGACGAAATGTATGAAAAACAATGTAAAGATTTATGTCAGAGGTTTCACGAGAGAGGTTATGCAGATAATTGGATTAGAGAGGCTAGAGCACGATTTGAAAATACTGATCAAAAAGAATGTCTTGTTGGAACGCATTTGAAGTCTACTAATAATAGGTTGTCTTGAATTATCCAATATTCTGCTTCAAGTAAAGAGTTTGCACATATAGTATGAAAACATTGGCATATTTTAAGTTCGGATCCTGCAAATGAGTCGTATGTGTAAAAATCCTCCACAATTTGTACATAAACAAGCTCCTAATAGGCTATACATCAAATGGTGGTGAAAGCTGATCAAGGATTGGAACGTTCCAGTACGCCTAATCCCAGTCCCTGACGGTACAGTAATTATAGGTGTGGGCAATGTGCACAATGTAACTTTACAACTAAATGTTATGTTTTTAGCCATCCTCATTCTGGGAAACAGATCAAAATTAAGGGAATCATTTTGTGTAACACCAAAAACGTAATTTATATGATTAAATGCCCATGTGGTTTGGCATCCATAGGTAAAACGTAGCGTTGTTTGAAAATGCGTTTTGCAGAACATAGAAGTAACATACGATTGAATGACCAAAAGAATCCCATTGCTGTCCACTTTAATGCTTTAAAACACAATCTGTCAACTCTTCAATATTTAGGTATTGAACAAGTAAAAGTACCCAGAAGGGGTAGTGATATTTATAAACTCTTTCTACAGAGGGAAGCATTATATATATATATATGTATATATATACACTCTAAATACTCTTTCTCCAAAAGGTCTGAATATAGAGTTTGACTTGAAACCTCTTCTGTGAATATTTTTTTTATTATTATTATTTTTCTTCACTTAATTGTATATTGGCATTTATTTTGTAGTTTTTTTTCTTATATTTATCAGTACTGGCCACTATTTGTGTTTTTTTTTTTTTTTTTTTAATTGCAACTATTTTGTAACTTTTTATACTTTTCTTCAACTTTGGTTAATATTTTGTGGTTCTTTTTCTTTGTTTAAATATATATATATATATATAGCATTTCATAAACATGAAATGTCAACTTTGGGGATCCCATGCACTATTACTATATACAGTATGTCACAGAAGTGAGTACACCCCTCACATTTTTGTAAATATTTTATTATATCTTTTCATGTGACAACACTGAAGAAATGACACTTTGCTACAATGTAAAGTAATGAGTGTACAGCTTGTATAACAATGTAAATTTGCTGTCCCCTCAAAATAACTCAACACACAATCATTAATATCTAAACCGCTGGCCACAAAAGTGAGTACACCCCTAAGTGAAAATGTCCAAATTGGGCCCAGAGTGTCAGTATTTTGTGTGGCCACCATTATTTCCCAGCACTGCCTTAACCCTCTTGGGCATGGAGTTCACCAGAGCTTCACAGGTTGCCACTGGAGTCCTCTTCCACTCCTCCATGACGACATCACGGAACTGGTGGATGTTAGAGACCTTGCGCTCCTTTACCTTCCCTTTGAGGATGCCCCACAGATGCTCAATAGGGTTTAAGTCTGGAGACATGCTTGGCCAGTCCAGTGGTCGTCTTGGAGGTGTGTTTGGGGTTGTTATCATGTTGGAATACTGCCCTGCAGCCCAGTCTCCAAAGGGAGGGGATCATACTCTGCTTCAGTATGTCACAGTACATGTTGGCATTCATGGTTCCCTCAATGAACTGTAGCTCCCCAGTGCCGGCAGCACTCATGCAGCCCCAGACCATGACACTCCCACCACCATGCTTGACTGTAGGCAAGACATACTTGTCTTTGTACTCCTCACCTCGTTGCTGCCACACACACTTGACACCATCTGAACCAAATAAGTTTATCTTGGTCTCATCAGACCACAGGACATGGTTCCAGTAATGTCCTTAGTCTGCTTGTCTTCAGCAAACTGTTTGCGGGCTTTCTTGTGCATCATCTTTAGAAGAGGCTTCCTTCTGGGATGATAGTGATAACACCAAATTTAACACACCTGCTCCCCATTCACACTTGAGATCTTGTAACACTAACGAGTCACATGACACTGGGGAGAGAAAATGGCTAATTGGGCCCAATTTGGACATTTTCACTTAGGGTTGTACTCACTTTTGTGGCCAGCGGTTTAGACATTAATGGCTGTGTGTTGAGTTATTTTGAGGGGACAGCAAATTTACACTGTTATACAAGCTGTACACTCACTACTTTACATTGTAGTAAAGTGCCATTTCTTCAGTGTTGTCACATGAAAAGATATAATAAAATATTTACAAAAATGTGAGGGGTGTACTCACTTCTGTGACATACTGTATACTCACAGAGATGGATTATTTTTCTTAAAATCTTTGTGTTCATCTGAAGAAATAAAGCCTTATACATCTGGGATGCCATAAGGGTGAGTAAATGGTGAGAGAATTTTCATTTTTGGGTGGATTATCCCTTTAAATATCCGAAAGGATGACTTCCTTGACTTTGGTTCCAGCCCGATTCGTTACATGTGCTTTCGTAGGTTTAAAAAGAGAGCACAAACGAAAATAAACATGTCTCCTCAAGATGAATTACAAGCCCAGATCATTTTTCCCCTCAAGCCCCCTGAGATAGCGCTTGCTGACAGTATAAAGGAGTTTTTGTACTTGTTGTTATTGTTATGTCCACTTCACGTGAAGTTATTTTTTGTTTTTGCTTACCATGGGACTCATTCTTTTAATCTTACCCAGATATTGCCAGAGCAAATACATTTCTCTGCTGCATCCTTTACTTTAGTGCTTCTTATCACAACTGATGTCTCAGTTGTGGTTTGCGGTTTGCAAGATAAAAGGTAGTTTAATGCCATTTAGCTGAATTAAATATGGAGGAACAAGGTTGAGTCTGTAGTTGTATTTTGTTGATTCATTTCCGGGCATGGTGCTTGCAACTGTCCTACCAGCCGTCATCTGCTTCTGGCTTGGTTCTTGTAGCCCTTAAAGCTGGAGAGGAGCAAACGCATATAATAATTCACATAAATCTATTTCCTTTTCTTGATGAGCCTTACATAATTTTCAATCTGTTGTAAATAATGACTCTCAGACGCACTTTTAAAAAGTCGTGATCCAAATGAAAACAAAGGAGCATCTAGCATTGAAAGTGAAATGAATACAAATGACTGCTCCATATGCATTTGCTATCTCAGCTTGCTAAACACCCTGAATGATAATAAACACAATCTCTCATTTGGCTAATGACAAGCATATTGTTTTTGACACTGGCACATGAATATTGACTCTGTTCCATCTTTGTATTTTGAACCCTTGCTCCTCTTTCACCGTGAGCTCGACCAGCGTCTCACGTTTGCAATGGTTGGGTAGCTTTCTCTGTAGGAGGGGAAATGAGGACAGTTTGTCATTATCAGAGCAGGCTTGAGAGGAATTTAATCACAACTGCACATTCAGCAAGTCTCTGACATTATTGAAAGAAAAAAAAAATGTTTTAAAAAAAGAAAGCAAGAGAAATATTAATACAGAGAGGCTGACAGATCACTCTCATTAATCAGAAAGCAGTGTGCCGTCCTCCAAATGCATGCTGTGCACGCTGCAGGTTCACAGGCCTGTACTGCTGTTAGTGTCCTTCCCATTCAGAGAGGTGAGACCAGCCACATGAAAAGAGCTTGTGGATTTAGGACTGGTGCCATCCTTGGACTTTTGACATATTCTGTGTTTCAGATAATGAATTGGATTCAATTTGTTCCAATTTATAGAGAACAGATCAAAAGGTGCAGAGTAAGTAGGAGAATTAATAAATAAGGATGGAGTCATGAGAGGAAATGTGTGTAGAGGGATGATATGTGACTCAGAGACAAAGATAAGCAGTTTAAGCCCTTATAATCATTTAACAGCAGCGATTTAATAATGTTTGACTTTTTTCTGGATTTGATTTCAGGCAATTGCCTGGACTTAAGTTTGCTATCAAACTGGGACAAGTCCTTCCTTGTAGGAAGGATGGAGGATATTTCTAATGCCAGTAATTCCATTTTGAAGTATTACGCTGCCACACCTCTTTCTTTTTGCTACAGAATATGAGATACTGAAACAGCCCAGAGACAGCTGAATAAAAGCAGTCTTCTGATATTTTTGTTTCATCTTTGTCTTGCTCTTAGTTTGCACTCAGCATTAAACAGTATTAAATCCACTAAGTCCTCCAAAAATCCATTAAATGGCAGGAAAGTGATGTTCATAAGGTCAATGAAATGTTTTTCCAACATGAAATTCATTTGGAGGTTATGCTACATTCCTCAAAACTACCTCAAGGTGCTAATCTCCTAAGCATTAGGATAGCAAGTCTTTTTTTTTTTTTTTTTTTTTTTTTTTTATTGATTCTTATGTCTTCAGGGGATAAATACTGGTGGCAACTATTTTTTTGACAGATGTTTGGTTGTTAGACATACCTGCACTCCTAAAAATAAAGGTTCAAATCAATGATTCCATTAAGATGCTCAAAAGGTTCTTTATAGTGGAAAAATGTTCTTTAGATTTTTATAATATTCTTTTGCAGTTCTCTTAATAACTGTTCACTAAAAGATTCTTTGGGGCAGCCAGAATTGTTCTTCTATGGCATTGCTACGGAAATCCCTTTGTGAAACATATATTTTTAAGAGAGTATTAATATACCTCTTTTTGTTTAGTCATTGACTAAATACCTTCATTTTCTGTTTTGTGTAATATAAGTTTTTCATGATGCTTTCAGATGACTTGAAGTTAAGTGATTAAAGTGGTACAAAGCGGTAAGAGTGCATAATGTTATGATCATAATATTTAATTTTCATGTCAAATAGAAATGACCTATATATCTATCTATCTATCTATCTATCTAGATAGATAGATAGATATACATACAGTGTATATATATATATATATATATATATATATATATGTGTGTGTGTGTGTGTGTGTGTGTGTGTATGAGATGAAGCCATAAAGCATTAGTTATTGGGTTAACTGCACCTCCTGGTCCTTCTCTCAGAGGACTCACTAATCTCACTATCTGCTGTGGCAAGACAGCTCTAAAGATGCACCATCCACACACCTTATATTCACAGAGCTTCTCCTCCATTGTGCTTCCATCTCAGATATATGACTGAGGTGAATCAGGCAGACCATGTGCTGGGGTCTCACAGGATTCACTGGTGCATAACATTGTTGACCGTCTGCTTTCAAACAAGAAAATCTCTTGCGGAGGAGGAAGTTTTATTAAAAAAAAAAAAATAATAATAAGCAGAGTGTGTTTTGTTACACTTGTGAAAGTGAATTAATGTCATTTGTAGATGAAGGGACAGTGAACTTAGGATGACAAGCAGCAGACAAGCCATGCAAATTCTTTTTAGACAATTTTCAGGAACATAAAGGACCTGGTTTAATATTAATGGTGTAGGATTTGGGCTACCTGCATAAAAGCAGCTCAGACTCTCTAATTATAGCTGACACGGTTCCTCTGCTTATAATACACATGTGTGTTCACCACACACTCCTCCTTCATGAATATTCATTCCTGTGATATTATCATACTCTGAGCAGTGACTCATTGTGCTTCACATCTGACTGACATGAACAAGATTGAAAGTGAGGGTCCTCATGAATATTCATATAGCCCTAACAAAAAAGTAATTATGCATAATGTCAGAGGGAGTATTTCGTAAATGTGAATGTAAAATGAAGGGGAAAATGCAGCCATATTAACTTCAATTTGCTTCTCTAATGGTGGAGCACATTTAGCCCTGAAATAACCTCATAACAAAAATATACATAAACATGATTATAAACATATAATCATGTGTATCACATAAATAAATAAATTATACACACACATACACACACACACACACACACACACACACACACACACATTTAGTTGGACAAGAACAGGGCTAAGAAAAAGCAGTTGCCATGCTTACACATCAAACAGTATGGCAATATCTGCAGTGCAGCATCTACCCTGCTCTATTAGATTTACAGCAACAATGTCTGACATGGAATATGGTGAGACTAGGAAATAACAGTGTTCCATCAAATCTGTATCTTTGAGGTGCTTAAAAAGCATGTGTCTTGCAGTGACACACAAATCCTGGCAAAAATGTAGAAAGCTTATGCCCTCCTTTGCTCTTTTTTGTTCACTTTCTATCTCCTTGTGTCTTTACGCCGTTCCAAATCTATTATTCATTCAAGCAAGTTTTTCAGCTGTTATGATTAAATCCATTATCAGATACCCTGAACAAACTTTTCAGTTTTGCCTGTGGTGTTTTCTATGAACTCGCACTCTTTCATTCATTATGGATTGAGTTAAAATATTTTTAAGGACAAACCACTACAGATTCATTCACTTATGGCCTATTTAGCTGTCACTTAAACGTCTTGATCTATCAGATTGCTATTCGATTGTGTGTGCAAATTCCATTTGATCACACAAATATGTCTCCTGAAAACAGATATAAATCTGATCTACTATTCCTGTGCAATATTCAAATATTCATCCAAATGTTGATGCTAATGGCGGGCAGTAGAATTTTGCTGCACTTGATGTGGCTCATTAAAACTAAAAACAGCAGGCGGCTAAAATTGTTTATCCATGATGCACTCACATTTAGAATACAAGGCGGGAGCCTTCCAAATATGCTGACATTAGTTTATTTTGGAAGAAGTAAAGTTTATGCCTGTGTCCTCGACAACCAGATGCATTTACATTTGCTGCATCTTGTATGTGTCTTAAACCACCTCCTGAGGTTATTGAGTGATTGAATTTCTATCCATCTTGAATGCGCCTTAGAGGGAATTTACACTTGTTTGTTTTGTTGTTTTTTCTCGTGATATGATTCAACTTGTATCATTCAACCAATAAAATCGCATGAAGTGACCAAGTGTAAATGCCACTTCAGAAATATTATATGAATGCCAAATACACCATGCTTTCCTAGAAACAATTAAAGTGCACATAACCACCAAATCATGACAAGTGAAGAAAACCAGTTGTCCTTGAAGATTTTTATTTACCAGAGTACTGATGAATAGCTCAATGTGTTATGAGCATCAAGCTGGTTAAAAGCATCTTGACAGGCCAAATCGTCAAATATGTATTCATGTAAAATCAAGCCTATATTGTCAGCCAGACTTTAATGAAAATGTTTGCTGAGGCAGATGCTGGCAGACTGAAACAGAAAACAAAGCCTGTTTTTAAAATAACTGTGCAAAGGGAAGCCAGGAACAATAGCTGGGTGCCCTAAAGTCTACTGAACATGTTTCTAACAAGAAACCAATTTATACTGCTCCCAGCATCTCCACTACTTTCTTTTGTCAAAAATAATGTTGTCCAGGCTTTGTGCACTGTAAATAACAGGATAAGGATAATCCAAGGTTAAAGGGTATCATTTTTACAAACAACAGGGACTGTAATCAGCTATAAATGAATCTTTTCAATACAAATATATGAGCTCTCAGCAGCGCTCTTATCAAGTGAGCAACAGGAAGGAATGTTTTTTACAGATTTATGTGCATAATTCTATAGGAACATTTTTTCCTTCATAATGGAATCAAAAACTAGCCGCTGCCCATATGCACATGACATTAGAACGCTTTAGGAATCAAAGCCAATGATGTCACCAAAAAGCTCCAAGCTGGCTAATGTTACTCTCATTACACTCTGTTGTAAAAGCTCGTCACTCTCAGACATGCATCAAAGCATCTGTTCTCATTACTCTCTCCAATGGCCCTCTCTTTTAATTATCGGTTAATGAGACAAATGCTTTGTCAGATATACTTGGGATCAAATTATGACATGGGGCGTAGTACACAAGGGACTGTACTAGACTGCATGATACCTGCTTAACCCCAAGAAAGACAAGCTGTGCTTCTTTCTGCAGGCTTGCTGAGTGGATTAGCCCTCAGACAAGCTCCTAAAATTAGCCCTCTGTCCAGTCTATCAGCCATTGGATAAACAGGTTTAATTTTGTTTGGCAACATAATCCAAAACAGCTTTAATTAATGGAAAATGAATGCAGCTTTAGCAAAGGTTTGGTTCTGCAAATGGACAGCATGGTAGTAGCTTTACATATATGTAAACTATATGTTTATCTTTAACTGTTTATATTGTCCATGTACTTTTTTTAAAGAAACAAAAGGAAGAATATGATTGTTTTGTAACACTTTTAGAATAACGTTCCGTCATTAATGAATAACTACACGGAAACAAATGATTAACATAATATTAAACATTCAAGTACTACTATTAACTAACAAGAAACTCTGAATAACGAATCGGTAAGTAATAGTGTTCAGTTGAATGTGGTAGTTCACTATTAGCTAATCAATAACTACTATTTTTTCATACTTCCCAGAGGACTACTAATAACTACTATATTTGAGGTTTAAAATTAATATGAATAATGCAAAATGTATAATTAATTGTAAAGTGAAGATAATGGTAACCCACTAGTAATGACTCATGTATTACCAAATCTGTCAGAAGGAATTACTAATTATTTGGATCAGAAGTGAAAAGCATGATAACTCCATAGTAATGACCTTTGGAGGGTTTTATAAAGATTTGGATAATAATGACTGAAGTGTTACTACATTCTTCTAAAGGCATTGCTGATTATTTGGATCAGTATTCTAAAGTGAAGATCATTGTAACCCACTAGTAATAACCCAAGTGCTTCCAAATCCATCGGAAGGAATTGCTATTCAAAACCTTACAAAAAAACTCAATAGCTTAAAATGACTTGAATCATTACTAGGGAGTTATCAGATAAAAATTTACCACTTTTACCACTTTTTACAATGAAATTCTTTTAACAATCTAAAACCTAAAAAGCTGTCTCATTGTGGAAAACAATCACTTTAATTTAGTAATTGAAAGCTTCTTCATTAGCTTCATTAGCTAAAATGTGTTCAGCTTGAAGTTCAGGAAAGCTCAGCTCAGTCCAGGAAATTGTTTAACATCAGCACTGGAGCAGACCCAGTGTGTTTTACATATTTAATTTAAGAGAGCCCTGCAGGCATAACATGGTCTCCAGACATCATTGGCTATTGTGTCATCCACTGAAATGCAGTGCTTCTGCAAGCAACAACTGTACTGCCCCTAAAAATCAGTTTCCAGACATCTTGATAAACACAGTCAAACTTGGACGCATGACTGTAATGTGAATTCAGAGGCAGCACACAAACAATCACTATCCATCTATGCATGGCTTTTACTAGGCAGGGGATATGTATCTGTGTTGTTTTCATCGCTGAGGTCTGTCAATGCTGCTGTGTGATTTGGTGAAAATCCTTCTGTGCTCTTGCTGTTCTGGTACTGTGAAACTCTCCAGTCTGCCAAAGCTATGACTTCAAGCCGGCTCTTAACACAATTGTCATCTCAAAGACAAAATGTTCTTGTCAGAGCCGTGAGATGCAGTCACATCGTAATTCAGTCACAGAGCCGCAGTTGCATACACAACCTGATCTGAGCTTTCAACAACTTGTGTCCTTTAGAGGCAGATGTGTTCTTTCTTAGATCTCCTCTTTTCTATTCAAGACCACCCTATTGCTAGTCCTCAGCAGATTAGACATTTCCACTTTCATTCTTTTACCATATTGTTGCTCTGTTTTCCACTCTTATATGACTTCTTCATATGGCTAGCAGATCAGTTTGCACATTCTGCATTTTGGTTCGTATTTGGTTCGTATATTCAAGTATTGATAATCAAAAAAGAAAACAAACAAACAAAAAAAGGACAACAAAGATGCTGGATGACAGTGAACCCAATCGCAGGGAGTCTGTTGCAGGTTTGTTAAATGATACAGGTGAGTAAACAGAGCAACAATACTGGAAATGACTTAGCTTGATGAATAACCAGGTCTCTTTGCAGGACAGTCGGCAGGAGGAAGAAAACAATGAGAAAGAAAACCACAGTGGAGATCAACAATGGAGATACAGGTAGATACTTTACAGATAAGTGCAGAGGAGTCTGTACGGGCTTTTTGGTATAACAGAGATGAGACCAGACACTGACTGTGTGACCAGAGTGAGTATTTGTGCAGTTCGTGATTGCAGGTGAAATGAGGAACAGGTGTGGGTGTTTAATAGTCCAGAGAGAGAGAATGGCGTGCTGGTGAAGAGGGAGAGTGCGGTGTAGGTGTGACTACACTAGAATTTGTGTAAAATTGAGGAAATTATTTGTTATTGTTACCTCCATCATACTGTAGAAAGGGTCCAAATGATGTTAATCCTTGTGTGTCACAATTTAAAGACATTTTAAATGTTTTGTAGTGAGGAAAATCATGCTGTAACAGGAAGGAATATGTGGAAAAATGTGGGGCACAACTCAATATTATGGTTTTGGTAATAATTAAAATATTTATTTCTTATTACAATTAAATATCAATTTAGTGAAAAAAATATCAAATGTTTGATTTTAATTGTTAGATACAGTCAAGAAGGTCAAGGCCTTAGTGTTGGGACAGTCCAAAATCTAAACCAGGCTCATTGGCAAAACGTGTCTATGGTGACATTTCTGCAAAAAAGATGCACATTTCTTCTATTTTACACAACAACGATATGCTTAAAACAGAGAAGATTTTCCTTTGAGTTTTCTGTGTACAGACGACACCATTGTCAAAACGATCCCCATTCACACGGATTCGCGAAAACGACAAAAACCGCTGTATTCTGCTGGCAGGCCATTAGATGGCGATGAAACACCATAGACTGAACATGTAATATGCATGTGCATGACATCATCATTTCCGCAGATTAGCATTTTTGTTGTTTACATGGAGACTGTTTTCAAAAACTTGCATTTTGAAACCCGTTTTCAAAAGCTTGCTTTTTGAGGCACCGAAAACGCCATTGTCGTGTAAATGAACAGCCAAAATGCATTAAAATTTTTATGTTTTTAGTGTCGTGTAAACGACCCCTCAGTTTCATGACATTTTCAAAGTAAAATGTCCAGTGCATTCAGCACATTCAGTTTTATGCGAAACAGATAAACGTGTATCTGCCAATGTTTTATTACACTGGTTGTTGAACATATCGTGGCAGTTTAGAAAAGAAATGTCCAGTGAGTGGTGCTAAAAGCTTAATGCTCTATGGCATTTGAAAATAACAAAGATTAGCCTATATATACAAAGATGGTGCATTCCTATTACTTATGAATGGGAGAAACTGCAACACGCAATATGGCAGAATATGTCCTGCCTTCTAAATAAAAGAGCCAATCACCAGTTGGTAAAGTCATTGCGTTACTGCAGCTGCCGTTAGAAGCGCTGCTTTCCATAGATACCTGAGACTTGCACTTAGAACTGCACATGCGCATTGGCTGGTCTAGCCTGAAAAGTACGCTTTTTAAACGCTATTTGAGCATAAGAAACAACATTTATGTGACATTTTAGCAAGTCCTTGAGCTTGTGGTTCAAGGGACTTGTGCTCAGTGCAGTGCTGTACTAGGTGAGCTACCAAGAAAGTTTACTACATCAGAAAAGCCATACATATGGAGCCGGTTATGTGATGTTAATGTCAAAATGTATTAGTTCATGCATAGTAGTTATGTATTATTGTGCAAGGAACCATGCAAAAATAACTTCATCAATCAATGATCTGTCCCTGTAATTATAAATTATGAAAAAAGGAATAAAAAATATTGGTGTTTTATTGCCACCAGTAGTCATTTCAGCTAGAAACAGCAGTAAATTGTATGTATAGGTACGTTTTTGGGGTTTTGCAAAAATGTAGGTTGTCACATTTTTCCATTGAGCTTATGTGGTCAAAATTACTATTTTAATGGTAGGGATACAATTGATGTGTGGTCTTGGTTAATTTTGTTACATAATTGTTTATCAAACATAGCTGATGAGTCTCACGACAAAAGAAACAACCAAAACCAAATCAATCCAGTTTTACTTTATTTATGCAATATGCAAATATTCAACTCACCTTTAATGGTAAATACCAAATGATTAGTGGCAGCCAGGTAATTTAATTTTGAGACCCTTGTTTTATATAATAGTGCACCCCCTCCATCAAATGCATTGCCATTAATGAGAAATAACAAAACAGAAAACAATACCTGGAATTTAATTTAACCTGAATATCCTCAGTTTGGAGTAGCAAGAGCTAATTGAAATGTCTTTTTGCATCAAATTGGAATGTCATATATTAACCCTCCTAGTGTATTCTAGTGTTTAAGCAAAGATTCAGAGCAAATAAGACAAAATATTGTGGAGGATTATATAATATGAAGTGATATAATTCAGCCTTTCTCTGAAGTGTTCAGATTCATCTGATAGCCATCTGTTATCAGCAGTCTGGCTGAGCTCAAGCTTTGTGGGCAAATTCATCGCTCAGTTTGAATCTTGATTCAATTCTCAGGTGAGGGGTCCTGAAGGCTCCTCCAGTGCCTTATTTAGAAGTTTTTTCACTGCTTTAAGGGTATAGAAATGGAGATAAACTGAGAAAGACACATCTCTGTTTCCCCACCACAGAGACATGTTGTCTTTTAAGCAAATGCCTGTTTTATTCAGCTGCATGCATTGGTATTACTTTCTAAACCGTATGTGACAGAGTGTTTTTTTTTTTTTTTTTTTCAAACAATTATTTACTGTAATCAAAGAAGTGTTTAGTTTTTGCCAATGTAGCATTCATGCAGTTTGAGTCTGTCTTTTCTATCTACCAAACCAAGGCAACATGAATAAATCTTTCAAGAAATAGACAAGACTGTACAAACAAATGGTGAAATGGTGAAACTGTGGTGGATGGGTTACATGAAAATAATGCAGTGAGCATTAACATAAAACAGATGGGTAGTGCTAGTGGTCGCTGACTGAATTTTTTCTCATGTAAAGCTGCTTTTATACATAATTTAATCCTACATTCACTGGTTTTTATTGTTCTGCTTGTCAAACAAGTTGTCATAAATATTTCATACTGATCTGTTCTCTAGCCAAAACTGAAGCTGTATTTTTTGATGACTTTAGAGATATATCAATACTGATGTTACTCTTGAAAGAGTAACTGAGTAATTGTCTGGCACAGTCTCTATTGGTTTTAGTGCTAATTATTTCTGCTTGAAAAATGGAGCTCCAGAGAATAAGCACAAGCACAATAAGCAAATGTTGATGAAAAACAAAAATTTATAATACTGCAAACAGGGCCACAATCGCTCAGCTAAACCAATTTCTGCTTTATACACAGGGCTGGTAAATGAGCTGAGATAGTGCAAACATATTGCATAAATCTTACATTTTGTGTAACATCTTGTCTCAGGGGTGATTTGCCTCTAATATTTGATTTCCCTTAAAGTGCAGTTTTGTCCAAATGAAAATCCAATTGCTTAAATATAACAGGTTCCTAAGTGCCATTTGGGGCTAAATGTAATCTAGGGTGTAAAGATGCATTGTGTGTCGACATGCATCTGAGTAAGCCCTCTGACATGCTGTCGATTGCATGCTGTCAAAAGATTATCTATCAGTCAAGGTGGCGCCAAGGTCAAGACAGCGCACATGTTCACAGGAGGTTGAGCAAACAAGACAGGACCGAGGGGAATTTCCATGATTGGCTTGCATGTGAAGAAAAAGAGTGTTGTGTCCTGAGAGCCATCATGTCCATCTGTGACATACAGGCCTTCATTTGGCAACTTCCTTTCACACTCTTGTGTCTCTGAACAACAGCCAGAAGAGTTGGATGAGTTAGCTGTGAATAGATATGCTTATAAAATTCAGTTTGACCTTTGCTTAAGTAGAGTTAGAGTTAGAGTATACTTTATTGTCCTTTTCAGGAAATTTATTTTGGACTCAAAGCTGCAATAATACACAATCACACAACACACAATAAACAATAAAGAGAGAGAAAAAGTAAGCTGTGTAGCGTTTTCATAGGCCGGAAGGTTCCACTGATCTGTCTGCAAAAGATGTATTTATAACATTTGTTATGATAAGTGTTTTTATTACATGGCTCTCTATTTGATTCTAATTGATCAGTCGTGACATTCAGTGGTTAGATATTTCCCTATATTCCTTGTCTATGACAGTGCTGTATATTAGTTCACTCTTCCGGGTAACTGAAATGGACGCTCTCGTATCATGGACTCACTCTCTCTTGTTTCATACAAACTCATGGTGAAATCTTGTGACTCAATTAGCGATTGTGGTGAAAATAATAGTTTTCTATGTTTGAAGTCGACGATTTCATTTTCTCAGCGGAAACAGTAAGATAATATACAAGAAATAACTTCAACTCAAAATCTTTATTTATTTATTTATTTGACATTTGCATTACGGTCCTGATCACCCTGTAGGGTTTATTTTGCGATAATGATACACTTACTGTACATTATCCATACACTGAATGATACACAAAAAAAAGGTGCTATATTGTACTAAAAGTGGTTCTTTGTCTCGTAATCATTGGGGAACCACTTTAAGTGCTGTATAGCACCAAATCTTGGTGCTTCAGTGGTTCTTCAGCGGTTCTTCACTGGTTCTTTGGGATGACTGAGATGCTATATAGCACCGCTACCATATACAGAACATGTTAAGCCCCTGTATGGTTCTTCAGTGGTTCTTTGGGGTGGTTAAGGTGCTATATAGCACAACTGCCATACAAAAAACCTGTTAAGCCCCTTTAAAGGTTCTTTACGAGCCAAAGAACCAGTGTTGGTGCTGTTTAGCATAATTTTTGTTGAAGAAATAAAGTGCGATATGGCACCTCTTATGGGTTCTACATAGCACCATTTGACAAATGTGCTGTAGAGCACCTTTAAAGATGGTGCTACAAAGCACCAAAGTGGTTCCCCTATGATTACGAGCCAAGAACCACTTTTAGTGCTGTATAGCACTTTTTTTCATTTAGACAGTTTAAAGAAAAAAAAAAAATATAAGGTTCCCATTGTACTGGTAAAAGCATGGAACTTTGTATTTTGAAAAAATTACAGCTATAACAGCACTGTCTGTTCTCTCTACAACCCTATACAGCTGTTTCTGTCCCAACTATCTGTTTCTGCCAAAATAATCACCAATCTAACTACAAATTGTCATATACACCCTGTGCATGTTTTGGGACTTTTGTTATATTTCAAGTCTTGTGTGCCATGTTTGTAGTTCATTGTAGTTTTTTTATGTTGATTATTCTCCCCAGGTGTTTCTCGTTACCTTGTCAACTTGTTTCCGCCTGTGTATATATAGGCCTTGTGTTTCTCTTGTGCTTGGTCAGTCAATGTTTGGAGTTTTTTGTGTTTGGACGTTCCAGTGTTTGGTGTTCCCAGTGTTTTCCATTTTGGACTTATTTCAGTTTGTTTATTAAATGTACTCTTTGGCACTTAGATCTTCGGTTTTGTCTGCTCACTCTCCCAACATTACACAAATCTACAAAATGTCTGTTTTAAATATCTCAATCAACTACTGAGTCATCTGTATGCAGTCTGGTTTCATGCCACCACAGTACTATATATGGGTATTCCCTCAGCTATAAGGAATGGAGGGGCCCAGAGCATGAATTTGTTGTTAATAATAAATATTGTCACTCATTGTGTCATGCATGGCCTCATGGGTCTGTATGTCACTGACGAGTAACACAGTGAATCATCCTATTGAATTTCTTGCTTGAAACAAACCGCTGCCACTAAATGTTTTTTATTATTATTATTATTATTTGCGGTCAGCATACTCAGTATGGTGTAATAAGAATTTAGAAGCAATATGAATGTTCAGACCCACTTTAAATTAAATCTCTTTAACTGCTATATGTACTAACATTTAAATTAATCATTTGATACAATGCACTGATTGTGTCAATACATAGTATGTTGTACTTCTATTTTAAAATACTTGCATGTAATTACATCTGCAACTAATTTCTGTTATTACATTTATAATTACACTGTTAACCTATCCTTGAACCTAACCATTACCACAACCTTATCTCAACTCAATAGCAGCAAAAGTGTTTTGCGATACAGCATGAGCACAATAAGTGTTTAAGTACCAATAAGTACAAACAATCCTTTTTTATGCATAATAGTTAAAGACACCTCATATAAAATGGGGTCAGCGGTTTCTGTTTCATTTCCGTTTCATTCAGAAAAATATATGTTGAGATTAAATTAATGCTAAACTTGTCATTTTCACCTTGTATTTTTATCACCCACATTTACACAGACTTATTTGTATGCTAAGGATAGGTTCTAATCTCAAGACGTATATTTATTGGCAGTGTTTCAGCATTAAAAGAGAAGTATGCCAAAATACAGGTAAAAGCCTTCTTGAAAATGTTCCAGTTTTGCTCTCTGTAATGAGAACACTGAACAAACAGAGCCTTTACAGAGTTCTTTAAGACTGCTTCACAACAATAACTTCCTATAAGGCTTTAATGCAAAACACTAACAGTCAAAACACAAATTTGCATTCCACATTTCTGTGGCGTTTTAGAGCAGCTATATAAATAGAGGTGACTGCTGAGCAATGGGTCTGTGATTTGACCTGGTTTACTTGTGTTCAGGCTAAATAGTGCAGTTATCTTCTGCCTGCACCATATGATGGCCATATGCTTTTCTATGAGATGCCATGCCAAGAGCCCTACAGCTTCACCCTAGAGGCTGTGCTTTTTGTTGGCCTACTTCACACATTTAAATGCTTAAATCATATATTTAAGCGTGTATACTCTGACTTGACACAAGGAATATAATTGTTTATATCTAAGTTTATATGTTAGGTATTTTATAGAAGTGCAAAGATGAATTAATCATGTCATTATACCAGTATATATTGTAATACTGTATAGACTGCAGCCAAATATTTTTGTATAATGATGCTAAACTGGTCATTATCACATGCAAGTATAATTTCATTCATTGCTTTGCTAGTTTCACATCACCCTTAAAACATTCCTGTAGCTCAAACAATAGGTCATAGGTTCGATACCCAGGATAAAATGCATACATGTACCTTAAATGTGAAATGTAAGTCTCTTAAAATGCAATCGACTGTCAAAGGCATACATGTAAATGCATATCACTCTATGATTTTCTGACATATCAAAATACAGTATCTCACAGAAGTGAGTACACCCCTCACATTTTTGTAAATATTTTATTATATCTTTTCATGTGACAACACTGAAGAAATGACACTTTGCTACAATGTAAAGTAGTGAGTGTACAGCTTGTATAACTTGTATAACAAATTTGCTGTCCCCTCAAAATAACTCAGCACACAGTCATTAATGTCTAAACCGCTGGCCACAAAAGTGAGTACATCCCTAAGTGAAAATGTTCAAATTGGGCCCAAAGTGTCAATATTTTGTGTGGCCACCATTATTTCCTAGCACTGCCTTAACCCTCTTGGGCATGGAGTTCACCAGAGCTTCACAGGTTGCCACTGGAGTCCTCTTCCACTCCTCCATGACGACATCACGGAGCTGGTGGATGTTAGAGACCTTGTGCTCCTCCACCTTCCGTTTGAGGATGCCCCACAGATGCTCAATAGAGTTTAGGTCTGGAGACATTCTTTAGCAAGGCAGTGGTCGTCTTGGAGGTGTGTTTGGGGTCGTTATCATGTTGGAATACTGCCCTGCGGCCCAGTCTCCGGAGGGAAGGGATCATGCTCTGCTTCAGTATGTCACAGTACATGTTGGCATTCATGGTTCCCTCAATGAACTGTAGCTCCCCAGTGCCGGCAGCACTCATGCAGCCCCAGACCATGACACTCCCACCACCATGCTTGACTGTAGGCAAGACACACTTGTCTTTGTACTCCTCACCTGGTTTCCGCCACACACACTTGACACCATCTGAACCAAATAAGTTTATCTTGGTCTCATCAGACCACAGGACATGGTTCCAGTAATCTATGTCCTTAGTCTGCTTGTCTTCAGCAAACTGTTTGCGGGCTTTCTTGTGCATTATCTTTAGAAGAGGCTTCCTTCTGGGACGACAGCCAATTTGATGCAGTGTGCAGCGTATGGTCTGAGCACTGACAGGCTGACCCCCCACTCCTTCAACCTCTGCAGCAATGCTGGCAGCACTCATACGTCTATTTCCCAAACACAACCTCTGGATATGACGCTGAGCACATGCAGTCAACTTCTTTGTTCGACCATGGCGAGGCCTGTTCTGAGTGGAACCTGTCCTGTTAAACTGCTGTATGGTCTTGGCCACCGTGCTGCAGCTCAGTTTCAGGGTCTTGGCAATCTTCTTATAGCCTACGCCATCTTTATGTAGAGCAACAGTTCTTTTTTTCAGATCCTCAGAGAGTTCTTTGCCATGAGGTGCCATGTTGAACTTCCAGTGACCAGTATGAGAGAGTGAGAGCGATAACACCAAATTTAACACACCTGCTTCCCATTCACACCTGAGACCTTGTAACACTAACGAGTCACATGACACCGGGGAGAGAAAATGGCTAATTGGGCCCAATTTGGACATTTTTACTTAGGGTTGTACTCACTTTTGTGGCCAGCGGTTTAGACATTAATGGCTGTGTGTTGAGTTATTTTGAGGGGACAGCAAATTTACACTATTATACAAGCTGTACACTCACTACTTTACATTGTAGCAAAGTGTCATTTCTTCAGTGTTGTCACATGAAAAGATATAATAAAATATTTACAAAAATGTGAGGAGTGTACTCACTTCTGTGAGATACTGTAATTTAACTTTTATCTACTCTTTTTTTCATGTCCTTTTATTTGTTTGTTTGTAGTAATCAATCTGTTCATTAAAATAACTACCACATTTCACAGAAATCTAACATTAAGGGATTACTATACTGAAGTTGTGAATGCGAGGGACTGAACAGCTGTGAAAATGAAAATGAAGACTAAAGTTCATTTCAAAAATGTCATATGCAGAGCAAAGCAAAGCAATGCCAAGGTCATGGGTTCAATTCCCAGAGAATCCATGAACTGGCAACAGGAAACTTGAATGTAATGTAAGTCAGTCTGAATAAAAGCATCTACCAAATGCATAAATGTAAATGTAGTATTTGGATGTCCCAATAGGCCCTGTTAGTTCAATTATCAGGAAGCAGAAGCTACATCAAACCACCTACACATTGCCTGGATGATGTTGTTAGTCCCTGCTCAGAACTCTTTGCATGACCTCAAAGGACCTTGTGGGGAATGATCACTTTCAAAAGCATTATTGGAAAGAAAAAAAAAAAAAAGAATCTCAAAAAGAATCATGTTTGCTACAGGAGTTTGCCATGAACATTTTAGTGACCAACAGGCCCAATTTAAGGATTGTGTTACTGGGCTGGGGGCATTTTGAACATAAATAATATTGCATAAGTAATGCAGTACTTTTTAGAGTGAGTAATTAGTACAGTAATCATCACTCTGTTAAAGATGTAATTAGTAGCTAGTAATTAATTACTTTATATTTTACTTTATATTATATACTTTATAACTTTATAACCCAACACTGTGCGTGTGTGTGTGTGTATAGTTCTGTCATGAAACTCTAGATGGCACAGGTCCTTAACTCAATCTGCATGCAATAACATCATTCTATATAAGGCACAGCTGATTGGTACCTGCTGTATCAGTAGCCAATGAGCTCGCTGCTCAACCTTCAAATATTGCTACCAAACCTGGGGTTAGTTTCCCATACAATGACGTAACTCACTGCTTCACTACCATAGTACGATGCAACATTGAACAAATCAACTAGCTAGTCACGAATGTTTCCCGGAACCGTATTGTTGCAAACCTGTCGTTCAGCCACGTTGGTGAATGACGTCACGCAGGTGGTGGTGCAGTAATAACTTCTTTAAATGAATTCATTTGAGATCAAATTAATGCTAGATTTTTTGCGGACATGGCATCTGAGGAATAATTCTCATGTTTTTCAGTTATTTTGCTTTATTTCCAGATTCAATCATAGGCTCGTTCTTACGTACTACAGCACATGCACACTCTTCAAAAAGGTGCTTAAAATCACTTGACAAACTAAAATATGTAAATGACATTTGTAAATATTCGAAATAAAAGATATACATTGTACTTAATGTCAGCTTGCTTATTTTGCTCAAGATAACGAATTATTAATCCACATGTCATAAAAACAAGAAAATATGCTTCTAACCACAGCTCGAGAGCTGTCGTTCCAACCACACAAGTTTGTGATGCAGTTTGTGAATGTTCGTTTGAATTATGGTTTTGGGAAACACCAAATCGCTTAACTATGTTAGTAATGACGGAACTTGTGATGTTAGTTGGCTAACAATGCTTTTGGGAAATGCACCCCAGGTCAGCAATTTCTGTTAGTAGTTGCAGCGCGCTTTCAGAAGCCCTTCACCCTCCCCAGTTTTACCTCTGGTACGGGTAATTCATGTATGCTATTTTGTACAGCAGCAGAATGTCTGTCTTGCTCCCAGCAGCGTGTTGTGTATGTATTGGCAGTAGCAAGTCCTGTACTTGCTCTGCAGCAGCAACAGCAGCAGATCTATTCCGTCAAGACCAAACATCAACATCGTCATATCCATTACCATGCCAAACACTCATGACAGATATTATATCTTCTGACATCTTGTTTTCCATGTTCCCTTAAAAATGATTTGGTATGCTACAGAATGGAATTTCTGGAATTTGTTTTGAGAAAATGTATAACTGTATAATGTATAAAAAAATACTGAGTTTCAGTAGTTTGCAATCAATCTTTAGACATCTTGGACAAGATGCCACCATATACTGCATAATAAATCATTAAGAAGCAAACAAATAATGGAGGATGGTATCTGGAATCATAATGATATACATATATTGATGTGACGATGACACATTCTGCCTCTCAGCATTGACACTTACCAATCACCATCATGGCTGTCGTCTCTCACAGCCTGTCATAAACACAAATATCAGAAAAGTCAAAGGAAATGATAAATACTTGAATTTGTTTGCTTCTCTATGCAATCACTTTCAGCATGTGAACCAGAAAACCGCAGCTTCACCCATGACAGGGAGATCTGTCTGTTGAGTTCACGTTCTGCCCATCTATGCCTGCACTGTGTTGAATGTGCATTTTTGTGAGATTTATAGCAGTCTCTCTATGAATTTCTGTGGAGGAAAAAAAAAAAGAGTAAAGGTGCCTTTCATTCCTCAGGCAAATGGTAGGAGGGAGATTCAATGACAGATACTTATGGTTCACAGCAGACAAGACACTAAATAGATTTATAGAAGTCTACAGATGTCAGGTTGAGTCAGACTCCTGAACATTATGATTGTGGCAATTTTATCATGATATAGTAGATGACACCTTGATTTAATGAGTCAGATCTTATCACTGATATCTCTATGCTTTTGTTTCAAAAGCAGACAGGACCTGAATCTAATTTCACCCATTTCACGCTCAGGCTTTTATCAGACAGGCTGCTTTGACGTCCATTTTTCTGCCCATGGATAGTCTCAGCCTCAGACGTCATGCCCACAGACCGTCGGCTGAATGTCTGATGCATAAGGCACACAAAATGGGAAACACTTAGGGGGTTTTGAAGTCATTATCTGATTGGTTGTATTCTACAGGATTTCCAGGAGATGTGTGTGTTGCATTATTTAACAGTCCACCTGGAAACAAAGCTATTGTGAAGCCAAACCCCCTCATGGAATAAGAAAGTGCTGTGTATACAACTGTGAACAACGAAAAGCGCTTTTCAGGATCAACTAAATGCTTTATTTTCAAAAGTATGTGAAGTTTGTGCTGCCATTGTTGCAGTAAACTTGAAAGAATCATTTATTAGATGCACATCGGCCTGTTATTGTAAGGTCATCAACTTTACATTTTCATGCCCCTAAACATGACGGGGAGATTGGTTACTTTACATGTCATCAGACGTCCTCTTGGGCATCCCTGGTTCAATGAAAGTTGCAATGCCGTCAATCTGAAGGTCTGGCTATGCAAGACTAGTCCATGGATAGCACTGTATGCACCAAACAGGAATAAACAAAATATAATGTTTTCTGAATCCACAAAAATTCCTTGTAAAGTTCTGGTCAAGTTAACATTGCTTAATTTCATTCATCACTGAGAAGCAATTTTGCCCTTCCCTCTTTCTTCCTGACTGCATAGACGACACTCAAAACATAAAATTTGATCTCAAAGATGCAATGATTGCAAACATCCAAACAGCATCTTGAGAAAAGACAGTGATATCTATTCAGAGGCGCCTATTGCGAGCGATGCACTGAAGAGCTTGATGAGTAACAATCATTTCCATCCTCCCCTCATTCAGCCTGGGGTCTGTTCTCTCCTGCTGAGAACAATGTGTTTGTCAATTAGCTTAGGAAGGTGTTTTTGCTCTGTGGGGACAATTTCTGTCTCCGGGCAGCAGACACCTTCCAGAGTCCACCATAATAAGACTGAGATAACGCAAATGAGATCACACGGCATATGATTTTGGTGATGAGTGACTGAAAGTCCCTAGGGTGTGGAAATCCTCTGAGAATATTATTCCCCAGTGTCAATTCTAAAACAAATGCTCTGTTCAACAAGACCTTATGGAGATGTTCACATACCAAGGTAACACTGGGTAATTTCACTTGGGCACAACGGATAATGAATAACATACGTGTTTCTTGGTTTTCATAGGATGTTACAGAACAGGTTAGCACCTGAATCAGATTAGGATAATTTGTAATCCTAAATCTGATGGAGTCTCAGACTCCCTCAGCTGACCGAAGCCCAAAGCAGAAATTATGTTTTATTGCTGTGAGGACTGGATGAGAAAATAATGGGATCTATCCATTATGAAGCCCCCAAAGAGGCATTTGCAGGTTAAAAAAAAAAAACCCTGAGGCTGAATAGATATTAGTAAGGGTAGCATTTCATGTGGATGAAAACAAGGCTATGAAGTATCCCTCACAGAATTACAGTCTTTATGTAACCCCTCTGGTTCTACTCGCACCACTCTGAGCGGGATTCGAACTGGCGTTTGCGGCATGGGAGGCTTGTGCTCTAATAAAGACGTTAAAAAACAGAGGCAGCATCAGTTGACAGTGCGCCTCTTGAGGTGAGGTTTACCCACACAGCTCTTAACTAGCTGGCCTCACTGTAAAAAAATGATTTTAACGGTAAAACACTGTAAAAATGCTACAGTGAAAAAAACAGTTAATTGGATTACAGGAAGTTTCCGTACTATATACGGTGAATAACTGCAATAGATCTAATGGTACATTCAGTGTCATATTATGGTAAAATACTGTTAAATTTACAGTTTTTGGAAGTGAAAAAATAACAAGTCATTGTATAATTTACAGTGAAAAACCGTAAATTGACATTCCCACTTCTTAGTTTTTTCTAATCAGTACATTGGGGTTTTATGTTACATCTAATGTTGTTAAATTAATGTTTATTGCATTGTTGTGTGTTATGTGTGTTACCATGAGGGTGTTTAGTGTTTGTGTAAATGACACTGTGTGCACCTTCTGTATATTAGTATATATTAGTATATTAGTATAGCATATATTAGTCCTTCTCAGCTTGTGGAAAAGCTGCTTGTGATTAACTTTGATTCATCATGTGACTCTCACCACCACTGTGTTTGGTGGTTGTCAGTGTATTACAAAGGTACAAAACACATATTAGTACTTCAAAAGGTTGGTAAATTAACATTATATTAGTTAATGAAATACATTTTTTTTACTGTAAATTTAACAGAATTTTTTTACAGTGAAATAAACAGTTATGAACCGTAATTAATACAATATAAATCTTTAAATTATATGGTTTTGTACTGTAAAACAGACAGTAAACTAAGTGCTGTCCCGTAAAACCTAATGCGTTGCTACCGTATTTTTTATGGTAAAGTTCTGGCAATCACAGATGCTGTTTTTTTACCGTAAATTTTACGGGATTTTCTTTACAGTGCTCTGTTACTTTTACAAAAGCATGCACTGTATAAAGGTCCTAGATCACATGTAATTTTCACAACAACATTCAAAACTGTTTTATTGAGTTTTTGGCTACAAAAAGTTTTTGTGGAAAGATTGTTCATCAGCTGAACAATCAGCATGTTGTTAAACAACAGTACAATACAGTGAACACTGTACTTCTCTCCCTCACAGCGTTGTTTTCATTTCTAATTAAATATGGTACTGCACTGACTAAAAGTCTATTCAATATTACATGCAAAAGTATGTTCATTGTTCATGAGAACTTTTGCATACGCATTGAAAATGTACATAAACCGGAAACGATAATGTGTGAGCATACGTATGCTGTGCATTTCATCTAATTTTGAAAACTCAAAATAACATGCAGAGCCATCAGAAACAAGGCCAGTTAATAGAAGTCAAACAAAAGCAGTAATTGAGCCCTGTGCTGTGATTCTATGAAACGCTAAGATGCTAGAACAGGCCAGGCTGTTTATGTTGTGTGCTGAATGATAAGACAGAGATTGCTTGGCTAAATTAGTCTATGAATTTCTTATAACTTTAGGAAATTGTTCTGCAGGCATTTTTCTTCATTCTGTGGCTTTGTGCAACCCGCTTAACAAGTGCAATAAAATGGTGCATTTCCACAACTAATATTGAATTACTTCTGAATTTGCAGTTACTTGTTCCAACATAGGCCACAGTAAATCATTTTGCACTGTGGTGTGTTTAGAATAACGCTTCATGATTCATATTCAAGAATAAACTGAGGGGCACACATTTTTCAGTACCTAGTGGTAAAAAAAAATGACATTAAGTGAAAATGTCATGGACATACAATATACAATAACCATATATTTTTGGTTGTAGTGATACTTCCCTCCACAAAGTCTAAGTGCTCCATGGGCAACTCTCAAACTCTCTCTTAAAATATAACTTGTTATATGCCATTTGAAGTTCAAAAGTAATTTTTATGAAGATTGATGTAAAAATGTACGCTGTTCTGAGATGTTGAAGGCACGCTACTGGTTCGATTTCACTGTTGTACATCTGTCGTTTTCCAACCTGCTGGGCTGATTTTGAAACTTGCTGTCAGTTTATGCCCATGTCATTTATCTTGAACTGTGTCACCATCAGGTCTGATCAAACTGATGAAAGAGTCTTCCGTCACCAGTCCGTCCTTCCCTGTCCAGACTGAGGGGAAATGGGGGAAGAATGGGTGCCTGTATCTTGATTTAGGCATGATGGCAGTGGGAGGACCTGACTGAGTCTCTGGGCTTTCAAGAGGCCAAGGAGGAGGACATTTATCATCTAGCACTGAGCTCAGCCGGGGAGTCTCTCCTCCAGCCACTCCATGCTGTGATGGATGAGCATATCACATAGGATTCTTATTATTTCAAAAGAGGCCAAAGGAAAGGCCAGTGAGTTCAAATACTGAGCGATCAGTCGCAGTGGTGGATCAGAGTTTTATCTCAGAATCTAATCCATTTATGGGCCACTTACACATTCTTGTAGTGGTAGTTGGTTAAGGACAGATATTGTGTGCCGAGGGGAGTGAGAGAAGTACAGTATTCTTCTGAGAAGAGGAACAGTGTCAGGTATGGGCCAATGCTCCCTATAACACCACTGTGTATGGGCTGGGACTGTGTTATTATAGGTTGAATGTAGTTTTTATTTCTAATTTAGTTTGTCTTTCCATTTTTTTTTATTCTATGACTACGAAATGTATTTCTGTCATGACAACTCTCTGAGAGATTGGCATGGTAATGGATATGGCAATGTAATGTATTTGGTCTTGGCGGAATCGATCTGCTTCACTGCCGTTGATTATTGTTGCTGCTACTGCAGAGCAAGTAAGACTTGCTACTGCCAATACATACACAGACATTGCTGTGAGCATGTAAGACATGCTGCTGCTGCACATATAACATATATGAAATAAACCCCATAGCAGATCTATACAGGTGGAGCTGGGGAAGGTGAAGAGTTTCTGAAAGCGCACTGCAGACTGCTAACAGCAAACAATGCCAAGTATTTGAATGACGTACATTTTTATGGACGTACTTCATATTATTTGGCGCCGTGATGAACATCACAATGCTGGGTTTGCTGACACTGCCGTCGCATTCTTCGCAGCGTCTGGATGAAGAAACAGAGCAGAGACTGTGCAGCGAGTTGTGTCGACAGAGTTTAGCAATTTGGTGAAGAGAAAACTTCAGAATCATGTCACGGAGTTCATTCATAAAGTTGTGTAATCAACACACGGCATCCGTGTGTACGTCCGAGCACATGTGCACTTTTGAAATAATGCGATTAAGGTGTTTACATGCCTGTATTGTGATTAAAATAGACGTACACCACCTAGTTTAATGCAATTATGCTTACTACGATTATGAGCTTAATCGCATTTCTTTAATGGAAGTATTGCATTTACATGAGGTAAACTTTAATCGTAATATTGCCAAAATCCCATTATAATCACATTATGAGGGTGCATGTAAAAGCACTGAATGAAATGAGTTAAGGACCTATCAGCCAGCGCCATCTAGAGTTTCATGCCAGAACTTTGTATTTTCCCCCTAGTTTTTAGTTTTTGTTCATTTAGTTTTTATTTTAATTTTTCAGTATTTTTGTGCTGCTAGAGTTAAATATCTTTTGAATAGTTGCATTGTATTTCTAAGAGCCATATATTGTTATTGAGAGTGTTATTTAGTGACATTTTCATGTTTAGCAAAGGTTTTGGTAACACTTTATTTCGATGGTCCACTTCAGATATTCTACTAACTATAAGTAACTTTGCAACTACATGTCATCTAACTCTCATTAGAGTATTGGTAGACTGTCTGCTTCATATCTGCTAATACTTTATTTTGACAGACCTCCAAAAGACATTCTACTGACTGTAAGTAACTTAACTACATGTCAGTGTCAACTTATTCTACTAACTCGAACCAGAACACCTAACCCAACAGTCTGATAATACTGAGAGTAAGTTGACATGTAGTTGCAAAGTTACTTAGTAGAATGTCTAAAATGGACCATCAAAATAAAGTGTAACCAAGGTTTTTTATTTGTAAAGGTTTCTCTTTTTTTCCAATATATTCAGTATATGTAACATGTATGTTCTGTTTAGGTTTAGTTTTCTCTCTGTTTCCATTTGCCTGTGTAGTTAATTAATCCCACACCTGTTTCTGTTTTTCCACATATCTCCCTGTTATTTAAACCCTGAGTGGTTGGGTTTGCTTTATCTCCTGTGTTTCCCCACTGTGGATTTAATAAAGACTGTGTGTGTTTGGATACTCCTTCATTGTGTGCTTATTACAGCCACAACTTGACAGTATAGGAAACCTAAATTTATGTGTGGCTGTTTTTTTTTTTTTATTATTTGACTTAGTTTTGGGACTCATGAAAATATATGAACATATCTGAGGGTAGCTGAAGTCCAGTGGACTAATTAGCACTTACACTATGTGGCATCAGTACTATAAAAATAGACTATATGTGCTCTAAATGAGGCTCTTTATATTATTCTCCTGAGTCTGTTAAACAAAACAAAATAATAAAATATCCTAATTGAATTTTGTTTGCAAATATTGTTCTTATTTTTCTGACATAACACAACATGGCTGGGAGAAAACAAGCCGTAATTGTGTTTGAGACACATGGGCCACGGATCTGATTTGTAGTCTAGACTGTCCCCTCGTGTCCTCATATGTTCTTGATGAGAGAGCGAGCAGCATAGAGAGATAGAAGGGAGGTGATGGAGAAGGTTGGGGGTTTGGGGCACAATCCAATGCAGCACTATGTCATTTATCTGTGAAGTGCTTGACAGAGAGCTGTGGCATTCTTTACTGCCA
The DNA here is from genome assembly GCF_019924925.1 of Ctenopharyngodon idella. Taxonomy (NCBI): domain Eukaryota; kingdom Metazoa; phylum Chordata; class Actinopteri; order Cypriniformes; family Xenocyprididae; genus Ctenopharyngodon; species Ctenopharyngodon idella. The sequence goes on from NC_067226.1 coordinate 19,061,296, forward strand.
CAGTACTCGGGTAATATTATCCCATAGATCGGACTACTCCACGGTTCAGTTTGGCGAGTACAATGTTCCTTTCTTTCACATCTCATTTAGTCTCTTCACATGCTCAAATGGGAATATCTTAGGACAAGTGTAATTCTGAGCAGCAGCAGTTCTTGTTATCTTGAGTTGTAAGGCTGTGTCACCAGAGGACTGCTTTTTTGGGGGAAGTGTTCTTTGATTCTAGTCACCATCTGGTATGCCTTCATAGCCTGGGGATAAAACTGATAAAAGGCACCATCCCAGATGAAAGTTTCATGGGCTACTGTACCTGGACGGGTGAGACAGAGAAAGAAAAAGAGAAGAGTCCAGAGAATGATCCATGCCCTGAGGTAAAGATTTGAATGATTTATTTTGCCAGTCTATTTAGTGGAGCGGAGAGGCCTCATGGATTTCTTCAGGGTCTTTGTTGTGTTATTGTATGTCCTTTGCTGATGAAATTATATTTGAAAGAACATGTTCAGGACTTACTAACTTTTGTTTTTGAACATAGATATGCTTTTGATTTGGAAAAGAAAAAAAAAGTTACCTCATCCAATTCTGTTGAGAATTTTTAAAGTCTTTTAAAGAATTGTATGCTTTCAAGATATTGTGATTTTTTTTTTTTTTTTTTTTTTTTTTTTGTTGAATATTTAAAGCTACACTATGCAACTCCAGCAGTTGAGGAATGAAACTACAAGTTACTTGCAGAGGAACATGCATGGGTGATGTCCGCTGTGCCCATGGTTACAGGTAGATGCAGCACTTTATCAGCGAGAATTACATCAAAACTCCCCCATTAACGAAAGAAAGTCAGATATCTTAAAAAAAAATTTATGAGTATGTAGGAAAGTAGCTTATATGACGCTGTTGTTTTGACTTGTTGTTTAAAAATAACATTACAAAAGTTTGGCAAAGCTGACATTAGACAAAATAATTGATATTCATATCAGATACTGTAAAACAGTCAAAACTATTATAATTTGGCTAATAGACTATAAGGCAAATAAACAAAAGTAGTAACTAGTTTAGTGACTGGCATTGTTACCAACATAAACACTTTTGCGAACCTTGTCATTGCATAGCAAATGTGATGCTATGTAAACAATCTGAAAAACCAAGCCAGTGATGAATTGTGTTTTGTTATGGACCATGTTTATTATTCTTATTAATAATAATATTATTATTTACTCCTTTCACTTTGAGGTTAAAGGGTTAGTTCAACCAAAAATGAAAATTATCACATGATTTACTCACCCTCAAGCCATCCTAGGTGTATATATGACTATCTTCTTTCAGACGAACACAGTCGGAGATATATTTAAAAATATCCTTGCTCCTCCAAGCTTTATAATGGTAGTGAGGGGAGGGGGGGCACATTTTGAAGCCAAAAAAAAAAAAAAACTGCATCCATCTATAATAAAAGTAATCCATACGACTCCAGAGGGTTAAAAAAAAGCCTTCAGAAGCAAAGCGATAGGTTTTTGTAAGAAAAATATCCACATTTAAAACTTTATTAACTATTATAACTTAATAACTATATATAAAAACTTAATAACTAGCTTTCGGCAGACGGCCGTAAGCATCGATTTGCGGCAGAAGAGCAACCTCCGACCCGACGCAATGATAGAGCAAAACAAAACACCGGTCACGAATTCTAAAAGTCTAAAGCAAGAAATTTTAAAGAGAAATGTCGGATGATTTTGATATAAGAGAAGAAGAGCTTGAGATTGCTGCCCAGCCCTATTTGTTTGAACCGCAAGAGGCGTCTAAGCTTACGATACTCCTACATCCTGCGTCATACTTAAAGTTTTATACATTTTTATTACAAAAACACATCGCTTCACTTCAAAAGGCCTTTATTAACCCCCGGAGCCATATGGATTGCTTTTATTATGGATGGATGCTTTTTTTATTTTCCTTCAAAATGTGGCCATTATAAAGCTTGGAGGAGCAAGGATATTTTTAAATATATCTCTGATTGTGTTCGTCTGAAGGAAGATAGTCATATACATCTAGGATGGCTTGAGGGTGAGTAAATCATGAGATCATTTTTCATTTTTCAATTCATTTTTGGGTAAACTATCCCTTTAATTTGTTGTGACTTCAAGCTAAATTTCCACCCCATATAGTAGTAGTCTGCACATCTTTAATTAATTTATGGATATGATGTAACCACGCCTGGATGAATTACATTTTGTTCATTTTGAATAAAAATGTTACATAATGTAGCTTTAAAAAACATAACCTATTTGTGAAAATAATAAATGAACACTGATGTTGTTTTCAGTTCTATCAGTTCCATTTATCCATTCATTGTTGTTGTCTAACTGTCTTTGGATTCTTGAAATCTCATTTTAATGTTTTACCTGACTTTACCTGAATTAATACATTACATCATTTTGGTAAAACTTTACTTAAAGCCTTTATGTATAATGCAGTATACAGTAAAAATATTTTTTAATGCATTAATTATGCCTTGTAATGCATCCCTTGTATGGTCTCATGAATAACTGTAACCACAGTTATAATACATTATAATATGTATGTATTAATTGAACACACCTTTAGAAAGTATAAGGCATTAAAACACATTACAAACAACCAATTTCACATCTAACAAGGATCATCTGAAAATATTACAATGCATTTTAACTTTGGTTACAATTATTTATGAAAAAATATAATGCATTATAACGTACATTGTGAATACCCTTACAATGCATTATACATAAAGGATTTAAGTAAAGTGTTACCATAATTTTTAACCCAACAAGAAATTAATACCAATCAAGCTAATTTGGATAGGCTCCAAAGCTTAACAGCAATTACTGTAAGCATCAGAAATCCATAGATACAAAACATACCTGGGTTAAGATCAATCAAACTTTTCCTGCATGTATTACGAACACAGGCTAGAATAATTCCAGACGATGACCAGAGAGCGGCTCACATGTGTGAAACATCGGTTTCACAGCCCGCTTGTTCCATAATACATTGGGCACCTTTTTGAATTGGAAGGCTGATTGTGTGGTACTTCTCAAGGCAAACAGAATAAATCAAGTACTGAGAGATGGAAGGTTTGCATTTCTTTTTAATGTTGCTTTAATTTCATGACGCATGATCTCTGGGGATGGCAAGAAGTTTTACTGCAATATAGAGCAGTCTAAACCCTAGCTGGTGACTGAAGACAAGAAGCTAATGCTCTTTTCTTTGCTTCTTTTCTTGTTATTTCGTTTTGTTCATTTTGTCTCTATGCTCCAGTAGAGAGGTCACAGCTGCTGTAACTCTGATAAGACAGAACGATCAAAAAAGGCGACACAGACAACATTAAATCTGCTCAGTACTAGCATGATGCAGTTATTTTTAGGACAAATCCACTAGAAACTTAGTTTCAGCTCAGATAAACCAAAATAGATTGTCCAAACAGCACAAGCATTGCTTTAGAAAATACCAAAGGAAACACAATGTGATGATGTTCAATACAATAAAACAGTTGACCGATTAGATGAGATGTACAATGCATTGAAACCTTAAAGTCCCCCTGTAGTCAATAATTTTATTCCTAAAAACTCATCTTTGATCACCAAAATGACATTTAAACATTTTTTTCTGTGGAAAAAAAAATCCTCATGCCTTAAAATAGCTTGAATGTAACTCTACACCCTTGCTTCATTTAGTATATGCAGATTGCAAATTAGCCCCACCTCCACTAGCTCACGCCAGCTCGGAGATCCACTCTGTCAACTTACTGAGGTAAATGCTGCACAATGATAACGCTCTTTACAACTTCGGACACATAACGGTAATTAATGTGATTAGCCTTTTGCTTGACTACGTTATCAAACGGCTGCTAATAATGTGTTGCTAATGTTACACAAACCATATTCCCATTCAGCATCCTTAGAGTCAGCTGCTGCCGTCTAAAAATCAGCATCCTTAGAAATGCTTTGAACAACGCAGAACGTCAGTGGAGAAAGTTCATCGTAACATTGTAATATACACCATACACCCGCTATATTGCTAAATCTACCTAACAGAAAAATATACTGGGATAACCTGGCTTTTCTTGAGACTCTCTTGCTTCAGAGCGGTCATTAATGAATGATATGCTAAAGCCCGCCGGCACATTGATGTTTTTGGATACAAGGTAGTTTGCGGTCTTTTTTTTTACTACAGTTTTAAAGAGAAAATACTGGTGTTGACTTATGAATTTGCACATGGTTTGTCTTAAAAGACATATAAACAACATTAAAAACTTGATTTTCACCACAGGGAGACTTCAAATTTGAACCTTACAATACACATTATGTAATACAAACATGAAGATTAAATCTAAACCATTTTTTTTTCTTTTCTTTTTTTCAGTTTTTGTAATTCCAACAGAAGATGATTTATATAAAATTCTAAAAGGAGCAACATCAAACTTCAAAATCTCTTAAAATTTATTATGCAATGTATGCAGTGAATATGCAAAAGACCCCGGTTCAGCAAAATGAACAGAAAGGCCCTCTAGGGTCCGTAGTCTGTTAGATCCAGTTCTCCATCACGATATGATTAGAGCAAAAAGCCCTGCGCTTAAAATTCCATACTGGTTTTATTTTGGAAAGTCTTTGGATTTTAATCAAGTTGCTAAATATTTGCAATGTTTGATAAAGCCACAACATATCATTGGCATTCCTCTTCCACCTTAGCACAACTTTACCCTGAACTTGTTGAGAAGGATGTACTTTGCCTTTGAATGAATTATAGATGAAGTGTTTGGTTCTTTTGATTTGCTGCACCCCTCAGTGCTAATATGCTGAATGAGGCTGCTGTTTTCATTTGGTTCAGTGCTGTACCGCTTTGTGCCTTTGCTTTCCTCCTATCGCTAAACTCAGACTAGACCCCAAAAGAGCAACTTATACCTTATAGTGTGACTATATTAAATTACATCACCACCATTATGCAATCTGTGATTTCCTTAATTATCTCAAACTCTTAGTGGGATCTACTTTATCATTAGAGACTAAAGATTTCTTTCTAAACGCCAAAAAATGGCTGACATATTAGTGTTGCATAATCATGAAAGCCCATCTGAAGAGTTAATGGCTTATTACAGGAGGAGACATATAAAGAGAAAAGGGTTTCATTCTCCACTGAAAAGTCAGTCAAGTCTAGTAGGGATATAATTAATTTCGGGCTTATCCACTTCAACCAACTTCAGCTTAACATCACAGCTAATTACCAAAGTAACTCCTATGAAGCATCACATCCAAACTTTTGTTTAAAAAAAAAAAAGGTAAAACAGCTGAAACTCTTATAGTTTTACTCAGCATAAATGATTTTTACTTAGATGAGTACAGTATTAGAGTATCTGCAGTGGATTGAGACATTTCTCTGTTACCCAAGTGATTATTTTAATGTCAGGGCAATCTTTCATTGCACAATTACTGAAAGTGAAATGTCTATGCCAGTGCTGCAGTATTATTTTTATGTGGCATATTTTCAAAGCCCATTTTTATGTTACTTATAAATCAATGTGATTATGATAACGGAATTAGTGAATATAAATAGCATTTTTAAAACGGTGAATGGTAGAGCTCAGTTGTTTATTGCTAAAAAGCTCATACAGGCACTACAGACAGAAACAGAAAAAGACACTTTTTCTGGTATAGCAGTGGGAACTGAATCAATTTACTGACTGAAGTACCTGCATTCAACTCAAAGATGTGCACTATTTAATTGTTTGGTTCCTTGTTTGGGTGTATTAGTGCACTGATTTAAACCCATATGCCTCAGAGGCAAGAAAAATCTTTGAGCCAAAGCTACAGTAAAAAAAAAATGAAAGAAATTTTAATAAATTATTAAATTTATCACACTTAAAATAAATTCATTTATCGCAAAAAGAGAAGCAATGATTTAAACTACGTCCTAAAGCAATATTTTAATGACACATTGAACAATTCATTGTTTCTTTTTGGAGCAGGGTTATAAACTTGACTTTGTATTTCAGAACATGCGAGCATGCTAATTATAAAAGGCAGGGAACTCCAAGTGAGAGACTCTTTTCAAGTTTAAGGGCTATACAATAAGTACAAAGACAGTTGTTCATCATGGTTAAATTGCTGCTTCTTTGTTTTTTTGTTTTTTTTGTTTTTTTTTCTTAATTGTCATGAGGTATCTGAGTGCACAAAACTAAAATTATTTTAACTTTGCTCACTCGCAAATCCCTGCTGGTGTAGGTAAGTGACCTGCTCATTATTTGGCCTTTTAGGCTCCTGGCCAAAACTGCACAGTGTCATTAAGCATTGAATGAAGTCCTATCATTTCCCACAGGAGAAACGTTTTCTTATATAACCAAAAGAATTATTACACCAATCGTAATTTTATGCAATTAGATTAAGAATAAAACTAAACACATCATCTTTTAATGGCCTCTTCCTCTTTTTTCATTTGTATACATTTATTTGGTGGAGAAAGGTGCTCCTCACAAATATATTCTTCAAGTTTGTATAGCTAGGTGATATGTTTTGGTATATGTATGGTGTAAATAAAGTTGGCAGCCTTGTCTCTGATGCGTGGTCCTTATTATATGGATATTCTGTTGAAGTATAAGTCATTTAATATTAAAGTGAGACAGGAAAAAACAAGAGCAGTGGGACAGCAGTATTAATGATTTAAAGCTATAGCCTTAGTATCCTTCGAAAGTCTCTCCTCGTGTCTTTCTTTCTACTTTTTTGAAGTCTGTCCCAGAGAGATGACAGGTTTCTGAATGCAAGCTCTGAACTGCAGATGTGTGGGATGTAGTGAAAAAGAGTAAAGAATTAATTCCTGAGGTACAAAAATGCTACAATCAAACAAGCAACTGCTGGAAAATGACAGATTTTACAATCCATCCATCCGTGCAGCTGTTCATCCACATCTGACAAACTGCACTGCACCACATAGCAAACTAAAATCATAAACATAGCCTACCTGCTATAGCATTTTCTCACACTATAAAGTTTTATCAGGAAATTAATTCATTCATTCTGTCAACATATGCATAAACTGCTGAGCTTCAGAAAACAGAATCAAAGAAAGCAAAATAACTCTGCATTTTGAATATGAAGTGTTATCAATTCAAAGTACAGTCTTATTGATGAATTTCATTCAACAGTTTGCTTTATGCGGTATGTCTTCTCCCTCTACTACAGGTATTAGAGCCCACCTCCCACCCCCACAAAGATTAAAAAAAATACAAATCTGTTTATTTGCAAAGCAGATGAACCATAATAGTTGAGGCAGTATTTTCCCACCATCTTTGCTGGCAGCAGAACCAGCAGAAAGGGAACATGCCTTATAGCTTTTCCTATCTATGAAATCATTATCAGCAAATGAAAGAGCAACAGGCGCATAAGACAGTAGGGGGTAATGAGGCTTGATGTATTATGACTGTCACCCACTGGCCTTCACTTAGTGTGGGGGCTGGGGGCAGAAAAAATCTACCCCCGACTTCATGAAATCATTGAAGAGCTAGTTACAAACACAATATTAAAATAGTTTGTTTCAATATAAGCTGCAAATACCTGAAGCTTCATACCTGAAGCATTCAAAAGACTTATTGCAGGGATTTGCTAATTAACTTTAATTTCTTTGTAATTTGAGGTGTACCATAAATCGTACATGTATTTACACAACAACATTTTGGAAATATGTATGTCACTGTCCAGAATTGATTCCTCAGTCTGTTGTAATTACGAGGTGATTCAGGCAAATATATCAAACAGCTTTGGCGTCTACGCTCTATGGCTACAAATCATCATCATTATTATGCATTCTCGTTGGTTGTTCACACAACTATTCATATGACGGACAGTTGCCTGATATTGTTTAAAATCACCTAAATGCATCTGATGCCAAATTAACTCAATTAAACCAAATTAACACACAGTAAACAATAACTGTATACTATTATCATGTTTTCTCTAACTTTGAAAATCCACTGAAAACATATTTGACATACGTATAGTACACATTATCTGGACATGGATTAAAACCATATAGCTAACGTAACTGTTCAACATAATGACAGTTTAAGCAGAGCTCTTAGTGGAGTTCAATCACAAAGAATGATCAGAGGATGAATTTTGTCTACAAATAAGGTAGAAGTATCTGTATAATTTTAAATTTACACCTGCTATGGTGTTTCATCTGTGATTTTTATCTGTTGAATGAGTTTGTTCTAAGCTGACGCACTGCACCTCATTACAGTTAACTATCTGCATTTGTTTGCATCATGGACAAGGCAAGTGGGCCATTGGGACATTATAGCACACCCAGATGAAAAAGTTACCACTCAGCACTGGTTGTGTACCTATGCTGGAATACAAAATGTACTAGAAATATATACCAACAACGCAAGGTTGTTGTAAAAGTTTGGAGTGGTTGTATTGCTTTTTCTTTTCTTTTTTTATTGTGATTTTTCTATTTACATTAACTGCAGTGACAGTCCCCCCCAGTTAGCTATGGTTGAGTGCCTTACTCTAAGCCATAATGGTGATAAAGAGAGTGCTATCAGTAACTCTCCTTTCATTAGATCACAGAATAGTGGAATAGGGTGAACAGTATATTGCACTGATTAGACTGCAGGCTCATCAAATGGACCATGTCACTACAAAAGACTGCTGTTACAATTTAAAATGAGGTGAACTATGCAAAAGAACAGTTTCAGGTAGATTTGCAAAAGAGCACTAAAACCAAGCACTATATTCTCAGCCTATAAAGTTTACATATGATGCCACATCCCTCCTAAAATAAAAGTCTCAAACCAATATAATGAGGCCTGACAGGGCTAACAGTGCTTGACCTGGTATGATAGACTCTACCACACCGGGTTAATGTCTGTCCCAGTAGCCTATAGAAGCCCAACTGATCAATAATCTAGACCAGCAAATCACTGGCTTGGTCGAAGTCAAACCAGCTGCCATCATAAGCTGCATTTTCCAGAAGGGAACATGAGTGTGTTTTAGCACTGCTACAATTAGGCTATAATAGCATATTTGGAATCTTCAAGCTATATGACATGCTATCTCCTATTAGCATGATAATTATCAGAACAATTATACAAAGCGTTCCACTTTGTATTCTTTATATATTTTTTAAGTCCTGTAAGTTGAGAGGTGGGGCCACCATGGATCAGGGTTGTTTGTTCAGCACATCCCACAGATGCTCTATTGGATTGAGATCTGGGGAATTTGGAGGCCAAGTCAACACCTCAAACTTGTTGTTGTGCTCCTCAAACTATTCCTGAACCATTTTTGCTTTGTGGCAGAGCGCATTATCCTGCTGAAAGAGGCCACAGCCACCAGGGAATACCGTTTCCATGAAAGGGTGTACATGGTCTGCAACAATGCTTAGGTAGGTGGTACGTGTCAAAGTAACATCCACATGCATGGCAGGACCCAAGGTTTCCCAGCAGAACATTGTCCAAAGCATCACACTGCCTCCGCCGGCTTGCCTTCTTCCCATAGTGCATCCTGGTGCCTTGGCCGCCCATGACCCTGTCGCCAGTTCACCACTGTTCCTTCCTTGGACCACTTTTGATAGATACTGACCACTACAGACTGGGAACACCCCACAACAGCTGCAGTTTTGGAGATGCTCCGACCCAGTTGTCTAGCCATCACAATTTGGCCCTTGTCAAACTCGCTCAAATCCTTACGCTTGCCCATTTTCCTGCTTCTAACACATCAGCTTTGAGGACAAAACATTCACTTGCTGCCTAATATATCCTACCCACTAACAGGTGCCGTGATGAAGAGATAATCAGTGTTATTCACTTCACCTTTCAGTGGTCATAGCGTTATGCCATAATGTTATGGTGTATAATGTGAGGGAAATTTTTTTTTTTAAAGAACTTTAGGATACTTCTTTAGCATACCTTTTCCTAGTTACTTTCGATCACTTTTGTCATTTCATTATATTTCAATATAGACCCAGAAAAAAAAAAAAAATCCAATCCCTACTTATTCAAAAATTATTTGGAAAGAGCTGTAGTAGTTTTTGTTGCCATGCAGTGTTTTAGGAGAAAATTACATCCAAGGTGCCTTTTATCCCAATGGGCCTTTAGTCATTCATTCTACCCCATCGAAAAGAGTATGTGTGAGGGACTAAATCTTATAGAAAATAAAGTAAAATAAATTGTCAAATATGATTAATGGATTCACAAACAATTAATTAAAGCTGCATACAGTACCTTGGTAAAAAAAAAAAAAAAAAAAAAAAAAAAAAATCTTTAAAAATTCATTTTTGTAAAAAAAAAAAAAAAAAAAAAGATAAAAACCTAATTATTTGTGTTTATAATAGTAGGAAGGGAAGAATGATACCTACAACGCCTCTCTGCATATAATATTTAGAGATGTGTTTTTGGTGATGGTTGGCAACTTGGCAGTGAACAGAAATATCGAGAGGGCGATGAATGCCGGTAGGTGGCAATCCCACATCAATTTGTGCCAAAAAAGAGGGGGAAAAAATCACTACGGAGAAAATCCACACATATTAATAAAGCCAAGTTTAAATAAAGATATCACGCTGTTCTTTTGGCTTTGGACGAAAAGAGCAAGTAAAGACTACGCGCGCGCGCGCGCACACACACACACACACACACACACACACAATGATGCGCATCATTCAGCAACAGATGCGTTTCAAACGCGCAGTGTCAGGTTTAATACATCATCCGTCAATCGCTGCAAATATTCCGTTCTCCTGAGCCACATTTTCACAGACGGTGCCTCTTTCCGTGTGCTTACACTTTCTATTTACATTTTCTGACGAAACATTGAGCTGGCCGGCGCAACAACGATTTGTAAGCAACACGAAAGAAGGGGAAAACTGCAGCGCTAAACAAACGTCGCTTTAAATGAGCCCAGACGTTGTGAGCTGAGATTCACGTAGGGACCGTATTAAGTTTAATACGCTGACATTAAACGACAGAATTAGCTAGAAGATCCCTTACCAACACGAATTAAAATGTTATTGTTGGATGTTGAGTCTCATGGATTCAGTCGAGCCGATTGTTCAACTTTGAGGAGGCTCTGCAGTGGACATCGCTCACGAGAAATGAAGGCGAGAGGAAGGAGTGCAGACTCAAGGAAGCTGTGAGGTGATGCTGTAACACATTCAACAGCATTCAGCGGACTCAGCACGTTATGTTACATCTATGGACTGCGGTGGTGGATGTGGGCATGATCTGAGGAGCGTGGGGCCAGTATGAGTTGAAGAACGGCGGTATATGGCAGTGGTTTTAAAGGGCACATCTCGATCAGAGAAACCTACCAAGTACTAACTCTACTGGATTTTACCCAAAGGGAGGCTGTTGAAAACCCATGTGGTTTAGACATTTCTTTCCCGGATGTGGATACTGGGCTTATTTATGTGTCCAGCAAAGAATACCATCGGTGGTAGATTTATTGCCCTTTTTCTTTACAGATTTTGTAGAAGATCTTCCAGCCCCCCTCCCCCTTTTTTGCACCTGCTTTGCTTTGTCAAAGCTCACCGAGCGCTTTAGAGCGCGCTGCTCTTACTTGCATCTCCGTACATCGTGCATGGATTCTACATGAACTGGGGTTTTGTGAGGGCTGCAGTGATGCTCCCATTTACTGATATCGCCTCACAGCTCGCATTTCTTGACAAAAATGGGTAAGGAACTGTAGCCTAATCTAACCGATCTGTGTAAATCTATTTTAAAGGGAACCTGATTTTTTATTATTAAGTTGACGCTGAATGGATGCATATATTTTTGAGCATCTATCTATCTATCTGTCTATCTATCTATCTATCTAGGCTGCAGGGAGTAATTGTTTGCATTATTTCTATGGCTGTAATATGGTAGATTGTGTAATATTCATGCATCTGTCTTATGCTTTTCTGTTGCTCTACTTACCATTACTTTTGCTAGAATATGGCGTTGGGTCATTCATATTCTGTTCACATGTGCATTGCTATGCTCTAAAGAGACAAGGGGAAAGAGGCAGCGTATCCATGATGGTCGACACAATGTTTCTCATTGCTTCTAATAGACCCCAGTGACTTTTGAGGCTTCCTGAAGCTTAGTAGTTAACACATTGCATCATAACCCATTTTATAATGAATTTGTGATTTAAAAAAAAAACTCCCAGCAGTGTAGTTCCAGAAAGGCTGGCATCTCGCACTGGTGCTAATCTGCATTTAACATTCAACCCTCACAAGGCTTTAGAACTTCACTAGGTAGAGACTGAGGTGCTGTAATGGACACTATAAGCAAGTCTGATTCATTGGAAAAGCTTCTGAGCCATGTATTGGTTTTTGAGAGAGCTTACGTAATTTATGATGGATGATTCATGGGTTCGTGGGTTGTTGCTTCACCAGAGATGTTGAGGATTGAGGAGCTGTCTTTTTTGGGGAAGGTGCTGAAAACCATTGCTAGTTATGGCAGAAAAGAACATTATGAGATGACTACCTCAGAGTAGCTCAATTACAGTATTTTAGAGAAAATTCATTCTCTAAAATTAAAAAAAAAAAAAAAAACAACCTTTTGGGGTCACTTAAAATAAATCATTATATTAATTTGTAGTTTGCAAGGATGGAGTGATACTGTTTCCAGTAAAGTATCTTCTGATAACCATACCTTTCTGTTGTGAAAACATTCTTATTCAGTTGGTACTTATCAGTGTAATCAAACAAATTGGTAAATTTAGTTCTATGAAAAGTCCTGTTAAATAAGTCTCAGGCAAATAGGCCATTTCGGAGAGGCTAGCAATAGCAAGCTATAGCTTTGAAAGCATGAGGTCCCACCTTCCCTTCAGAGCGCTCTCTCCAAAGCCACACCTCCTCTAAAACACATGAACGCACACAGCCAGAGCAGAGTCTGCGAAGCGTCATGAGAGATTACGTTTATGTCTCAAAGTCACATAACATTACAATAATAATGACCGTAAACAACTTAAAGGGTTAGTTCACCCAAAAATGAAATTTCTGTCACTAAGTACTCATCCTCATGTTGTCTCAAACCCATAAGACCTTCGTTTGTCTTCAGAACACAAATTAAGATATTTTTGATGAAATCTGAGAGGTATATAATTCACACATAGGCAGCAACGACATTGCACCTTTTGAGGTCCAGAAAGGTACTAAAGACATTGTTAAAAACTTTTTGTGTGCAAAAATAAAACAAAAAATAACTTTATTTAACAAATACTGCTACGCAATTTTCGTTGCAAAGCTTCAGTGTTTACGTCCGAACGCACATAAAGTATTCTCGTCGCTTCGTAATATTAAGGTCCATCAAAAATATCTTAATTTGTGTTCCAAATCAAACAAAGGTCTTACGGGTTTGGGACGACATGAGGGTGAGTACTTAATGACAGAAATTTCATTTTTGGGTGAACTAACCCTTTAAAGAGCTCTGACTTGTACCACCCGACTGCTGCAGATTCATTTCGGCATTGACAGTGTTGCGATAGAAACGCATAAAAACGAGTCTGTGGACATGAACCGCTCCAGGTAGAATGCCACGAGTTGACATCTCTTCATTACAATTACAACATGGCGTGAAAGCAGCATAAGCTCGCTCGCTGAACGCACTGATGACGTGTGATGTCTGCGCAAGCAGGGTGCAAGGTATGGAAATACATACAGTATGTTGACAGGCAAGTAGGACATCATAGCATTGCATTCAGACTGAATGCAATGATTGGACAAACATTTTTTTTTTTTTTGGTCCTGAGACTTTCACAGAAGAAATATGTATATGTTTTAATAATTAGACCACTTCTATTACTGATTGCTATCAGGAGAGTTTTAACCTGTAAAAAAACAGTGTTTATGAAAAACATTGCCTACCCTACCTTTAAACAAATGAGCTAATTCATGCTTTTTGTTTTTATGGGTGTCTTTAATACTTTTCTCCAAGCATTTTTGTTCTCCACCTAAGCTCCTAAAGAGTAACAAATAATAACAGAACAGCAACAATATTTGACAAGTTAATGCTTGCAGATATAAAAATGATTCTCAGTGTTTTAGATAAATATACTAGATGGGCTTTAACTTTGCCTTTCACTGCAAATAATCCATGACAGATGTTCTGAGCATTTTCAGTCCACTGTGGACCATAATCATCTTAGCCAGCTTAAATGAAAGCATCAAATAGCTTAATTACAATATTTTAGAGAAAATGAATTCTCTAAAATTAAATGTGTGATTAAAATCGCATATCCATTGGGGTCACTATTTAAAAATTTATGAATATTAATTTGCAGTTTGAAAGAATGGAGTTATACTTTTTCCAGGAAAAAATATCACCTGATAATCACACCTTTGCATTGTGAAAACATTTTTCTTTTCTAAAAGATTGTGGCCTGAAATTAATTCCTGGGCTGGACATTCCTTATCCCCTCTTTTTTGATTGATAATATGTCAGCAGTTCAAAGAAACAAGGTTCGATGCGTGATGCAGACACTGACGTGCTGTCATGAGGTTGAGTGTTAATGTATTGAATGTGTCTGCTGGGCCAAAAAAATGCCAGATACCATTCAGTTCCCCCAAGGCAAGGAGAAGCCTGTAAACGAGAGCATTTAGCCAATATCACACATATTAACCTCAGTAATCTCTGCCATTTAGAGAAAAATGAAGCAGTTCAAATGCTTCTGCTCAACTTGGTGCTTCATAAAGACCATCTCTGATGTGGGTCAGGCTTTGCAAAATTAAAAAGTTTAATGACACATACTGAAGGGATTGTGTGGACTAGCTTCTTCAAAAATGCAAAATATGTGCTAAAAACAAGGACGATTGTGCTCTAGCGAAATTTGTAAATGCTTTTTTTTTCTCATTGCTGGAGCGTTAATGCAGTGAGGTTGAATGAATGACCGCACCGTACTGTTCTCGGGTCAGAGGAAGTGATGTTAGACAAGATATAATCCAGCCAACAGTGAGCCCTGCTTCTGCCAAGCACAGAGCCTCACCGGCTTTCTCTTTAAAAAAGGTGTTTTATTAATCGTGTGGTGTCCCTATTACTCCATCCCAGCAGAATTTAAAGTAACAATAATAATAGAATATTAAGTAGGATAAATGTCTGACTTCCTCTTTAGCTAAAATGACCTTTCCTTTGGACCATTACTGTAGAATCGATAGCGCTTGTTAGATGCATTCATGTTTATGTCAGCCATTGTGAAATGTACAACAACAAACATTCAATTATTTTGTGGTTATAGATGAAATCTATCTGTTGTGTTTGAAGACAATATCAGCTTACGCTATACATCACTAATTCCAGAATAGCAAATATAGTCACTCAATTTAATGCAATATCTTTTGAATTATGCATTTCCGTTGAAATGATTTGTGTATTAGTACTGCCAATAAATTAAAGAATCATTGTGCTAAAATACTAGATACAAGATTACAAGGCACAAGCTTGTACAGCTTTGTTTATCCTGTAACTTTTTAACAATCCTCATATCTGATCTAGTGCCCAAGATGACTGAGCTACGAAAACCCCTCTGGTTTTTATGTGTTTTATTCAGGCTTTATGTTTATGTTTAATAAGGTCTCCAGTGGCAGATTCTTGCTGATGATAATTCTGGAATCACCAAAGGCTGTTGCTGGGTCATGTGGCCTCTGTGAATGCCTGTTCACATTACTCTTCTGTGAATTTGTACTGGAGTGAAGATACCGTGGTTTATTACCTGCAGTATGTTGGATGTCACAGTAGATCTCCCTTAACAATTTCGATTGCACTGAGGTGAATCTGCTCCTGGCCTAACCTGGTTTCCTAGCTCATTGCCTACTTGCCTGCCGAGCAATATTGGGGTCATGGGTTCAAATCCCACTTTGAGCCATAGTAAAATTCATCAAGAATATATGTAATGAGCTACCCTGCATAGTGACACAAGCTTACAATTAGACCCATCCAAAATGGCTTCATTTATAGTCCTGTGAAGCTGTGTGAACTGATATATAAGCACACCCCATTGATGTTTTTAGCTCAAACACGTTTTAGATTCTTTATTGTCTCTTTTATTATGCAATGAATCAGTTGCTGATGTAGACATATCAGTCTGATTTATAATTAGAATGCCTGTGGCCATTGCAAGGAGCAGATCGCCTAATGTGAATTACACAAGCAAAAGATGTGGGTCTTGGGGAACAGGATGCAGCCCAAATGGCTTCAGATAAATGATGGAGCGAACATGCTGCACTGGTTTTAGTTCTGCAGCAGATGTCTAATGCCATACACGGACACAAAAACCCTTTCTGAGAGACATTTGGCGCACTGGAGAGGAGCCAGGGCGTTGCACAGATGCATAGGCACAGAGAGGTTAACGTTCATGCATTTTAAATCTATAGAAATAGGTCCTTTGAGTAGCTTATTAAGCAAACCTCTCATTTCAGTGAGAATGAAAATTGACTCCCTTACCCTCAGGCCTCAGTAACTGTAATAAATGTCTGTGAATTTGAAATACTCAGCCTTTGCAGCTCAGTCAGAGCTGCCATAGAGATTGTGCTGTCACACAATAGCGACAGCTTCTGTTGATTGTTAATTCAGAAATCCTATGTCAACACTATATCCTACAGATGAGCCAAATGGCATAAATTGTATTGTTCAGTGAGATTAGTCAGTGGAGACAGAGAGGGAGGTGTTCTCAGCTCAGCTCAGCTTATAAATATCACTTTGCCTTGATTGCACTGTATGTTTGTCATCACCACCGTGGAAGGCACAGTACAAATCTGGGTTGCTCATTATATTGGAACCCCTTTTCAAACAGCCACCCTCCCCTCCCCAGGAGGATGTCTTCTCCCACTCTCAGCATATTTCGGATATGGGAGAGGAACTTGAAGGCAGTTGACTTTTTCAAGCCTCTCAGATCAGTTGGCCTGGATTCACAAACACAAGGGTGTCAGAGAGATCCATGTCTTTGAGGCTTATAAATCACAGACTTCCTAGAATACATACTGTTGTGACAGGGTCCGGGATCGAAGCTGTTCCACAATAAAACATTTGCCAACTAACAGACTCTCCTAATATGATGGCAGAGGCGGATGTAGATCGACACAGCTTGGCATCTCAGCAGACACATCATTCTGGGGCATTCCGCTATACATGAGCTAGTGTCTGAACAGAGCGCTTGAGTAGCAAATGCTGTAATGAATACATTCCCATTCTGTGTTCACACCTTTGGTTTAGGTGATCATGCTGGCATTCATTTTCATTTTATTTTAAACAAATCTATCTATCTATCTATCTAGTCTGTCTGTTGTTCTATCTTTGTCATTCTATCATTCGCTCTGTTGTACTATCGTTCTATCATTTTTTTTTTGTCTGTAAGGCCTATAAAACTTTAAATGTTTAAAGGTTTTTAAGTGTTTCAAAAGTTTTAAACAAGTTTTTTGTCAAATATGTTTAGTAAATAATTGAAAGGTAAAAAAAAAAAAAAGAAAGAAAGAATTTGCCACAATTCTTTTTTTATCTGGAAACAATAAGTTCTGATCTATGAACAGTTAGTTTCTTGTTCACACCAGATCTTAATTTCTTTATTCATTTAATCAGATTGCATGTGTTTTTGGCATGTGTGCAATAGTGTGAAGAGTGAAATAGTCATACTCTTTGAAACTTCTAAACGTTTTTTCATCTTGTGAGCCATCACATGCAAAACTATCCATTCAGTTGTCATGTATATTACATAAATATCTATGACATGGAATGTTTTCTGTTTACATGAAGCATATTGCAAAAAAAAAAAAAAAAAAAAAAAACTTTTCATTTTTACAGAGCCCCGGACATGACATGCAGGAAAAAAATAGTAGGCTAAATCGTGCACACGATTTACTAATTCGTTCCCTCGATTTACTAAAACGTGCGCACGATTTACTATTTCATTCACTCGATTTACTAAAACGTGCGCACGATTTACTTTTTCGTTCCCTCGATTTATAAATCATGCACGATTTATAAATCGAGGGAACAAAATAGTAAATCGTGCGCACGTTTTAGTAAATCGTGTCCATGATTTAGTAAATCGAGGGAACGAATTGTGTGCACGATTACATTTTTTTTCTTGCATGTCATGTGCGGGGCTCCGTACATTTTGGCTGCTTTGGCTAATTTGGTGACACAATAACTATGTTTTGAAGCATGAAGTAAATGTTTTGTGAGAATGACTATATTTTGCAGCAATGGAGTTGTGATGTCCCATAAAACAGCTGTGACAATTGCACTTACAGTTCTTAAAACTGTTTCAAAAATATGTTTGAGAAAACTGCAATATAGAATGCAGTGTAATCATAGGCTTCAAATGTCACTCATCTAGTCAGATTTTAGAGGCATGATCTGTTTTAAAATTGTTCTTAATTTTTTTTTTTTTTGTGAAGGTTAAAAGTATTTGGGGGAAGCCAGAAGATTTTTTTTTTTTTCTGTTTTATCAATCTGTTTTTGAGAGCTTGATAAGATATGGTATTACAGTATGATATGGCACCTTGAGTGTTCAATCGAAAGGAGTCTATTTTAAAACAAGCTAAAAAAAATTGCTGCTGACGACACACATCTCTTACATGAGAATTTTAACATGTTTCCCTTAGGGGGATGATTTAGGATTTTGATGTGTAAATAATATAATTATCAAAAAAATAAATAAAAAATTCCCAAAAATGGGACAACAAAGTTATATTCTATTAAAAAATATTCCTAAAAAAAGGAAGAAAATACTTGCATCATAATTGATTTCATCCCAAGCCACTCTGGTGTGTTTCTGTAGGAGAGTCTATCACACACAATCCAAATATTCCAGTTGTTCTATGAAATTGAAAACCAGAATGAATTGAGGTAATGTGCCGGCCTCCTCGGAGAGCCACTCAGGGGCTTGAAACACACTGGATTTATGTGTGCCGGCATGCTTGCAGCTGAGTGCTTCAATTGGCCAGGCTTCATGCAGAGTCACTACTAATGACGGAGGAGACTATACGGCCACAGTCAGATTATAGCTTGGAGGCCCTCAGCTGCTCCTATTGTCATCTCAAGCAGAGAAAGTAATGGTTACCACTGTTTGCCTCCCCTGTTCTCTTCAGCATTGTCTGTGTTGTGCAGTCATTAAGGTTAATGACTAGGCGGATGTATTTGTTTTGAACAGTGAAAAACGTAGCTCACAGGAATATGTAGGTGTGCTGAATGAGATTTGGGGCAGTGTACTTTCACACCATGTTCCTTCACCAGAAGTAAATTGTTGGTCTGCTGTAGCGCATTCCCTTCACTTTAGTGGAGTGAGCTCTGCCGCTCGAACGCACATGCAGCAGAAGCTCGCATTGTAATTCATGTTTTTTGTATGTGACAGCACCGTGTCGGTGTGATAGATACCTCGGCAGAGGCGGCACTTCAGCCACATTTCATTCCCGCAAATGGATGCCAAGTGTCCAGCCGGATAATCCCTCTGCTGACAGGAGTGCAAACAAATGAGGGCGTTCCATACGTTGCCAAGTTAATCAAGATTGTCATCACCAACAGCCCATCTCATTTGAAGACTTAAACACAGGCCTCGGTTCATCCACCGCAAGTGAACAGAAGAACAGTCAGCCCCTATATGTCCTACTTTTCAGAGAGGAACAGTGGTAGGTGTGATAATGACAACGGCTAGTGTCTCGATAACGGGGCCTTCATCGATATTGAGCAAGGTGGTTGATGAGTAAAACAGTCTCCCTTGTATTAATCGACCATGGGGGACCACTTAACTGAGTGAAACTGCCCGCTTCCACACACTAAAGCATGTCAGTGCATTAGAGGAGCAAAGGCTCTTTGAGTGGATTGGCTGTGTAATGCAATCTGTATGCACGGGATGAGCACCATGCTAGCTGTGGCTCCTTCATTTGTGCTCAACCAGCAGGGTCAGGCTGTTGTTGTCTTTTTCCCCACTCTTCTTGCCTGTTCTATTTTTGCCTTCCACAATCATCAATTTTAATTTAAGCACATGCACAAAGCCAAACACCAAGTTCTCATGGCAACACTGAATCTGCCATATCTGTAGTATCCGTACAGTGACACATCACCATCGAATGATTCTTTTGATGCAATAAAAACACTGTTGTACATTCAGACAACCTACCAACCTATGAATCTAACTGCAGAAATGGCAGCGTAGAATCATCTACTAAAGCAATTTCTGTTTTAGACAAAGATTTTGTGTTTTAATTACTACACATGGTAACTTAGCTAATGAATAATGAATGTGGTTCTGCACTGTATGTGCTCTGCCTTTTAATGCAGCACTATCACTCTTTGCCTCAGTCTCCTGACTCTCTCTATTCTGCTCTATCTTCGTCTGTCTCTTGAGTTCAGTTTAAGAGGAAGACAGAATGGATATGTCTTCACATCTGCTTCACAGAAAAATGTGGATTTAGGACAAATTGAAAGGAAAGTGAAGCAAAGTTAATGACTCTTTCAGATTGTGGGTAGAGTAACATGGTCTCATTAGGAAATGTCACTCTATAGAGATTTTATGTTACACCACCAAAATGTCGCTCTTTTGTTTCAAATACACTCCCATTCCAAAGTCTGGGGACAGTATGAATTCTTAAAATGCTCACCAAGGCTGCATTTATTTGGTCAAAAATTCAGTAAAACAGTAATATTCTGAAATATTATTATAATTTAAAGTAAATGATTTCTATTTTAGTATGTTTTAAAATGTAATTTATTCCTGTGATGGCAAAGCTGAATTTTCAGCAGTCATTGCTCCAGTCTTCAGTGTTAAATGATCCTTCAGAAATCATTCTGATATGCTGATTTGCTGCTTAAGAAACATTTCTTATGATTTTTTTTCAGTCAAAAACAGAAAAACAAAAGTATTTAATTGAAATAGAAATCTTTTGATACAATGAAAAAGACTTTACTGTCATTGTTGCTCAATTTAATGTACCATTTCTGATTATCACTTTAAACAATAACTTCGGAACGGATGTGTAGATTCAATTTGTTTTGGAGGATTTTATTACTTTATCCAAGGCTGAACTGGTAAAAAGTTCATTTAAAAATGAATCAATGATAATTATGTCATTGTTTAATTACTTTATCATACTTTTTATTTTCTGTTTTGTGTGCGACACATCATAAAGTAGGCTGTTCTCTTTATGTGTGATTGTAGTCTGTGGAGCACAAAAGAAGATATTTTTAAAGAAAGTGGGGTCCAAAAAACACTGCACCCCTTTAACTTTCATTGTATTGTGTGGTGACCGGGAGGGGACATGTTCGGTTTACTTAATTTTGTCGTGGCCACAACATATTAACTCGTGGGAACGACATATTAACTTGTGGGAACGACATATTAACTTTTGGGAACGTGATAAGTCGTGTAACGACCAACGATATGCTTATGCCGTGGCCACGCAATGTAGTCGTGACCTCGAGATCCTATGTTGAGGGAACAACATATTTTTCTCGCAGCCATGACTTCTTTATTTTGAGGGAACGGCTCATTTCTCGTGGCCACCAGTTAAATGTGCAAACAACCTGCGTTACCATAGCAACCTGGAATTATCAGAAATGAATATTCCTAATATTTATTTTTAATGAATGACAAAATAAGGGCAGAATTTAGAAAAGATTATATTAATATATAAAATATAAATAATATAAAACCATTATATTGTGCACAATGTTGCCTATAGACAGCATTCAAATGAAGTTTATTATCAATCCATGATAAAAGAATAGGCCTGTAAGAACATAAAATACAATACAATAAAACATTTTTATTCATTCCATCTCACAGCCTTTTAAATCCATTCACTAATCGTGTCTTTATTTATTTATTTATTTGTTTTTCTTTATTTATTATACCTATTCCCCATAAAGTGAATATATATATATATTCTATTAGAATATTATATATATATATATACACAAACAAAATTAAGATAGCCTACACATCATGAATGGATTTAAAAGACTTTGGAATGAGATTAATAGCTTAAATATTCTTTTAACTTATAGCCTTCATTCGAATGCTGTCACGGGTACGAGAAATACAGTCATAAAGTCATAAAGTCAAAACTTTATTGCCATGATCGGCCATTTACAGTATTTACAAAATATATAGGCCTACTTTAAGTAACATAATATACAGAAAGGTAAAGAGATAGCCTACGGGAAATGAAGGGGAAAATAAAGCAAATACATAACAACTAATAAAAAATGAAACCAATAATAATAATATAAAAATATTAAATAAAAAAACTGATCAGTGAGAGGATTTAAAAGACTGTTGGATGGGATAAATAAAAATGTACATGGCAAACTTTTTTTGATAAACTTCATTCGAATGCTACTAGGCACCATCGCACGCAATACAATAGGCAATATGTTAATATAATAATTTCTTAGTTCCACACTTTTTCTTAATTAAAAATAAATATTAGGCCTATCTATTACTAATAATTCTAGGTTGCTATGGTAGCTCAGGTTGTTTATACATTTAACTCGCGGCCACGAGAAAAATATGTCGTTCCCTCAACATAGAATCTCGACATCGCATGGCCATGACATAAGGATGTCATTACCTCGAAAAAATGATCTTATGCCCACAACTTATTATCACGTTCCCATGAGTTAATATGATGTTCCCACGAATTAATATGTCGTGGCCACGACAAAACTAAGTGAACCGAACATGTCCCCTTCTGGTCACCGTAGTATTGGACCGAAAAAGACATTCTTCAAAAATATCTTGTTTTGTGTTCCACAGAAGAAACAAAGTCATGGTTTGAAATAACATGAAGGTGAGTAAATGATGAGAGCATTTTCATTTTTTGCTGAACTGTCCCTTTAAGTTGTTATTCAGTGAAAATCTTTCCCTCCACCATAACAGTCAAATCTCACACTCATTTAAACATTCAGAAGTAGCTGCTTCAAGAAGTGTTACAACAAAATTTTATAAGCGTTACTAGAGTCACATTTCCTTTACGAGATTCCCTAGACAGTGAACATGTTGAAGTTTAGCCCTAATGACAGCTAAGTTTTGTGACTCTCAAGATCCACCTGTTTACATGTCCACAGAGACAGTATAGGAGATAGAGATGGACCATTCATAGAAATATAGCAGCTATAGGGATGGAAAGTCCTGCCGAGTTTGTTCTCTCTAGCTTTCAGTGGTATAGCCAGATAAATATCTTTAAATACATATATAAATAAATATATTGTGTTTATATTTTTTAGAGATTTCAGTCTTTCCCCATTCAAGTAGATAGAAGCTGTAGTTGTATGCCAATCACCCGCATTTAAAATAGCTCCCCAGGGGTGACACCATGATGGTCACAGAGTGAATTGCCTTAAAGGGACACTGAATATATGAGAGATTTCTTGCATAAATGAAGAAGAGCCCCAGATGTTTACATAACAGTGTGTGCCATGCAGCATTGTAAATTTCCATTCCTTTTGATGTGAGATGAAAACAGTCATGCTGTATACTCTTGACAGTGTCTCTCGTTGCCAGCGCAATGCTTTATGGACTGGCTGTGCAAAATATTTAACAGGAAACAATGACAAGCACTTCAAAGTGGAATTGAACTTGGTTGATCTCAGCTAGGGTTGTGCCGATGGACGATATCATCGTCCACCGTGATGGCTGACCAACATCACGATGGAGAGACACCCGCCCCCGCCCTGCTCCGCCCCCACCCCGCCCCGCTCCTCTGCGAGTCTTGCGAGTCGACACCATAGACTGTAAAAGAATACACACACTAATCCTAGTCTTTTCTATAGACTATAGTTAACCTAACATCTTTGCAGGAATTGCTCTGTAAATTAAATTGAGAATATAACTAATGCATATATGCTATTTTAAATACTGTAGTCTATGCCAGAGACGTGACGTGTGTTAGTCTGTGAAAATACTGTGTCAGGCATTTGATCTTGACATTGTTAGAATCTTGTCTTTTTTACATGTCTAACACTGTACATTTAACTTAAAGTATTTAATTTTGAAAGAAGGAAAGAAGAAAGCAGCCCTTATTAATGAATTATTAGTAGCCTATTGTAGTGTCTCGGGAGATCGTGCTCATTGTTACATAGCTCTGTGGTTATACTGCACTGAAGCGGCAGTTTAAGATATAAACCCAGAATCCAGCGAACGTCAATTAACTTTTGTCTGGTTAATAAATACCTTTAAAGACAATTTTCCTTGGCCATAATGTCAAATCAAATGAAAGAATGAAGGCGATTCTGCTAACACAAATTTATTAAAACACAGAAGAACAACAAAGAACAAGAACGCCATTGTATCAACTCTTTAAGTGGAAGGACGCTACTTTTTTTTCCCCTCACGTGCAACCTTTCGGAAAGCGCGGATGAGTCATTAGTTGGGTTAGTAAAATAACGAAATTATAGGTTTTAAGTAGAAAAAAAAAATTATGTAAAGAGATATATTAAAATAAAAAGTGCTTAAAAGTGCACAACTCTTTTTAAGTGGAAGAAAGCTACTTTTTTTTCCCTTACAAGCAACTTATTGGAAAGCCCGGATGAGTCATTAGTTGGAAATAAAATAAATAAAGTAATAAAGTAAAATAACGAAATTATAGGTTTTAAGTAGAAAAAAAAAAATTATGTAAAGAGATATATTAAAATAAAAAGTGCTTAAAAGTGCACAACTCTTTTTAAGTGGAAGAAAGCTACTTTTTTTCCCCTTACATGCAACTTATTGGAAAGCCCGGATGAGTCATTAGTTGGGAAATATAATAAATAAAGTAATAAAGTAAAATAACGAAATTATAGGTTTTAAGTAGAAAATAGTATTTATGTAAAGAGATATATTAAAATTAAAAATGCACAACTCTTCTTAAGTGGAAGGAAGCTACTTTTTTCCCCCCTCACGTGCAACCTATTGGAAATCCCAGATGAGTCATTAGTTGGGAAATAAAATAAATAAAGTAATAAAGTAAAATAACGAATAATAATTATATAATAACGAAAAATTTAGCGACGATATCATCGTCCATCGCGATGTTTTACTGTAAACATCGTCAACTGCCAATTAAGGGACATCGACCAATCCTAATCTCAGCCATTATTAAAACACCCATTTCGAAGATATAGACCATAAAAACTGTAAACAACTGTATCAATTTGCTTTCGCAATTGTTTAGTAGAGACTGTGGAGGCTCTAATGCAAAGCCATGAATTATTCCTAAGCAAGCTGTCTGTGTGAGAGAAAGGGACACGGAAAGAAGTAGACAGACAGAGAGACGAGAGAGAGAGTGAGTGTACGCTCTGACTCACAACTGCTGTGCAACAGCCTGGACACAATGTGGGGTCCAGTCGTTGAATTAAAATCACAGCAACTTGAAAGAGGAAAGCCTGCGTTCATTGCAAAACATGGAACAGTTCTCTGAAAAACAATAATAGATAGTGTGTTTCACTCTATCTGCCCACTTTTTCTTAAATCATACTAGCGTCAAACAGAGGCCACCGCAGAGCAGAGCTGGTCATGCATTTAGCCCTGGTTTTAGATCTTTAGTCTTTTTTAGATTTTTAGCATGACTTTGCACTATGGGACTGGTTGAGGAGAGTAATTGTAAACAGACTTTATTTTAGTGGTCACAAAAGAGTAAAAGACAGATTTTTGCATATTATGAACATATTTCGGTCCCGCTTTATAATAGGTGAAACAATGTACTTATTATGTTCATATTGTATTGCAAAACACTTTTGCTGCTATTGAGATGGGATACAGGTAAGGTTAGGTACAGGTTTGGTGGTATGGGTAGGTTTAAGGTGTAAGGGATGGATCAACAGTGTAATTATGTGAAATGTAATTACAGCAATTAATTACAGATGTAATTACATGCAGGTATTTTTAAAAATATAAGTACAATGTAAAAACATGTATGTACACAATAAGTGCATTGTATTAAATGATTAATTTAAATGTAAGTACATAGTAGTTAAGGCCACCTAATATAAGTGGGACCCTATTTCATATTTTAGCATATTTTAATAGTGAGATACAAAATGCTAGGCTAACTATGCATACAACATTTTTGTCTTAGAGTTCAGAATGACATTTACCTTTGCAAATGACTTCAGTGCAGGCTGCTCAGAATACATGACACTTGCTAAGCTAGGTCTATTTATTTGGTTGATGTTTTCTAATTTCTAGTCAGGAATCAAGATGCTGTTAAAGGTAGGGTAGGCAATTTCAGAGTGGCTAGCAATAGCAAGTTAGCTTTGAAAGCATGAGATCCCACCAAAGCCACGTCTCCTTCAAAACAAACGAACGCGCACAGCAGATTCTGCAAAGTATCACGAGATAAGAGACGGCGTTAAATTACCTTTTGTCTCAAAGCACATAACATTACAATAATAATGAATGTAAACAACTTACAGAGCTTTTACTTGTACCACTGCTGCAGATTCACTTTGGCGTTGAAAAGCATAAATCTCAGTCTGAGGACGTGAACAACTCCGTCACAGGTTGCCATCTCTTTACTATGGTTACGACATGGTGTGAACGCAGCATAAGCTCGTTGTTTTGGTTCAGGAGGAACTGTAAAAGGTGGCTGCTGTTTGTTTGTGGTGCTCAATGACTTTCTACATATCTGCATAGCCTTATGGAACACGCTGATGACGTGCGATGTCTGCGTGAGCAGGGTGTGCTGAGGTATGGAAATACATATGTTGACAGGCAGGTAGGACACTGGACCGAATGCAATGATTGGACAAACTTTTTTTTTTTTTTTTTTGGTCCTGGGACTTCTACAGAAGATAAATGTACGTTTAAATATTTTGACCATGTCTATTGTTGATTGCTATCAGGATGTGAAGAGAGTTTCAACCAGTATAACAAAGAATGTTTATAAAACAAATTGCCTACCCTACTTTTAAACATACTTAGTTAAATCTCTAAATCAGGGCTGGGCAGCTCTGGCCCCTGAGATCCACTGTCCTGCAGTTTAGCTCCAACCCTAATCAAACACCTGAAAAAGCTAATTAAGGTCTTCAGGATAATTAGAAACAAAGCTGCTTGAGGGCTAGCCTGCAAAGTTAGCAAAAAAAAAAAAAAAAAAAAAGTGTAACACTTTGGTACACAGTAAACAACTGCTTTTGTTCACGAAACTGCTGTTGCTTTAATTGGAACTATTATTTCGGTACAAAATAGAGCAAAACAATACTGACAATACTGTGTTAAATGTGCATCACTTAATATTACCCTTTTGTTTGTTGAACTGTTGTATAAAATCAATGTCACATTTGTCATGTGGATATTTGGGAAAAAATTATCCTCATATCATATATATTATCAACATTAAGAACAACTCACACAGGGTATGTTATTTTTGTACTGAAGAGAGTTTGAGTCTTAAATTGATCTCTATGCACTGTCTATATTTGTTCTTCATGCTAGTAAGTGCTAAAACCCTACTTTTACAAAGGTACATTGTCGAGCATGGCAGTAATTTGATTAAGGCAGCAATTTGCTAAGGCAGCATACTCTGCACGCAACCTATCATATGCACGCTGCTTGTGTAGATGCAGTCAGGTTTGACCGCAAAAGATGAGGTAATTTGATTAGATGCCATGTATTTGGCCTTTTCCAGCATTTTGCCTTTTAGAAATACATGCTTGGTTTTAATGTTAATTTAAGGTGGGGTAAAATTAATTGAACGGCAAAACTCAGCATTTTGTTTGCGTGCCACCTCTGTCACCAATGTACAATTTTTAAGAAGAATGTAAAAATGAAGGTCCACCCCTGAGATCAAATGAATTCACACAAATTTGCCAAAACATAGTTTTGAATTGTCATGAGATTGTTTTGGAAGTTTTTAGAAAGTTTAGAAAGTTTAGGGTCTTGGGGTTGTCAAGTAAGTTTCATTCATATTTTTTCCCCCTTTAAACTGGTATAAAATCTCATACCAGTATCATCCCTTATACAGAGTAAGACAGGTATACTGTGGCAGGTACTGAAAATAAACTTTTTGAATTTTCTAACGTAATCCTTTTTTATAATTAAAAAAATAAATTAACTGTGTAACAAACACAATTAAAATTTAAATTAAACATGAATTTCCTAATGTCTTATTTGGTTTAAAAAATAGTTAAAGCATGGAAGAACTTTTTTGACAGCATCACTCAAGCTGCATTAAACATTTTGTGTAAAATCTGATGATCATGTTCTCCATCATGATTTGAGATTATCCAAAGACCATCTTGAGCTTTAATTTACTTCAGTTCAATTCAATTCAAATTTATTTGTATAGCGCTTCCCACAATACATATCAATTTCAAAGCTGCTTTACAGAAAATGAATGTCAACATTACAATTTAGAGTAATCTGTTATCAGAGGTGACTATGACCAAATTATGTAATTTCAGAAATGTACATATACAAATAACACATTTAGCTACCAACGGTCATTACTTATTGTCATAAACTTATTTAGTGGCCTACCAAGCTTTAAAGGGTTATTTCACCCAAAAATGAAAATTCTGTCGTTAATTACTCACCCTCCTTTCGTTTCACACCCGTAAGACCGTCTTTCATCTTCATAACACAAATTAAGATATTTTTGATAAAATCCGATGGCTCAGTGAGTCCTCCATTGACAGCAAGTTAATTTACACTTTCAAACGCCCAGAAAGCTACTAAAGACATATTTCAGACAGTTCATGTGACTACAGTGGTTCAACCTTAATGTTATGAAGCGACAAGAATACTTTTTGTTCAGCAATATCTAGTGATGTGCGATTTCAAAACACTGCTTCATGAAGCTTTGAAGTTTTACGAATCTTTTGTTTCGAATCAGTGGTTCGGAGTGTGTATCAAACTGCAAAAGTCATGTGAACCATTGAAAAATTTCTAAACACTTATGACGTAACGAAGCCTCGTTTACTGAAATCACATGATTTTCACACTTCAAACCACTGATTCGAAACAAAAGATTCGTAAAGCTTCGAAGCATCTTGAAGCAGTGTTTTGAAATCGCCCATCACTAGATATTGTTGAATAAAGTTGTCATTGGCGCACAAAAAGCATTCTTGTCGCTTAAGGGTTCTGGGCATTGAAAGTGTAAATTAACTTGCTGTCAATGCAGGCCTCACTGAGCCATCAGATTTTATCAAAAATGTCTTAATTTGTGTTACGAAGATGAAAGAAGGTCTTACAGGTGTGGAACGACATGAGGGTGAGTAATTAATGACAGAATTTTCATTTTGGGGTGAACTAACCCTTTAACATTTTTTATACATTTTATAAAAAGTTATTTTGGTTTGAAACTTTTCAGTGCAAAAAACTTTCCAGCTTTAAATAAAAACTTTCAGGTACAGTAAATATGATTCTCATTGCACAGCATATTTTGTGTACATGGGCACAGTGTGAGGTTTAAAATACTGTAGGTACATGCTGAAAGGTGACTCTTGATTTTGCATTTCATATTTCATGAGGTACTGTCCCTGTGATTCTGGATTCGTTTATATTGCATTCAGGGGTCAGAGCGGTGCGCTTTTAAAGATTGCTGTCTGCTGTGTTTTTGCATGGTCAGCACTCTGCCACCCTGATTTTCAATTTGAACACTGAAGTAAACTGAAGGGGCCAGGCCCAGGAGTAATCGCTCTACTCGCATAGTCTGGAAGAAAAGCGTCTTGTGCTGTGTCACTACAGATATTACAAATACTTTGCCTTAACAGCAGGGGGAAACAGCAGGGACAATAAGTGTTTTAACTATCCTAATTTTTCCTCAACCTTTCTCTGTACTTTTTTTTTTTTAAATGTATTCGCTTTTTTATTGCACACACAGACAGTTGAGTTGTGAACGACTCATAAAAATTTTCCACAATGAGAATATGCAAGATCCCCATCCCTCCAGCTGTGTGTTTCCAGCAAGGCCGTCTCCTGCCAAGACTCTCTTTGTCTTGTAATTGTATTCTTACTCAACAACTTAGCCCATTACAATATGGATTTTCTCCCAGGGATGTGGTTGGAGTGCCACACTTCGAACACTTCGAGAGTCGTTCGAACATTTCCGCTCTAAAAGATTATCTGCTAGTTTCTATTGTGTTGAAGATGACTAATATCATTAAATGGGCAAATCTGATAAAGCCCTGATGTTTCTCAAGTAGTGTGCTCAGAATAGCTAGACAGAAATGTTCGGATGCAGCTATATGCAGCAATGACATCAATTTTTCGAGAGCTGCTTTCAGTAACCACTTTCACTGGTACAACAGTACTATGCATGCTTTAGCTTCATTTCCTATGCCGTTACGGTTTCAGCACAAGAAATGTGATAAAGATGGAGATTAAATCTTCCCTAACCAGCTTTTTTTTTTCCACTAACCCGCTGCAGTGCTGTAGGATGTGGTTTTGGCAGAAGTCCTGACATTTTTAAAAGTGCACCAATATTTTTGCTAACAAGGTCCTCACGACATCAGGAAACATGGGGGTGCACCATCCCACAGCCAATGAATTACCCCCCACGGCTCCTGCCTCTGCCTGAAATTTTGCAGTCACATGCTTACATGCCATATCTCATGGTTAAATTATTCCAGTCAATATTTAAGGCCATCGCTAGACCATAAAACTGACTATCGACATGAGGTCCTCTAATGATTTAGCAAATGGCCATAAATATAGACAGTGGATTTGATTTGATTTAAGTCAATATCTGTAACTAATCTATAACTCTTGAGTTTCCCTGTAGTATTGTGCAGCTGAGTGTTCTTCATTAGAGAATGCAAGTTCTCTTTTTGCTGTGAATACGAATAGGTGACTAAATTAACTGCGGAAGGTCATAATTTCCCAAGCGAGGGTTGCTAACATGCTTGCAAGTAATGATTGCAATTTCATTTTCTTGATTTAATAGGCCAGGAAAACAATTAAATTGCAAGTGATTCTCTCTGTTTGGGCCTGTGTTTATCTCCGTAAATTCAAACTCTTGAAAGTTGCTCTCAGCTGAAAGCCCAAGGGAATCTGGGCTGAGCTAATGATAAATTTTCCTTAACAAGTTCATCAGACTAATATCACTAGTGATATTAAAAGCTGCAAGACTAATGAAATGATCAAATATCAATAATAATTACATGAATGTATTAAGATAATTGTAGATAAATGTAAGCAGGATACCTTAAGGAGATCCTAATACTAACATTATGAAGTTTCAGCTTTAGATATATTTGGTGGGAACATTAGATCCATGGACAAGATCTCCCTGCAGCCTGATCCACCCACACAGCCAGAGAAGAGCGAGAGGGGGAAAAAAGTGATTACGGCCATTTCATCTGATTATTCATCAGTGTCATTATGATAATGGAGGCAGCATAAGTTATTTTGGCACAATCCAATGATTGTGGCGATTATACCTGGCCATAGACGCTTCAATCTAAATTACTTTACAGACTAAGACTCCTACTGGATGCGCAAGGGACGCAGAGGAGCTGAGGAAGATCTATGTGGGAGTAATTTGCATTACTCCCTCGTTTTGTATCTATTTTCTCTGGCTAAACTGCTTGAAAAGTCCTTCTAAGAGGCAAGTAAGGTATTGATTTTTTTACTTGTTTAAACACCAGTAGGATAGGGCTTCGATCATTTGAAAGATGTGCATCACTCTCTTTAGAATATACTGAAGCTCAGATGCTGAATTAAATGGTATTATACACCCTACTGTTTAATGCAGTGTATTTTGGTTGTATTTGGTTGAGCTGGAACATTGCAAGAATTTAGTGTGTGTGAAATAAATTGCAGAAGGATCATACTTTT
The DNA here is from genome assembly GCF_019924925.1 of Ctenopharyngodon idella. Classification (NCBI taxonomy): domain Eukaryota; kingdom Metazoa; phylum Chordata; class Actinopteri; order Cypriniformes; family Xenocyprididae; genus Ctenopharyngodon; species Ctenopharyngodon idella. Next base: position 19,093,035 of record NC_067226.1, read on the forward strand.
CGAAATGACTTTGAAATCGCACTCTTTCAGAATAAAACGTCATTGTTTAATGTTATTGTCTACTCAAGGTGAACATGACATGTACTTATAGTGCACTTCAGTCTTTGTAAATTTAAATGGAGGGCATCCATTTGTAAAGCCTCTTCTTTGGCTTCAACACAGTCTCCCCATTTAAGTAAAGGCTTTGGCAGGCATCCCATAAGCAAAATCCTTTCTGTAAGCCATTGTTTCCAGGTCCCGAGGAGTCAACCCAATGTCTCCAGAGAACTCACTTGAGTGTGTTGTTTTGGTTTGTCCTTTTATACTTCTAGGGCAAATAAGCAGAGCACATTGCAGAGCATTGTACTGTGTATGTAAGAGATTTTACATAAAATTTAGATTTAGTTAATAACTGATTATGCAATTTTATGTTGCCTCTAACCTAACAGTGAAAATGTGAAAAGGAAATGATGCATATACTATTTACCTTTTTTATACTATTTACCTTTGACATTCAGTATACATTTTATCAGGTGCACATTTGTTTACAGTGTGAGATGTTCACTGCTTGTACCCACAACACAACCATGACAGCATTTCGATGTTCATTCTTCCATAACACTGAATTGATTGCTGTCCTTGTGGAGACCCTTGGTGTCCTAAATGTAGGAAACAGAGATTTACTGGAATAACAAAGAGAGGAGCAAAGAGTATACCGAAGGATTTCTTCCCAAGAATAAGCTATAAGATTCTGTGAATATTACTTGGCTGATTTACCACCAAATAGATAACCCTGCTATAAAAAAAAAAAATAAAAAAAAAAGATCTTAGTTAATCATTCAGATCATTTTGAACTATGTTTTATAATTATTAAATTATATTTACATATTTTTTTAACTGAAGATAACATAAAATGATCAATAGTGGATGAATAGATGACTTTTAGTGGATGATATAATGACTTTAATCAGTGTCCTGCAGGAGCTCTTATAAAAGAGACCTTCATCATACGCCTTCTCTCTGATGTCTTAGAAAGCTTTTGAAAGAGTTATCAGATATTGGTTGTGAAGTAAAATGCAGAGGATGACAGAGAGCATGTTATAGCCACCAGTGAACCTACAGGACAAGTTATTGAATGAGTCTAGACTGTAGCACTCATGTGAATATAATATTTGAGCAAGGGTAGGGTGTCTGTTTGAGACAAGATTAAAATGAATTAGTCTAAAAGCTGGGGGGGAAAACTCTGTTTTCAACAGCTCTCTGAAGGAGGTTAATGTTTATTAGATTTTCACACTGATGTCCCTTGATTATATTCATCTTGAACTTTACAAAGAAGCTTATTTTAATTTGTTTACTCAAAGAACCTGTTTCTTCAAACCTCATCTTTATCTTTATTTTTGTTTGTGTGTTATACATGTGTTAAAGCTTTCCCTGTGAAACACAGGTCATTAATTTGATTGGCATAAGAGACCTCAATGAATATGCAGGCTTTGGAAAGAGCACTGCAGGAAAAAAAACAAAAATTCAGTCAAACTGCATTAAATTAGCACATCACTCTCAAGATTCATCATCATCAACAACGAGCAAGGACAAGCCTTGCATATGCATTTGAATGATTATTAAATGGTTGATGATTATTAAACTGTTGTTATTTCTTATGTGACTCAAAAAGTGTTTGTATATCATCACATTATTTTTAATATTTCACTACAGCATATTTATGTCTTGACTCTTGATGATAGAATTGCTTCTAAAAAATCCTCAGGAAATAACAGCATATAATGAGGCCTTTGCCCAGTCTGGTTTGAGATACAGTATGTCAAATACATGAGTTTGAATGTGACAATTGTAAAAATGTCATCTCTAAGTGTGTGTCAGAAAACTTACTGTCTAGGACTTACTGTCACTTTCAGATGTAGGAAGGATGTGTGGATTGCTATTATGTAATTAATGAGATAAAAATGGGTTTTAAAGTAATTCTCGTGTCTCCCATTTTTGATAAAGGCCTCAAGCTAATCGCTCAATCAATACCTGAGAGATTAGTGTGCTTTCTCCGTAAATTCCTTGGTTATTTTTGGTAATGAAAAAGAGACTCCTGCCAGGACATGCCCTGATTATCTCACGCATCCCATTAAATGTGCGTCCATTGAAAGTTCTCTCAGCTTCTCACAGTAAGGTGTCAATTACACTGCTGCTAACTAACATTCATCGCCTACCAATGAGATTAACATCTCACTGTGACTAAATCAATCACAGTCCTCAGTTTTAACAATTTTATAAGATGATCAGCAGCACAGATGAACAGTGAGACCATCTGAGACATTATATACATCGTATAATGGGATGTCAAAGACAAGAAAGACGGTTAATTCAAAATGAATTATTTATTTTATTCTAAGAAGACTGAGATATGTGAAAGACACATACAATTTAGACTTGATCATCACTGACAAAGCATGTGATATTTCCAGTCTGGTTTCAGACTGCTTCTAACAACAGACTGTAATATAATACTCATGACAAAAGTCAAGCTCACAGTCATCTGGAATGTATATTTACTGTATAATACCATCTATCAACCAACATGCAGCCCACTCATTCATTGAGGTTGTTGAGGAGGTGTTATTGGTGTCATGCGACTTCAGCTCCTGTTGCCATTTTGATCGGAAAAATGCTCTTTGTCTCATACTTTATTTACTTTCCTACTGTGGTGGGAGATTCTGAGAGTAACATTATATAATTATGACAGAGCTTGCTTGATCTTGTAAATGAAAACATTTCTATGTATTTCTACTTGATTGCCTTACTTTCAGTTTCATAATACACTGAAATTAAATTTTGCTTGTCAAAGTGAGTTTGTAAGAGACTTGTGTCGTCCTAATTTCTAACTCCTTTTATTTCCCTCTCATTATTAATGAGAATACTGATTATAGTAAGCTATTTGCAAACAGCATAGGTAATAAGACATCTTATTTTTCATAAGAACACTTGAGCAGATAATGAGAGCAGAGACTTGTGGGGTGAAGGAATTTTAAATTTAGGTTGTGCTGTAGCACTGGCACATTTCTTGTGGGCTTTGACAATTCGGTTTCTATGTATCTTCATAGTATGTGAAAGCATATAGTGCTGAATATACAAGCCAAACACACATCCTTATCTCCTAGATATGATGGACCTGTCTGCAGCTTAATCCATCCCTCTGACAGTTTGCTGTAACAGGATTTTAATATACCTTATTTTATGGCATAGCATAAAAGATTCAGGAGTTTTTTTTTTTTTTTTACACTCAAGGTACGTAATAATATTATAGTAAAACAAATGCACAATATTATATATATATATATATATATATATATATTAGTGCTGTCAAAATTAGCGCGTTAACGCAGGCGATTAATTTTTTCAGTTTAATGCGTTAAAGATTTTTTAACACAATTAATGCGGCATCCATTTTTCCGGTCATGATTTGTCTAGCGTTACATTATATGATCACGCTCTTATTCACGCGAAAGCTTTTAAACCATTCATGCGCCACAAGACAAACGAGAACGCGGTCTTTGAATGTCGAATGTCATATACAGGTAAATATGACATTTATTATAATGGGTTTATGGGAAGATTGTTTTAAGTTCACTTAAATCAAAAGTTATTTTTTTAAAACCTAATAAATGTTGTTAGCTTTTAGTTATACTGTAATGTTGAATGTCTATAATTAATGTTTTTAAAAACATTTTTCAGCTCTATTTCATAGAGACATCAGTACCAGTATTAGTATCAGTGATACTGGCCTTCTTTCATAAAAAGATGCCATTAAACAAGTATTTAAAACATACTGTGTTTTGTTTAATTTGGAGAGTAACTGTGAAATTATGTGTGTGTGTGTGTGTGTATATATATATATATATATATATATATACACACACACACACACACACACACACACATACATACATACATACACATTTTTTTTCCTGTATTGATGGAACTCCCGATTAGGTCAAGAAAGTGGGGACAGAAACTTAGATTAGGTCAAAGGGAAATACTTGACAGATACAGTGATACAGTGCAAAAACAAAAAAAGAAAATGACATCTTTCCGTCACTTATTCTTTGAAATCTTTGTGTGTGCAGACTCATTAAACAATTGTGACAGTAATGACGCTCAATTTATCAGCCATATTTTGCATGTACATTGCCAAAACAGCAATATTTTTTTTGTTCGACATCATCAGAATATCTGAAATGTATACGCAGCGCCATTTGACAGAACAATGTTCTTATTGTTATGATAAATTGCCAAACATCAGCAGAATTTGATGTTCTGTTTGACTGCCATCATGCTTCGCTGACATTTCAACATGACACATTTTGCTAACAGATTTATTTTCCTCTTTCTCTTTTTCAGACTGCCTATAAATGTTTGGGGAGAGAATATCAGCGGGCATTAAATTATGAATGTTGAACAAGATGACCTCTTACCATCAGCGCCAGATGTTGAGAGGTCCTAGATGGAAAGGGGCTTGGTTTGACCCCTTGTTTCTCCTGCTTTTAGCCCTGCAGTTGCTTGTTGTTGCCGGACTGGTGCGAGCCCAGACCTGTCCCTCTGTGTGTTCCTGCAGTAATCAATTTAGTAAGGTCATCTGCACACGCAGAGGGCTAAAGGATGTCCCTGATGGCATCTCCACCAATACACGGTATCTTAACCTTCAGGACAATCAAATCCAGGTCATCAAAGTAGACAGTTTCAAGCATCTACGACACCTTGAGATTCTTCAGCTTAGCAGAAACCACATCCGCAACATTGAGATTGGCGCCTTTAACGGCTTAACCAGCCTTAACACTCTAGAGCTTTTTGACAATCGCCTCACGACCATCCCAAATGGCGCCTTTGAGTATCTATCAAAACTGAAAGAGCTGTGGCTTAGGAATAACCCAATTGAGAGCATACCGTCTGATGCCTTCAGTCGCTTGCCCTCCCTGCGGCGGTTGGACTTGGGAGAGCTGAAGCGTCTCTCCTACATCTCAAGTGGAGCATTTCAGGGCTTGAGTAACCTTCGCTACCTGAATCTGGGCATGTGTAACCTCAAAGAGGTCCCCAACATTCAGCCCTTGATTCGCCTGGATGAGCTGGAGATGTCCGGGAACCAGCTCACCGTCATCCAACCCAGTTCTTTTAAGGGTCTTGTCCATCTTCAGAAGCTGTGGATGATGCACGCCCAAGTCCAAACCATAGAGCGGAACTCCTTCGATGACCTGCACTCTTTGCGAGAGCTCAACCTGGCTCACAACAACCTTACCTTTTTGCCCCATGATCTCTTCACACCTTTGCACCACCTGCAGCGAGTGCATTTGCATCACAATCCCTGGAACTGTAATTGTGATATTCTTTGGCTGAGCTGGTGGCTGAGAGAGACCGTACCAACGAACACCAGCTGCTGCGCACGCTGTAATTCCCCTCCCAGCCTCAAGGGGCGCTACATAGGTGAGCTGGACCAGAGCTACTTTCAGTGCTACGCCCCCATTATTGTCGAACCACCTGTCGACCTCAATTTGACTGAAGGAATGGCAGCAGAACTCAAATGTCGGACAAATTCAGTGACCTCGGTCAGCTGGCTAACACCAAATGGCTCCATCATAACACATGGGGCGCTAAAAATGCGCATTTCCGTCCAAAACGACGGAACGCTAAATTTCACCAATGTCACCATCCAGGACACAGGAACCTACACTTGCATCGTAAGCAACATGCTAGGCAACATTTCAGCCTCTGCTGTCCTCAATGTGACATCTGTTGACAACAGTGGCTTTAGTTACTTCACTACGGTCACTGTAGAGACGATTGAAACTCCTATCGATGGGGAGAGTAGGACACCGGTGCAGCCTTCTTTCGGCTGGGCATCATCCTCAACCACAAGGGGAACACCCATTGCCACTGAGAGAGCGTACACTATTCCTGTGACTGACATAGACATTGATGGCGCTCTCAATGGTTTGGAGGAGGTGATGAAAACCACCAAGATTATTATCGGCTGTTTTGTGGCCATCACGCTCATGGCTGCCGTCATGCTTATAATATTCTACAAGATGCGCAAGCAGCACCACCAGCAGGATCATGATGGGCCGAGCCGCACCATTGAGATCATCAACGTCCACGAGGAGCTGGCGAGGGTTCCGGCCATGGAGAGTCACCTGACTCTTCCGCCCCTGGAGCATAATCATTACAACCATTATAACTCCTACAAAACTACTTATAACCATGTGTCCACTCTCAGCTCGCTGCATAGTTCAGTGCATGAACCTTTACTAATCCAAGCCAGCTCAAAGGATAACGTACAGGAGACGCAAATTTGACCATGTTGGACGAACTGAATTCTACTAATGCTGTTTAAATTTTGGTTGCGGACACGCTGTCGTCATGAAGATTACAGTGCGCATTTAGGCGTTCAGCAATGTCAATGAGAGCCAGGGTGTATGTATCATTATTTTAACAAGTGTCTTTACAAATCTTATTTATTTAAAGATATGTGAAGTGACTGAATCATCAAATCATAAGACAAAAAAAGTTAATGTCTTCTTTTTTTCTTCTTCTTTTCATTTCTATATTTTGTAAACTGAGAGAACGAATGGTTTACTTTTGTGTGCTGGTTGAATTAAGGTCAACTCCTGCACTTATGAGAGAAATGAGACGACCGTTGTTGTTTTTGTTTTTTTAGTTGTGGCATTTTACATCCCATTGCTCCAGTGTGTTTTCGTTTTTTGAGACAGTAAAAAACAAAGAAAAAACTGGCTACTGAAAACAGCAGACTTTAAATCGCATGGAGCACTTAGGTATGAATGGTGGGCCTGATGGATGCAGCGACTCTAGAGAGGTGTATAAATGGTTACATTTCCCCATGAAAAAATCCTGTTATTAAAGAAAAAAGGGAAAGCTTTCATTATCAGGGCCTGGATTATTCTGCGAATGCAGCTAGTGTCAAAGGAAACATTTCTAGTATTTATAGAAGCCACCGTTCTGAACAAACATCAATTTACTTCAATTCAGAAATTAGGTTTGCATAATTGCCTTGAATTACAGTTCTTAAGTCATGTTATTATCTAAAACGTGGCATTGGAAATTCAGCATTTAGTTTTTCCCCCTCCTAAATCTGTAAATATATTTATAACTGTAAATGCCACAAACCTATAAATATAAATATGAATTTCTATACATTATTAAACATCAGGGTAGTCAAATTATAGCCCCAATTCCACATGTGTGTGGGATATAATAGTATGATCATGGAAACAACCCTGAGTAGCTGAGGACAAGGGAATATGATTCTAAGATTATGTAGGTTTCAGACAAAAATGGCTACAAGGAAATAAATGACGAAATAAAAAGTAGCCACTATGTTTCTATGGAAACCAATAACCTTGTGAAAAACACACTGGACAAAATCAGAGTGCACCCAGTGCATAAAACATGTATTGTTTATTTCAGAACTGCATTATTTTCTATAAAAGTGATTTTTTTAAGCATAGGTTTTTTACTGTGACTGTGTGCTTTTGTATGTTTGTGAGTTGTATCTGCCATATACTGTACCATCAATTATTATTTTACCATTGTGTATAGAATTTCATGTTCATTCTATTTTAAATTAATAGTTTTTTCTGGAATGGTTTATTCGACTGGCAACTGCATACCTCGCCTAACATGATGATGATGATGATAATAATGAGTGTGTGAATGTGTCTGTAAGTCCATATGTGCAAAGAGTTGTTTCTTTGTATGCTCTACCATGAAACTGTTTTTCACCAGCTTGTGTATTGCTTTCTCAAAACATTGTTAAAAGCTTATGTGTGATGTCTCTCTCCCCCCTTTTAATCATTTTGGACGGCATGATAAGAAGATGTGATACTGGTCTCACCAGTCAACCGCTGAAGTAAACCTAATAGGTTCATATTTCAAAGGCATCAGAAAGGTACATGAAGAATATACCTCTAATTCATCACATGTGTTTGCCAGCAAGGAATTTATCACTCAGCATTTTGTATGTAAAGTTGTACTCTTACATTTTAGCATTGAATTAACAGAGTCATCTACTGAATGTGACAAATTTCAAGAAAACAGATTTCATCGTACATGATTCCTTTTATATATAACTCTACATGTTTATTTTTTGGTGGCCCCAGTCTTTTAATTTCACCCTCATTGCCATTAATAAATGGAAGATGAATTGTAACCAAGCATTTCATAAAGGATAAACTGTTGCTTCCCAGCATATGTGTTTTTTTAATCAATTATTTTTTGTAACCAATTAAAAAATGTTCCTACCATTTTTATTGTACATAATAGGTGGGATAAATTGGGACACTAGAAAAAAACAGCACTGTGCTGTTGAAAAAAAGAAGAAAATGTCTCTGTTTTCAGAGGGTCTGTACATGAATGCTAGCTTGCTCCTATCTGCTTCAGTGTTCTTGAGCACTGCATCAGTTACAGAAGCTACAATGACTAGATCATTGAAACCTACATGGCCTACATAGAAAATCTGTGGTGTTGGACTAAGCGGATTCTCTTTTGTTTTCTTCTTGTGATTTGTTTGTTATTGGTAACTCATTTTAGATTTCTATGCTGAACTGAAGTGATTTTTTTGGCAAGAGAATGTCTCTTTATTGACATATTTCTACAAGAACTGTTATTGAAAATAACCAATAATATTTCTGTCAAACTACATATTTGCTGATCAATTCATAATGCTATGGGGATACAGCTAACTAAGCGTTAACCATGAAAAAATATAAAATACCAGAGATTGTAGTTCATACGGTACATGCTGTAAATGTAAATAAAATGTTTTTTTCTAAAGTGTGGGGACTATCTATTTTAAATTATTTGCTTTGGTTGTTTATGCTCATTTCTACAAAACCTATAATTCCTGTATTTCTTTATTTCTCTGTCTATTACAAAAAGAAAAAAATAATTCCTGGAAATCACAGAACAGTCATACTATACAATGCCATTTGGTCTCAGGGGTCAATTTTAACCTTGTCTAAGCTTTGATTTGCATTTTAATAATAAGATGTTTCTGAGGTGGAATAGTATGTTAGATAAATGGAAATATTTCTGACTTGTGGCCCAAGCCTTGATTGGTAGTGTGCATAAGCTTAAACTAAATGTTAAGTTCAATATTTTGTTCATATTACACTAGTATTAAGTAGTATTAAGAAGTTAAAGGGTTAGCTCACCCAAAAATGAAAATTCTGTCATTTATTTCTCACTCTTGTGTCGTTTCACATCCGTAAGACCTTCGTTCATCTTCAGAACACAAATTAAGATCTTTTTGTTTAAGTCGGAGAGGTTTCTGTCCCTCCATAGGGATCCAACGCAATTACCACTTTCAAGGTCCATAAAGGTAGGAAAGACATCATTAAAGTACTCCATGTGACTCCAGTGGCTTAAACTCGATTTTATAAAGTGACATGAGTGCTTTTTTTACCACTTTATTTACAAAATAATATTATCTGAAGCATGTTCACGCAACAATGTCGGCTCTCGCATGAACACAAAGCTCACGCATTGTGATGCTCTCGTGAACTAGAGCATGTGCGTTGAGTTGACACGCTAGTCTGAACACAACACATGTGTCATGAAGCTCTCTTTGCAGATCAGTATTTTTGTAAATAAAGTGGTAAATTATGTTTGTTTGCGCAAACAAAGCACTTGCGTCGCTTCATAAAATTGAGGTTAAAACACTGGAGTCACATGGAGTACTTTAATGATGTCTTTACTACCTTTCTGGACCTTGAAAGTGGTAGTCACGTTGGATATCTATGGAGGGACAGAAACCTCTTGGATTTCATCAAAAAGATCTTAATTTGTGTTCCGAAGATGAACGAAGGTCTTATGGATGTGGAACTACACAAGGGTGAGTAATAAATGACAGAATTTTCATTTTTGGGTGAACTAACCCCTTTAATATTCATTGATCATTGATGTTGTAATAAATAGGTGTCAAATCACATAATAACTTTTAAACTAGTAACATAATTCAAGCATATGATGACCCTGTCTGTTTGAGAAAGCACATGCTAAAGAGACAGTCCACTTGTCCAGTACATACAGTATATGAATGAAATCATAAGCACATTTTATGTTGTTGTCAGATTTGAAATATGTAATTTCAACAAACTGCAACAGATTTCTCTCTTTCACAATTCAAGTAAATAAGAGAAAATAGAAAATAGCTGCCTGTGGGCTGAAAATAGCTGCCTGTGGGCGTTAAGAATATGGCTGAATAAGTGAACTGACTTGCCTTAACAGGACTTTGGAGAAAGCCACACGTTTGTCATTTCCTATGTGAATCCAAAAACTATTTATATATTATTTAGAAGTCCTCCACAATAAGTTCACTATAGCTGACATCTGGTCACCTATTATTACTCTATAAATGGGATTTCATCCTAAAAAATTATAGACACACAGGTCAGAAACTATAGTAGTATTACAGTATGTGGGTGGAATGTCAAAGATGTTGATAATGAAACCTTAGCATATGTCCTATGGTAAAGATGTGTGTTCTGTTGAACCTTCAACATGATGAAGGCAGTTGGGAGTCCACTTTAGGATACTACCACAGTTAGGATAACATATGTGCAAAATATTTAGGTTATTATTACCGCACATATAGGATGATTCTGAAAGCAAGCTAGGACTTTTTGTACCACCTGTGTAAACCCATTGAGGCTTCATTTTCCATAGCAAGAAGAGGCTGTCTTCATGCGTTAATTCATTTAAATGAGGCAGCCTCAGGTTCACACCGAACATTTTATAGCACTGACATCAAATTGAGAGACGGGTGACCCCTAGACATCCAAAGGCATATTTTGGTTTAAAGATAGACTTGATTTTACAGCACCTTCTGTTGAGTTATGAGCCACTTGACATCTAATCCATAGGGCTTAGACTGAGGTCTTCACAGAGCTACAAACTTGTGAATTGAATTTATAGGTGCCCTGCATTGTCTCGTTCCCCACGTGATTAATTGTGCAGGGCCTCCTGACAGACGGAAGTACATCAGTTAATTAATTTTGCCAGGACAACGCCATTAGCCTCACAGGAAGAGGACGGGTGCGCGTTGGAATAGAATACAGGTGCAGTCTGTGTGTCTGCCTGTCCCAACCCACAGCGCCGCCTGTAATAATTAATCTCTTCAATGATTCACACAAGCTGTCAGCAGCCCTCGTCACATTTACAGGTAGCAGTATCTCCCATCACTGCAATTACTGTGATATGGAAGGGATCAGTTACAACAACATACCACTTGAGCGATGACTGGTTCCTCTACAAAGAAACTGCAGACTTTGGCATCTTTATCTTTTAAATATCGCTGATGTAGTTATCTGCCGTTATGATCTATTCTGGTGTATTGGCAGCGATGAGGCGATGAAATACGGAAAGCTTTGCCTCTGCCAGGAAGTCCACTTACTTCTCCCTCTGCAGAAACATTTAGGCATCATATCAATTCATCTTCATCTCATATTCTAAGGCTGCTGGAGGAGAAAATACGAATAGAAGAATCTGAACAAATTACACATGTAAAAATAAAAATAATGTTTTCTTGTGAATTATGATAATACAGTCATTACAGATAATACAGTCAGTACATTCATTACTGCAAATCCCTGAGAAAGTGATCATTCAGGACTCACCAAATGAACAAACAAAAAGATAATTAAATATCTTAACTTAAAATCAGCATGAAACAGAACTTGCAATAGTTTTTTTACTCCCTATTGTGACGTATATCCGAGTGAAAAAGCTTCTCAAACAAGAAAAAATGTAGGGCGGGATTTTGTCCATCGGGAATTGACTGGTTCATTGGATTGTTGTGGTTTGCCATTGCTGTGATCTCATGTGAGTGGCAGGTTGTCCCGCCCTCACGCCAAAAGAGAAGAGAAGAGAAGAGAAGAGAAGAGAAGAGAAGAGAAGAGAAGAGAAGAGAAGAGAAGAGAAGAGAAGAGAAGTGCATGGTCCGGATAAATCATTTATAATAAATGCTGCAATATTCCTTAAAAAATAACAATTTGAATTTTGATTTCATGGTGACTTTAAATATTGATTTGAGCTGAAATTATTTCACAATTTTACCTGTAAATTATCTTTAAGCTTCCTCTACAAAAAAAATAATCCAAAGCAACATTACTAACACAGCAACAATAATATTAATACTGAAGTCCTCTGTGGCCATTTTCTCTACAGTCTAATTGAGTCGCAAGATGGAAGTTAAATTAAGAGGGAGAGAGCAAGTCCATATAGTGTGAAGTGTGAGGAGTGAAAGTAGATCCGGTTTCGGTTACCCGAAGTGTTGTCTGATATACAGCATTGAAGATGAATATTAGAAAATATCAGACTACAGAATGCAACGATTGACCAATCAGAATCAAGCATTCCAGAGAACCACAGAATGGGTAAATAAATTGATTTACTGGCTGAAATACCACAGAACTCCATGCTGATGTTTGCTGTAGGCAACTTTCTGACTGTTTTGTTTTTATTCATTTGACATTATTATTTCATGAGGAAAAGCTGTCTCAATGCCAGAGAACCAACCCAACTCACAGCGTTAAAGCTGCATAAATTCCAAGGTCTGTTTTCCACCTCTTTTATTAATGGGAAAACACTTTAGAATACTGTTCCATCATTAATGAATAACTACACAGGAATAAATGAGGAACGCAATATTAACATTCTAAACTAACAAGAAACTCTGATTAACAAATTAGTTAATGGTGCTGAGTTGAAGGAGGTAGTTCACTATTAGTTCATTATTTTTTATACCTCCCAGACGACTACTAAGAACTACTATATACAGGTTCATAATTAATGTGAATAATGCATAATGTATAATTAATTCTAAAATGAAAATCATGGTAACCCACTAGTAATGACTCAAATATTACGAAATCCTTCAGAAGAAATTACTAATTATTTGACTAAAGTGAAAGGCGTGATAACTCCCTAGTAATGACTGAAGTCATTGTAAGCTTTTGAGGTTTTTGTAAGGTTTTGGATAGTAATGTCTCGTGTTACTACATCCTTCTAAAGGAACTACAAATTATTTGGATCAGATTCTAAAGTGAAGATCATGGTAACTCACTAGTAATAACTCAAGTCTTACCAAATCCATCAGAAGAAATTGTTAATCAGAGTTTCTTGTTAGTTACTAGAATGTTAATATTGAGTTACTCATTTGTTCCTGTGTAGTTATTCATTAATGATGGAACAGTATTGTAAAGTGTTACCGATTAAGAAACTGACATGGCAATTTGTGCATTATTTGATGTGACAAATTTGTATATGTCCCATGCTGAGCAGCTTCTAGTTGAGCGTATGGGTTTTTGAGGCCAGGGTCACCCTGGAACATCCACAGAGATTGCTCTGTGACCCGGGGGGCAGACATTTTGGGCAACTGATGTTCCCTGCTCTCTGAAGTCACAACATCCTTCTTCAAACAGCGGCTGTGATTATAATGCTTATCTTCAGTCTCTTCATCTTTAGCAAAGAGTAATTAACAGCTAGCACGAAGAGTCTGTCTGCTGCTAAACCGTAATTACAAGTCCCATTACTCCAAGGGGGCGTTCAAAGCAATTAGCATTTCTCATACAGTGGTTTGAAAAGTAAGATGAGAGCATTTCATTCAATTTGATGGCGTTACATTCTGAAGATGTACGCAAACTATTGCACCACCAAGAACTTAAGCGGAGATTTGCTTGATGTTTACCCTCTTTGATCCAAACTGAATTACACACTGATGCCACTCCTACAGTACATAAAATTATAGTCCTTTCATTGATATTATGCATCTTTAGCCGATGGTTCAAATTTTGGTATAAAAGCTACAGTAAATGGACAACAATCACAGTTTTCATAGCTTAGTCATCTTGCAGAGCCATTGACAGTCTTAGAATCCTAAGGGTTAAGTGCTTTGGTTTGAAGAAGATAAAACCATCTTCAAAAAATGGATAACTCTACTTTTGAAAACAGCACATCAACCAGTCATTACCATAATTTGTGGTTCTTTATAAAAGCTGTGAAAAATCTGTATTGGTATCTTCTTACATGGTTCCTTTTAATGTAATTTTATTCAGAATGTGTAATATTTGTTATTTAAAAGTGGCTTTGTTCTTCAGTAATACTGAAAAAGTCTTTGTTTTCTTATTCATGAATCCCTTCTCAGACCAATGCAATACTGACTGATATGTTTCTCTCTGTTTACCTGTTTTGTATTCTGCATAGATCTGTGTCCTTGCTTAATTCATTGTTTCACTCCTCTAATTGTGTCTAAGCGCAATCACTTTTTCTTGGTCACAGATGGGAAACATCAGCATACAGCCACAGTTCAGCGTGTATTTGGGACTTTGAAGAAATGGAATAACGAGTATAGCTTTGTGCTATATTTGGGTTGATGTTTTAAGACAGAGAGTTGGGGGGACTAACATGTGGCTACACAAAGAGTGCTAGCACTGCTGGGACACTTTTGACTATCTGGCACATATAGTGCTGTCTTTAAGCATTCTTGATGATGTGTTGCCTCCGGAATTGGCATTCTTTGTGAGTGATTTTGTTCCAGACTTACTACGGAGACAACAGTGGGTGTTTGCCATCTGTGTAGATAGAAACACCTGCTGTGCACTCCAGATTACAGAGGAACTTCTCCATTGCATTCATTTGTAAATGTCAGGTATGAATATAATATAATTTAAGCTTCCATTTCTGCCTCTGATTGCCTCATCCTCTTTGTTGGGAACATCACACTGTGAACTTATGAGAACATGTGAAGACTGGGGTGGCTGTAGGAAAACTTCTTTATTTAATAAAAGTGTGTACTACATGCTTTAGTTCAGGGTTTTTTTTTTTCTGAAATAATGAAGTATTTATTATAAACCAACATTTATGTGGAACAGATATTTAGTTAAGTGCACAGTCTTGGCACTTTACTTCTATAAATGAATAATGCTAACATGAAAAAAGAAGTATGCAGGAAAAAATGTGCCAATGCTGCAACAACACAAATGCTATATAAAAGACTCTATTACTTTATGTCTTGCATGCTGATCTGTTTCAGATGGACTGTAATGCTACAATCACTATATATTTTCAGTATATCTGCACATTTATATAGCTATAAATGAATGCAGATCAAAAGTAATATTTAGACTGCAACTAAATTGATATTATCATGTATCTATTATCATATTAATATTTACATATAATAATAATAATATCTAATAACTCATAAACAGAGCAAATTATTTTGCAAGTGTGTGGTTTGATTTAAGTTCAATCATAAAGAATCAATTTTTTTGGAACCGTTTTTTTTATTATTATTATTATTACTACTAGTTTATATAAAAACAATGTCACACTAGCAATAGTCTCGCATAGCCAGACCTTCAGACTGATGGCATAAGACTCTATCGCAGCTTTCATTGGCCAAGGACCACCCAAGAGGACGTTTGACTGACATGTAACACAACCAATCACAGTTCGTTTTGTTCCGCTTTAGCTTTAGGGACGTGAAAATGTAATGTCGATGTCTCTACAATAACAGACCTGCATGCATCTACCAAATTATTCATTCAAGAACGTTGTGCAAGTTTACTGCAACAATGGAGCTGCAAACTTCACATACTTTTGAAAATCCAGCGTTAAGTTGATCCTGGTAAGCATTCGTTGCAACATGTCCTCCAACCAATACGCTCATATAGGTAGTTTGTCACTTCCCTGAAATACGACTCATAGGAGCGTTTACTGAAGTTGTGCCCCTATCGACAACAGGACACTTTCATTTTAAACCATTGTACCCTTTTATCTGCGTCACATTTCGGGTTTTGCGTAGCTCAATTGGTAGAGCATTGCAACATACAACAATATGCAATATGCAATCCCAGGGGACGAATGTGCTCAAAAAGTATATATGCACTATAAATCACTAAGGGTAGGTTTAGGGTTGGGGTAGGTGTAGTCGTTAAAAAAAAAAAAAAAAGAGTTTTGCTAAATGAAAATAGGACAAATGGCGGGTAAGGGACCGTGTAAAAAGTCCCCACATTGCATTTAAATGAACCCGCATTTTGATTGGTAAAGACGGGTCGTTTTTTGGAGGAGGACAGTCTTACTCATTGTCACAGTTCTGAACAAGACGGCGTTCTTCTTCTACGAGGGGTTTTGGCGTCACGCCATTTGTTTCCAGGCGGACCGTTAAAGAATGCGACACACGTCTCCCGGATATCCTGTAGAATTCAACCAACCAGATAACGACTTCGAAACTCCTGAAGTGTTTCCAGATAAGTGAGCCATATGCATCAGACGTGCAGCCAACGGTCCGTGGGCGTGACGTCTGAGGCTGAGACTACACTCGCATTAGTGCTGCTGTACTGAATATATCAGCATGGCTAAATCAAGAGCATATGCAGTTTTCCAGAATAAAAACAGCACTCTTGCTTATGTGATATTGTTTAATTCTATTCAGTTCTATTCTACTATTCTGTGAAAAACCCAGTCTCTATGTGACATTTCCAAATGAGGAGCTAAACACATGTGCTACAAAAAAAAATATGTAAGAGGCCAGAATTGTAGAGCTCCTTAAGCACTAAGTGCCCTGATACAGAACAGAAATGTATGTATCATGCAACAAAACAGCTTCCATCGTAAATCCTTGCAAATGGCAGGGTGTAAAAGCTCCGCTGACAAGGAATTTATTTCAACAGCAGGCCTGAGATCTGACATCAACCCCTGTAGCTTAAATAGGAACAAAGAGGGGGAAGAAATCTAATTTGAACAAGAGAGGAGTGGGACAGATCAACCTCAGCACTAAAATTCTACAGTTCAAAGAAAGGTGTCTGACACAGACAATGGTGGCACTGTCACTGTGACATCTCTCACTGTGGAAGAGATGGACATGTGATACTGGAATGAGTAATGGAGGTTTGTGCTCAGAGCATTTGTTACCCATGCTTGTTCGTGAAGTACAGAGCGAGGCTGATATTACAAACTGCATGTCATTAATCTCTGTGCAAACAGTATTTTTACACTGCTGAGATTCTGGCACCTGCTACTGCCATTTACATTTATGTTGTGAACCATAATGAATCACAGCATAAATGGAAATGAAAAAAATTCACCTCTCCACAGTAGCTGTCATATCTCATTCACCTGTCTCATGACATGAAAGAACCAATAATGTTTGTTACCGTTGACATCTAAGCTGCATTACCCTTTGCATTTCCTCATCTTTTGGCAAATCTTGTTTTCATATTTGTTGGCTGATATTTTTTTTTTTTTTTTTTTGGATTCCATGTTGAAAGATTATTAATATCTACACTCAGGTTCACAGTTCAACTCACCTGAAGCTACATGTTACAAAAAGAGAACATACAAATGCCCTCTGAGATCTGAGAAAAACCCATTTTACAGAGTGAAACGATTCTCAAGCCTCAGGCAGTCGGTTGTTGGCTTCAGCCTTTTATAGAAATGTGCTTACTCTCACAGTGCATGGCTATCACTATGATATTCAAATCAACAGCCTTGACCAACACTCTTTTGTTAAATGAAATATAAATCAAGGTTACTTGCACCCTATGAGAAACAACAGCTGTCTCAATATATTGTCGATATGCTCATTTGGAAGGAGAAAAGTCTGTTTTCTTTAATCTGCATAAAAATATTGCTTTGCAATTAAGTTTTAGGATTCCCCAAGTAGCATAAATTCAGTCAGCTCAACCAATATATTTTGCTTTAGAGCTGCAGACAAAAATTATAGTTATACTCCAAAATATGCACTGTGCAGTGCAGACAGACGTTATTTGTTTTTTGGAATAAATCTTTGATTTCCTTCCAGTTATTTGGCACTAGCTCATTGAGTGGGTGATTGTTCTGCTTTATCAAGCGAGTATAGCACTAGTAGAGAGCACTTGTACACCTGCACATGGGCTTAATTGCTTCTGTTTTCACAGGAGCATAGCAAAACTATGTTCAGTTGTCCGAATTCAGTTGTGGACAGTGGTTACACATGTAGAAAGTCCCATGTAAATTCAATTACTTTGTGTAGAAGAAACTTACTGTAAATGAACTGAGTAGAGTCCAATAAAATAAGAAATGATAAAGTAACAAATAATAATCTTTCATTTTTCAAGAAAGAGACTTATCATTGTACTAGCATTTGCACAGTAATTGCTCACTGAGCAAATCATCATACACTTCAGCCCTTAGCCACTCTTAACCTTACTCAAGATCCACCTTACTTAGTGTAATGGTAATCCTCAAAATGCCAACATAACAGAAAAGTTCTCAAACCCAACATAACTAGGACATTAAAGTCACCATGAAATTAACCATTCTTATTTTGGTTGCATTTTTTTTAACAGTACATGCTCTTATGTGTACTTACAGTGTAATTACCTAAGAAAGAACTGGTGGTAACACTTTATTTTAGTGTCCTTGTTACATATGTTACATGCACTTACCATAGTAATAACAGTAAAATATGCATAATTACATGCTACTAACCCTCAACCGAACACTTATCCTACCCTAACCCTATCGTAAGTACATGTTGTTAATTAATATTACTCTGTACTTAAATATATAATTACACTGTAACAAAGACACCTTAAAATAAAGTGTAACCGAACTGGTTAATATAAGGTAACTGCTCATTTGCAAAAACCGATAAATGCCACTTTAAAAAAAATATTCTGAACCCTAAATACGTTTTGTCAGAAAAGCCGGTATTTTCCACTGTCCACTGTCAAGGCATCACGAGTTGTTTGTGTACAAAAACAGTTACGTTCGTTAGCGAATCAGTGCGCAGTATTCAAGTCAGGTGACAAGGCTGCTAGTCACTTCAAAAAGATGCGCTAGCTGAGGGGAGTTTCATCAAAGTTGACTAAAAGTGATCGAGGATTTATAATTTCGACTCCTGCAACTCCTTGTACACCATACACGTCTTACATACTGAACCCTTGGTTGTCCTTTTTGCGTTTGTGTTTGTGTGTGTCTATGTGTGTGTGTGTGTGTGTGTGTGTGTGTGTGTGTGTGTGTGTGTGTGTGTGTGTGTGTGTGTGTGTGTGTGTTTTAAATGCAATTACAAAGCAATTACTTGGTTTGGTTTAACTCTGAAACAGGAAATGTGGAGTTATCTGCTTTTGCTAAAAACAACCTTTTAATATATAAAAAAACATACCTCCAATGAACTTTAATTTTGTAAGTTATTTGTATTTTTTGGAGTTATTATTACTTAATCAAAACAACCCAACTGCAGTTTGATTTGATATTACTTGGAATGCACAATAAAAAATATGGTTTGTGAGAATTAATAAAAACGAAAAATGAACTCTTCAGTTATTACCCAGTTATTGTAATTACTATAATAAGTACACAGTATCTACATAGGGGACCTGACTTACCCTTAATTTTTATGGAATATTGTGATTATTATAAATGATTTATCCATGCACATCATTATTTTTCAAATTCATGTGCATTCATAATCTTTAATCAGAAACCTTAACTTCATTCTCATTAACATCAATGCAACAACATCTCTTCTCTGATGACTTGTTCAAAGATACAAGGGCAGACCAATAATCCATCCCCTCCAGCAACCTCTCTCACACATGAGATCAAGTAAATTAGTAAACAACAACAATCCAATCAATTCCTGATGGACAAAAACAAGTCCCGCTCTTTCTTGTTTGAGAAGCTGTTTCACTTGTATATAAGTCACAATAAGGAAGAAAAGACAAATCACAATTACCGTTTTTAATACCGATTTTAAACACTAACAAGTTGCTCAAAATTATTTCAAACATTTACCTCATCCATTCCCATGCAAAGCATGCTGGGAACAGGAAACACAATGCACTTTCACTTAATGACAAGAAAAATTATTCATGTAGTCTCAACACAAAAGGATAAAGTAAGCATTTATTTTACATATTTAACTGAATTCCACACAGGCAAAATGTTCAAATATTATGCTGCATTACCTCTTTTCATTTAGGTAGATTGAACAAGCAGCAAAAATCATTTTTTGAGTGAGGGCCAGTATTAATAAGTTATATTTATCTTTGGCTACCTTACACATAATTCACTGTCTACAGTATTTTTTTTTTTTATCTCTCTTTGATTTACTGAGTAGAAATCTTTTAGACAAACTCTGCATGTCATTGTAAACGTGACAAGTGAAAAGTGAGTCTATAAATGACTCGTCCAATTTGCTGCACAGCAGTCAGTGGCGGCAGTCAATTGACAAAGCTGCTATCCACTTCAATACTGGACATTTGATGATTAAACAGTAATAAGTGAGTGATAGAACATAATTAGATGTCTGCAAAGTGTCAGATGCTGCTAGATGCAACAACAGAGATTTGTCGCATTACTGCTTTAGTTAGAAAAGAGTTTTACAGTTACTGCATGGCATGAATTTCAAAATAACTACTACTGAAAATAATAGCATCTGGATACCATCAATTGAAGGTAAATATGTAATTGGTGATTTGTAGTATGTACAGCTGCCCATCGGTCCTGTAACATACTTTCATACATCTTATAACATCAGCCGAATTGTAGCTGATGTGATTCAAAGGTTGTCCAAGTTTATGTAAAAAGCACAGCAGTTTCTTGCACAGTAGAAGAGAACTAGATCTGCCAGTGGCTTGGTGGCCTGTCCAAAAAATAAACACACACAAAAAAAAACAACAACACAAAAACAGTCTCAACATGACAGCCACTCGAGCGGGTCACATCGAAAGAGCTCTTGAAATGGTTCCTTTAAATACATATGGCCATTTTCTTCTTTTGAACCTTTTGCCCTCATCACACTCTCCCTCGACAAACCTCTCAAGGGTTTTTGGCATTAATGTGTGAACATCCACATTGCGAGCCAAGACACTCAGGCCTCGTTCCACAGTGGGCTCAATGGACATATGGAAGCGGCAGTTTTAGACAGTATTGTCAACACTGGGGAGTGAGTCGCCTGCAGCGCCACACACTGCCTGTCAGGCAAAGATATCTGGGACATGTCAAGAGGTGTCATTGGTGCTTTCATTTCTTTTGATAGAGATGTGTGTGTGAGAGAGAAAGAAAAAAAAAAGGCTTCATGAAAGAATAATATTAAAGTGACATCTATTCATAGTTTTTATAAATGCAGAGGCCCAAGAGGAAGAGCATTTGTCTGTATCAAACGAATTACTTTATCTTTTATCAATTATCTTTTTAGAATAAACACCCTTGGAGAAGCCTCAAAGAGTCGCAAAGCTTATTAGCAAACTAATTTCGACCTATCAATCATGTCACTCCTTTCTATAAATGATTAATCTAAAGAGATTTCATTTTTCAAAGACCTTTTGAAGGATGAAACAGAGATTCAATAACGCTTCAGAATAATGCTTCTAATGTAAAACTGTCAAACTGTATATCTTTTAACGGCAACTCTAAACCATTCAGAATGGAGAAAAGTTATGTTTACCTTGGTTGCTTGACAGAAGCTTACAGTTGTTTATGATCCTTGGCTCATGAAATATTATCACTGAGGAGTGTAACAGCTAGTCGCTCATGGTGACGGCCAGCAATAGCCTGACAGCTCCTTTTGAAGCTGGGTCAAAAATGTGCCCGCAAACTGTGCGGCTGCAACCCACTGACCAGAGGCCACTGCTGAATTCTTTATTATTTTCACCCTTCATTGGTTTGCAGAGGCTAGAAGAAAATTAAAGGACCCTTCAGAGCGTGCAGTGTTGTCATTTGAAATGGATATCTCAATTGTGAAATTCTGCACACTCATCACTCTCCATTTATATGAAATATGAACCAGAGCAAAACAAATGAACAAGCAAAGACGATGCTCCGTTGTAGGTGTCATGATGATTCATAATCCAGTTATGAAAAACAGAGAATAGACATGTATCACTTACCAGCCTGATACAACCCTACATCATTTTATGCCTGCATAATATGCATTGAGCAAATTTTCTTTTGCTTTTGGGTGAAATAAACAAGAATTAATTCAATAGGACATGAATCCAATAGGGCAGACGTTGTATTCATTGTGCAATGTTTATGTGTACAGATGTCACTTTTCCATATTAGCTTAATAGAAAAAGAGAAAAGGTACTGAAACGTATTATCTGTGTTCAGCGGAGTGCTGGGTGGAATGAGTCTCTTACTCAGCAGGAAATCCAGGTCACAAATGATAAACAGCACCCAAGTCTTCCGTCATCAATAAGACTATGCAGTTTGGGAAGGAAGGAACGGTTCGCTTTTATGACTTGTCAGCTGCTAGTATTGCTCTCATTTACAAATGAGGTTCTTTGTGTTTTGAAAGGCTAAAGACTATGATATGTAAAAACATGGTAAGGTGACCAAAAAAAAAAAAAAAAAGGTGACTGCAATGGCATGAAATCCTCTACTAGCTGAAATGAAGGGGCTGGAAATTATGAGGGGAATCGGTATGATAAAGCAATTATCTTGGAATTGTTTGGAACTGAATACAACCACTGGACTGTTTCCCTGCCTGTAATTAAATTCATTTTCATGCTAATCTGCATTAGAATACACAACATATGCACTATCTGTAGACATAGGCTATTCAATTTCAGTTTACTCTAGAACTGGAATATTTAAGGTCCATTCCAATGCACAGACCAATATCTTTAGATGTCACACCCCAGAGCTGTTTTGAAAGGCTGAGTAAAACGAGATATTCAGTGCTTATCCAATAACTGCATGTCTGTGAGGAGGAGATGCGATTATAAAAATGGTTGCACTTTAAAATTCATACTAGTAGCCTTGCCTTGAGTCTTAATATAAATAGTGCTGTAGTGACTCATAGAATGATGAATATTTTACTTTTTCCTTTTGAATGTGCACGTTTATTGGATTAGTCAATTGTACTTTACAAATTAAACTCATATGACTTAAAAGCTACAAACAACCATCTTGATTTGGCCCCCAAATGTAAAACTAATTTGAAAAACTTCATTGGCAAATGTAACCTTCTGAGACATTGCTTTCTTATCTAATATAATGATTTTGTTGGCACACAATTGCACACTTTATCAAATTTATTGTCTCTCGCAAACACTAAAGCAGGCCCTGTTTGGTACTTTTAAATCTTGGAATATTTCATGGTTTGAAAATCCTGCATCACCAGATACAATCAGCAGCAATCCTCAGGCTCTCATATTGTCAGGCTCTGATGCCCAAATATAGCTAAGCATTTCATCAGCTCAATCTGTTTTCCATCCACTAAAGACAACTCATTTTATTACAAGAAAAACTATTTCACTTGATAGTGACACTTAATTCATGCTCCACATGACAGTAGTACGTTTCCAAGACGCAATGATGGTAAATAACAGCTCTTGCTGTAACAACCAACTGTCACTACTACAAGGATTTGCAAAAGCTCTTGTTTGGCAGAAATGACCATAAGAGACTGTTCCGCTGTAACACACAACATGTGAGGAAAACTTCCAACTGCTAGGTCATATTTTGAGGGACAAAATAATTGATTCCAGCTGCTTCTTGTCACCTTGGCATCTGTCTGCTCAACATGATTTTAAAAATTTAAATATGTTTAACAGCATCACATTTATTTAACACACTTAATTTGACATCATAACAGTTTGATTCTGTGATTTGTACAGACTAGTTGAACTATTGTGACAGCACACACACAAATCAATAAATGAGTAAAACACACCACCATAACATCCACGATTTCAAATCCTCAGGAGATCAGAAACGATTTGTACATATCTAAAGTTGTACATATATAAAAGGGTTCAATATGTTGTCATTACATTGCGTACACTTCACACATGAGCACCTTTGAATACGAATCAGATCACCATGGTCCGCTACACACCCTGTAGATGTCCCTTCCTCGTTTTGTAAAAGCCCTATTTATTGAGCTTACTGTGCTCAATAAATGATGTCCCTGAGTTTCCAATAACAGGCAGTAAAAAGGCTGACAGGCTGACTTTTGTAAGATGGCAAGTGATGCAAAAACTGCAAATGAAGTAGTGTCACTTTGTATATTCTGCACACTTAAATTTGCTTTCAAAACAATGACCTTTATTTTATTTTATCGTCATCATGCAAATGGTAAAACCGAGCAACTACTGTTTATTTGCTCTCGCTCAGTGTGGTGCCAGTGAAGATGTGGGTCTTTTCCCTCGGACAGAGAAAAGTCATTCAGAAAGATGTGACAGTTTAATGGAATTGTGCACGGTTAGCGCTGGGAGACAGCAATTGTGCCCTGAGATGAGCAGAGAAAACCCAAGGGTATTACTGTAGCTGCCACTCTTCTGCCTGTTACCAGCCTGATGAAACCTGGAGCTGAGGACATACACAGATTTTGACCATGCAAAGAACTCGGAGCTGATCGCAAATTAAGCTGACTGACATTTCATTAAGTTTTGCAGAAGTTTGAGTCATATTTTTGCCATGTAATATTGGCATGTAAAGCATACTTACTTTACCTAACTACCATACTTACTGCAGTTATTGCTATAAAACTATTAAATTTGGTAACACTTTAGAATAATGTTCCTTTATTAATGAATAACTACACCGGAAAAAAATGAATAACGCACTATTAACATTCTAGTAACTACTATTAACTAACAAGAAACTCTTTTCATACCTCACAGAGGACTATTAAAAACTACTATACAGGTTCATAATTAATGTGACTAATGTAAAATCAATTCTAAAGTGAAGATCATGGTAACCCACTAGTAATGATTTGAGTATTACCAAATACTTCAGATGAAATTACTAATTATTTGGTTACTAATTATTCATTGAAATCATTGTAAGCTTTGGAGGGTTTTGTAAAGTTGCATCTTTTAGAAGGAACTACTAACTATTTGGATCAGATTCTAAAGTGAAAATCATGGTAACCCACTAGTAATAACTCAAGTGTTACCAAATCCATCAAAAGAAATTACTATCCAAAATCTTACAACGAGTTTCTTGTTAGTTAATAGTAGTTACTAGAGTGTTAATATTGCGTTACTCATTCGTTCCTGTGTAGTTATTCATTAACAATGGAACTGTATTCTGAAGTGTTACAAGGGTTTACAAAGTAACAAAGTTTTATTGCAGATCAATCTGGTTCCAGTTTAATGCTTTTTAGACCCATGAAAAATTTCTATATTGCAAATAAATTTAATCCAAAAAGCAAAGAAGTTCACTTACAGTACATGAAAAGTGTAGCTTATTATACAGTTCTGTAATTGTGGCTCCCAGGTAAAGATAAAATGTCTTATTTGTGTCATGGACAGAGAAAGTTTAAAAACCCCTGGATTAGAGGATCTGAAACTGTTCTAAAAAAGCAGTTTAGCTACAGCTAGCTAAGCAGCCTTATAGAGAATAACATGGACATTAACTGTTTCCTTTTTGTAATCCCTTGAAATATCTGTCTTTTAACTGTTCAATACTATTTAATATGAGCAACAAAGGTAAAAGCTTATGATGCTTAATCCTTTAAAAGCTTGTAAGCCTTAATGCTTTATTTTCTGCTTTTTACAACAAGCGGGAGGCAGGACCTTGTGCTCCAGTGAGATCAATTAGGTCCAACCTTTTTGCCAAATGGGAGAATCATAATAAATACAGAAGCAGGATTGTGAAATGGCCATGTTTAGAAAGCAAAAAAGATACTTGGGCCAATTAGCAGCCGTCCCAATGAGCATGTCCCTGGTAAAAAAAAAAAAAAAAAAAGTAATCTTTTTGTTGTTGTTGTTGTCAGGAATTGGTTATGTCGAGTAAATGATAATAAACTGGAATTATAGTCTGAAAACCTAACTCAGCATATTAGTCTCCTTTAAACTTGGCTAAGGTACAGGTTTCAGTCTGATTAAAACTTTGACCGTTTGGTTTTTAATTACATCAGCAAACAGAGACTGACATTTGGGATCAGTCCTGGATTTAAAATCATTTTAGGGTAAATTAACAAAACTCTACACATCAACAACAAGAACATCATAGCAACGTTTTTCCTCTATGATTAATTACGCCCCACTTTCTCGATGGAGTTCCCATCAAATCAGCTCATTAGTGGTCATACAAACTCCCCCTTAGTTTTTTTCCCTATGTTGCAAAGACATTTATTTAAAAATTAAATTCATATTCACTCCCTTTCACTGGGTTTTAATAGCTCAGTGAGATCGGTCAACCACATTTAGGGCCCAAGGCAATGGCCTTGCCTGAACTGTGGGTGTTAAATTGCGCTGTCGAGAGAAATCACAAACATTACAGCCTTATGCTGAGAGGCAGAAGGGGTGATTTGGAAGACTAATGCTGGTGTCAAAAGAGCTTTTGTTATTGCCATTGCTCAGTATTGATATTGATGTACCTTGCACAGCCTCCATTGGGTTCTAGAAAAAGGGTGCCGGTGGGCACTCTAATGATGGCAGCTCTGCATGGACAGTAGTGCAGAAACAGACATTTGTGTGATAGCAAGACATGTGGTGTTTTCTGTGGCCCTGTATCAATCAACTACGACACATGGTGACAGCTTAGTGCAACTACCACTTACAGGCTCAATGGCTACAATAAAACTACATACTGGACCTTCCACCTACATCTGATAAGATTTAGTTTCTGAGCAGTTTTCAAAACAATACAAAAAACAAAAAAAAATTAGACCTTTACTGATTTGAGCCAGTAATTATGACACTCTAAAAAAAATGGTGCTATATAGTACTAAAAGTGGTTCTTTGTCTCGTAATCATTGGGGAACCACTTTAAGTGCTGTATAGCACCAAATCTTGGTGCTTCAGTGGTTCTTCCGCAGTTCTTCACTGGTTCTTTGGGATGACTGAGGTGCTACATAACACCGCTACCGTATACAGAACCTGTTAAGCCCCTGTATGGTTCTTCAGAGGTTCTTCAGTGGTTCTTTGGGGTGGTTAAGGTGCTATATAGCACCACTGCCATACAAAGAGCCTGTTAAACCCCTTTAAAGGTTCTTTACGAGCCAAAGAACCACTGTTGGTGCTGTTTAGCACCATTTTTATTGAAGAAATAAAATGCGATATCGCACCTCTTATGGGTTCTACATAGTACCATTTGACAAAGGTGCTGTAGAGCACCTTTAAAGATATGTTCCTACATAGCATCAAAAATGGTTCCCCTATGATTACGAGCCAAGAACCACTTTTAGTGCTGTATTTCACTTTTTTTTTGTTATCTGTAGAGCTGATTTGACTTTAAGCTGATTTGTTTCATAATTTACAAATTTTGCAATGAAATGAATCAACATTGAACTTATTTGAACTAAATAATGACAATATTGTCTTCTGTAGAGCTGCTTTACAGCCAAATTTAATGTCTTATATCTG
Organism: Ctenopharyngodon idella; assembly: GCF_019924925.1. NCBI lineage: Eukaryota > Metazoa > Chordata > Actinopteri > Cypriniformes > Xenocyprididae > Ctenopharyngodon > Ctenopharyngodon idella. The sequence continues at coordinate 19,120,397 of NC_067226.1, forward strand.
ATGTCTTATATCTGAAGTTTGCATCACTAATCGTTATTTTCCTATTTCTGCGAAGCTGCTTTGAAACAGTGTGTATTTTATAAAGCGCTATAGAAATAAAGGTGAATTTATCCTGACACATCTGAGCTTTATAATGGCAGTGAGTGGGATCAATGAGTATGAGCTGAAGAAAGTGCCTCCATCCATATTCATCCATCATAAACATGCTCCACACGGCTCCGGTAGGTTAATAAAGCCCTTCTGAAGAGAAGCGATGCATTTGTGTAAAAAAATAACCATATTTAACAAGTTATGAAGTAAAATATCTAGCTTCCGCCAAACCGCCTTCCATATTCATCGTACGTAGTGTAAAACTCTCGCAGTTCAAAAAGCTTACACTATACATCCTACACCTTCCCTATTCAACTTATGGAAAAAGATTAACTGATGCGACGCCAGTTCCGTTTTTTTGTAATTTGAATATGGAAGGCGGTCAGACAGAAGCTAGATATTTTACTTCATAATTTGTTAAATATGGACATTTTTTACACAAACGCATTGCTTCGCTTCAGAAGGCTTATAGCAGGAGCCGTGTGGAGTACGTTTATGATGGATGGATGTGGATGGATGCACTTTCTTCAGCACATATTTGTGACCCCTGTCCACTGCCATTATAAAGCTTAGATGCGTTAGGATATTTATATCTCAGATTGTGTTCATCAGAAAGAAGAAAGTCATATACACCTAGGATGGCTTGAGGGTGAGTAAAGCTTGGGGTAATTTTCATTTGAAAGTGAACTAATCCTTTAAGTGTAAGAAAAAAAGATTTGCAGCATTTTACTGTTTTTTGTAAGTGTAGTTCGTGTATTGTGAAACTGCAGCTTCATGCCAACGCAAAATAAATATGATCTGTATTCTTCTGACTTCTGACACATACACTTTTGGCAAAAATTTTTCCCCCCGCCAAAATACGGCCAAAAGCACTGCAAGCCTGTGAACAGCAAATTGCAAGTGAAAACAACAGTGTCAAGAACTGCAAAACAGATTGACCACGTAAAACCAGTCTTTGTGTATAAAAAACTGTTGCAAATGTCTAAATTAATTCTTGTGTATGTTCCATCTTTCTTTTAGCTGCCCTTACAGTTTTGGCACGATTCTCCCACTCATTGGAGTTTTCCCAAGCATGAGAAGGAAGGCAGGTCCACCTTCTTCTTGTAGCCAATCAACTACAAATTATCTGATTGGTTCAATAAACATGCCAGATGCCAGAACACATCTTTATCTTCATTTGGCTCAGAATCCTTCTCGTTGCCAGAATGGTAGCCTACTTTTAACACACACATACATGTTAAAAAAAAAAAGCATGATTGCTTAATAAACTGTGTACCATTAGGCTGACTACCATGTGTTCATACTGAATTTCGAGCTGGTTGGATTGGTTTGGTTTGGTATTGCATTGAAATTTTATATATTATATAATCTGCTAACACCAATCTTTTTGGCATCCTTTTACCTTCATACAGCTACACAAATTATTTTCCATTTGCTTTTCTGTTATAACTCAGGACCATTTTCTGTAAAGCTGCTTTGGAACGATATGTATTGTGAAAAATGCTATACAAATAAATGTGAATTGAATTGAATCTGTGTTATTTGCCAGATGAATTTGAAGTGAAATTATTTTGAATAAGTAATCAAACATTTCATTATGAGGTATTAATACTTCCTAAGCAAAGCTGTCTTTTTGTTATTCTCCTTTTAATACCCTAATCTGTATCCTTCTTGTGTTTGTCTCTGACCTCCTAACAATAGTGCACTTGTTGCCATAGAAACATAATTTTCATCTCACTCACAGGCCATGCAATACAACTTCACAAACTGCACCCACATTCACTCTCACCATGACATAGTATACGGACTGAGGCTCATTCTTACATAATGGCACTCACATATAACAGTGGTAGATGTAAAACATTACTACAGTCTTGTTAAAATGATTGTATTTCTGACCGTTACTCGGCTTGGAGAGAGAGAAAGAGTGAGATTGTGTTAAAATCAAAATGAAGTGATGGGTGCAATGTGTGAGAAGGGTAGAACAGAACAGTCAGAGATGTAGGCTAAAAGGCAGATGGATGGGTGACCGAAGAACTGCCAGATAAAGCATGTGTGTGTGTGTTGGGGGGTTAGTTGTTTGCATAGGGCTCAGAATTTGGCATGTTAACAAACATTTCTAGATAACACTCAAAGTCAAATCTGCTGTTAGTTACACAATATACTGCATGCAGTATAATGTAGACTTCATCATCATTTCTATTTTACATGGTTCCTCAGGTCAACAATGATTTTTTCTTTTCTTAAATAAACAATTGTGTTCTTAATACTAAGGGTTAGTTCACCCAAAAATGAAAAATTCAGTCATTAATTACCCTCATGTTGTTCCAAACTCGTAAGACTTTCGTTCATCTTCAGAACAAAGATATTTTTAATGAAAGCTGAGAGCTTTCTGTCCATCCATTGACAGTCTACGCAACTACCATTTTCAAGCCTCAGAAAGGTAGTAAAGACATCATTAAAGTAATCCATGTGACTCCATTGGTTTAACCTCAGTTTTATGAAGAGATGCATGTCAAGTCTAGTTTTTGTTTTGTTTCATGTCTTATTTTGAAGTTTAGGTTTCATGTTCCTGCTTCCCTTGTTTGTGTCATGTTATAGTCATGTGATCCTGCAATGTTCTTCAGTCATATGTCCTATGTTGTCATTGGTTGGTTAGATTGTGCACAGGTGTGTCTTATTTAGTCATTAGTCCTTGTGTATTTAAGCCCTCATGTTTGCCTTTGTTCCTTGTCTAGTTCCCTGTAACCACAGTTGGTGAGTGCTATGTTCATGTTTAAAGTCAAGTCTTTGTTTCTTTTTTGTTTTGTTCATGTTGGAAATTAATAAACTGCATTTGGATTCTTCAAGCTTGCCTCCTGTGGATCTTATTACAATGCAAGTGCTTTGTTTGAGCCAAAAAAAAAAAAAAAATTTAACACTTTATTTACAAAATATTAATCTCCACGAGAGCATTCACGTCTCTTCATAAAATTGAGGTTAAAACACTGGAGTCACATGGATTACTTTAATGATGTCTTCACCACCTTTCTGGGGCTTGAAAGTGGTAGTTGCGTAGGCTGTCAATAGCCGCGTTTCCACTGTCAGGCCTAAAGCGGGCGTGCTAGTGCGTGCCAGGGCCAGTCGCGTTTTCACTGTCACTTCCGGGGCGTGATCGTGCCTCGTCGGGGCTTCCTCTGGGCCGACGGCCAGGGTTTACCTTGGTCCAAAGCGGGCCAGCTCGGACTTGAGGGAGTGGTTACGAACAAAGGCAGAGTTTATCTGTGTGTGGAGACGGAGGCGCCATGGATGATTACATAGGTTACCAGCTAACATCAGCATTAAAGACTTTTAAAAACATTTTAGCTCAAAACTCACTTTCAGACAGCAGCAAGTGTTTGAAACAACTTCTGTTTGTGATCCAATGTGGATTCTGATCACCAAGACTATGCGCTCTATTACCATAGTAAACATGGTAAATACGACGGCTTGAAATCAGACAAATCATATACGTAGGCTATCACAATCATGTATTTATTTTATCTGTCAGCACGTCTCGTCTCTTAACGGACTGTCTGATATCCATATTTAGCTCCGCATATTTCATAAAATAAAGCAAATTTTCGGGGTTCCTCTGTTTCTCAGACTGAAAATATAACTGTTGGGACTGTCACTGGAAAGAGTGCTAAAGCTCCTCAGGTCGTATTTTTGGTGGAAAATTTGTAGAAATTATCATTCTTAGTAAATGTGATGTAAACATATTACTACAAATAACATGACTTCAAATAAACAGAAACAGACGCAACTGAATAAGTGCGTGTGCCCTCTTTCTTTTGTGAAATAACAGTAAATACCACTTTATTTCTGTGACTAATGTTTAATCTTGACACAAATTAATTAATTATGATCAATTTGTTTGGTAAAACATTGATGCTTAGGTTTTTAAATCTTTAAGTAAACAACAAAATGCCAACAAACGCCTGCTTTTATCATGTTCACTTTACGATCTCGCTAGTTTCCACTTTCCAGTGATTTCTTTCTGATTATTTTTCTGATAAAACTTCCATTTGTTTGTGAAATGACGGGTTTTCTGTGACGTTGTTCCAGAGAGGCGTGTTACGGGCGGGTTTTAGTGAAGCGCTGCTGAGCTTCTGGCCTGACGGTGGAAATGCAGCGTGATTTTGGGCTCGGTGCTACAAGTCTGGGGCTATTAGCCTAGCCATGAAAGCCCTGGCTCGCACTGGCTCGACAGTGGAAAAGCGGCTAATAGAGGAACATAAAGCTCTCAGATTTCATTAAAAAGATCTTAATTTGTGGTCCGAAGATGAACAAAAGTCTTACGGGTTTGCAACGACATAAGATTGAAATAACCCTTTAATATTTAGCATTTCATTTTATAAACACTGAACTGAAGTGTGTGCTGTACAAGTGTCTGCCTAACAATGTCTTTTAGCCATGACTATGTTCAAAATGTAGCACAAACTCTCATAACTTATTGCTTAATTGTGTTCATGTGAACATATGTTGAATGACAGAACTTTCATCTACGTATTTAAAAAAAAAAAAAAAACAAAGAAAGAAAACCCAGGAATATAATGGTTGTAATACTTTGTATTGCACTTCCACTGGATTCTGGACAGTATATAAGCCACATTTTCCACAATTGTGAGAGTGATTATACCTTTTTGAATTAAAATGCTTCAATCGGTGATAAGGAATGGCATAGCAATTATTTTGAACAAGTAAATTTGATTAGCACAATCAATTCATTCACAAACAGTATGTATTATAACCCAACCCACCTACTGTTACAACCTACAAAGACTCAGTGAAAGATTTGACATGCTGTTCAAGTACTTTAAAACTCCTAAAAGCTTCATCAAGAACTGTATAGAAGTATAAATATACTGAATATATTCTACAAATCTTTGTATTTATCTTTGCCCATATACAGTGCCCTCTAAATGTCTGGAAATGTCCTACAGTAAGTTTGGGAAAATATCATCATAAATCCTTATAATTTATTGTCTTAAATGCAATAAAGGGGTCATGAACTGCATTATTTTATTATTTTATAATGTTTCCTGGGGTGCACTTATAATTTGAGTATGCTTTTTACATCAAAAATTGTCATAATTGTCACAAAAACCTACCCTGAATTTAGCCCTCTGATTTGAACGCCCTGTTTTAAGGGGCGTGTCTGCTGTGAGACTTCAGTGTAAACGCCCACTGCTGTGATTGGCTAACATCTTTGCATATGGAAATAGATACATGTGGAATTCTCTCGAAAACTTTTAGCACAGTTTTACTATTACAGTTCTCAAGGTTTACTAATTGTGAAAAGTGTTGATTATAGCATATATTTAGATTGTGGCATGAAAAGTTGCAGCGATGAGCATGTAGCTGATCACAGACATGTTGAGTGCATGAATGTAGTGATCTTGTCATTGTAATGCGATTTCTGCAAACACTAAGGAATGCTTTCATCATAACTAACAGTGCAAACACAATGTAAATAAGAGATTCGTTGATTCTAACTGGAGTTTTGGGGAGAGTCCAGAACACTCACACTGTTTGATTGACAGTTCCAGCGATTGTAAAGGAAGCGTTCTTTGATCACTTTCTATGTATAATTTAATCAGAGTTTAAATAACAGATTATTTTCATCCAACTAAGAGAAACAATGTGAAGTTGACAATTTAGTCACTGGTTTGTTTTACTGACTTAACGATTTTGAGACAAAAACATCTGGCTGTAGGCCTACATGAATCATTACATATCAGAAATCACTGGTCACTGGTGATTTTAATTAGACATGTACACATAATTTGTACATATCAAACGATCTGTAACAAAGCAATAGTGACACAGTAAAACTTTTTTACTCACATAAGTGTGTTGCGCCGTTCCTGTTGGAAACAATATAGACACAGCATAGTTTTTTTAATTTCAGGCTCTCTGCAAATCCAATGCAGCTACTGTGTTTTTCCACAACCTGGCACTGCACAACATTTTGCACTCTCGATCCAGTGTTAGCGCCACGTCTGTTATTTACCTACTACTACTTGTCGTGCCTGAATCAGTGGGCAGGGCTACTGAACTTTACTACTGCTGAACCAGGAAGAAGCTTGTTGTAGTCCCTAACAGCCGTTTGTTAGTCCTTAAAAAGCGATACTGTAAAAGAAAATATCTCCCTTTGCATCGAACTTTGAGCGTCGTAACTTTGCAGATGTTGTTTATGCTCAAACAGCAACATTACACACTAACTAAAGTTAAAAAAGTGAAATCATAATCAAGGACCCCTTTATAGTAATTTGCAATTATCATTGAAGACTGGCAATAATGACGTGACTCTTTTCTTTCCAACCAAAAAATATTGGAATATAAGGGAAAAATATAATGCAATATATTACATAATACATTTCCATATATGGGAAACTAGTTCTTATATTTTTCAATATATTGCAATTGTATGCATGGACCATGTATGGCTATACTGTATATTGATACATTTAAAAAAATATAGCAATGAAGACAAAAACTGCACTACATTTTTACATGTAATAGCTTTACTAAAACAGACTCTTTCATGAGTTAATGCATGGGTTAACATAAAGCTGAACACATATTCACTTTATTGTTTGCATAGTTACACAATGGGATTGCAAAATGTTAGTAGTTGCAAAATGGGATTTTACAAAAATATATGGATATATATCCCAATGTATTTTTTCCATTGTGTGCATACATTGCACATACATGTTATTGTATAAATGTGAATTATAGTCAATATAGAACATATATGTTCACATTTATACACACATACAAAACCATATTTTATCACATGGCAATCTATATATTATGAAGTGTATTATTGAATATAAAATTACATACATTACAACATTTAAGTAAATATAGTCACATATAACCCTAACCTAACAGTCAACTAATAAGAGTTAGTTGACATGTAGTTGCCAAGTTACTTATAGTTTTATAATTTTTTTAAAAAATTTTCATAGTTTGTGTTGTCCCTTATCAATGCAAACTCATAACAAACTGATAACGATTTATGCTGATGTTGTCCAAAACTCTACGTGGTTTAAGCGGTTCCTAACTTTTGAAGGACACTGTGTCTCTTTGTGTGTGTGTGTGTGTGTGTGTGTGTGTGTGTGTGTGTGTGTGTGTGTGTGTGTGTGTGTGTGTGTGTGTGTTTTAATGAACATAACACTCAAAGAATAATGCATCTGATCTGTCATTGGAAGATGAAGCAAAAATCAAAGTGTGTTAGCATACAGGTTTATAGCTCCATGAGCATTTTCAGTGGCAATAAGCCAGAAATCTAATAGTTTCATACATAAATGCAAGAGTGTCTCTTTGCATTTAAGACCAATGGCATTCATCATCTACTCATATTCTAAATAAATAATAAACTTAAGAGTGAGCTCAACAAAAGTGGTTGTAAGAGACCTGGACAGCACCATTATAGATGAAAGCACTTCATGAATAACAAACTCCTGGCAGAAGCTTGTTTTGAATCTCAGTTTAGAAGATGTTACATGTTATACGTTCTTGTTGCCCCCCATAAATGATAATGCAGTGAAGCGAAATTTGAAGCCCTGATAAGTTGTTTCCAGACAAAAGCAAACCTCTGACAGGCCTTTGTGTGATGTGGGCCCCCTTCTCATGCATAGTAATGGTTCTGAGCTCTGGGCTCTGGGCTTGATTTCCTTATCTGCCTTCCTAATTATCAAGGCATGAGAAAGGTCATTTTGCTGCTAAATTATCTGCTATGCATGTGATTACCTAGCAATCATAGTGTATGTAGAACTGGAGTAACCTTGGCTTTTAGAAGTAACAACAATGCTTAAAACTACGGGTGTAACGGTACACAAAAATTATGGTTCGGTACGTACTTTGGTTTTGAAGTCACGGTTCGGTAAGGGTTCGGTAGAGCAGGGGGGAGAAAACTACACTTTTTTTTTTTCTTTTTTTATTAAACAGTGGTTTACTGAACAAACTGTCTCTCTGTCTTTAAATTCATTCAATTATAATTAAACTTTTCTTAAGGATAATAACATCTAACATCTATTTTTGCATTAACTTCTATACCTAATTATAAAATTATGTTTCTCCAGTTTGTTGAAATATAATCATTTACACAGTGGTTGTCTTGTTTTCATGTCAGATTTATTTAAACATACATTAAACAAAATAATTAAGACATGACTAACAGGTTAAGTAAAATATAATTAATATAGGCTAATAGTGCATATATTTAGCGAAAGAGTTCATTTCTCTAGAAAACTAACAAGCTGCAGACAGACACTGCATGGCTTTTCTAAGGTAGCATAAATAATGCTTGACATTGTTTACAAGTGGTTTTATTGACGTCTTTCCGCGGTTGAAACACTGATTGAGCGATTACAGGAGATATGAAACTTTCAGTAAGTTGTACTGTAACTTTCAACATACCTTAAAGGGATAGTTTACCCAAAAACTTTACTCGGCCTCAAGTTGTAAAAACCCAGAAGTTTTTATAAGCTGTCGACCCAAAAAACGAGCGTTTAAGGACTAAAAAGTGGATACAGGCGATTGAGACAGAGCGCGACATGTCATATTACTATGAGAACTACACCCACTGCAGGGTAATGTAATCAGCGACAGGAAATATAATATATAAAACTGACATTTGGATATTTGACTTAACAGTGACAAAATGTTTACTGCACACATAGACATACTGAGGCATACTGAGTGTCAGGATCCCAAATTGTACCCATTCTTCCTGCTGATGCTTCACGTCTTATTGCCTGTATCCACTTTTGTCTCCTTAAAGGCTGGCTTTTACAGTTCGGTAGCTTATAAAAACTTAGTTCTGGGTTTTTCAGCTTGTTTGCTGTACACCTTGTCACACAGAAGCTTTAAGGCATTGTTCTGTTTTTTGTTATAAGTCAGAAATGACAAGGAGGCAGCCTCACGCAATACAAAGTCAATGGAGACGGTTGGATTGTTTTCCCCCCTGGTGTGGGCATGGCCTAAATGCGCTCTGTCTCTATGCTGCCGCTTGAACTGAGGCGCCTATAGAGGGTATGCATTGACGTCCAGTGACGTAGCTTTGTTTTAAAAAGTGGGTGGGACAGGAATGTGTGTGGTGGAGTGGTGTATTGTAATTGTATTATCAATAATAAATGCATAAACTTTATTGACATAGACCTCATGTTTAATATTATAGTTTCATCCTTACATCTACTATAATACAATATATTGTTAGTCTCGAGACGAGAGTATTTACATTAGTCAATAAATATGTGGATCCGCAATCAGTGTTAGATTGTCCTGATAGACAAGTGGCAGAATTTTTGTTCAGCTGCCAGAGGTTCTGGGTTCTAATCCACCCTTGTATAATGTATTTTATTTTTTTCTTATTAAAACCAAAAATGTTCATCAGTGATTGTATATCAAGAGCAGGGACATGTTTATGTGTATTTTGTTTTGTGATTTCACCGGAACGAACAGTCTCCGGCCGCAACAGTGTTAAGCGATAGATTGAAGCGCTTGTTCGTGTGAAGACTGTGCATTGTGCACGAGTGCCAAGAGTTGTTGTGCCACAGATAACAGCGGCAATGAGCACTCAGCATGATTTCAAAAACAACACATCCCAGCGCCAGATCCCCTATTATTTAACACAAATGAATGAACTGCTAATCAACTAGAGATGTTTCTTTTGTATTAGATACATCCATGCCGCGAGATGTTTCAAAAAGTGGTGGCCCAGGTGAAAAAAAAGTAAATTTCTATAATGTACTTAAAGTGCTCTATTTTCGCGCACTAATTTTGTACTTAGTATACTAAAAATTCTTCTTTAGTACTTCTTAAGATAATCTTAAAATAATCTAAGTGTACTCAACTGTGCTATTTTGAGACACCATGAAATATGAACTAAAATGTGCTTTTAATATACTATCTCTGTATTTAAAAAATATATTTAGTTACCACTTGTAGTACACTATGGGTTCAAATGTACTATAAGTATTATCTAAATACATTTTTTAAATACAGAGATAGTATATTAAAAACAATTAAAGTACAAAATTAGTGCACGAAAATAGAGCACTTTAAGTATATTATAGAAATGTACTTTTTTTTTCACCTGGGGGGGACAATATCGACCCTGGCAAAAAGTGGTGGGGACATGTCCCACCCGCCCCACCCGCCCCACCCGCCCCACCCGCCCCACCCGCAAATTACGCCAATGTTGACGTCACTTTCCCACCGGAACACACCCCCTGACTTGGCCTGCTGCATGATTGGATTTAATATACCTCAGATTTCTTATCAAATCTATCTGTACAGTCAATTGCACAGCTCTTTCTGTTTTAGATGTGTTTTGTGTTTATTTCGCAGCATTCACGCTGAAAGCCAGTGCTGCCACTCAGTCTTTTTGCCACTCAGTGTGCATAACCACAGTCACTCCGCCCGACGGTGACATCACTTGCATACCCTCTATACAATGATCTGTTACGCCACATCAAAAACCGTCAAAACTGCATTTACTATTGCTTGAATTTTGTGATAAAATGGACAGAATTTGAAAGAGGACCCTTTGGTGGTTAATGCTGGTTAAATGTTGTTAGGCTACAATGCATTACCACGCGCGCGCCCCCTTCTGGATTGGAGTGTAGATCGACTGTGACGGACTGTATACGTCTTCTGACTTTATGCACCGAACCATGACGTCCGTACCCTGACAGTTCGGGACGAATACATGTACCGTTACTCCTTTAAAACGGATACTTTTAATTCACTTTTACTTAAAAGAATATCTTGCTTACATCTACAATAGTGTCCTCTAAAGAGAGAAACTCATTGAGAAATTGTAAATTATAAGCTTGAAAAATTATAAGCTTAGCGTAGATCTCACACTCTCACACTCTCACTCACTCACACTCACACTCACACTCACACACACACACACACACACACACACACACACACACACACACACACACACACACACACACACACACACACACACACACACACACACACACACACACACACACACACACACACACACACACAGAGGACATTCAATGACAATGCAATCTCTAGCTCCTTACCCTAACCCTACCCATCACAACTGTGGCTAACCCGAACCCTTACCCCAAATCTACACTTAACCCCATAACCAAGTCTTGACCATCAAACAGGCCTTTAAATGGCTCTCAGAAAGTGAGGACTGGACAAAATGTCCTCACTCAGATGGTCTAAAACTCAAACATGTCCTCACAAAGATGTCTGTACAAGTACACACACACATATGTAGAGAGAGAGAGAGAGAGAGAGAGAGTGAGAGAGAGAGAGAGAGAGAGAGAGAGAGAGAGAGAGAGAGAGAGAGAGAGAGAGAGAGAGAGAGAAAGATCACATACTTATTTTATTTCAAAATTATGCTCAGATAATTTGCACTAATAATTAGCTTGTCTCAGAGTGTGTTTTTTTTTCTGCACCTAGCCTTTGTAATGCGATGATAATGAAATATGCATGGCCAAACTCCAGTGGACATTAAAGCAGGTTTATATAACAAAACACTTTTGCGATTGCAAAGAATTTTCTCTTTAGAGGACTAATGAAAGAGATGGCAGCAGCAGACAGAAAACAACACTAGCCAAAACGCACAATCTTTGCCAAAAACAATCTTTATAATCTATGCTAAAAGATACTAATCAAACACACCTGAATCAGGTCATCAGCTCATTAGTAGAGACTCTAAGACCTCAAAACAGACAAAGGAGACATTCAAAATGTGCTGTGTTGGGGGGCTCCAGGACACACTTGCTGTGTCCGAAATCAAATACTTCCCTACTATAAAACAGCCCGCTAACATAGTAGGATGTCTGAATACATAGCCTATTCAAAAAACAGTAGGCAAAAAGCCCCCAGATGACCTACTACTTCTGCCGAGATTCTAAAGTGTGCATTCAATGGACACTTAACTGTCCCATGAGGCTACGGGAGAGGATTTATGAATGGCAGTGAATTGATGCAACTGACGCTGGTAGGTCAAGTGACAGTAACATTGCGGATGTAGGCAACGTTCACACAGCAGCAGAATACAGATGTCAGTCCTGTATTTGAGTCCTTAATATGGTTACGTTCACACACAGTACGGTTATTTACAGGAGTGACAACTGCATTCTATAACCGAACTCACACCCGTAAATTTTCAGGGCTCACAACCGCATTCTCTGAATATTTGCGCTGTGTGAACGGAACCACACTAGACAACTAGTTGTCTATCACGTTATACAGTGTGAGAGAGCCGATCTGCTAAGGTGTTTTGTTACTGCGACAGAGATATGAGCTGTGCGTCATCTGAAGGTGTTACCCACGTAGAAGGCAACATTCTCAGGACCTTGCGCAACATTCCCTAAAAGTTCTGTAAAGGTGACGAAAATTCCGAACCTTTTCTCTTTTGGTAATGAAAGTGCTGCAGTTCAAGGTTCCTTATAGGGGGACGTTCTCTTTTGGTTATTATATGGTCACATAAGAACGTTACAATGAGGATACTTGGGACATTAACAGAACGTCCTATAGTAATAGTCCCCTAAACATTCCCAGAACATCCTGAACGTTCCCTGAAAGTCCACCAAATAACGTCCCCCAACCCTTAAAAGAACTCCACATCGTGACCGTCTCTGAACGTTCTGGGAATGTTACCAGGTGACAGGTTACCCCGCTAGAAATTTTACGTTCCCAGAACATTCTCAGAACGTCCGCACTGGTGATAAGGACATCGTCTAGTAACGTTCCCAGTACGTTCCGAGACGGTCACGATGTGGAGTTGTTTTAAGGGTTGCCGTACCTTCAGGGAACATTCAGGACGTTCTGGGAATGTTTAGGGGACTATTACTATAGGACATTCTGTTAACTTCCCAAATGTCCTCTCTGTAACGTTCTCACGCGACCATAAAATAACCAAAATAGAACATCCCCCTAAACTCATATCGGGAACGTTATTAAATGACCAACAGAGGACCGAGTGGGAACGTTCTGTTAATGTCCCAAATATCCTCTTTGTAACATTCTTATGTGACCATAGAATAACCAAAATGGAACGTCCCCCTAAACTCATATCGGGAACGCTATTAAATTACCAACAGAGGACCGTGTGGGAACGTTCTGTTAATGTCCCAAATATCCTCTTTGTAACATTACGTGACCATAGAATAACCAAAATGGAATGTCCCCCTAAAGTCATATAAGGAACCTTGAACTGCAGCACTTTCACTAAAAGTTTTAGGAATGTCCCTAATGTTCTGTAAAGGTTCAGAATTTTCATCACCTTTAGAGAAATTTTAGGGAACGCTGCGCAAGGTCATGAGAACGTCGCCTTCTACGTGGGTGTTTTATAGAAAATAATAAAGTTTGAAGTCACCGTTATGGAGGTGAGCGTTTGTTTTAGATGGGCTCTTGATTCTTGATATTTTAACATTAGATTTTTTCTGGTTGTTTTAACTGTGTTTCTGAAACATGCTTGTTACAGCAAAAAATGCAAGAAAAAGTCTGATCAGATGAATTTGGTTAATGATGGTGATTCACTGATTCTCTCCAGAGTCTAAACTCTGAGTGTGTTTACTGTTAGTTTTGCATTAATTAACTGTTAGTTTTTTTTTTTTTTTTTCCTTATGCTGACAGAGTTTTGAGCAGTGTCTTTTAGACTCACACAGACATCATGAATCAGCGTATGAACCTCAACAATGGTGACAATAAACAATTTTTTTTTTATTGCTTTTATAGCTTGTTTTGTGATGCTCAGAGTTAATCTGTTTATCTGAAAATTTTGTCACCATTGTTGAGGTTCATACGCAGAATCTTGATGTCTGTGTGTGTGTCACTGCAAGTGATCATGCAAGTGTACGTAATCCTGTCTGAATAATTTCTGCGCAATGATAAAAACTTTCAAAATATCAAAGCAGTATTTTGCTTTATTATAAGGCTACAATGACATAAAAGGAATACAACATTCAGAGATCAGTGAATAAGGCCACTGTATGATGATTAAGTCATCAGCAATGAGCAACCAAATTCATTTTATCAGATTTTTTTTTTTTAAATGAATGTGCTTTAGAAACACAGTTACAACAAGGAAAACACTCCTGTCAAGGGTCAGGAGCCCAACTAAAACAAGCGCTTACCTCCATAACGGTGACTTCAAACTTTATAATTTTTAATAAAACATCAACGCCTCATTAAGTTTTGAATGAAAGAAATAAAGTCAGAGTGGTTTGTAATAAGTGAAGATGCTGAGATCTAAAGAGATCTGTTAGTGTTTAATGTTCTGTTTCTGTTGTCTGAGTTTTGTAAGGTTACCATTGTGCTGAAGAGTAGAGCCTGTGCTTCAGTCAGTGATGAGCCAGAAACATTGATGTTATGCTGCATGTTACTTTATTTAAAGACAGTAACTGTGTAGCTGCTGATGCAGTGATACAGTACATTAGCTCATGCATGTGCTGTTGTCAGCTAATGACTTACTGCAAGTGATTTGCATTTTAAAGAAAAGGTTTCATAACAATAATCCAGGAAATACCTGTAAAGTGCTTTTTTTTTTTTTTTTTTTTTTTTTTTTGTAAGACATTTAAGAAAAATTAGTTTTTGTTTGAACAGCCATTTTTGTTAGTCAATTTTTTGGCATGGACATTCTGGAAACCTCACAAATAAAATATGGTTCTCTAAACGTTCAGAGAACATCCTGAATATTTTGTGAAGGTCCGCCAAATAATGTCCCCCAACCTTTAAAAGAACTCCACATCGTGACTGTCTCTGAACGTACTGGGAACGTTACTAGGTGACGTCCTTAACACCAGTGGGGACGTTCTGAGAATGTTCTGGGAACATAAAATTTCTAGCGGGGTAGATCCAGTAACTGTTCTCCACCGGAGCAGCTCCCATTAGTTTTGTGTTTCTTTTCCAAATTCAAATGCCATGTCATGCGCGAGACATCGCAAAGGAAGTAACACGAGTGTGCAATGGTTAAAGACTCCGGGTAGCGCGCGTTTACATGCTGCTGTTGGTTAATGAAGTTCTGATGGATAAACACGCGGTTCAATTAGTCTCTTGTCATGTCAAAAGTGATAACACTTTTCAGTTTTATGGTCGTCGCCATCTTTAATATTACGTTGGTCACTGTTGTTATGGTTACTAGTTAAGAGAATACGGGCTTGACACTCGTTGCATGTTCACACAGGCAGTGTTTCAGACGCTACTGTATGTTGCTGTGTGAACGGGACATTTCGAGACTCACACCTGTAAGTAAATGCGGTTGTCAATCCCAAAAACTGACAGTGTGAACGTGGCCGTAGTACGTCTTTCATTCACACTATCCAAATTCATCCTATATAGAACATTCTTTCAAGTTCAAATTCAAATGTAGTACCTACTCAGTATGCGATTCTGGATGCAGCAACTGGTCTAGATCATAAAGCAGTTCAAACTCAAGATGCCCTTACTGCACACTTAGTTTGACTTAGGGCACAGAAACTGAAACTGTCAATTTACAATTCAAATCAACCAAATTGTGTGAATGTTTGGCAAGAGTTATCCTCACCTAAAGGGCAAGATTAGAGCTATCTGCATAGAGCAGACTAATCATGAATAATTTGACACCAAAAATGACTATTACGTTGTTTATTACCACACTGTCTATTTTTCCTCATGTCAGACATGCAAATGTTGCCCTGTCTTGGCTTAATTAGCTCCACAGTCACACATTTTTTATTTGATCACTCACTACTGGAGTTACTGAGGAGAAAACATAGCCCAAAGGGTCTTATCAGATGAAACAGGATAATATCACTGCAGACACTTAGCATCTATTTTACATCATTCCAAATTTTGTGTAGACCCCAGTCCTTTCAATATTACATCAGTATCACTACTATTTTTTATTATATATATATTATATTGCCAAAAATATTGGGACACCCCTCCAAATAATTGAATTCAGGTGTTCCAATCACTTCCATTGCCACAGGTGCATAAAATCAATCACCTAGGCATGCAGACTGCTTCTACAAACATTTGTGAAAGAATGGGTCGCTCTTAGAAGCTCAGTGAATTCAAGCATGGTACCGTGATAGGTTGCCACCAGTGCAATAAGTCTGTTTGTGAAATTTCCTCACTACTAAATATTCTACGGTCAACTGTTAGTGGTATCATAACAAAGTGGAAGCAATTGGGAACAACAGCAACTCAGCCACGAAGTGGTAGGCCACGTAAAATCACAGAGCGGGGTCAGTGCATGCTGAGGCGCACAGTGTGCAGAGGTCGCCAACTTTCTGCAGAATCAATAGCTACAGACCTCCAAACTTTGTGTGGCCTTCAGATTAGCTCAAGAACAGTGCGTAGAGAGCTTCATGGAATGGGTTTCCATGGCCGAGCAGCTGCATCCGACGCTTTGCATTGCACTTGGTGATGTAAGGCTTGGATGCAGCTGCTCGGCCATGGAAACCCACACCAAGCCTTACATCACCAAGTGCAATGCAAAGCGTCGGATGCAGTGGACTCTAGAGCAGTGGAGACGTGTTCTCTGGAGTGACGATCCGATGGATAAGTCTGGGTTTGGCGGTTGCCAGGAGAATTGTACTTACCTGACTGTGGGGTTGTTTTTCAGGGGTTGGGCTTGACCCCTTAGTTCCAGTGAAAGGAACTCTTAATGCTTCAGCCTACCAAGACATTTTGGACAATTTCATGCTCCCAACTTTGTGGGAACAGTTTGGGGATGGCCCCTTCCTGTTCCAACATGACTGCGCACCAGTGCACAAAGCAAGGTCCATAAAGACATGGATGAGCGAGTTTGGTGTGGAGGAACTTGACTGGCCTGCACAGAGTCCTGACTTCAACTCGATAGAACACCTTTGGGATGAATTAGAGCGGAGACTGCGAGCCAGGCCTTCTCGCCAACATCACTGCCTGACCTCACAAATGCGCTTCTAGAAGAATGGTCAAAAACACACTCCTAAACCTTGTGGAAAGCCTTCCCAGAAGAGTTGAGGCTGTTATAGCTGCAAAGGGTGGGCCAACTCCATATTAAACCCTACAGATTAGGAATGAATATTTCTTCCTTTCCTGTAGAAGACAACAGCCCAAAACTTGACAATGTACTTATTCTGGTCCAAAAGTAAAATACCTGGCTCAATAGCTATATTATTAACTGAATGTGCATTAGAGGTGTTTTCATACCTGAACAAAAAATGCTTCTGCCCTTGAGGTCCTCAAGGGCAGAAGTCAGCTACCTCATAATTAGAGAACTCTAACAGCTAAGAAAAATGGAGTAGCTGGCATTCAGACTTCCTTTCTTCTTGGAAAATTGATTTTTATGGTGTTTTTTTCATAACTATATTTAGGTTATGTCTGAGCTGGGAACGCACTTCATACCACTCTTCAATTTAGTCTTGTGTTTCAGGTGGTTTGAGTGAGAGGTGGCTGTAAATTGCATTTGCATTCATTAGTTTCATCCCTTGTCTCTGCACTGCCATTAAGTTAATATGTGTGTGTGTGTGTGCGTGTGCGTGTGTGCGTGTGTGTGTGTGTGTGTGAATCTCCTATTTAGGTGAAAATGGATTTGGGCTCCATTAGCTGATTAGCCATAAAATGACATTATCTCTCACAATGTGAACTTAATGCCAGTAATTTGAAGATGGATTACCCTGTACAGAGACCCTCTCCCCGTCAATCTTTTCCATTTCATAGTTCGTCATCTAACATACATAATAATTATAATAAATAAGTAATATATTATTTGTGCATTGATACACTGTAAAATATGAATCTTCAGTCTTGTAATTTTCATTTAAAAAAATTTAGGTGATAATTAAAAATATAGTGTATATTTTATTAATAAAATTGTGGTTAAGTGTTGTATAGAAAATACTGAGAACATTTCTCTAATAAAACCAAGAGATACATTTTCCTAATTTTTTTAGGGAAACTTACACAGTTTTGAGGCTTGAATTGAGGAACCGATTAAGCTAATAAAATTAAGGAAAGAAGGCTACCTATTTATTTTATAGAATTAGCTCAATTATGCGGTTTTATTTAGAGACAGCGATGGTAGTTCCCGGCATGCTTTGCATATGGCTGGAAATGGAGAGTAAATTTTGAAATTAAGTGTTATTTTATGTGTTTTTGAGTGAAGGGAAACATCTGTTAATATTTAATGTTCAGTTATTACCATTGTGCAGAAGAGTAGGGCTTATGGTTAGGTTGTGAATAACTGCATGCATTAATACTTTGCAACATTTGCATGCAATGTTGCTTTGTCCAGTGAGTAATAACTTTACTATTGCCAGTGCAGTAACAAGTTTGTTCTTACTTAAAGAATATACTCTTTTAATTGTACGGCATATCTCAAAATCAAATATAAAGAGGTCATTTCTGTTCACTCTAAATCACACACTTTTAAGAGTCAACTTAAAATAAAAAAGGACATTTCACTAAAAATATTAAGTTCAATTATTTAGTCTGTGACACAAGAGATTTTTCATGATTTATTCAGGTAGATTCCCTTAAAGAATCAAACCTTAAAAACTACTCAAAACTATCATCTGTGATATTGTTACCATAATTGTTTTAAGTAAATAGCATGTACCATGTAGTAAACAAAGCCAGAATACCTGGTAGAGGACAAGGAAATGTGATTTCAAGGATTTTTTTTTGAAGAAGAAGAAGAAGAAGAAGAAGAAGAAAAAGAAATGTCAAACTAAGCAAACTGAACTATCTGACTTTTCCAAACTTTTCATTATTTATTGATATGTTTATATATGAAAAAGTATCCTAATCTTGTATGATACACAATGGAATAATTTCTTTTTTTTTTTTTTTTTTTTTTACATAAATTATTAAAATATATTAAAATATTATGGGAAACACTGCCATATGCCAAAAACGTTTTCTTATCAGTTAAATTAATATTTCTTTTGAATCTAAATATTTATACCAAACTAACTTACCTTCTGTTCACCAATAGTGTTCCAGGAAGCATTAAAAATTGAAAATTCTAAAATTTCTCACTGTTGTCACTTAAAAAGCTGACTGCATTCTTGCTCTTTCATGAAACATTCTTGTGTTTATTTTTCTGTTTGAAAAAAAATAAATAAATTAAGTAAAATTCAATATTCATACTTCAAACTAAATGAAAGAATGTAATAAAATATCTGATGACACTGTGTATAAATTCCCAATGAGAAATGCATCAGTGCAATTCCACCGTACACTAAAAAATGCCAGGCTAAAAACAACCCAAGTTGAGTTGAAAATGGACAAACCCAGCAGTTGGGTTAAATGTTTGACCAATGTGCTGGGTGTCACAGTCACCGTCTGTCTCACCTTCCCCGGACTCCCTTACCAAATCCTCTGTCTGAATTGGTCTGTTCTCATCTATGTGTAGTAGGTTGTTCTGTTCCTGTTCCTGCTCCTGAGTTTTGTATTATAGTATTGTGAATAAACCTTCGCTGCTGCAAATTAGATCCTGCATCCTCTCCTTGGTTGCAACTGACCCTGACAGAAGGACAGACCTCAAGGATAGATCTAACAGCAGCAAAAGACTCTCTCCTGGCTGACGACCGCCTGTGCGGACTGCGGCAGAAGGGCTGGCCTTTGGAGAGGTATGTGGAGGTGTTTCTTGATTTCTCCCATCAGGTGAGCTGGCCTGATGCCTCACTCAATGCCCGTTTTCTGATGGGACTGGATAAGGATATTATTCGGTATCATGAACCTGCTTGTGAATTCTCCCTAGTTGAATTGATAAATCTTGTTCTTTATTTAAACGGTTCTAATTTTGAAATTGAAGAAGTAGAGGAGTATCCTTCTCATCCAGTCCCATCAAAAACGAACGAGGCCTCGCCAGCTCACCTCACGCCAGTTTCCTTCACATACCGCTCCAATGGTCCTGTCCATTCCTGGCCGCCAGTGTTTCCCCGGGGATGAAAATGGGCTTCCAACAGCGCTGACTTGAGAGCTAAGGTTATGGACCTGATGCCCAAGTCGGTGAGATCAGCGCTGAAGTCCGCCTCCATTCCAGCTACAGCTCATGCCAGCCCGGTCCTCAGTCCAGTGAATAAGATGGCCGCCACCACGCTTGAGCCCTCAGACAGGATGGCCACCGCCACAACTGGGCCCTCAGCTATAATGGCTCCCACACTTGTGCCCCTTGGCATTCTAGTGGAGTACGAGGGGATGGCCTGGAAGCCCGAGCCCGCTCCAGTCGTCGCCGAGCCCGCCAGTACCGTCCTGGAGACGATCTGCCCTGCATCACCCGTCATGTCTCCAGGACGCCCGCCCTCCCTCCCAGTTATCTATCCACGGTGCGAGGTTGCGCCTACCGGGGGGGGGGGAGTAATGTCACAGTCACCGTCTGTCTCACCTTCCCCGGACTCCACTTACCATAATCCCTTCTGATCCACACCTGCACCCAGTCAGCTCGTCATCTCATTCATCATGGATTCCCGACACCTGCACATCCTCATCAGCACTCCCTTTAAAGACTCCTCCTGCACTCATTGGTCTGTCCTTGTCTATGTGTAGTTGGTTGTTCTGTTCCTGCTCCTGAGTTTTGTATTATAGTATTGTGAATAAACCTTCGCTGCTGCAAATTAGATCCTGCATCCTCTCCTTCTTTGCAACCGACCCTGACACTGGGTTGTTTTATTGAACTCAACTATTGATTAAAAATGACTATATCGCTGGCTTGAAATGAACTCGAAATAGGTTGGAAATTAAAAATCAGACACATCAGAAAATTACTAGAGGCAACAATAATAATCAAAAGGTGAACATTTATTAATAAGCAGTTTAATAAATGTTTAGTTATTATTCATTAAACTTATTAATGTTCATTTATTAAAAATATTAATTCATGTTAATTTCCACCATACTTTGGGTTCATTTTAAGCAATACAGTCATTTTTAAACAATAGTTAAGATAAATAAAACTACCCAGCAGGTTGGTCAAACATTTATCCCAACCATTGGGTCAAAACAACCCAATCACTGGGTTTGTCCATTTTCAACCCAACTTGGGTTGTTTTTAACCCAGCATTTTTTAGAATGTAGTACAGATGGCATATGACAGATGTCATATGGCAACACAGCAATTTTTTCACTGTAGTACAATGTTGTCGTATGTTTATATTTTCTGTAAAGATAAAATCGATCCATTAAAAACATCTAAAGAACTTATCAAAGATGCAAAATTTCACAGTGTAGAAACATTAAAATGTGTTTAACAGAGCAACTGTGAAGCACTTCAGCAGGTCATCTCTCTTGTTGGGGGAAGGGAAGTCTTGAAAGGAAACTTGAAAGAAAACTGCATATTATTGGTCACAAAAGACTGCCCTTTTATTTCCAGCAATGCAGTATGTTGTAGGTTTTTCTCTGAAAGATGAGAAAGTGGAAAAAAAATAGGATGTTGCCATATGGCTACACCATACCATACAGGTTGTGTCATTACAGGTCAGTGAAAATAAACCATCCAACCATATTACTTTAGCTTGATATTTGTGTAGGCACATCATCGACGTGTATTTATGTAGATGAATGTTTTTCTTGTTTAGCTCCTTCCTCGGGTGTGTGAAAAAAACTAATCACACAGAGATGTTGTGATTTCATTATGCACAGTATAATGTGCTGGCTGGGAACCTTCAAGATAATCAATGAAAACTTGATGAAAAAGAAGTTGAGCTATTGTCGTGGAGAGGAGGGTCTTCAGGGAAAACAAAGACAGAAAAGGGAAAATGGGTCTGCAAGGTGTTGTCATAATAGAGAATGTCACATTTACATTTCACATTAGTGAAGTAGGTGTTATGCTTTTCTCCAATTGTTTAGGCCCAAAGATTACAAAACCAGAGTAGAAAGAAACAATGGATCAGCCTCACTCACAGTCACCGTCTCATATAATAATAATAAAAAACAATAATATGTTTTATTATTAAGCACATTTCCCACATCTCAAGGTCGCTTCATGACAAAAAATGATCTTTTAAGAAACAGATGCAACTGACAGACATGAGTAACTTCACATCACAAGAGAGAGAGAGAAATACACATACATATTCAGAGTCAGAGGTAGAGAAACAGTATTGTAGGGGAAAATAGGATTTATTTGGGATTTGAGGAGATGCTGCAAAGACTCAATGGGAGTGATATTCAGAGTTTTGGTGTCATGATACAAAATTAACTTCCACCCACAAAGAAAACTCAAAATCTAGGGATGAAGTAACTCACAGAGTTAGTGAGAGGCAAGGCAGAAGAGACATTTAAAGGTTAGGAAAAGTATCTGGGAAAGGATAACAAAGAAGAGTCAGGCATCCAAAGTAATTTACAAGGATGGGAGTGATGTGGGCACATTATTTGGTGTGGGTGACTTTTGCTGCAGAAGTTTAAACATATTGCAGTGATTTTAGTGGGTACTGTAGGCCAATCAAGTGAGAAGGCCTATGGTTCAAATAGCATAACATCAGTCTGTTTAATTTGAGAAAATGAAAGCAACCAGGCTTTCAAATCACTGATGCAGACATTAAGAGAGCAGAGTGGGAGGACAGATCTGAAAAATATTAGCAGAGCAATGGAAGCTGAGACTATGACAGCAGACAATATGACCAAGGGAAAGCATTTAAAAAATTAAAAGCAAAGTCTGTCAGTGGGATAGTAACCCACGTAAGAGCAAGCAAATTCTGTTTCCATTTGAAGAAAGTCAAGAGAGGAGTATGTTGTCGCAGACAGTATTGAACATAGCACTAAGATCGAAAAACTCACATAATCAGCAGCTAAAGGAAGGTCACTGATAGTCCTCAAGAGACCAGCGTCTGTGCTGTGAAAAGTGTGAAAAACAGGTTGAGAAGGGTCATAGAGACTGTGAGTAAGCAGATGCAATTGTAGTTGTGAAGCAGGAGTTTAGATAAGAAAGAAGATTTGAGACAGACCTGAAATTGTTCAGTTCAGATGGATCCAAGCCACATTTTCTAATGATAAGAGAGACAGCATCAGTTTTCAGGTGAATTGGGACAGGAGCAGAAAAGAGAAAGCATTTTATCAAATGTTAAATGGGAGTAGTTTTTAAGAGAGGATGAGGGAAGGGTCTAGGTGGCAGGATTTTATAATTAACTCACTGACATAGGATGAGAGAATTTGTTTCAAGGCCTGAAGCTCAGGGGTAAGCCACAGAGACGAGTAAGAGGAGGGCACCGGCCTAGTTTTAGTGGGAGCATGTCTCTATAAAACTTCATTGATGGTACTTCATTGATGGTAAACACTACTGTTTAAATGTTTGCAGTCAGTAAGATTTTTTTGTGTGACTTATGCTCACCAAGGTCTGCAACCCGAATTCCGGAAATGTTGGGATGTTCTTTAAATTTGAATAAAATGAAAACTAAAAGACTTTCAAATCACATGAACCAATATTTTATTCACAATAGAATATAGATAACAAATGTTTAAACTGAGATTTTTTACACTTTTCTCCACTAAATGAGCTCATTTCAAATTTGATGCCTGCTACTCTCAAAAAAGTTGGCAGGTGGGCAACAAATGGCTGAAAAAGCAAGAAATTTTGAAAAGATTTAGCTGGGAGAACTTCTAGCAACTAATTAAGTTAACTGATATCAGGTCTGTAACATGATTAGACATAAAAGGGATGTCTTAGAGAGGCAAAGTCTCTCAGAAGTAAAGATGGGCAGAGCTGTGAAAGAGTGCGTAAAAAGATTGTGGAATACTTTAAAAACAATGTTCCTCAACGTCAAATTGCAAAGGCTTTGCAAATCTCATCATCTACAGTGCATAACATCATCAAAAGATTCAGAGAATCTGGAGAAATCTCTGTGCGTAAGGGACAAAGCCGAAGACCTTTATTGGATGCCCGTGGTCTTCGGGCCCTCAGACGACACTGCATCACTCATCGGCATGATTGAGTCAATGACATTACTAAATGGGCCCAGGAATACTTCCAGAAACCACTGTTGGTAAGCACAATCCGTCGTGCCATCTGCAGATGCCAACTAAAGCTCTATCATGCAAAAAGGAAGCCATATGTGAACAAGGTCCAGAAGCGCCGTCGTGTCCTGTGGGCCAAGGCTCATTTAAAATGGACTGTTTCAAAGTGGAAGAGTGTTCTATGGTTAGACGAGTCCAAATTTGACATTCTTGTTGGAAATCACGGACACCATGTCCTCCGGGCTAAAGAGGAGGGAGACCTTCCAGCGTGTTATCAGCGTTCAGTTCAAAAGCCAGCATCTCTGATAGTATGGGGGTGCATAAGTGCATACGGTATGGGCAGCTTGCATGTTTTGGAAGGAACTATGAATGCTGAAAGGTAAATAAAGGTTTTAGAGCAACATATGCTCCCCTCCAGACAAGGTCTATTTCAGGGAAGGCCTTGTGTATTTCAGTAGGACAATGCAAAACCACATACTGCAGCTATTAGAACAGAATGGCTTCGTCATAGAAGAGTCCGGGTGCTGAATTGGCCTGCCTGCAGTCCAGAATTTTTACCTATAGAGAAAAATACGTCAAAAGACGACCACAAATTTTTTAGGTTTCAACTGGAAACCTATATCAGGCAAGAATGGGACCAAATTTCAACACCAAAACTCCATGCCCAAGCTCTATGCCCAAACTCCATGCCCAAACTTCTTCACACTGTTTTGAAAAGAAGAGGAGATGCTACACCATGGTAAACATGCCCCCGTCCCAACTGTTTTGAGACCTGTAGCAGGCATCAAATTTGAAATGAGCTCATTTTGTGCATAAACTTGTAAAATTTCTCAGTTTAAACATTTGTTATGTTATCAATGTTCTATTGTGAATAAAATATTGGCTCATGTGATTTGAAAGTCTTTTAGTTTTCATTTTATTCAAATTTAAAAAACGTCCCAACATTTCTGGAATTCGGGTTGTAAATGTCAAGCCCAAAATGTCTAAATGCTAAGCTTTTAATTGTCTTAACCACAATTTTTTGGTCAGGAAATTAGCAAAATTTAAGCAAATGCACTACTTAAATAGCCATTGCTGTCTCAGAAAAAAAAAAAAAAAACATCAAAAACAGAATGAAGTTTTTGGCAGAATATGGGAAGTTGTATGTGGAGTGATGAATCACAATGAAACACAAGTTGGAAAGTGATGTTCCAGAGCTGTGTCTTCAAAAATATGGTGAGAAATATAATAATTTCTACCACCACAGTGAAGCATGGAGGAAGAGATGTCACTGTGTGAGGAACTTTTTTAGCTGCTGGTATTGGTGAGCTGCTTCACTGTGAAAAGTCATTTAATGCTTCGGAGTACAGGAGAATATTGCAGAATGGCTTGCTTCCTACAGTTTTGCAAAATGCAATTTCCCTGCCCAAATTGCAAAGACAACCAAGAAGTGGCTTGAGAACAAGTCCATCAGGCTCATGTTTTGGCCTGGTCAGAGTCCAGACTTGAACCCTGTAGTGAATATTTGGTCTCAAATCAAACTCAGACTAACTGGGAGACATTTTTCAACTACTCGTGAACTGTTTGAAGCCATCAACTTTGAGTGAAACAACACTTGTCTGCAAGTTTACCCAACGGCTTAAACATTTAAAGAAAACAAAGGGGAAGGCTATTCCATGCTAAGTTACATGCTATGCTTCTATGCTAAGTTACATGCTAAGTTACTCTCACGGACCTTTACCTGGACTGTTCCAAGCTGGTGGAACGACCTGCCTATCTCAATTCGAGCAGCTGAGTCTTTGGCCATTTTCAAAAAACATCTAAAGACATCTTTTTCATCAGCACCTGACTAATTAATACTAGCACTTTCTTATTCTATTTGTCTTTTTCTGATTTAAAAAAAAAAAAAAAAAAAACTTTGGTATGTGTACTGTGCTAGACTGAGACTTGTTACAGCACTTGTATACTGTTGCCCTCTTGTTGGTTTGATTGCTTCTATTGTTCTTATTGTTCTTCTCATTTGTAAGTCGCTTTGGAAGTGTCTGCTAAATGATTAAATGTACTTTATCTACAGTATTTGTGCAATTCTTGCTAATTTCCTGACCAGTGATTTGTGATTAAAATGATCTGTGATTAAGACCATTAAAAGACCACTAAATATTTTGCCAGGCTTGGCCCATTTAGTTTTGCCAAGGAGAATATAGATTCAGTGTTACATTTTCTCAGTGAAATGCATTTGAAAAGCCAGTATGGGCTTTATCTCATTCTCTCCAGTACTGTTTCATCAGGGCCAATGAGCTGAAAACATTAATACTAATGCTTGTGAAGGGGGAACATTTCTTTGAAACAATTTCATTCAAATTTTGAGGTTGTTGTTAATATGAATCCATTGTTATGTGCTATAATTTGACGCGATAGAAACAAATATCTGAATAGCCCTGTTCCCAATTTCCTGGTTCTTCTGATGCCTCTTATCAAAATGTCTCTTATCAGTATTTCACCGTACCGGCATTATCATGGATCCGTTTGTCTTCAGCTGTAAAATGAAAAGAACACAAAATATTCTGGCCAAAATGTATTTTTCTTATTATCTAAAAAAATAATAATAATAATATATAAATATGATATTCATTGTCATTCTAGTAGCAACATGACTAAAGATTCACAGACTATTATGTCTATTCTGAATTCCAGTAACTCATAGTGTTAATGGTTAAATTGTCTTACCATTAATTCACACTGACGTTTGGCACTAAACTAATCTGTAGTGTAATTTGCCTCATGTAGGCTACCTCGAAGTAATTAAACATGCACATATGTCATTTGAAAAATTGCCCTTGACTCAGTAATTTGGCTGACTTGAAGAGAGACCTGAACACATCAGTAAGGGGTGAGTACATTACCTTTGCGTGTTCTGTAGAGTGTGAAATGTGATAAAAAAAAGTGGTAAAGAAAGAACTTTAAAGCACTTTTTATATTGGAAACTGTCCACTGGTCTTTTTACTGCACAAAGGGAATTGTGGCTTGGAGAAAGAAGAGTCTCTAGAGTAAGGAACATTAATTGACTTTGCTAAGTGAACCTTTAATGTACAAATCACCGTAGAAATACCATCCTCACCACTATTTTGCTTCTTTTTCATGTGGCAGAAGCATTCTGCTCACAGTCAAGTAGACATTAATTCCTTTCAATCTTCACACTTAATTTATTCTCAAATGTCCCTGCCGATATGCTTGGTCCTCTAAATTAGAGGCGGTGAATTATACGGTAAAGAAAGAAGAAAGAAAAAACTTAATCATACACCATAGCTGCGTGTGGGGAGTCTTGTATTATGAAATATGTTCCTTCTTCCCTGAGGATATAAGAGGTCAATGGAGGGATGGAAGCCAATGGAATGAACCAATAAATAGCAAAGAGCTCAAATAATTAGGTCTTTTAGTTACGCTTTGGGTATTTTGTTAAAGGCTATTTCTATGCCTGCATCCTTTACGAAGTGAAGGGTGAAATTCATGAATAACTTTAAAAAGTACAAAACCGTCCAATTTCTAGCAAGTTTATCTTTTTTCAGCAGTCATGTGCCTTGAATGCTGCTGATACTGTTCAATCGCTTAACCGCTTCATTCCAAATATTCATAAATCAAGTGTATTTGAATGTGTCCATGTGATTAGAAAACATTAATTGTACTGTTTATCATTAATTGCAGTGGGTGGGCAAATGAATGATGAGCCTGGCATTCAAGGAGGAGAAAAAAAAACTGAACCATTATAATGAACAAATTAACCTCTCCACCCACCCCCAAAAGACACAGGCCTTGAATCTAAGCCATCCATCAAAATTATATGCAAATTAGGCACCAGGAGGCCATATGGGACTTTACTCTTAAGTCAAAGAACTGGCAGTGGTTTCACCATCATTAAAGTCTATCATAGTGCCCTTTTACAGACAGACAGACATGGGTTCAGCAGTTAATGTTTGGAGTTCACCATATTACAGTAAATGTATTACCATTTCTAAGGGCTCGGGGCAGCCAGAGAGGTGCAGTGATGGCAAGGGTCTGCAAGCCACTGTCATATATTTCAGGCATAGAGTCAAGCTCTGCTGATGCTGAATGTCTACAAAAATATCTTTGTCTGTTTGAGGACTTGAAGAGGTATAAGACAGGAATTATGATGTGACAACAGAGACCCCTAATGGAGGAAAGAAATCCTCCATCCCTCAGCAGCAATGAGTTGCAAAAAAAGGACGATTTACTGCCATGATCAGTTACTGTAACGATTTACTTGCTCTGGAAAACAAAAAGACACAAGATCAGATATATGACATCTTAGAGTATGAAAACATTCATTTGCGGGTCTTGACAAATAAACCAACAAATAAATAAATATTCTTACTACTATTACTACTACTACTACTAATAATAAACTTCTTAAAACCTGGTGTTGATAAACCTAGACTTGCAACTAACTACTGAGGGAATAACTAATAATGCATAATTTCTGAATGAAGACCCTCAAAAATGGATTTATTTCTGTTTTCCACATCAACCTTTTATGATTATTAGGTGTTTTTGAAATGTTCTGGAATCCTTTTATAGTTATAAGTTTTGTACATAATCAGTGGAATATTTCTCAGGTTTATTTTTAGGGTTCTTTAAGAACAATAATTAAAAAAAAAAAAAAAAATTAAAGGATTAGTTTACTTTCAAATAAAAATTACCCCAAGCTTTACTCACCCTCAAGTCATCCTAGGTGTATATGACTTTCATCTTTCTGATGAACACAATCAGAGGTATATTAATAAATATCCTGACGCATCCGAGCTTTATAATGGCATTGAGCGATACCAACGAGTATGAAGCTGAAGAAACTGCATCCATCCACATTCATGCATCATAAACATACTCCACATGGCTCCAGGGGGTTAATAAAGACCTTCTGAAGTGAAGCGATGCGTTTGTGTAAAAAAAAAAAAAATCCACATTTAACAAGTTATGAAGTAAAATATCTAGCTTCCGCTAGACTGCCTGCTGTCACATCAGTTACACTTTTTCTGTAAGTTGAATAGGGAAGGCATAGGACTTGGCGTAAGCTTTTTGAACTGCAAGAGTTTTACATTTTCTTTGAACATTGAATACGGAAGGCGATCTGGCTGAGCCATGTGGAGTACACGTTTATGATGGATGGATGTGGATGGATGCAGTTTCTTCAGCTCATTATTAGTTAGTAAAAAAAAAAAAGTTATCGAACATTTCCAACATTATTGCTCAGAAAAAATACTGGGCACTAAAAATGCCTGTTTTAGACTGTTCTATTTAGAAGACACTTTAATCAAAAGTGACTTCCAGTGCATTTTTTCCTACAGACACTACACCACTAGAGCAACATAGGGTTGCTTTGATCAAGAGCACAACTGTATTAGTTCTCTCAGTCTGTACCTACAACCTTTGGGTAACCAAAAGATAGAGAGTCTCATATGAGGTGAACGTCCAGGTCTTTAACCATGGAGTCGTTCTGAGCAGTTTTCATGAGCAGGGAATGAGCATCTTACCAAACCAGTGTACTGTCCTCCCTCCGTGCTGACGAAATTGTAAGAGACCGTAAGCCAAACTATTCATTAAAAGTGTAATGAAGAGAGCCTCATAGCCCATGTTTTTATCAATAATGTTTAGTGGATATTAGAACTTGACTTCATGCCAATTCCAGAATGAATTAGAGTGAAACTAAATAAAGAAAATACAATGATTTCTAATTATTCTCTCAATATAACTTTGTGAGCCTTTCAATAAACAAACATGAACATCAAGTAGGCTATTTATATTAAGTTACTCAACTTAAAGGAACATTGTATAAAATTAAAATCAATATTCACAAAAAGATTTGCCTTCTGTCTGTTTAAATCATGATAAAAGTTTGGAATAATCAATACATGAGTAAGAAAAGAAACTGCACAAGATTCACTGGTTTGTGTTTCTCAACATTGCCAGGACTGAACAGGGTGAATGATATTGTATATGATGATGAGAAACATTTACAGCAATTTAAAATCAACATGAAACAGAATGATGTTTAGTGAGAATTACATACCAGAATAGAGCCAAGTGAGTGAAGGGAGGAGCTGAAAAGCAAGATGGATTCATGACTTCAACTAAAAAGCAAAGTCAGTTTTTTTTTTTTTTTTTTTTTTTTTTTTTTTTTTTCAGAGCAGCAAGTTATTACATTTGGATAAAGGATTATCCAAATAACCATCAGATAGCTGTTAGTGAAAGAAAAAAGTTGTTTCTGGGGAAAAGCAAGGTATTTGTTGAGACTGACAGCATTTGTATGTAACAACTTGGGCATTCTGCTAAATAATTTCTTTGTCTTCTATAGAAGAAATAAAACAACATTTGGTGGCAAGCATTAAAGTCTGTAAAAGGGGGAAGAAGTGACTTCTTAAAACCGAAGCTTGAGAAAAGTCTCAGATGAAGAGAAGCGCAATGTCCTGATCCCAAGAAAAGGTTAAATTAAGCTACTGGCTCAACAAAAACCTGAATGGCAACAATAACCCAGCCAACCAAGAAGTCCTGATTTCCAACCAGCTAAAAATTTCCATTGATAATTGTAAGTTTAATTTTATTACATTTGAATTACTATAATGAATATAGCTTATAGCAGTGGTTCCCAAACTAGGGTACGCGAACAAAATGCTGAGTAGTTCATTTAATTCTACCTTAAAATAATATTAAAACCGAGCATGTTTTTCTAACTGCCAAAATGCCGTAAATCCAGTACATTTAATCAAATTACCTCATCATTTGCTGCCTTAAATCGCGCTAAATTACTGTCGTTCTCGACAATGCACCTTTGTAAAAGTGGGGATTTAGCACTTACTCGCATGAAGAACAAATAGACACAGATAGCGTATTAATTTCGATTTAAGACTCAAACTTTCTCCGATACAAAAACATACCTTGTGTGAGTTCTTTTATTTAATGATGATTACGAGCAAGAATGCAATTGTTCCCAAATATCCACATGACTGCAAACGTGACGTTATTATACAACAGGTCAAAAAAAACGTACATTTTAAACACAGTACTGTCAGTATTTACTCTATTTTGCAATGAAATAATAGTTCTAACGAAAACCACAGCACGTCTGTGTTTCGCGAACAATTCTTCGGCTTTGAACGAATTCAATGATTCAATGATTCATTCATAGCCACGTGCTTCGTCACTGAAAGAATGACTCGATGACTCACTCATAAACAGTGACTTGCTGCCACCTACTGGCGGTTTTGTTTAATATTTGAAAGTTTTACTTAGTTTTACCATCATTGCGTATTTCTCTATTGAACATTTTTATTTAAAACAATAACTTTATTTTATAAAGTTATTCATAAACGTAAAAATATGCACTGGAAAATCAATTTACGGGGCAAATATTGTCCCTTAATGGTAAAGGTGTGACTGCAGTCTAAGTGGAAGAGAGGGGGTACACAGAAGGATGGTAATCCCTTCAGGGGGTACTCCACACTAAAAAGTTTGGGAACCACTGGCTTATAGTGAATAATGAATATATGAATTCACTACATTCGTGTTGTTTACATTATATGCACTTAGGCGCCTATTGCCAACAAAACAGACATTTGAAGCAGTTTTACTCACCACCTGCTGTTACGACTCATGACCGGGATCATTACCGCTGTGACTGCTCCATCTTTCAGTTTCAAACGATCTGTAAATCCAGCGTAGAACTGGGCCTTGTTTATGAAACCATAAGCGCCGATCCTGAGCGCTGGAGCAGCCACGAAAAAAAAACAAGAGATATTCTCCATTCATTTTAACCAATAAAAAGTGATTGCAACTATCAGTTTCTATGGTTATTTTAATAATAAATATGGAGAGCGCATCAATGTAATGCGTGAGCACAAAACTCTCAGCTCCACTTAACGCTGGGTTCTTTGGGAAGCAAGGTTATCTTTCCCTCACAACCAAAAACACACTTCTTTGGTGACATTGTTGATTTCGTGAAGTCCTATGACCTGTGCAGTGCTGCCGATAACATCCGTAAAGCCGAACGCGCGTTGATGGGCGTGCTCTTGCTCTCTCGCTCTGGTCGACATGTGCGCGCGCGCTCTTCCGGGAGAAGTGCCCGTACAAGGAATTCCACCGTTCTGATGTCACACAGGTACATACTCGAAAAAAAGACCGCGAAGTTTATGAGGATTTGGAAGAGTATTTTTGGCACAGAAATACTCCGTCATACGTCCAACTCGTGTTTTGAAACATTGGCCGTGTTTAGCATGAGAATCCAACTCTTTAACAGTGTAAATAAGTCAGAATACGTGAACACACTCTGGGTACATCAGAGACTTATTTTACGTCTTGTAAAAGTGGCATTATATGACCCCTTTAATATAATGTGCAGGAAGCATTTGAGCATAAAAAGCACAAGACACAAACTCTATTAATTTTTGTAAATCTTGATTATTCTAAAAAACCAAGGACTCAAAAACAATCAATATAGTTCACATTCAAAACTTTATTGCACAGATCATATAAAGACAAATTGAGACAAAATATAAAGCAGTTATTTTCAAAAGCATCTGTGAGAAAACAGTCTTAAGACAGATTTTGCCTTTGACAAAACCATAATAGTGCTATTGTGTGGCCCAGTAACTCCACAGCTTTTCTTGGCAGATAGACAGGCATGCAACATATTTCCAGTATTAACAGTAGTAACATGCTACACATCAGCCATTTACTAGTGCAGGAAAAAATCAGAACAGGAACATATTATAGCTTTACCAGCAAATTACCCATCTTTGGTAGGTATAAACAGCTTGGGTCAGTCAGTCTGGCTTCACTGTGAAGCATCTACCCTGACTGTTCCCTTAAAATAGTCTCCATTCTACACTGAATCTCAGTCTCTCAGTCCATACAGGCTCAAGATGAGGTCCAAGCTGGCCTTCAGGGTCCTCGAGTTACAGGCGTCCTTGCGTGCATCTGCGCAGACTCTCAAGCGACTGCAAGAAGGAGCGTCGTGCTTTGTCTTCCTCCACTGCAAACGGTCCTTCTTCATCCACCTCTTCAGCAATCCTGCTGCAGCTGAACTGGCTCTTCTTCCGCAGGACGGACCAGGCCTTGTCGCTGTCTTGGGGTCTGGACAACCCCAGCAGCTGGGGGAATTCCTCCATAGCCAAAGACATCCGGTGAACGGCCAAAGCCTTCAAGTAGCTCATCTCCACTGCATGTACGGACATATTGTGAGGTTGAAGGTTTGGATGAGTGAGGAAGGTGTTTTCAAATTCCTTTTAAACGAAGTTCTTTACAAGGTGAGTCGCTCCTTCAAATCCAAACTTTAAAAGCCAGACTGCTGATAGAAGTAGATGAAGAAACTGGAGAAGCTCTTCAGTCAGTTTGCTGCTCGTTCTGTATCCGTCTCGAGTGTTGGTGAACTGGAGCTGCTGAGAGGCTTTATATAGGCCTTCTCTTCCCACTCACTCCTCACAGCTCCTCCTTCATCACAGGACTGTCACGCTTCCGACTACCATTCCTATCCTCCGGAATCACCCCCCACTACTGACTGGAACAAACACGCATGCGGTGTGCAAAAGGGAGGGGGCTGAGGAATTGCACTCGAGGATTTGGCACTCAGACACAACATTAGAGATCGTGCTCATCTATCAGAGGAGGTAGACGTGACACAGGGCAGATGGTCTTTTAAATGCTGCTACAAAGCTACAACATAGGGAGAAATTCACTTGTACCAAGGCTCAAAGAATACAATTTTGGTGGCATTTGAATGCAAAGGGCATGCACATGGGTTGGACACAGATGGTTCCTGCCTGCAGGGGAGAAATAGATAGAGGTGAGAAAGGGCATGGGGGAAACTATGGTGTGTGAAGTCCAGTGAGGACAGGACTCAGTGCCATCTTGACTGACTTTTTTTAAAAAATGCTGAAAGCCAGATTTGGGGAAAAAAAAAAAAAAAAAAAAAAAAAAAACATTTATGAATTGAAATGAATAAATATATTGCACTATTTCTAGGTCAGTTATCAAAGTACACTACCATTAAAAAGTTTGTGGTCAGTAAGAAATTTATTTAAAAGAATTTAATACTTTTAGTCAGTAAGTATGGATTAAATTGTTCAGTAAATCTGGTTACATTTATATATATTCATACCTGCAAACTCCAAAGTGGTGAAAAAGATGACATGTTTACGAAGTAAATAGTAGTAGGGGGGTCTGGGGGCATGAGAAAATTTTTATGATTTTAACATTTAAACTAAGCATTCTGGTGCACTCCCACAAGAAAATAAATGGAAAAAACAACATTTGCTTCAAAAAAAAAAAAAAAATTAAAAAACATCATTATATTATTAAAGGTTAAATTTAATAGATTTGTAAGCTACTTAAATATAAATTACACAAAGAAGTTTTGTATAATAACGTTATAATAAATTTAATGACATACTTATGTTTCTACTCGTTTTTATATAGGCCTAAACATTTAAATGGTGGCTGTCATAAAACGGATTTACACATTCAATATTGAAGCACATGTTAAGTACAATAAATATGCAATAGCCTAGTCACAGTGGATATATATCAAAATGCTCCTCTCTAAGTTCATTTTTGTAGCTGACTAACAAGTTTTTGGACATTGAACGGCTTTTCTGAGGTAAATGTGACGGTAAATGTGACATTTTTACAAGCTATATTATTGACGCCTTTCCGTGGTTGAAACACCGACTGATCGATTAATGTGACATGATATGGATTTCTCTAAGTTGTACTGTATCTTTCAACATACCTTCGGATATTTATTCACGTTTATTTCGTGTTGTAAAGCGGAAGAGATGATCAGTTCACATGGAAGGAAGCCTTCACTGAGTTCACTACGTATGACAATAGTTCAAATTCTTGAATAAAGTCGTTATTTTTGTTTTGTTTTTGTGCACAAAAAGTATTCTCATTGCTTCATAACATAAAGGTTGAACCACTGTAGTCACGTTGACTATTTTAACCATGTTTTTAACTACCTTTCTGGACCTTAGAAGGTGCAATGACGTTGCTGCCTATGTGTGGATCAGATACCCTTGGATTTCATCAAAAATATCTTAATTTGTGTTCTGAAGACAAACAAAGGTCTTACGGGTGTGGAACGACGTGAGGGTAAGTAATAAACAGAAATTTCATTTTTGGGTGAACTAACCCTTTAAGGGAATTAAGCCATGCAGGCCAAAATCATGACAATATTGGTCTTACTAAGTAGTGTCTAAACCTTTCATCTTTATCAATTTACCACACTTATCTCACATATGATATATAATACATATATTAAAGGTCAACTAACATTCACTTTTTGTTTATGAAAAATCTACCAAAATACAAGTGAGAAACAATATTAGAAAGATTTTTTGTTTTATTTGAAATGCAAGATTAATTCACAAGCAGGCACATATGGATTGAGTTTATTCTGCTGGGGTTTTTTTTTTTTTTTTTTTAAGTAATACAAAATGAAACCTGAAAGTGCCAATCTTCATTTAGAAATCCTAAGAGTTGTTTTGAAAGAAAATACTGTATTATCATTGACCAGATAATAATGGAACCACAGCCTCAACTTTTAATTAATCTGTTGTCAGAGTTGAAATTTCCTCCCTTAAATTCCTCAAAACCCCAGCAGCATTACAAAGCGAACCATACAGGGCATACACAAACTTTCCACAACAATGTTAGTGCAATATAACTGCATCTTCTTTCAAATAGATGCTTTAACGATAGAATGCTTAGTGCCATCTGTGATGGGCACAAATAGTTCATGTAGTGCATTTCGTTTGTAAACAACTGCTGAGTCAGACAGGAAAAAAGCAAATATGGACCACAAATAAACGCACCATTTTGTAGACGTTCCAGATGCAATTTTTAAAAGGTTGTAGG
This sequence comes from Ctenopharyngodon idella, assembly GCF_019924925.1. Lineage (NCBI taxonomy): Eukaryota > Metazoa > Chordata > Actinopteri > Cypriniformes > Xenocyprididae > Ctenopharyngodon > Ctenopharyngodon idella. The sequence goes on from NC_067226.1 coordinate 19,156,349, forward strand.
CAACCTGCCTAATTTTAGTTATACAAATTTTAATTTTGGTGATGGGAGTGCCGTTGTGCAAATAGACATTTCATTCAGGTTAAGAACTTTTTTTTTTTATTATTATTATTTATGTTCATCAGATGACTATTACCAGAGATCTACAAATTTACTCTCTCTAAACATGAAAGAAAACCAAACAAACTGTACTGATCGATGCTGTTAATAGTGACTGTTAGGATACAAAGGACATTACAGAGACTTCAGCTATTCTTGGGTTGTCCAATAGAACTAATTAGAACTGTTGGTCAGCAAAGGCTGTTCAAGCAAATCATGTTTTGGTTAGCAACAACTCAATACACTTCTCTAACGTCTGGAAAATACATTGCTTGGTTTGTACCATCTCAAACAGACTTATCAGGAGCAGTTTGGTGTGACTGCTCTTGGCCCCCTGACAGCAAAAGGGAAGAGATATTAAGGATTTTTGTTGTTGTTCCCTCATTTCATCACACCATTCCTTTATCCCTCTGTCTGTCCTTTTTTCTGTCTCTAACCTTGCTTCTGTTTCTTCAGATAGCGTGCGCGCTGGGACAACCCCATGCTCATAACATATTTGTTGAGTAGCTTTGCAGGAAGCAGAGCAGTAGTCACCCAACCCTGCAGAAAATGACACAATAACAGACTTGTTAGACTGTCAGAATCCAGAAGACAAAAACAATCCGCTTTTAGTACTATAGTTTATATCATTCTTATTGGTCCTTTTAAGCATAGTTCGTAGGATTTACGCTACTGTTCAAAAGTTTGGGATCAGTAGGATTTTTAAAGAAATTATTACTTTTATTCAGCAAAAGTGACAAAGACATTTACAATGTCAAAAGATTTATATTTTAAAATAAATGCTGTTCTATTCATCAAAAAATCCAGATTAAAAATTTTCGACAAAAATATTCAGCAGCTCAATCGTTTTCAGCATCATATTATCATATATGAAAAATCAATGATGCTGAAAATTCAGCTTTGCCATCACAGGAATAAAATTTAAAATACATTTAAAAAGATAACAGACACTTTAAATTGTAATAATATTTCACAATATTAATGTTTTGCTGTATTTTTGACCAAATAAATGCAGAATTGCAGAGCATAGAGACTTCTTTCAAAAACAGCAAAAAAAATCTTACTGACCCCTTGAATTCACTGTAGACCTGAACACTGAATTAAAGATGGTGAAGGCATTTCAAGAGGGTCTCACCATAATAGCATGAGGGAGGTAACCGTTAGACTGAGTCTGCAGGCCTACAGTACTCAGCTGGGCTTTTACGTAGCGTTCTGGAGTAGGGATGTCGAGAGATGCCCTCTTGATTTTGCTCAGCTTGGTTGTCACAAAAAATGGCAGCACGCTCTTCAAGAAGATACACAAGACCAGAACACATTACATCACCAGCAGAAAAAGACAAACGCAATATATCTCAAATGGAATTATACTTCAAATCATCAGTTGCATATTTAAAAGGTACACTATGTAACTTTTGGCCCTTTAGCGGTTAAAAAACAAAACTGCATGCATTTTGTGGAAGAACATTGGGTTTCATTCACTAACCATGCATACGCACAGATTTCTGCATAAAATCTGCATACGAACATTTTTACGAACAAATTATGATTCATCAATAACTTTCATTATAAATTTTATTCTAAATTTACAAAAAAAAAAAAAAATGTAGGAACAACTGAAACCACATGTAGGCCTACATAAAAACCACATTCTCTGGGTGGTCTTAGAAACGTGTTAAGATTTTGTACTAGGGCTGCCCCCTAACAGTCGACTCGCCGTTAGTCGATGAAAAGAGGCTTAGTCGGCCAAAATTTAATTAGTCACTTAGTCACAGGAAAAAAAATCCACAGAAAGTGGCGAAGTCACGCAGTCTGTGATGGACAGATTGTTAACAGCTGATATATGTGGTAATTACAGTACATCAGGCAGGACATCCAAACGCTCGCCTATCATTTATCGACCTTAAATATGGCTTATCATCTCAAACGTGTAAGTAGTAGCAACTTCACATGGCCACTCGGTTTAACGTTAACCTAAAAAAATGTGGGCTATTCAAGTGTTTGTGTGGAGTGTGAAAGCTGAATAGTAGCACGCTTACTGTATGACAGCTAACATGGAGGCGCCGTTGCGATCACTTACACTAAAAACCAAATTTTGTGCACTTCAACACTGATTAGGCTATGTAGGCATTAAAGGCTCTTTATTATGATTTACAGTATATGGTTTATTAATAAACGTGCGATTAGTCAACTATCACTTAAAATGAACAACTACTAATCGACCAGAAAAATCTTTAGTTGAGGGCAGCCCTAGTACATACATATTTCTTAAATATATTTCATTTGTATATACTGTATAAACACATTTACTGTATATATACAGTAAAAAAGGCAAGGTGTGTTATAGCTCAAGCTGTGAGTTGCCTTTGTATAAAGATATGCATATGTACAGCTGGCCAATCAGAGATCTGTAATCTGGATCTGTATTAAAGGTTTTTATTGTGTCTGAACTTGTTTGGAGGATGGCACTCTTGGAATTGCTCAAGGATCTTGCTGCACAAGTCCGTCATGTTTGCTGAGAGCAAAGAAAAGAAAAGGGTGTGCGGAAATCCCTTATATGGACATGGTTTGGGCGTGTTTTATGCACATTTCTACGGATGCTCATTTAGAATACTCCAAATTCATTAACGTAAGAAAGATGTTAAGAAACAAATCCATGTTGTGTATGCATGTGTTGTGAATTAGGCAGAATTTTTTTCTTGAAAAGTTCTCCTGGGCATATCAATACGAATAATCCACGCATTTGGTTGTGCTTTGGCTCTGCGGATAATGCTTTACAATGAACTCTGTTAGAGAGCTACATATGGCAATTTATCTGTTTATCTGTACAATAAAACACCTTACTCACCTGTTGAGTAACAAAAAAATCTGTATCTGCACATTGTTTCTAAAACTTTTCAAATCCCTCAGTTCTCACCAATGTTGATTCTTGTTTTATTACGAGCTCTGTCATCTTCTCTTTGCCAGCAAACTCTCCTCTGTTTAAAACAGGAGATTCCCAGGAATTTCAAGAGTTAGCTGCTTCATGTCAACCTTTCAACCATCTCAACCTTTCGAATGAACTTATGCCACTCCCACACCATATACGCATCAACTTTTCTCTATTTCCCTATATATAAAACCATCCCGTTAGTTCTAAAACATAAACACTTAGAATGCGCTCACTATAGTGAATCAGGGTAAGACAAAAAGGAGGAAGGAAGGAAGGATGAAGGATTGATAATGTCATTGTTTACATTGTGTTCATTTTGAACAAAAAAAAAGTTACATAGTGTACCTTTTAAATGTCATTCTTTTCAGCCAACAACAAATTAATATAGCGAGGTCTTAACTCTCTAATAGCTCTTTGTTTTAAACTATTCTGTCATGAATTTTCACTCACCTGTACAATAATCCCTTTGCTTTTGTATTCAGCATCAAGTCCACGGGAGAAGAAGTCCACAAAGGCCTGGAGGAGTGAGAATAATCATCTAATACAAGTTCTTCAACATCACAAATGGAACAAACTCATTAAAATGAAAAATGCTCAAAATAGTGTTGCTAAACAATGAGATTTACAATCTGGAAACTTTACATACGGAAACATCCTTTGAGGTCATTAGCAACAAAACATTTCCAAGATTTCTCACAAAGATTTCCAAAACCTTATTTATGATAGAGAGAATAAGAGAAAGATGACTTGCCTTCGAGGAAGAATAGAGGGTGAGGAGAGGAACTGGGTACATGCCACTCGCTGAGGCAACATTCAGGATCACTCCTTTAGACCTAGAAAGAGTCAGGATTTTTCACCTATTTATGTTCATGTCATGGAACAGCACATAAGCATGTATAATACAGACAACAATGCTTATAATGTTCCATATATTTGTTCCATTTTCACTTGACTATTTTGACAGCACAGATTTATCCCTTCTAACACACAGGTACCTGCTAATGGATTCTTGCATCCCTGTTGCTATGGCAACCGGTGCCCATGCCAGTGTACATACTGTTGCATTATGTACTAGTGCACACCAGACTCTAGGGCTCTAGATGGGAGGAGCTAGAGATGCATTCGGTATGGCTTTTATTCTCCAAACTAAGGAAAATTAATGGCCAAAACCACTACGCAAGCATGAGATGACCAAACAGTACAAAAATAGCCAAGTAAAGATTTGCATGACACAATCCTATGGGACATACTAGTCATATTACTAAGCATATAAATCATTCCATCTGCATTGAATAAACAGATACTACTTTAAATGTCAACAGAAACGCATTTTAGTGATTTCTGAACATACCTGTCAACCATCCTGGGCAGTACCAATCGCGTCATCTATAATGGTAGTATAAGTGAATCAGATTTACTATGTTTGAAAAGGCTATTGCACAATGAATTAAAGTACATGATTATAAACTCTGATAACTTCCAATGATCTTTTCAGTAATATTTCATATATGCAAAACAGTGCACATGACAAACCTTGAAAAATCTGTCTTATAAATGTACTATAAATGCACAAGTATTTTCTTACGCCACAAACATTGAATTGCACTAACAGAGTAATACATCTTGGATCCTGAGGGTGGCGGCATAGACTCAAAATTCAGGCTTTATAATACAGAACTGCAGTGGTAGCAGCCTACACACAACTTTTTGTGCACAAAAGAAAACTGTTTAAATATAGGGCTATAAATATTTTTAGTTTATATATAGTGCTGTAAATAAATTTTTATAAATTAGTCAAATCAGTCACATCATGAGGAAGCAAATTTTCCTTGATATTTTGAGATAAGAGTTTATTGTAGTATGAAAACACTGCAACATTCAGGATGCAAAACTTTCTCTCCAGTCCTAAAAGGAGTTCTGTAAATATCTAATACCAAAACAATGAGCATATTAACACATGCACACATGACCGCCCATGTTAACACACCAACAGCAGTTGGTGTTGAGAAACATGGCCCACCTAGACACAATACAGAGGTAATACAGAGGAAGCTGGACAGACAGTTAGTCTTAGTAAATGTAGGCAAGAAGTCTTAAAAGCACAGCAGAAAAAAATAAATTATGACTTGCTTTACAAATTATAAACACTTATTTTTGTCATTTATACATACACTTTGTTACCAAAGTCACAGTGGGCATGTAAAGGCTGTGAAGAAAAATGCCTCTTACCTGACAAACTGACATAATGTTGATGTTGATCATATTGTTGATGAACTGCAATTACAAATATCAATACGTTACCAACTTACCAACCACAAAAGAGTGGAAAAAAAATAAAAAAAATAAAAATATTCATAACACAACAGACAGTTACACTTCTATTTAATAAAATGGAAGTTTTGCATAATGCACAAATGGCTACACAAACTCACGCTGTCAATATTAGGAATGTTGAGGAAGAACTCTGGGTAGGAATAAGACACTCCAACATTGTTAACTGTAGATGGAAGAGACAAAAAATAATTTCAGGGTATATTATTAAAAAAATAAAAGCACTTCAATGCGCTTGAGCGATAAAAATCACGTTAAGAAAGGGGATTTACATTTAATCATTTAACAGATGCTTTTATCCAAAGCAATTTACATGTGGGGAGAGCAACAGAAGCAATAAACCAACAATACGGCAACAATATGCAAGTGCTGTGACTAGTCCCAGTAAGTCTAGCACTGTACACATAGCAAGGTTTTTAAATAGTTATATAGAATAGTAAGTGTTAGTATTAATGTTGACGAAAAAGATGCGTTTACAGCCGTTTCTTGAAAATAGCCAAAGACTCAGCAGCTCGGGTTAAGTTAGGCAGGTCATTCCACCAGCTTGGAACAGTATAGATAAACAGTCGAGGTGAGGTAAAAAAAAAAAAAAAATTAAAAAAAAAAAAGACGTGGAAAGATAGGTAGTTCCCTCCACTTTCCCATAGCTGGCAGCAAATACTAAAGAGTCACTAAACAGACAATTCATTATTTAAAGAAAGAGAGAGAGAGAGAGAGAGAGAGAGAGAGAGAGAGAGAGAGAGAGAGAAAAAGTTTTGCTGTTTAAGCCCAGAACATATTGTTCCAAAAGAAAGAAAAAAGACAACCAAACCAAATAACCAAATAGTATCCCACTAACACCTAAACAAACAGACATGTAATATACCTAAAACTCCTATTTCCAGTCCGGCCAGTCCAGACTCAATCTTAGGGTAGATGTCCACAGATCCAAAGTCAGCAGAAATGGTTTTGGTCTCTACATTATATTTGCTCTCTAGAAGAAAAGGAAAAGCAGAACATTAGGAATGCAGGTGCTTTATTGAATATCACAGAATGTTAACAACATGATGCAAAGCTGTCTTGCATTGGTTTGATTCGATGAAAGTGTAAAAATGCCAATAAATCAACTAAAACTGCAACAAAGCATATCACCTAACACACAAAAATCGCAGTTTCTCTTCGCATGAGAAAATGCACTAGGATGTTCTGTTGTAAATGTCCTTTATTTATTAAATATGTTTTAGAATGAATGGGGGAGAGGAGAAAGAAACAGAAAGACAAGAATAGAATAGAAGAAAACACAAAAAGAACTCCATTCATATGCTTGCTCTAGTTGACACTGCTACATTGAAAAAATGTGTTGTGTATAGATGGCAGCACTTAGAAAGTCACAAAAAAAAAAAATACACTAAACCTTAATAAAACTACACACCAGTATGAGGAGAATTTGTTGTACTAGTGGATACTGGTACCTATTAAGGTAATAGATACTAAGGTCATCAGCTGTAATGATGTATGTGGTGTTCTGAAAGTAAAAATTAATTGGATACATTTGAGAAAAACCACAAGAGGAATCTTGAAAGCCTACTGACTATTTTCGGTTTACTTTTGCATTTTGAAAAGAGTACTTAAAGCACAATCATCAGTATAAACTACTAGTACACTGATAATTTGGCCAATATATGTCGTCATTGTGACATCATTAGAATTAGCTGATGGCCACTTGATTAACCAAAGCCTGAACTTCAACTACAACAAGTACAACAACAAGTAAATGTAGAATAACTACTTTATGAAAGAATAAATTCAAGGGCAGCACGAATAATTGAACTGAAAATTGTGTTTGCAATTCAAAAAGGTTTGCTGTGCTTGTTTCGAGGGCTGCATAATTTGTATTAATATAATATGCATTTCTATTTCTAAATTAAAATTTTAAATACATATTTCTATTGTAATATTTCACTAAAAAATAATAGTGTATTTAAGAAAAATTTAATACTTTTATTTTATAGTGCAACTATAATATTTACAATACTAATATTTATGTCTTTATTCATTTTTAAAAGGTAAACCATAAAGCTTTTATTTTGGCGCAAAACCACAGAGAGACCATAAAGTTTCTCTTTTGTTGGCAACAGTTGTTTTTTTAAGCACTTCTCATTACACATTTGGGAAGATAGTTGGTGCTTATTTTCCCAATTGAATGTTATCAGAGACCCAAGCTTATGAGACACTGAAAACAATGGATTTTGAGTTTCTCATGTGTGAATTAGCACAGTGCCTCACTTCACTTATTGGTAGCACTTTATATTACAGTCCTGTTCTGCATGTAGATACTATGTACTTATCATAGCAATTACAATAACTTGGTTATAACTAGGTACTAACCCTGAACATATCCCTAAACCTAACCTTAACCCATGTAGTTACCTTATATTACCAGTAATTTCTTGGGTAACTACACTGTAAGTACAAATGTTTGAACATAATAAATGTTAACATAAACATTGGTCAATCACCAGTATACACCATACAGAAGTCCTGTCCATTTGGAGGACTACACCACACATGTAAAGAGTCATTATGTCCAACACTTTTGTCAAATGTTTCCAATTGCGTCTGATGAAAGGTGTTCAGTGGAGGTCACTAGGCTGATTTCCTCCATTCGATTCTCTCTCTCACTCTCTCTCTCATCCCCGCTATGACATCTCCAGGATCCACCTCCATCTGTGAAGTCGCACTCTGCTGCAGCAGCCAGGCAGCTCAATTGGCAGAGTGCCTGCCTTTCAACACAGAGCTAAAAATAACTCAGCTCATTAACATCCACATTCATTTAGCAGAGGGAGACACTCACTGCCTCACAAACAGGAGCAGCACTCTCTCCTCACGACTCCACACACACACACAAACGAATAGGTACCCCACAGGTCCTCTGCACACAAGCAAACACAAACGCACATTTGCCACACATGGGTGCACACATGTGTGTGCATGCTCTAAATCATGCCATCCTCCTCAGATCAGGAGTCAGCCAACCAAAGGACAAGAAAAAATGAATGGGGGGCATCTGCGATTCAGCCACTGCCGCTCCATTCATTCAGTGATGCCATACTAAGAGACCCTTGCTTTTTGCTTTGTTCTTGCAGTGCCAGTAATATAAAGAATGCAATCAACACAATCAACATTGGATTATACATATAAAAAATGTAAATGATGAAAATACATTTTATATTAGTTGTACTTACATCAAAAAATAAATGTTAGGTACAATGTACTTATTGTATTGCAAAACACTTTGTCCACTCATGTCCCAGTTATACCTACACTTAATGTTGTCACATTACATTTCAAGTTTGATTTTGACTTGATATAAAGTGGTGATATCTAAAAGTCTAAGAAAACATTATGGTTTACACAAAAAAAAAAATCATCCTGTTAGCTTTTCACACAGGTCGAAGCAGACACCTACCGATATCTTTGGACACTTCATCCAGCTTCTCTTGAGTACGGCTGATGAGAACTATAGCAAAACCTTGTCGAGCCAGCTGCACAGAATCAGAAACATTTCACATTATAACTATACAATATTATTCTTATATTATTATTTTAATTATATATTATTAAACATTTCAACTGATTAGATCATAATTATGTTATCATTCACAATTAACATACATTTCTATCCATATTATTATACAAAGAATCCTACTCTAAAGGTCCCCGGATATACTTCAAGTGAAATCAAAGAAAGAACTTTTGTCCGTCAAGGTCAGAAGTGAGACAGTACAGGGACATCAGTGTTTACATCCAAACTATAAACTTTTATCCCAGTACTTGAACATGAATATTTGTAACACAGAAATAACAATACTGTGTGGTTGAAAAGACCGTTTGTAAAGCCGTTTCATACCTATAAAGCTGCTTTCTCTTTGGTCAGAGGCAGCACCTTTAAATGATCCAGTGTTATTTTGTCAAAGGTATAACAGACATAGGCGAATTGTTGTCATTTAGCAATTAGATCACGTGGGCTTTTGAATTGAGATTGTGATCTTTTAACAGTTAATCATGCAGCTCAACTTGCCGGTTTGTCGACTATATAAGGCAAACCTTTGAGAGCGGAGTTCTCCCTGAACTGAGACCTCTACTTTGATGACTCATTGTGATTTCCGTGAAGAGACGGGGGGGAAAAAAACAAAACCTGAGGAATCTTACCTCCTCCGCATAGGCTTTTCCGATTCCATCGGTGGCCCCAGTCACAACTATAGGGAAAAAGACAGAGTCAGAAGGAAGTTACTGAAGGGAGAATGTAAATAATCACACTAAACCTCAACTTATGTCTAAAGCAGTGATGCCATTGACAATCATTATGGGTTCCCCAAACCTTTCAGTAAACAGCTCCTTAAAGAACCTTTTTTGTGTGTGAAGAACATTTTATAATCTACACTCTTAAACCTAAAAGTTTTTTAATTGGCATCTATGATTCCACGAAGAACATTTAACATCCATAGAACCTTTCAATTGCACAAAAGGTTCTTTATAGTGGAAAAAGGTTCTTCAGATTATTAACTGTTCTTCAACTATAAAAAAAAGAAAGGATCTTTCAGTGGAAGGTTCTTTAGGGAACCCAAAAGGGTTGTTCTGTGGCATTACTGTGAAAACCCCCTATTGGAACCTTTATTTTTAAGACTGTAAAGAACCTTTCTCCAGTATAAAGAACCTTTTGTGGAATGAATTGGATGTTAAAGGATCTTCATGGAAGCATTCACTCCGAAAAATAAAGGTTCTTTATTGGCTCCATGAAGAACATTTACCATCCATAAAACCTTTCCATTGAACAAAAGGTTCTTTATAGTGGAAAAAGGTTCTTTATAGTGGAAAAAGGTTCTTTAGAATATTAAAATGTTCTTCACCTAAATAATAATACAAAAAAATGGTTCTTTCAGGAACTGTTGACTAAAAGGTTCTTAGGAAGAACCAAAAATGGTTCTTCTATGGCATTACTGTGAAAACCTCTTTTGGAACCTCTGTTTTTAAGAGTCCAGATGCCAAGAAAGAACCTTTATTTTTACGGGTAAAGTTGTCCTGGCTTCACCTAGACAACAGGCTCTGTCACCCCCCATACACTGTTCACCTCTGTAAAAATAGTTTGAAGGCAACCAAGGAGGGAAACGGCTTTACATTTATAGAAAGAGCAGAAAAGCTTGAATTCATGCACGGTTCCCTCTTCACTGGGCATCAAGGACACAGGACACACATCCCCACCCTTTAGCCTGGCATCTTTGGTGTCAGAGATGCCAGCACTGATTAAAGATTTACATGGGCAGCCCGCATGCACCGGCTGGAGTAGCACAAGAGAGTGTGGAGAGGGAGGGGTGGATGACGAACAATAAGACAGCGCAAGGGAGGAGCGAATGAGGACTGATCCTGGGGGCAGTTAAAAATAGAAAGGGAAGAGTGAAAGGCAAGCGGCTAACGGAGAGTACAGTTGGGAGGGGGCGGCACACAGTTAGAGGCAAGGGAACCATTTCCCAGTTATTTTTAAGCACATTTACAATACATTACTCCACATGAGCGGAGGAAAAAAAAAAAACACTGGTTAGGACAAAACGCTCTGAGCGTGTACTGCTAGGTGAGAACAGAGAGAGTGAAATTTTGTATGAATGCTGCTGTATGGCGAACTGCCTCCATCTCATAACACACCCTGAGCAATGTCCACAACACATGCTGGAAATGTGAATGAATGCGAGTCTTATTCAGAAAAACTCTGCTTAGAAAAAAGACCTCACGTGTTTAGCGCTGTTGTATCTCATCACATCTGTACTTTACAGTTTAACTCGACATCTAATGTATAAAAAAAAAAAGACACTTCTGTTCACATCAGGCCTGCAGAAAAGGTGTAAAAATTTCTTAATTTGAGTACAGTTAAGAACAACTACATCCGATGTTTGATTGTCTTGCATTTCAAGGCTTTGACATGTTTAGAATTTTATAACATAGCAAAATAACCTTGTCCTTCATCTAAATGCAGGCAATGCTTTTAGGAAAAAATAAACTGATGCATTACAGTTCATAAACATGAACACAAACAGCTTAATATAAGACATGGAATGTACCAGTCAAGGTCTTACTTGCTTACATGCAGTTAAAGGGATAGTTCACCCAAAAATGAAAAAAATCATTATTTTTGGGTGAACTATCCATTTAAATATACTTTAATTTCAATAACAACACAGTAAAAACAGTAATATTGTGAAATATTATTATAATTTGAAATAACTTTTCTATTTTAATATATTGGATCATTGAATTTATTCCTGTAATGGCAGAAAAGGATTTTCAGCATCATTACTCAAAGAAATATTTCTTATCATTATTATTATCATCATCAATGCTGAAAAAGTTGTGATGCTTAATATTCTTGTGGAAAACGGGATTCTTTGATGAATAGAAAATTCAAAAGATCAGCATTTATTTGAAACAGAAATCTTGTCTAACATTATAAATGTCTTTACTGTCACTTTTGATCAATTTAATGCATCGTTGCTGAAAAAAAAAAAAATGTTCGGAAAGGTAGTGTACTTAATAGTTACTTTTTTTGTTTACTGACAAATTAATATTTTCACCTCAATTACATTTTGTAGAAAAACACTGTAGAAAATGCAACCCAACCAACCTTCATCCAATAAAAGGGTAGCAGCACTACCTGGTTTACTTTCTAAAAATTTGAGCATCATCTGTTAGAAAATGTCAGAGAAAAATCTTTAGAAAGTGATGCCAAACCTGGCGATGAGGAATTTGGGTCAGTGTAATTCAAGTTATTTTTAAAGTATATAGCTAAACAATGACGTTAACCAGCCCAGTGAATTAATTTATCACAATACCTGTACATTAGTCAGACACAGCCCCTTCCCATCTGCCATAAGAAAAACAGAGAAAACCACAAAATACACCTTCACTAAAACCACAAGGTTTAATAACCCGGAGAAGCATTTCAGCTTTGCGAACATGCGAGGTGGCGACAGGGAAACACCCCTTGTTAATTTCACATTCGTAACTGGCAGGTTATCACAAGCATGAAAAAAAAAAAAAAAAAAAAAAAAAAAAAAGTGTTTTTCGTCGACCTTCTCGAGCTATATATCAAAAGATTAAATGCTGGAGTCTGGTCAACTGAGAAATGATCTTATAAGAGTGAAGACGCCCCCTCACAGCGCACACTGATGCTGCTGCTGCTGCTGCTGCTAAATATTCTGAAGGCTAAAAAAAGAACAGGAGATTAAAAATACCAGGCAGGCACTGCAGCCTCGTCTGGAACAGCTGCAGCACTTGAATACAAACGAGCCTCAGCTTCCCCCGGCATCACATGCACTGCACTCCTCCTCCCCGGGCTCACGGACCAGGCCATACATGCAGCCGCACATCCACACAGAGCCCTGTGCATTTGATGCGGCATTTACTGCAGCTGCATGTCATACAATGGCGAGCTGTTTAGTGAATTAACTGACAAGGATGAAGCTTTAAAATAAAGGGTACACAAGGACCCTGACTGCTAGCTGCCGTCAATAATGGATTTGATTTTGTTATGTTCCACATATACCGCCGCAATCATTGCAGGTTTAACAATTTCAGATGAATTTGTTCGTTAACAGTATAGCACAAGCTACAGTTTACTTTCAAGTCAATTTTTTGTAACAAGTAGGCATTGTTCTTCAACAAGCCTACAACCAAAACTTTGAGAAAAACAAAAGTGCCATCCCTCACTGCCCTTGGATGTTCCCATGTTTGCAGTGTTACGTAATAGCACACCCATCTCCGTCCGCAGACCGGGATCCTCCCTCCTCATTGGATGTCGCAGTAGAGGATTCAAAGTGTCTCCTGGGCCCCCACTCCCAGTAACATGCTTCTTTAAATAGCATGGGGTGCCACGTGCCTCTCTCGACGGCTTTATTTGCTTCACATCAGCAGCGCTGTTCAAAAGGACGGTTTTAAAATGGGCTGCTCTAAAAATAGACTGAGATGCATTTATTTTTCCCTGAGGCAAGATATTTTCAGAAAGGGGGAGAACTATGTGAATGTCTTCTGCGATCGAGTGTGCAGTACAGTAGCGTTACAGCAATTCATAAATATCTATTAATGAAGCATTCATAACAATGTGTAAAAGAGGGGAAAAGCCTTCAATTAGAGGAGAGCAAAGGAATTGCAATCTATACCACATTTCTTGCTCGCATAAATATTCATAATTATGTCACGTCGTTGTGGAGAAATGCGTATGACTGCGTATGTGCAGTACGCACATTCAACTATTTTTTATTCAAATTCTCAGTAAATGACACACATTGTACCATGCAAATTCCTTGGAATAAAGATGAATCACAGACTTTTATAGCAGACATGGATGAGCTGAGTAAAGATACACTTCTTCAGTTTATATTCGTTAAAGAATATTCCAGGATTCAAAGTCAGTCTTTATATCAAGTAAAATTTTCAACTGACTGGTTAATGAAACATATATTGGTCAGTTTTTCAATTAATATAGAGTAGTGTAAAAGCACCAGAGGAGTTGAGAGAGAAAAAAAGGAGGCAGAGGAAGCACTGTGCACACTGTTCCATGAGAAAGAGGAGGGAACAACAATAAAAGAGACAGCTAAACGGAGGGAGATAATATGCAAAACATAGAGACGAGGCACGTGTTATTGAGGGTGCTCTTCATGAGAGATGTAAAGACACACGAGAACTCAAATGTCTAATTGCAGCTCTCATTCAGTCAGCCAATTACATCCAACCACACCTTGAGCCAACAAATGCATTCATTCACAAAACTAGCCAGGACTATGGAAGCTTGTTACCACCATGAAATAAAAAATAAAAAAGGTAATTGCGACTTCTCACAATTCTGACTTTTTTCTCAGAATTGCAAGTTATAAACTCACAATTGCGAGTTTTAAAGTCAGAATCGCATAATGTAAAGTCAAAATTGCGTGATATAAAGTCACAATTCTGAGAAAAAAGTTTATATCTCACAGTTCTGACTTTTCTCACAATTGCGAGTTTGTATCTCACAATTCTGACTTTTTTTCTCAGAATTGCAAGATTTAAGCTCGCAATTACGAGTTAAACAGTCAGAATTGCGAGATATAAAGTCAGAATTGCGCAATATAAAGTCAGAATTGCGCAATATAAAGTCAGAATTGCGAGTTATAAAGTCAGAATTGCGAGTTATAAAGTCAGAATTGCGTGACATAAACTCGCAATTGTGAGATATAAAGTCAGAATTGTGTAATATAGAATCAGATTTGCGTATTATAAAGTCAGAATTGCGAGATTTTCCCCCGGTTTCACAGACAAGGCTTAAGCTAGTCCTAGAAAAAAATGCATGTTTGGGCTTTTTTAAGTCAAAGCAACTTGCTCTGACATATCTTAAAATATGTCAGTGCCATTGTTTTGTCTCAAGATGCACACCAGTTTTTTTTTTTTTTTTTTCTAGTCTACGTTTATAAAAGATACTTAAATGCCCTAATTGAACTAAGGTCTAATCCTGGCTTAGTCTAAACCCTGTCTGTGAAACCAGGCCATAAAGTCGAAATTCTGACTTTTTTTCCTCGCAATTGCCAGTTTATATCATGCAATTCTGACTTTATTCTCAGAATTCCGATAAAAAGATAAAAAGTTGCAATTACCTTCCTTATTATATAGTGGCGAAAACAAGCTTCCAACAGGACAATACCTGGTATGAAGACAATGTTTTTTCTAAGCATATTTGTATATTTCTTATTTTTCTGTCTTGTGTTATACAAGCGTGTCTCCTAAATGCCTTCAAAGGATTCTTTTGAAGAAATTATTTGTTTTAATCCATGCAATTACTAATTAATAACTAATAGGGACTGGCCCTTTCAAGCCTCAAAAAGGATATTAGAATTCTCAAGATTCCTGCACTATATTCAAAGTCTTCTTAATTCATACTACAGCTTTGCATTAGGAACAAGCCAAAACTTAAGTTGTTATTCACTGATAATCTTCCACTTCAGTGAGATAATAACTGCTACAACTGGACCACTGAATCAGTGTATTGAATGAATCAAGCAGTTCTTTGAAAAGATCTGACTTAAATAATAAATGACACAAAGCTATCGTATGGCTTCAGAAGTGAGTTGTGAAGAACAGGCCAAATTTAAGCTGTTATTCACTGAAAATGTTCACATCTTCCCTAGCTCTCCTTGGTGAAAGAGACGTACCAACAACAACTTGAATTTCAATTTGTTTTTCACACAAAGCGAATTCAAATTTGATATATAGCGTACAGGTGGCATGCCCTATCCTACTGGCTTTCATACTTTAACAATATTTGAAAAATATTATTTTAAAATATGCTGATGCTCTTTTGAAGACTAAAAGGGGCATATTTATGAAGACTTAACATTTATTTTGAATGCTTTAAATAAACACCTATATTTTACTAAAGATATGTCATAATTACAGAAGATATTCCAGAAATATTTTAGCCTATGTATGGGGGATATTGGGGTTATATTGGTCTAAAGGCAAAACTAAATGCATTTAAGTATCATTTACAAATACACGAGTGCTTGTCATTGGAGGATCGGCATCTGCCATTTAAACATGGTTTAACAATTAATGACAGACAAAAGAGGCCACTTGATTAGATATCAGCTTAGGTCAAAATCAGAGGAAAGCATGTTGGTGGTGACTGGTCTAAACTGGTCTTAAGGATCATGGACTTTTGGAACTCCACGTACGATAAGCCCATGGTCAAAAGTCAGATGTACCAATAAGGCAAAAAGACTACAATCAGTGTGAGGATCCCTCTACCTCCTTTGCTAAAAAGTCAAAGGCATTATCCATTGGTTAACTCCAGATCCCACCCACACTGGTCACCATCACCTTCATCCCTTTGTCACAGAGTACATGTCAGCTAAGACCCAGAGCCATGAACTAATTTATGACCTTGTCCTTGTGCTTCTATGAGCTTCTGCATCTTTAAAGTCACCATGAAATCAAAATTGACCATTTTTGTTTTTTATGGAATATTGCAGAATTTATTATAAATGATTTATCCGTGCACATATTTTTCAAAAAATTTTGCCACCTTCTTGTAACGACATCTCTTCTCTTCTCTGATGACATTTTTACTGGTGTGAGGGTGGGACAACATTTCACTCACATAGTAAACCACAACCTGTTTTAGTGCTGGGCCGTTTGACCAAAAATCTTTATCATGGTTTTTTTAAGATTCTGGCAGTTTCACGGCATATCACGTTTTTCTTCACTGGACATTAATTATGGCTTATTTTACTGTCAGTAATACAAAGAATGTATGTATGTATATCAGTTCACAAAGCTAACAATTTAGTTTAAAATGTAATCAAAAGAAATTTTAATTATTTAATTTAATAAATAATAATAATAATAATATGTTACTGTGTGCAATTTCTGTAATTTCAGTGAAGACCTTTGATTTTGTGTGTGTTAATAAACAGTATTATATTATTATTATTATTATTATTACTATTATCACTATTAATTGACTCTACTGTACAATAGTAACAGCCTCTATTTTTGTTATTTCAAGTTATACCGAACTTTTATTTTGACAGGGTGTCATGAAGACTTTTGAGTTCCTGTCTGTATATGATACAACAAATGTCGATAGTTTTATCATATTAAATGGTGAAATATTAATGAAGTGACTCTAAGAGCAGCTCTGCAGATGAAGTTCATCTTTTCATGTATTGTGAGACATCAGACACTAAAATCATTGTGAGCGTTTGTGTTGTAGGATATGAAACTGTGGCGTCATTCACACAGACACAGCAGAACATACAGACTTCAGAGTTTAACAGCAGCATTTTTGAGCTTTAATATTCAGAGACACTAGTCCGTATCAATATCTGACTCATTGTACAGCCCTACTTTTGATTTATTCATCCAAAAACGGCCAAATTCTGTGACGTTCCACTTTCCGTAAGTTCTATTTGTGACTGGATTCCGTGATTTCATCCGTGTTTTCTGCATTGCAGAAATTATATGGCTCTACATGGTATTTGCAGTATTAAAGAGAGTTAGTTTTGTGAGTTATTTAATTTTGTGTTATAAAGTTGTTTCCATTAGTGTAGGAAGGGTATGCAGTTAATAGAAGTCCGCTCTACACTCTACATAGCGCTCTTCGTGGCCGTTTAATAGATACAGCAGCTGTTTCAGCTAAGCACCGGTATGGCGGTTTTAAAAAAAAAAATACGTATCGGTCTCGAAATTGAAACCGGTTTACCGCCCAGCACTAACCGTTTTATGCCAACTTTAGGTTACACAATTTATATTCAATATTTTATTCAACAATACCCTATTTTTTCCCCATAAGGATTAAAGAAAAATCTCTATTAAAGTGTTATATAAGCTATGCGATGCGGGTAAAGAGTTTTTTTGTGTGATCTGGCATATGTGGTTTATGAGGACACAAATGTTTTAATGACATGGGTATTACTACGTAAAGATGGTTTATGAGGACAATTCTTGTGTCTTCCTAAACCAATTGGCTTAAAAAAAAAAAAAAAAACATACTAAACTGTGTGGTGTTTTTTTTTTTTTTTTAAATTAAAAAAATGCAGAAAGTTTTCTGTGATTGGTAGGGTTAGGGTTAGTGTAGGAGGATAGAATATACAGTTTGTACAGTATAAAAACCATTATGCCTATGAAGAGTCCCCGCAAACCACATATGCCAGTTTGTGTGTGTGTTTATGTGTGTTTCTCTCGCTTTGATTTTTTTGATTGGTGGAGATTTCTTTGCAGAATCGTGGATAATGTAGTTTTCACCAGGAATCCCATTGTTAACAATTATTTTAAAAAATAAGCTGAAATAATGCAAACTAATGGTTTCAACAAAAGCAGTCGATTAACAAACTCAGTGTTTGTCTGTCTTTAAGTTATTGTTAAAAAAACATCCATTTTCCTATGGAGAAAATAAAAGGTTTTTTTTTCTTCCAGAGCCCATCTGTTGCACTCTATTAGGGGAAGGGATATTCTTATTCTAGAGAAAATTTGATGTGTCATCAAAATTTTGGTCTGGTTTGATCAGAAGATGAATAATTTAAACAGATATAAACTAAACATAAATAGACACAAAATTGAAATTTTGATTTCATGTGGTCTTTACCACACAATATTTATCCAAAAACTAACATTACTGCACTTTACATCGCTCATTAAAGATTGCATTTATGTCTGTATTTCTGTACAGCAATCACTATATTAGGTAAGTGGTTCCTGGAGGGCAAATCAAAAACCATAAAAGGAAAGTTCACCCAAAAAATGTACATTTTGTAATCATTCACTCACCGTCAAGTTGTTCCAAACCTGTATGAGTTTCTTTTTTCTGCTGAACACAAAATATATTTTAAAGAATATTGGTAACCAAACAGTTGACGGTAGACACTGATTTCAATAGTAGGAAAAGTCAATGGCTACCGTCAACTGTCCGATTACCAACATTCTTTAAAATATCTTCTTTTGTGTTCAACAGAAGAAAGAAACTCATACAGGTTTGGAATAACTTGACGGTGAGTGAATGATTACAAAATGTACATTTTTGGGTGAACTATCCCTTTATACTTGTGGTGCCTCCATTCAAGATCTACTCAAATAATAACGAACACAGTGACAGAGCGTTGAAGCCTCAGCCAAAAACCCGGAAACGACAAAGGTGGATAGGTGGATTAGATCAGTGGAAGTCATGTAGAAAAAGTTAGTAAAAGAAAAAATGTTACGCTCCAGCCCTCATCTTGATTGACAAAAAAATGCTGTATAAAGTTCCTGGCAATGAAACCGTCATGTTACCATAATGACAGACAGTAACTAATGGCTGATTGTTGGAGCGGCTTGCTGATTATTGTCAGTGCAGTGTGTGTACCAACCTGCCCATTTCCCGAGTTTGGATGCCCTCATCAAATTTCCATTCCCCACCAACCACACACGAATCCCGTTAAGCAGACTCCACAGAGTGCACACCGACACCCAGGCCACAGTGACAGCACCGATCCAAAACAGTGCATCTGTCAGCAGCTCCATGATAACAGAATCAACGTGCCTCGGTGTCTCACACACGTAAAATCACAACTGTTTTCACTGATTCTGCTACAAATACAAATTACCGGGATGGTACACGCTGTCGGCTCGTTAATGTGCAGGATTCAAGCAGCACATCCGCTTCCGTGTTGATTACGTTAATCTGCCGACTGCTTTCTGATTGGATAGAAGTTCTGTTCGTCCACTCATCGGTGCGTCACCGCCCACTACCTCATGCCTATCCGGAGAGAAAGGCTGAAGGGTCAAGGTATGAATAAAACATCGTTAGAACATTTTAAATTATTTAATTATTATATTAAAATAATTTAAATTGTTTTGTCGGAATCATACGTTGCCGCGGGAAAGATTAAATACATAGTTATACGTAGATAAATACAAAGATAAATACTGTGAGAATTCGTGTCAAGAGTCAGTCACTTGTTGTTCAGGAAAATAAAAATAAAAAAACACTAACAAATAATTATGGAAGCAGGCTTAACAAAAGTTTTAATACATTATTTAGTCAGTGCTTTTTATTATAGCCTATTTTATTGTGCAAAACATGACATCTAAACTGAAAATATACCAGTGCCCTTTGATTAACTGCATGATTCAAATATAAGTGTAAATCTTGGTCCTGCAAGGGATGAAGACTATATTATGTACTAAAGCTGCAGTATATCAAATGCATAAAGCAAGCTATTGTGAGTTTGAGTTTAAGGCTAACAACAATTAGGGTAGAACTTTATTTTACAGTCCTGTTTCCCATGTACATACTATGTAAATATTATAGTAATTACAACAACTAGGTACTAACCCTGAACCTATCCTTAAACCTAACCTTAACCTTAAGTACACTGTAAGTACACATAAGTGCACGTGCTGTAAAATAAAGTGCATACACAATTAGCTTCAAAGCAACTGCCAAAGTAACATATATGTTTAATGGAAGAAACAAACAAAAAAAAGCTAATATGTTTTTAATGTGATATTTAACACAATTACCGTACCACTTTATTTCGATGGTTCACTTTAGACATTCTACTAACTGTAAGTAACTTTTCAACTACGTGTCAACTAACTCTGATTAGTAGACTAACCCGAACCCTAACACCTAACCCCAACCTAAGTCTACTAACAGTCTACTAATATTCTAATGAGAGTTCATTGACAATGTAGTTGAAAAGTTATTTATAGTTAGTAGAATGTCTAAACTGGACCATCGAAATAAAGTGTAACCCAGATTACATATTTCATGCAAATATTATAAACATCTTCTAAGCTATAGAAGATATAAGTGCTCAACTGTTCTCTGTTGTTATTTTTAATATGCTTATTTGCTTAAATTTAACATATGCTTTATCTACTATACGTACTTGTACTTCTATATATAATTTCTGTCTGTTTCTCACTTGTTTTGTCTTGGTTTTTATTTTCTCAGCCACAATGTCTAAAATAAACTTTTTTTTTTTTTCAGAATGCTTAATGCGAAGCATACGTGAGTTCAAAGTATTTACGTTTTTCTTTTCACAATGCATCTTGATTTTCACATTACTGCCAGATTTGTTTTTGATGTAGCTATTACTCATCATTCAGCACAAAAAAAAAAAAAAAAAAATTGTAAAATGTATAAAAAGTAAGTGCAAACAATAAAAGACAATAAGAAAACTGATTAAGATGTAATGAGTGGGCAGGTTAAGGCACTGGACAACCAGAGAGTTATAACAAAAGACATTGATAAATGTTTGACTCTTTATATCTAAAAGGAAAGACAATAGAAAATTAATCTCAGATCCTTGAAAGTGGACACACACACCTAAAACACACATTTAAATCGGAACACATTATAGACATTTATTAAATGAAATTAAAGACAATTATTATTACTACAGACTAAGCTTAACCCAAGCACTAAACATTTTTTAAATAAAAGAAAACATTGATTGCTTTATTTTTGAACAACTGTAAATCTTTTAGGGCATACACACCATGTTTAGCAAACTTCAGGGATTTTCAGCAATTTTGTCCTTAGGGTTTAGGTACAAAATTCACACACAGACTGTGCAGATGGTTTCTACAATGCTTTTGGGAAACGCAGGCCAAATCAATGTGAAGTTTGAACATTTTGATGATCCGAAATCAGCATATAATGGGAAAAAATGTTTCTCATGTGTCTGATATTTAGGTGCTTATATAGGACAACTTGTTTGACATTTTATAAATGCCTGCATTGAATGTTCTGGTTAAGCCTTAATTTTCAATACGCCACAGTCAAAACTGGGTCATATAAATGAGTCTGGCTATTATTAAAAAAAATGTTTGGTTTGTATTGGCAAACCTGACTCCATATATTGCATGCCAGACAGAAAGGCACATTTATGACCACATTTAGTCTGTTAACATTGTTCTATGACTTTTAAGAGCCTTAATTTAAACATACAGACATTAAAATGATGAGTAAAAGTATATTCACAGTATTACACACAAAATGGAGAGTAATTATTTATAAGCAAAACGTTGGAAGCCTGACATTTCCATTTTTTCAGATTATTTGATTTGGATTGTCTGGTGGGAATGACAGCCAAAATATTTTTTTATACATAAAGATCAGTTAGTCTCAGTGTGTGTGTGTGTGTGTGTGTGTGTGTGCTTGTTTATATGATTTATGAGGACACAAATTTGTATAATGACATGGGTACACTGGTATTACAATGTAAACATGGTTTATGAGGACATTTCCTGAGTCCACGTAATTAAATAATGGTTTAAATAACATAGTAAACAATGTTTTATTAAAAATAAGAATGCATGAAGTTTTCTGTGATGGGTAGGTTTAGGGTAAGGGGATAGAATATACAGTTTGTACAGTATAAAAACCATTACGCCTATGGAATGTCCTCATAATGATATGGTGCACCATCGTGTGTATGTGTGTTTAATCTGTCAAATTCCCTACAACCTCACAGATTTTGTTTGCTTTACAGCAATTTTTATAGAGGAGTGATATCAACAAATCTATATAATTTTAAATTATTTTAATAGTAAAAAAAAAAGGATAATGAAATAACAAGCATAAATGATCAAGCCCTTTAAGAAACTTTAAATTGAAAACAGACATAGCAAATGTTTTCAGAATCTGTAACTTTTTTCTTTATTATTTTTTCTTCGAGTCCTCAGATGTCTATATACAATATTGTAAGGTGCATAATGCTGCAGTTGTTTAATGCAACTACATCCAAGGGTGGTATTTTGAATGTTATGTCATGTGGAACCAGGGATATTAGATAACGAAATACGAAATATCGAAATAGCTTTAACATCAAACTATAAAGTGGCAAGGGAAGATTTAGATTTTTAGATTTAGATTTCAGTGCCTCCTTAAAAGAAGCTACAGGTAAAATTTAATTTTAAAGACCCCAAATCTCTTCATTACCAGGTTACAACCATTCAAGATCAGTATTATTTGTAAGTGCAGTAGCTCTGAAAATATTTGATTTATAATTTAGAATATCAAAATCTATAAAATGCCAGACAGAAACAACTGTTGTGTCCTTTTGCTCCCATTTAGGATTGAAACTGCAACCACAGTGTTTGATTGTGCAAATGAGATTTAAATATTTGCAATATAGTGTGATATTTTTGTATGCTTATCATTGTTTAGTATGTATAGGTCCGATTTAGGAAGAGTTACAGGTTTACTGAGGAGTTTAGTGTACAGCCTGCATATTTCAAGCATGCAGTGAACAAAAAAAAATCTAATGTAAGATCTGTATTTCACATATATGAAGAAATCATTAAGGAGATCTCTAAGTGGCACATGAGAAAAGAATGCAGCCAGTCTTATTATTGTTGGCAGGTGCATTCAGAATTTATTAATCCTAAAAAATGCTTAATTTTAAAACACTTGAACTGTTTAATGTAAGTTTGCAATATCTTAAATGACCATGATGTGTAACAGTGAACTTGTCACGATGTCAAGAGCAAAGAAAAAGGCACTGTATAAGGTGATGTCTGGTCTAGAAAAATTGTCATCTTCATCCTATATTTAAATATTATTAAAAATTTGTTAAAGATTTTGTAAGCATATTGCGTAGTTGTGCTTGGACTCAGTTGTTTTATTTGTGATGACGCATGAAACATGCCAAATTGTGCGGACATATTTTTTGGCCTGGCTGTCATACAAAGAAATTATAAACACATGCAAAAACAAGAGAGAACCAATGAAATTTTAATAACTGATTATGTTGTATAGTCAGTGTATGCTTTTTCCTGTGAGCTTTTTGTTTTTCTATGCATTTTTTTGCATATATATATATATGTGTGTGTGTGTGTGTGTGTGTGTGTGTGTGTGTGTACAAACTTTTATGTTAGAAGCGATTAATCGCGATTAATCACAATTAATCGATTGCCAGCACTAATTAAAATGTAATATAAAATATTTTCCTCATATTTTTCTGGTTTAATTGAGCTTGTACGGTCATTAAAAACAAATATCCCCTCCAGACATTACTTTTAGCCACTACTGTATATCAAGCATGTCCATTAAAATGTAACAAAATGTGTACTCAAGTCATTTTATTTTGAGAATTCATATCTTTTTTTTTTTTTTTGTTTTTTTTTTAATAAATCCAGCTTAATCTGAATCACACTTTAAGGCAAATAGTGGGAAAAATCACATTGTGGTTTGATATGCAATACTATATGCAACAATAATCTTCTTTGTATATGTTTTGGGGGTAAAAAAAGTATCTCTTGTTTAAACAAGATCAAATATCTTCAAAATCATCTTACAATGATGTAGTCTGACACACACATATTTTCCAGGAATCAGGATTGCTCAACACCCTGATTCATCAGTAACATCCACACCTCAGCCTGCTTAAAATAATGAAACTGCAAGATTAAACAATGTGTTAAGCCATACAAAAAATGTTCGAGGCAGTCTGTACCTATAGGAGATGAGTGTACAGATGCTGGGTTACGTCAACCTACGGTTAAGCAAGCTTTCAGAACAAGGTATTCGCTTCGCTTTTGACTGAAATGCTTGATGCAAAGACTATAGCTGGAATAGAAAATAAAAACACAAATGAAAACATGAAAATAAACAAACTACTGTCTAAATAGCATCTACCATATTAGAAAATGTTTATGTAGTTTTTTAAATAAATTATTTATGTTCCTATGTAAAACAAATATGTGGAAATAAATAGAGCTCAGTATAAAGGCATTATTCACCCAAACATGCGTGTGGTGCAAAAGACTGTAAATTTGTATGGATCAAGGCTTTATACATCGTATTCATTTTAAATATATTGTTTTATTAATATTACATGAATAATAATTTACTTTGCAGATTTTATCATTAGATTTTACAGCTCTAACAATAGAAAGGCAAATGCGATACGCACTGATGCACAGACAACTGAAACGTTGCATCTGAAATTAAAAAAATCTTTTGCAAAACACTCTGAAAGACTTGATCATTTATAGTGGTTCACATCTGTTTAGAGAAATGTGTTTAGCTGGGCTGGATATCACAACATGAGAATCGTCTGGGCTTTTAACCTTATGCGTGGTGTGTTTACCAAAACAAACCAATCAGTTTGACTGTCTAGATATTTTACCACACTGCAAAAATGAATGAGAATGAAAACATCACTTGTAGCTGTAAACATTTATTTTCTCATTGATGAATTAATACAAAATAACAATCCACTGTTTGTACATGTGATTTAGAGTGGTTACGATATGAGCGCATCACCTCTTAAACTGAGTCAGAGGACGGGAGTCAACCTCACGTCATATTTTAGTTAAAAGCATAAAAAGGAACAATTCCAAAAGCTTACAGATCTGTAATTCTGAACATTCAAACTAAATATGCAATCAGTGCACCTGGTTCCAATCTACAGCATTGTAAAAAGAAGACAAACAAAAAAACAATCCATAAATGCTACATAGTTGGTGCAGTAGCTATAAAATCAATGACATAATAACAAGCATTTGAGAAAACACACACAAATGTCATTATTTACGTGCCTGGCATCTGTTATTTAGGCATGGGCTCTCCTGATCTGTTGATTCGGATTCCCATCCCTCTCTCTCTCCCTCTCTCTCTCTGTCTGTGTGTGTGTGTGTGTGTGTGTGTGTGTGTGTGTGTGTCTGTCTGCTTCTCTCTGTTTTAGCTCAGACCTTGGAGCTGGAATAACCTGTACACAAATTAACATGCATTGTTGTTATACATTAGTTTTATTTAAAATGCCTTACTTTACAAGACAACGTGAATTGCTTTAATCGTTTCTGCTTGATTAGAGGACGGGACTAGAAAAAGAAATGGAACAAGAACGTGAGGAAACCTGAACAAAAATTTGTCATAAACTACTCTGGAGTAAAAAACAAACAAACAAAAAAGTTTTTGTTAGGACATTTCTGTTGACTATGACAAGTAGAGACCAGAGAAAAATTAAGGAAAGTGCTGTTTCACCTACACACGCATACACACTTATGACTCATGAATTTGTATATATCAAATAATTCTTTTTATTTTTTGAAAACCACATAATGTTGACACCCAGTCAAATACTCCATTTTACTGTAATCGTAAATCTACACTGTAAAAAAAAAACTGTTGGTTTAACTTAAAAAAGTAAGTTATCTGGTTGCCTTAAAATTTTGAGTTCATTGAAATTAAAAAATTTGAGTTAATACAATGAAGGCGATTGGTTTAATCAACGGTGTCTTTGATCCTTCAAACTAAACAACGTCAAGCATTACATTGCATGTTTTGAAACAATAAAACAAATATTCTCACAAACAATGTCACCTATTATCCAGTATTTTCAAAATGCATAATCATATCTCAAAGAATAATGGAGGAGGACATGCAGCATAAAACTTAAAAACTTCTCTTTAAAACTTAATGATACTGTTGTGGTTAACTGCTTTTTCAGTAATGCATTTACATGCTTACAGCACTGCTACAGCACACCTATTGTTTTGCGTCTTTACAGTAGCACATTATATTATCAGAAACTGTGCTCAAGTCTCATACCATGCCATGATGATGATGATCTTTTTTTTCTTAAAAGTTAATTAAGAGAGTGTATACACTGTGCTGCCTGATGAAGTGTGGATGTTAAGAAGTTTGAGTGGATTATGAAGGCTCCCTTATGAAGATTAGTTTACCTTATCTTGTATGCAATTAATCTGTCTATAACGAGGTAAGTGTGAACAAGCCTTATGTCATTTTTGAGCACAGGTAAGGGCACGTGACACTAGTAGCCTAACGTTTTGATTCTAAGCAAACATTTTAACATATAGTGAGCACCTAACACGTGTTATAGCAAGGAGTTATTCAAGGATCGGTCCGTCCATCCAACGTTCACTGTTGACTAGCCTATATTTCCATGTAAACTCATTGGAGTGCCACGAGTCGTGTTTAGAAATTGTATGGTAACTCTGCAAACACACTTGATGTTCCACGAGCTGTATGCAACAGCACCTGCGCGCGCGTCAGCTGCGTCCCTGCAAAACTCCAAATAAGATGTCACGATCCAGATGTAATATTCTTTTTATTGCATTTGTGCTTTAATTCAGTTGTTTATTCACATGATAAAACCGTCAAGCATCGCATCGTTTATATTAGTTATAGTAGGCATGCAGTCCCCAACCCTTATTTTGTTTTAAATTCAGAATTAAATCACATGTTAAATTGATAAGGCGCGGTTGGAGTCACTTGATACTGAAAGGGTGTGCCAGAAGGAAAATAGTATTTTTTTCCCCCAGTAAAAAATAAATTAATAAATAAAAATCACATAATAACTCATGAGAATTGCAGCGTGTGCCATTCTGGCAATGAGTATGATGATAGTCCAAGAGGAGCAGAAGTAAGAGAGAGCTTTCTTGTATTATTCGCTGTGTGTGCCCTCCGCAAATGCTTTTTGGGGTAAGGGCTTCCCATTAATAGTTGAGAACAGCAAGCCCAGACCGCAAAAAGATTCGTGAAAGACTTTTCCATACGCTTTGAATGTGGCATCTGAGTTGCAGGCTCGGTCCATAATTACTGACAGTCCATGTTGTTGTAGCCAATGGCCGGACCGTGTGCAGTAGACTCCAATTCTACACATTCGCGGAGAAATGCACAGAATCCGCTCTAGTGTACGACTCCCTTTCCATCCGAGCCCGTGCACCGTCATTTTATCCGTGCTCTGATGCCGTTCCTATGGCCATACTGTACATATTCTCCTGTTCGTGATGTGGTTAAGCAAAAAGCTGATCTACTCCTGTCAGTCGATAGATCTGTTGAAGGAGGGGAATTACTGCGCTCCAGCTCACAGTAAATAGAGAGCAGTGAAGGATTTCATTGGAGCATACGAAAACTCGTCATTCGACCAATCCGTGCTCTTCTCACACAGGGACCCCCCTTTTTGAAAAAAGGAAAAATATAGAAAACTAATTCTCCACCGGTGTGCGAAATGCATTTAATAAATTTGCTTCATTGTTGCAAAGCGCGTTTTCTTAATCCGAATGTGTCATCCTGTCGTTCCCATCACAAATCTGATAATAGAAGTGTTATGTTATACAGGTTTCGGTTGTTTACCGGGTGTTAATCTAAGAGTATTAACTCAAAGCATCTGGAATGATCCATTCAAATACAAAATGCATCTATCCATATCAAATAATAAGCACCACCACCGCCGAGAAATATCAAAATGATAGCTGGACACTTACCACAAGTTCCTCAAGATCCTTGTGTACTATAGGTCTGTAGTCACCAAAGCTTCCTCCTTTCCTTGTCTCATAAAATAATGAACATCATTCTCTGAGTCTGGCTATATTTGGATACCCCACACATCTCACGCACGCACGCACACACACACACACACAAAACCATAAAATAACCTCATCCTCACAAGCACGAGCACACATGCACACGCACAGTCGCACACATAAACTCTCTAACCAGAGAGCTCAAAGTCGCTTTTCTCTGAATGTGAAGAATTGCCTCCGGATTCCAAGGTCAGGACTGAAAGTGACAGGGGAGAACAGCGAGATCCTAACATTTAAGTCCAGTCTTAACAGATAGCGCTATCGTGGAGACATGATGAGGTTGTGGTTTCATTTGTGGAAGTTTCCAGTCAGTCACGATTCCCTCCATCTGTCTCCGGCACCCAGCGCTTTGCCCCTACTGACGCAGCCGACGCGCATTACTCACTTTAGCAGTCACGACTCGCCAATCTGTGCTGTTTCCGATTAAACCGCACGCCAAAAATGAATTACCATGGAGCGCTGGGCTCTTACCCACTTCATACGTTTGGCAAATGTAAAGAATTGGTTGGGCTTTGATGAACATAAACCATGTTTACATGTTTACTCTGACGAGCTGGATTTACAAAGACCACGCATTTGGTCTATAAACAAATCGGATTGTTTACAAATCAGCGTTGCTAGATTTGATGCTTTGGCTACTACACAAATCACTGAGGGTTTTTCCTAAAAATAAAATAAAATAAAAAAAAGTGTCACCATTGACGTGATCTTGAGGTGCCATGGTTTATCAGCTTGGTCATACTTAAACCAGCTAAGACCAGCAAACAATTTTAGGCTGGTTTAGGATGGTGTTTTCAGCAGGGTTACCAGACTAACCTCAGGATCCCAGTGCAGGAATGAATTATTAAACGTATGTGAAATTCTGAATTATTGAGGAAATGGTCAGATGCACAAAAGCAGTCTTCAGTGTGTGGAGGCTGTAAAGACCAGAAAACGCACTGCCACATACAACAATTTCCACATGACGGAGGTAATGAAAGATTTTACTCATCGATAAAGGTCTAAAATGAATCGTCTTTCAGACGTTTCTGTAATGACTGGATCTACTGGACACTAGCTGCAGCATTGTGACTGAAATTTCAGCACCACTCGTAGCGGACAGCTCCTATGCGTTATAGAGGCTTCATCATGTGATATCGGCCACGAATGATGATAATAATGAAATTTATTGTTATTCAGAGAGCTCAATCAACCTTTGTTTTGAGTTTTCGTTATTAAAGCAAGCTTCAATGAGATCTCCCTCCATCTCCAAATCTCCAACCTCCATTCAGTGAATGCAGACAGGGTGATTCCCTGACTTCGACATGATGCTGAATTAAGTGACCATATACAGAACCGTCTATATATATATATATATATATATATATATATATATGGAGGTCACCAGGAGAGCGAGAAGTCTCGCCGGTGGAGGGAGCCCTCGATGAGAGAAATACACGTGTCAGTACTGAATGAAACGTTCAATAACACACGGAAATATCTCAAGGACACAACGAGAGTACATAACGTGCCGCCCTGGTGTGTTTTTATGCCTCAAAACGAAGGCTGCATATGAGGGTGATACCCCTGTCTATTTCTGGATCAAGCTGTTACTATTTTTAGAGCACTTGGAGAAAAAAGCACTCACAAATGCTCCTCAGAGGAATTGTACGTGATCACCGTGACATGCGCGTTCACATCTACTCTCTAACGCGGTTTGCGTAAAGGATCGTGACGCTCGGTTATGGAGATATGGCATCCTTTAGAAATGACTAGTCGTGATTTCTGCTTTTATTCGAATTGATGCGGATTCTTTTCTCTTTTTTGACAGAACTGATTTGAGCCACTGTTACGCCCCAATTAACTGCATCAAAACGGTACAATAACAGTACAAGTATAGCTCATAAATACAATTATGTTTGTATATGTATGTATGGAAAATGAGTATTTTCCGTTTCCTCCTCTATTCAAAGCTGCGTCAGTTGCATTGACGTCACGTTCATATTCTCCTCCTTTGGCCGATGCCTTAATGAAAGACATTACTGCTGGATTCAGTGGCTGTTTGGTCGTTTAAGGCGATAGTACGATAAATGTTTGAGGCAAAAATGTAAACATTATTTATACCAGGGGTTTTTACACACGCAAGCTCATCGCACCAACCCCTTTACACGCCAATACTGTCAGGGCACGAGGAAGAATTAAACTCTTTCTTGAAAACAGAAGGACCAAGAAAAAAAACGACTGTTTCTAATCTTAACTCACTCAAAGTCGCGTAGTGCAAACCAGATACGTGCAATAAAACGTGACACAATACGGTTGTGCCAATGGCTGATAGTAATGATGATAATGCAAAGACAAACAGACGTTGCCAGTAAAATCCAGCTCTGGATCTGAGGCCTTATGCAAGTCCTAAACTACGTCCATCTGATCATGATTGTGCCACAAGAAGCCACAATTATCATAAAACGGCATCCATTCAAACACAATCAACTGCAAGTTCTAAAATGGATACCAATTTGTAATAGCTATCAATAGTTGAAGGCTGGTCTGGGTGCACTACTTGCAATATTTGAGGCCGCAGCCCAGAGTTTACTCAGTCCTTGCAAAAACGAACAACGCAACACGCAAAACGATAGTCAGCCCATATATTTAAAAAAATGCAGGGTAATGATTTGCAAGGTGATCACTGGTGACAAAACCTATAAAAATACGTATTCCATAGTTGCATTGTGTTTGCATCAATAGACTTGTTGCTATTTCGTGTCAAATGTAGTCCGACGAACGCGCTCGCACTGTAGTCGTGTAGTCGCTGTCCGTGGTGCTGAACCCGCGGTCCGCTCATTTCAGCTGAGAGAGCAGAGATTCTTACCCTTCTTTGTTCTTACTGGGTGCAGGACAGAGTTGGGGCGGTCTAGACATTCCAGGTTACATATTCAGTGACTTAAGTTGTAGCAGATGAGGAACATGGGAACCATTTTCAATACTGTAGCAAACCAAGGTGAAGGAGTAAAAAATGAACACAACTGACTTGAAAAAAACTTGTTTCATATTGCATCCGTTTGTTTGCTCCTTTTAAAACGTAAGTTCGGACTCTAAAAGAGTACCGGAGATATTAGTGCGATTCATACGTTACAACAGCGCGAATCGTGACCACTCGGCAACAACGAGAACAACACATCGCAGTAGTGAATTTAAAGTTGTGAAAGAGCCGCATAATATCAAGAACGAATAATCTGCTACTATTATAACACTCTGCCAAGTATAACGATGAATAAAAAGTTATTAGAAAGACTGAAGCGTGGGTCTCTAAGTGGCACGGTTATTCTCTGTAATCCTGAACACACTCTCGATCTAGTTTTGATTTGGGCTATTTATACTCCAAATGCCTGTAAAATCCAACCACAAGCAATCAAACTCTGTAGAGTTATCGCCTAGTTCAATTCCTGATCACTTCAAAAACCCATCAGAAGTCAATATAAACCCCGCCAAAGTTCAGAATGAGTTCAGAACTGAAACGGGAAGAAATCAAATATCACTCACCGTATGCATGTTCTCGGTCATCGAGGTGAAAAGTGATGTTCACATAGGGTTCTGAGAGCAATCTAGACTATACAGAGTACACAGAGGTGCGCGTGCATTTGGACCATAGTGCTCACTGCATGAGCTCACGCGCTTTTTTTGAATGAAGAGAAATACCATGAGAAATTATCAGCGTTCCCAGTGTATTTAGGGGTGGGGGTGCTGAACTTGATAATTGAGGAGTTAAAGGAGGGCTGGCATCCCACAAACTTGTTTTGCTTAGACAGAACACGATGTTCTGGGTACATCTTCACATTCAAGGTAAGAATTTACGTAGTTTTGGTAACAAAATATATCGTTTTACCCCGAGTTTGTGTAATAAAGCACATTGTATGTTTTTTTTTAAAACGTGCTTTCTCATTCTTTATATTCAGTTACTTTATATACATACTCTGAATGCTTAATTTAATGGACACCAGGGCTTCTTAGATACAGCAGTGTCATTTCTGTTGGTGGAGAGCACAGCTTTCCCCGCCACCAGCCTATCACTGAGCTATTGACCCGCATTGACGTCATTGCGTCATTAGGTTTCCCTGGGAAACGCAGAAATTCAAAAATAGTATCAAATTAATTCAGCTGACAAAGAGAGGGGGCGGGGCTCTGGGTAAAATGGATTTGATGGGGATAGGTAGGTGGGGGCTCTCCTATAAGTGTGGCACTCAACTAGACTCGGTGTTACTACTGAAGTGTCAAGAAAAATCTATTGAGGGGTAAGTCCAACTGCCAGTGTGAGGCTGGTAGCATTTTTCAGTAGCTTAAATAGTGTGTACATGTATTGGGTATCATGATTAGCCTACATCTTGAGCTAGTATTAAGCACCTATTTATTTGATTACTGAGAAGAGTGTGTATATTACAACCTTTTTACAATTAACTGCTAATTTTAAATTGATATTATTGATATTTTCAATAGCAATTCTTTACCATGGATGAACATAAGATGAATTTTTTTTTTTTAAAGTGGTTAATAGTACATTACACCTTATAGTAAGCAACAAATATAACCTATGTACGTCTGTATGTTTATTGTCATGGCATGTTTTTATGTATTGAATGTCATGAGGCTTCACAGCCACCTCGTGGTCAAACTCAGGATAGCATAAAGTATAGCATCTACCTCTGCAGCCAATGTTAAAATTTGCCTGCACTCATATTAAAAAGTCAAAAAATATTTACAACATATCCATCCTGCATCCTAACTACCACTTTTTTATTCATTTTAAGTTAGAATTTTTCATGGGGGTTGATTTGGTGAAACATATTATAATGTGACCCATTCACGAGGTTGTTGGGGCAAACGCTATACAAGAGACACACTAGCATGAATGATATTCTTTTATGCTTAACAATACTGAACGTGTGATTCAAGTTTAATTTAGTTAAATAATCAGAAAACAATCATAAACATGTCTTTAAAAACCTCATGTCCATTTCCAATTTAATTTCTGAGGAACTTATGCTTTCACATAGACTATGGACATACACAAAAAAAAGTTTATCTTGACTTTATAAGTATTATATAAAGAACAAGATCAAATCTTAAGAGTCAACAGCTTAGCTGTGAAAAGTGATTGGAAGTGTATTTTAGAACTTTGAGCAAAATCCCCTTATTGAAGGTCCCTTTTAAAAAATGTACAATAAATATATTGTTAAAAACACAAACCGCATTGTTATTGATCTTTTGCTTAGTTTAAATATTTGCAGTGGCTCTATCTTCAGCCTGAACGCTAAGGATTTATTTCATGTCAGCTATAACAGTAGTTCGAAAGCAGTACAGTAAACGATTAGGGTAAACTCTCCTCTCCACGTTTGCAGTAGTGAATGTTTTTAGCTAATTAAAAGCAACAGGAGGACATACAAGATGCTTCAGCCTGCTTTGATGGCAGATACAAGGAAATCATCTGAGCATACAAGCCTAGATAACAGCAAAATGGCCTGAACTGTTACCATTAGCAATAACTAAATGGATGTGTAAAAGAAAGGATTATAGTGTTTCTTTTAACAATCTGTATTCTGAAAAACATTTTAAGACACCCTTTATACACCTAGCAGCTATTGCTGAGAGAGGGACATATGGATATGGTGGGACTAAAAGATTCATTGTATTATTGGTGTTATTGCAAAAACAAAAAAACATAAGCATTCAAATACAGTCCGGCACATTCAATGTCAAGCACGCTGAATCTCGACCGCAGCAAAAATATCCCTTTATAGGAATATCAAGATGTTTTATAAAAAATAAACAACCCATAAGCCATAAAACAACATCATAAAATTTTCTTAAAGATCGGGAAAAAAAATAACCGTTTTCATTGCTCAATTGAAAGCCAACCTTATAGACAGTAATGATATGGTTCATATTTATGAAATTAAGACAACAAATAGACAAACACTCTGTTCCTCACCGATAGCTAAGATTAAGGAGCATGTTCAAGTTATATGTGTGTGTGTGCGTGTTGTGTTTTCAGGGAGCTCGCCGGTCCCTCTTGGAGAGGAGGTAGCACTGGATGGTACGCAGACGGTCTTTGGCTGGCCCAAATTCTGGCTGGAGTTTTAGAGTCGACTCATACCAATTCATGGCCTTCTCAAACTCCTCCTATGAAGATATCATTTAAGTATTTATTAAATACAGTCATCATTTAACATCAATAAATAATGATACGTCTCAAAAATAAAAATAAAATAAAATCACTGACCATAGCTATATAGACGTTTGCCAGAGTAAAATGATTAACAACAAAGTGAGGAGCAATTTCCACTGCCATGCGCGCCACAGTCAGGGCGTCCTCCCATAGTCTCGCATTTTGGAAGATGTTGGCAAGGCTGATGAGAGGCACATCCTAACAGAACAGGAATAAATATTTATGTCATACAGTAACGTTTGCTCCTGTACAAGCCAACCAATGAAGAAAAACTTTCTGTGACTGTAAAGGCCCCGATATACTCACGGCAAAGTTCTTTATCGTTTTCACTCGGGTGTAAAAAGAAGTTTGAAATACCTTTGCAGCGATATACTTTTAGCGAACATCCCAACGCCACCCACACTGCTGAGAGTGTTGTTTCGATAAATTTGTAAATATGTGCTGCACGCTTTCCTCTCAATAATAAAATAAACAGAACAAAATAACAGAAGCGAGAAAACGACAGTTAAGAAAGCATCTGATCATAGTGATGTGGATATGCTTGCACAAGCTGCGTAATTCAGCACTCAAGACACGTCATGTTTATTATGTAATACATTATAGATTGCTTAAAATCAAGCTGCTTTACAATATTAAACATGAAAAAACAGTGTCATGGTCTCTCAAGTAAAATTTCTACTTCAATTCCTACTATACAGAAGCTCTCCAGTGTTTTCATGTTTTTACTCACGGTCTGACCTCAACAGACTGAACAGAATATGAACTGGAATGGTTCCACTTCAAAGACGGTGAAGCCACAGAGCACACCAACCTATTACATAATTGCCATGGATCAATGGTAGTTCGAAGGTGTTTACCTGTGGGAGCAAAACTTTCTGGAAAGTTCACTTTGAAGGAACTTCGTTTTGGCCTGATTTTGTTCAAAATTTACGTCACCAGTTCATTCTTCGATTTTGCTTAAAGTATGTCGGGGCCTTAATAGAAAGAGAGTGAGCAGAACCTTCATGTGGTGAGGAGCGTAATTCAGAGCCTGGCGGAGGCAGTCGATGGCTCTCTTTCCCTGACCTTTCACCCTCCAGTACAATGCTGCCATGCTGGACAGAACCCAGGACGTCTGATTCTATTGAATATACAAACACCCAGATTATGAAATATAACAAAATCTATCACTCTTTTTCCACTGATAAACTTTCCATTGAGTTCTTCTTAGTTTGATATAAAAACAGTCATAAAGTATGTTTACATGCACCATTATAATTGAGCAACTGTGGGTTTTTGCCTAGTTGGGCTACAGTCCTGTCTGTCCGTCTTAGTATACACAAAGCCAATTTGTGTCCGATTAAACGGTATACATAATGGATAAAGCCGAGCTACGATCACATTATCTACACTACTGTTCAGAAGTTTGGGGTCAGTAAGATTTTCTTTTTTGAAAGAAATTAATATTTCTAATCAGCAAGGATGCATGAAATTGATCAAAAGTGACAGTAAAGACATTTATAATGTTACAAAACTTTTCTATTTTGAATAAGGACTGTTTCTTGAATCAGCATATTAGAATGATTTCTGAAGCATCATGTGACACTAAAGACTGGAGTAATGATGCTGAAAATTCAGCTTTGCCATCACAGGAATAAATTACATTTTAGAATTTAGAAAAATAGAAAATCATTTTAAATTGTAGTAATAATTCACAATATTACTGATTTTACTGTATTTTTGAACAAATGAATGCAGCCTTGCTGACTTCTTTCAAAAACATTAAACAATCTTACCGACCTCAAACTTTAGGACGACAGGTCTGTTAGTTCGACTTTGCAAAAACCAGACTGGTACAATTTCATTTCAACTAAAGCATTTACATGACATTATAAAAAGACAAATTGTTTTAATCTGACTGCAGGCAACTATTAAGATGCATGTGACTGCACTTGTAGTTACATTCCCACAACAGACAACACACAGTGTCATACCTTTTCCAACACTTTAGCAATACGTGTTCCCACTTGTTCAAAAGACAGTGAGGGAAATTTATCTTTTCCCAGATTCTGCAACACCTGTGATAGATCAACAAAATAAGACAGCCATCCACAAACACCAGAACATTTCAGATCAGCAGAATCAGTCACGGATGTAAATAGGAGGGGGAAAAAAGCACCTCTTTGAGCTGACTCTCTCCAGTGTAGTGAATGCCTCCGCGGTTGGCCACCCCGCTCAGGTGGTCCAGTGTGTGCATACTGGCAGGGAGGTTGGCATTACACACTGGCTCCACCGCAGGTTCCTGAAGTGGAGTGGCAAAGTCTATATGCTCTGTGATACTGTGAGGAGTTCAGAATCATAGGTTAGCAGAAAAAAGCAAAAATATGACAGTATCCCAATTGTGTTTTAAGAGTAGAGAATGATCCTAGGAATGATATCCTACTCTATGTTCTTGGCAGACACAGCCAGCCAGGTACTAGCCACAGTTGTGAGGTCCACACGACGTGTGCGCTGACATTCCTCAGGACCGGGCCAACCCAGACTGCTGTAGTCCTTCCATCGCTCTATAAACACAAAACATCATGTTGTCACAATGACTTTTGCAGCTACAGTAATAGCAGAATCACCTCTGTGTCAGTGTTCCTATCGTTAACTAAAACTACTCAAATCATTTTTGTTAACTCAAATAAAGCTGAATAAAATAAAATATAAATATAAGA
The DNA here is from genome assembly GCF_019924925.1 of Ctenopharyngodon idella. Lineage (NCBI taxonomy): Eukaryota > Metazoa > Chordata > Actinopteri > Cypriniformes > Xenocyprididae > Ctenopharyngodon > Ctenopharyngodon idella. The sequence continues at coordinate 19,193,478 of NC_067226.1, forward strand.
TGAAAATCTTATAAAGGGTTAGTTCACCCAAAAATGTAATTTCTGTCATTAGGTACTCACTCTCATGTCATCCCACACCCGTAAGACCTTCGTTCAACTTCGGAACAGAAATTAAGATATTTTTGATGAAATTGGAGGGTTTCTAAATCAAACATAGGCAGCAACATCATTGCACCTTTTGAGGTCCAGAAAGGTAATAAAGACATTGTTAAAATAGTCAACGTGACTACAGTGGTTCAACCTTAATGTTATGAAGTGACGAGAATATTTTTTGTGCGCAAAAACAAAACAAAAATAACGACTTTATTCAACGATTTTTTCCCTTCCCTGTCAGTTTCTTACACTGTTTACGTATTGAACACAGTCCAGCATTTCCATGTTCTACGTCCGAATGCTGGCTCAGTATTTGCCGATGCTGTTCAGGTGAGCAGCACAATGCATGCGTGATATGCTGACGCAGGAGCCGGCCAATGATGATTCACCGTTCTGACGTAGAACCCAGAAGCCTGCACTGCGTTCACTGCGTCAACTGCGTATGACAACAGTTCAAATTGTTAAATAAAGTTATTTTTGTTTTGTTTTTGTGCACAAAAAGTATTCTCGTTGCTTCATAACATTAAGGTTGAACCACTGTAGTCACGTAGACTATTTTAACAATGTTTTTACTACCTTTCTGGACCTCAAAAGGTGCAATGACATTGCTGCCTATGTGTGGTTCAGAAACCCTCGGATTTCATCAAAAATATCTTATTTTGTGTTCCGAAGGTGAACGAAGGTCTTATGGGTTTGGGACGACATGAGGGTGAGTAATTAATGACAGAAATTTCATTTTTTAGTGAACTAACCCCCTTAAACTAAAAAAAAAAAAAAAAACAGTATTAATAAATACTATAATAGTATCTAAATAATACTAAAATAGCACTGCTCTTTGTTGATAGACAAAGCACATCCTGTAGGAAGGCAGTTCATTCTCAGCACCTGAGGGTCCAGGTGAGGGGATTGTGGGCCCACTGATCTCAAGGTTGGAGTTGCTTGATGTTGGTTCACTCTGACGAACATCTCCGTCTCCCACCCAGCCCTCTGAGGAGTCAGTTTTTGGCTTTTTCACACGTTTCACCTGGAATGTTATCTGAAGAGGTAGAAGAGAAGAGTTGAATTCCCTTCGATTATGAATGCAAAAATTTCCTGAAATTTTCAACAGATAGACATACCCATTCAGCTCCCTCATCATCCTCACAGTTGCCGAAGCAGGGTCCACCCCCTCTCGCCCCCATGACCCTGTCATTTTTCAGCACGCGGATGCCCCGTAGGTCCCCCGTCTTCCCGTTCATGTCCAGAGCCCCCTCAAATGCTCCTATCAGCTCTTCTCTCAGACGCCAGTCCTGTTCCTCTTCCTCCACCCCCTCAGCCTTTTGCTCTCGGCCCCTCTCCTGCCCACTCGCCTCCCCTGAGCCGTTACTGTCCACCACCACCTCTGCACAAGACAAGAGAGTAACAGAGAGGAAAGGTAAAGAGGAAAGCAGTGAGAGTGTTGCTTGTGTAGAAGCACACTGTATTAGAATCAAAAGTTGAGCAAAAGTCCTTGTTCAGATGATTTAATTAATTTATTTCCATGTAGATTGACACCAGCAATGTGATAATGACTGTTTGAAATAAAATACTACTGTACGCCATGTGTCCTGCCAGCTATTGTTTAAAAATAGTAAGTGAAACAGCATAAAATATTAAAGAGTATAAAATATGCTATCATAAATCTTTAAAATAGTAGTGTGCTATACTGTTGTATCACATGACCTCACTACACTGCATGTTTAATTTAGCAAGGACAGGACAGAGACTTTTTTTATATACTTTTAAATTGAATAAAATTAAAAATGTTTTTAATGTTGAGTAAAATGTTTAAGTCCATAAAGCATAGGGAAAGTGGTTGTAGTACTAAATTTTTACACTGAGTTCCATGTTCGCATTTTCTGTGCGTTTTAATGCAGTTTAAGAAATATATATATCTGATTTTTGTTGTTGTTGTTGTTGAAAATCACATTTAAATATTTTAAATTTACTGATAGCCCCAGTCTCTAGACGTTTGATCAAATAATCAAAATGAGTCATGAAAGACACAAAAATCATAGATTTAGAATGCTTAGTATGGTACTATCCCTTCCTGTACAGACCCAATCTAAGACCCAGAGATGCAGTCACATTCATTTTGTTTGAATTTTAGTAGATTTAGTAGGCATTTCAACAGCAATCCACAAGAGCAAAATATTTCCCCACACAGATTTCGCCATAGGTTCAAGTTGGTTGTGCAATTTTGAACAGAAAGCTGCTTGGTTTGAAAATGACTTTCGTGTGAGTTGTGCTTCTTACATTGCTACGCTACTGACAATAGACAATGGACCTATTTCACCCCCATAATTTTCACAAACATTTCACACATTAATGAGGTCAAATTCTGTCTGACAACTGTCACAACAATTGAAACTCTCAGTGGAGGCATACATTGGAGCCCAAAAGGCCACATTGAAAATACTGGATTAAAAATCTAATTTAAACCTGGAAACAGAGATTAAGGATCTTGAACAATGTCAAAAAGACATGCTATAACATAAGAGATATATGATTCATTGCTATTCATAAGCATATAAAAGCACTTAAACTGTTATGCTAATAACCTAATTTGTCATTTTTTTATCTAAATTACAAAAAAGCAAAATAGAAACATTTTTGCTAGTGGTCTCAGACTGTTGAGAGTCCACTCTATCTTATGTGAACATCAAACACAAACAAAGAAGCCCCATAAGCTCCATTATTAATCTTACTCTCAAAGAGGAGAGAGTCTTCTAAAGCAGACACAGGCATGGTATCAGGGTCCCAGGCCTCCTGCCTGCCGCTGCTGCCCGAGTCCCAGTCCTCCAGCTCAGAGTCTTCCTCTGCCTCACAGCCAGAGCCAGCTACACACACACACACACACACACACATTTCAGCTCACATGTTGCTTAACTTACATTCAAATCAATATAACTGCATTATTTATATACAAAAGTAGCAAAAGGTAGAAAAACAGGCCACTTGGACACATTCATCATTTAGACATAATTTAGTTATATAATCAAGTGTGTTAGTTCAGAAGGGGGTCGCCATCTTAATCCCTAAATCAATAGCTCAGAGTTCCCCCGAACGAGAAGAGGACAATGAGTTCATTTTTGTCTGCAGAGTGCAGCGGCATCTAAATAAAGCCTGTGCTATTTTCAGTGCCCTGAATTATTGAGGACACGATTTCGCTATTTCAAAGTCTCTCTCGCTCAGAAGAGTGCCAGGGGAGAGAGAGCTGAGCTACAGAAGGGGCGCAGCGCAGGATGCTGAGGAGAAGAGAAAAGGGGAGCAGGAGAGGGAATGGAGCAAACCCAGAATAGAAGATGCAACGGTAAAGAGTCTAAAATTGGCTCAAAGATTACAGTGCCTGGGCTATAAAAAGAGCGCCGAGCGCTCTGCCGCTGAGGTTGCAACACCAGGGAGAAGGAAGGAGTGAGTGATGGAAGGAGGTGAAGTGGGGTAGCTGTCCAGGGGGAAAACGCTTGGTTCAGTGTTGGGAGGGTCCTATGAGTTTACATAGGAGGCTACTTACATGGACAGGCCTGGTGCTGGAGATTGTAAAGAAAGGGATAAAACTGGAGACAGCGCATTAGAGGCAGGCTGGCACGACACTGGGGACAGTGAACTGTGAGAGTCAGGGCCCGACGAAACACTGCTAGAGCGCCAGTCAGGTTTCCCTGAGAGAGGTGAACGTTGACCAGACTTAACAGGGTGTGAGGCTGGTGTAAAAGAGAGAAAGAGAGAGAGAAAGACACAGTTATGTCACATAATAAACTTTTTTTTTTCTGTGATTTATAAAGCTTTTGGTGGAGGCATCTACTGAAAGTCACAAGTAAGAAAACATACATCCAAATTTCTTTCATTAAAAATGTTTCATCTATAAAATACATTTATACTAGGGCTGTCAATTAAATACGTCAATTAAATAGGTTAGTGCAAATGATTCTATTGGAAATCGTGAAAAAATGAATGCCCTCTGACCTGTATCAAAATACTATAATTTCAATTCAAGTGTGCCACCTGCATGTTTTCCCATGTCCACAGTAAGCTAACAATCAACTAGCCACACTTACTAAAAGCAGCTAGCACAGTCACTAACATAAGAGTGAGAGAAGCCATTTTAAATTTGAATTTTGGGTCCTAGAAATGCTGTTCTGAAACTGCAGCCTCCGGCAGGAATACCCCATTCACTTTTTTCTAATTGTGCAGACTATGTGCTCACCTCACACATGCACTTTTTTGACAACTTTTTAGTGGCATCAAAGTCCCTTTAAGACAAGTCATTTCACTCAGCGGCCATCTTGGGCAGCTATTTCAAGTATAGCTCCTATCTCTTTGAATGGGGAAACATCAAATTCTCCAAAGCTGTTTACCAGGCTTATGGTGAAATTTCACATTTGAAATCACCACTAAAATCTGATCTGTTTTTTTATGCTCAAATGCTGATTGGTTCCATTATTTAGAAGGCAGGACATATTTTGCAATATTGCGCTTTGCAGTTTTCCTCTAGTCACTGTGATGCGAGTAAAACGTCTTTGTATAGTCTTGTAGCATGTCAAAATAAGTTAATGAACAAGCTGCCTACACTACAAACACTACAATCTTGTTATGTAATCACATAAAGTGTAAAGTGGGTGACTGAAGTCATAAATTCTGCACTATAAAAAGGTGTGGTGTTCAATGGTCTCCATTGTAGGTCAGTGTCAATATGTACCTCTGAGCGGTTGATCTGCAGGGCCTGTTGCAACAGATCATGGGCCTCGTCATGCAGGCCGTAGTGCAGCAGCAGGTTGGCAGTGTTGACCAGAGGCATGTCTCTGTGCTGAGGAGGGGCAGAATGGAGTGCCTGACGCAGACACACCAAAGCTTGTGTGCCATTTCCTTTAGCACGCCAGAAAAGACCTGCCTCATTCTGCATCATCCACCGCGGCCCACTCATCTGAGAGAAAGAGACTTTCTTTCTTTAATGCTCTTGTTTTTCACATTCCTATTTTTATTTTAAAAATGCTGCACACAGACAAAATCTGATGTTATGAAACAACCAATTATGAGCAGATAACAATTTCTAAGATGTGAATCCAATCAAAAATGAAACATCTGTCATTATTTACTCACCTACATTAGTTTCCAATATTTTTTCAGTGAAACAGACATACGCATTTTTTTTTTTTTTTTAAAGAATCTTCACATAGAAATGTTCCCTATCAAGACAGTGATCATAAAACGCCTAAAAGGCCAATTCAGCACTATAAAAGCACCATTGCACCAACGTGTACCATATACACTACCGTTCAAAAGTTTGGGGAAATAAGATTTAAAAAAAAATAAAATTAATACTTTTATTCAGCAAGGATACATTAAAAGTGATCAAAAGTGACAGTAAAGACTTTTACATTGTTACAAAATTTATTTCAAATAAATCCTGTTCTTCTAAACTTTCTATTAATTAAAGAATCCCGAAAAGCAAGCATCACGGTCTTCACAAAAATATTAAGCAGAACTGTTTTCAACACTTCAGACTTCTGAAGGATCATGCGACACTGAAGACTGGAGTAATGCTGAAAATTCAGGTTTGCATCACAGAAATTACATTCTAAAATAGATTTTAAAAGAGATGATGATTACCAGTGAATAATGCCTTAAATTTAGGTCTGTTCCTCGGGCAAAGCTATCATATGGTTTCAGAACACTTTATATTATTTACACTATAGTGACACAAGTCGTTTTTTTATGCTGCATTTATAGTGTTTTTTTTTTTTTTTTTTTTTGTTTTTTGTCCTTTTCTGAGCTTAATAGTCCATAGTATTGATGAACTATCATTGTATAGAAAAAAACTGTAAAAATTCTTAGCAAAATAAACAATTTATGGGTGTGAAAAGACATGAAGGTATATTGCTATCTCTTTTTTACATTTTCATTTTAAATTGATTGATTCTTCAATTCCATCTGTACAGCTCTACACTGTCCATCCTTACACAATTAGTCAAATATATCATCTTTTTTACAATCTTAAAAATTAAAGTCTTTAATTCACAGTTCAGTGGAGTAATTTGGTCTACAATTATCTACACAAAGCAAAATGTGCAACTGCTACTGCACTCAACATGAGTCATATGCAACCTTGATTCTTTTACCTTGTCCAGAGCCTGAGCAATCAGTGCTCCAGTTTGCTCCAAACTCCTCCCACCACTGCGCTTCAGTAGCACCTGAACAAAACACACACACAGAATGACTCAACTAAAAAAACACAACACTCCTACATACCAAACAGCTCCCACTGCTTCATCTACCTGCACAAATAGCTCAGGTAAACTAAGGGTGTGGTACAGAACTCCTTTACAGTGTTGACTAAGCTTGCACATACCTCTGCAGCATGTGGGTCAGGCAGCTCCTTCTCCAAGGCCCAGGCCAGAGAGTCTAGCGGGTCTCTAGCGGTGACAAGACTTTTAAAGCTGCAGTCTGGCATCTTTGCTGATGGTGGAGGACTTTTGCTATCCAAGAGGATATTCAGAGCCCTGGTAACATGATACCGATAACAAGCTCTTTGATTAATACAATTCAAAGAAATAAAAATACATCAGATCGGGTTTCCAGCATCCAAATCCAGCCAAAATTCTCAATCTTTCTAAGCATCATAATAAATAATCAATAGCATCATAATAAATAATCAATCATAATAAATAGCATCATAATAAATAATCAATCATAATAAATGATGTTACATCTTGTAGGGATCTTGTGGTTTATACTGATGAAATATAAAATAAGAGTTCATGTTACAATTGCACACGTCTTACTTGAAGTTGCGGTACTCAGGGGGCAGGTAATAGGTGGGAAGTAGATGCACAGGGGGAATCGTGGGGAATCGCTGTGCACAGTCTGACCTCCTGGGCCACAGCACCGTCTGACTCTCCTGTTCACACACAACAACCAGACACAATGTGACTTCTACTGTACAGGACAATACAGACATATGGTGCCTTCACACCAATTACAGTAATTACTAGATGACACTCATGACTTCCTTGGAATCGTAATTATGCGTTTTTATGGCAACACTATTAATACCAACACTATTAATGCCAAAATGAATTTGCGAAATTTAAGTAATCAATAGGCGAAACCACAAGAAAACAAGGTGTTATACAAACGTATTAATAAAATGTTAACGTTTATTTATCTCATTTAGTAGGAAATTAGTTATTAGTTATCCAACTCTGTGCTAGCTACATTAAATTGTATTGTAGCCTTGTAGTTTTTTATTTATTTTTCAGATTATGCTTGCATTATTAAGTCATTAACAACAGCCAATTATTGGAACTATTAAACAGTAAAATTCTGAGATAACTACTTAACTACATTTTACTGCTGAAGCTGCCACAATTTTGAGTGTTTTCTCATGGCGTTGCAATGGTCCGGTGACATTTTGAAAACTCAAGAAGTTGTAATAGCGAGTTATACGACTATATGACTTTTTACAAGTCAGAATAATGTAATTACAATAATTCCAACATAGTGTGAACACACTTTTATATTGTGTTCAAACATACACTGATCAGCCACAACATTAAAACCACCTGCCTAATATTGTGTAGGTCCCCCATCGTGCTGCCAAAACAGCTCTAATTAATCTAGGCATGTACTCCACCAGACCTCTGAATGTGTCCTGTGGTACCTGGCACCAATACATTAGCAGCAGATCCTTTAAGTCTGGCAAGTTGCGATGTGGGGATTCCATTGATCAGATTTGTCGGTCCAGCACATTGCACAGATGCTCAATTTGATTGAGATCTGGGGAATTTGAAGGCCAAGGCAACACCTTAAACCCTTTGTTATGTTCCCCAAACCATTCCTGAACAATTTTTGGAGTGTGGCAGGGTGCATTATCCTGCTGAAAAGGCCACTTGCACCAGGAAGGCGTGTACATGGTCTGCAACAATGTTTAGGTAGGTGGTGTGTGTTGAATTAACAACCACATGAATGCCAGGCACCCAAAGGTTCCCAGCAGAACATTGCCCAGAGCATCACACATCCTCCGTCATCCTGCTGTCGTATCTTCCCCAGGTAAACAATGCACACTCACCTGGTTATCTACCTGAGCTAAAAGAAAATGTGATTCACCGGACCAGGTAACTTCCTTCCAATGCTCCATGGTCTACTTCTCAGTGGTTTTAATGTTGTGGCTGATATATATATATATATATATATATATACACACACACACATTAAATACACAAAATGCAGATAATGAGGTGCCCATTAAATCTGTGCACACAGAACTTCCCTAAAGTGGAATCATTCATCCATGATTCATAAGATCTACACAACCCTTTCCCATGCATTTGTGTTAATTAAATATTTAGGCTAATTCAGTTGTTTTCAGCTAACCAGAAGAGTGCATATAAGCTCTATTGACCCCATTTAATCCCATTTCACAGAATTTTGCACATTTTTGCACATCAACACTCTCTTACATCAGTGGAGGTGATCTCCTTGTCCCAGTGGGCTGCAGGTTCCCGTCCTAAGGACAGAGTGTAGGACTGCTGAGGACTGTGACTCTCATTCACACTCAACTCGGACACCAGAGCAACACTGTTGGCTATTGACACCTCCTCACCGAACTATAAACACACACACACACACAAGAGAGAAATATAATATTAATAATATTAATATAATAATATTGCACAAGCATCAGAGAAGGAAGGCCAATCCAGAGGGGAAGTACATTTTCAGATTTTGATTAAAGAACGCAAAGACAAAAAATATATAATAATTTGTGGATTAACTTGATGTGCATAAACTTGAATAATTTCTTGATTAACAGATGAATTGTTTACCACAAGACTAGTAATGTGCACTTACAAAATAAATAGGGTCAATTTTGATTTCATGCCGACTTTAACAAAATGCTCACAAAATAATTCAAACATTATGTTTGCAGTCTCACCTGAATGTAGTGGACATTTTCAAACAGTTCACCACGGTGATACCGTACAGGCAAGTCAAAAGGGCAGTGCAGGGTGAACTTCTGCTGGCCCATATGACACATTTGGTGATTTCCTGAAACAAAACATCACAGGCCTGTTATGCGCATTCATGTGAGCAACAAGGACAGACAATAAACGTGGCACAAACAAGATCTGGCAGGCTTGCGAAACTTGTTTATCCAGTATATTGCACAATCTTATTTAGGACCTTGAGTTTGTGTGTCTATGTTACAGAAAATGTATGAATGGAATTCATGAAGACATGAAGTCTAAGATATGCAGTCTAACCAAGTTGTGCTTCTTTAGCCATCTGGGTCTCATGGATGATGTTTCTCAGGATTTGCTCCTCCTGAATGAGCTTGTGCTTGTCCAGCATCTCCTGCTGCCGCAGGTAATGATCGTGTTGCTTCTGGTACTCCTTCAATTCATTCAGGGTACGTTGCAAAGACCTGCACGAAGAGTGAAAGAAAGCGTGTTGATTTCGCACTTGCACAGCGTTTTTTGAGCACAAACTAAAATTAATTTCTTTAATTAATTTCCCCTTACTTGTCATCAACATGAGAACAATTGTAAGCTATTTATTATCACTGAAAATGCTGGCTGAAAATCTGAATATAATAAATGCAGAACAGTGGTCACTTTGCTGTTTATTTGTTGTAACTACCAAAATATTGTCAGAAACAAGAATATTGTGTCAATATTTACATATTGTACATATTTAACATAGTATTTACTACTTCCATGTGAAACAAGCCAAACTTTAAGTTCAATCAAACATCTAGTGTGAAAACATCATTTAATGCCTGTAATAAATCTACTATTTAGTGGTTCCTTTTTTTTCCAAAGTACTCAAATTTTCAGGACCCATTTGTCGATTAAAAAAAAAAAAAAAAGCACATTGTATACAATCGTATTTTTAGCCTTTCCTTTTAATGCATCCTTGCTAAATAAAATTATTAATATCTTTAAAAAAAAAAACTCTTGACACCAAATTTTTAATGGTAGTGTATTTACATACTTTGTTATGATGTTTACATTGCAAAGCCAATAAAATAATCATTATTGGCATTCATTTCATCAGACATTTACTTGTACATTTTATTTTAATTTATTACATTTTATTGTGGGAGGGGCAATGGCACATTTAGCTGGATTTTAGCTTTGGTTTAAGTTAACTAAATGTTGGAATTTTTGTTTAACGCATTTTTCTTCCTTTGCGTAAAATTAGTTTGAGACACTGATTTATATAAATGACTGGATCGCTCGTTGCGTTCTAAACTGCCAGCAGGCAGTGAGGCCACAGGAAGTGTTCGAGCGGCCATCTTACTATTCCCTACTAACAGAGGGCTATATTGACTTACAGCCAAAATATTGACCTAAAATTACCCATTTTGCAGTGTATCAGTCACACATGAATAGTTTTAAGATATCTGTATGTACATTTACTGATTATTCAAACGTTATCTGTAATGATAATGTTTTTTTCGGGCAGGTTAGGTGATATATAGAAATCGTTACTTAAGATGGGTGTGTCTACTGCACACTGCCAACATAGGTAACTGAACTAACACATAATAAATTTCTTTACACTACCAGTCAAAAGTTTGGAAACTGTAAAATGTTTAATGTTTTTAAAAGAAGTTTAGTCTGCTCACCAAGACTGCATTTATTTAATTAAAAATACAGTACAAACAGTGATATTGTGAAATATTATTACAATTTAAAATAACTGTTTTCCATTTGAAAATATTTTAAAATGTAATTTATTCTTGTTGGCAAAGCTGAATTTTCAGAATCATTACTCCTGTCTTCAGTGTCACATAATCCTTCAGAAATCATTCTAATATGCTGATACAATTGTACAAAATATTTGTGTACAATATTTTTTTTCAGGATTCTTTGATGAATATTTGAAATATAATCTTTTGTACCATTATAAATGTCTTTACTGTCACTTTAGATCAATTTAATGCATCCTTGCTGAATAAAAGTATTAATTTCTTTAATTTATTTTCAAAAAAAATAAAAATAAAAAATTCTTACTGACCCCAAACTTTTGAATGGTAGTGTATAATGTTACAAAAGATTTGTATTTCAGATAAATGCTGTTCTTTTGAACTTTCTATTCATCAAGGAATCCTGAAAAAAAGTACACAACTGTTTTCAACATTGATAATAATAATAAATGTTTCTTGAGCAGCAAATCAGCATATTAGAATGATTTCTGAAGGATCATGTGACACTGAAGACTGGAGTAATGATGCTGAAAATTCAGCTTTGCCAACACAAGAATAAATTACATTTTAAAATATTTTCAAATAGAAAACAGTTATTTTAAATTGTAATAATATTTCATAATATCACTGTTTTTACTGTATTTTTAATTAAACAAATGCAGCCTTGGTGAGCAGACGAAACTTCTTTTAAAAACATTAAAAATCTTACCGCTTCCAAACTTTTGACTGGTAGTGTATATATGTAATTATGCAGGAAATATTAAGCATGAACATATCAGCATTAAATATTAGAATACATATAAGCCTCTATTACTACATTACACTATATTATATTAAAATCCAAGGTTTAACATGCATCATTTTGCTCGGAGTGAAAGTAAATACTTGGAAATAAAGCTTCATGTCTTTAAATCCACATGCAGTCCGCATCATTTCTCTGAATAAGTTGTAAAGCATGTATTTTATTTCCCTATTTTTTTTTTTTTTTTTGACCAACATCCACTTCAGACTCTTGGAGATCTTGGAAATCTTTAAAAAGCCACAGGTCAGCTCAAATTCTATGGCTTTTTACTAGCATGACAGCTTGCATATGAATTAAATGTTATTTGTATATACTGTTGAGCAAATTATTCATTTAACCAATGATTATGTCACACTATCTTTACTGCTTTGAAACACATGCTGTTAACAAAAACACTGTTGAATCATTTACAGTGACTGTACGAATAAAAAAAAAAAAACAATATTATACAACACAACAATTACAATTAACCACAGTGAATAACTGTACATGGCAAATTAAGTTGCCTTACAAAGCATAAATCTGTATTCAGATTTCACAAGAATCATTTTGACATTTGTAATACAAATGTTGAGATGTCTTGTCCGTCAGCTGTTCTGATATTCACTACTGTAATGAAGATGAAGGTAACTTTTAACAAGCAGGGGAAATTCCCGACTTTAAACAAATGTACAGAATGTACAGGGAGACTTCAGATATAAAAACGCTGACTCGTTAGTAAATGTTTTCTCATTAAAATCAAAAGATTTCCAATTAATTCAATCGAATGTCCTCACATTCTATGAAATTAATAGGAAACAAATGTTCGGTGTTACCGGTGTTGAGCCTCAAGCCGCTGCTCCAGCTTCTGCTGACAGAGGACAGCATGTTTCCTCCTCAGGGCCTGTTCAAAGCCTGGCTGAGCCTGTAAGGCCTGTTCATAGCACAGCACCGAGTGATTATACTCCCCCAACATCTACCAGAGAGACAGGAGGAAGGGAAGAGATGCAAAATGAACTGAGTGTCATTTGATACAAACAAGGAAATCAGGTACTAAATCAAACTGCCATTCCCTGTCCAGCAGAAAGTGTGTGCACAGAGGATTATGATGAAGTTAAAAAATATCTTAAAGAAACCATCCCTCTTCTTCACAATGCTGCACTCACAGCGTAAATGTTGCCCAGGGTGTAATGACTGGTTAGCAGATCAGTGGTGAGATCCAGAGCCGCGTGGGCAAGGATGGCAGCGTCAGCTGAGAAGTGTGCTCTGTGAAGTACGTTCGCCATATTGACAAGAGCAACGTCTTTGTGCTGCCTGAAAAAAAAGTGGAAATACATGCAAATTTATGCAAAAAATATGGCACACCTTGTGCATGTCTTTGTGCAGGTGATGAGAGACTGATTTCACTGTTGATATGCTATGCACGCGATACATCTGCCATTTGCATCCATGTGTCATTTCCCGTTACCTTGGAGAAAAATGGAGGGCACGGACCACACAGTCCACAGCTCGCCTGGGTTCATTCTTCATCCGCCAGTAGAAAGAGGCCAAGTTATAAAGCACCCATGAAGAGGAATTCTTAGAAAGTGAGAAATAGAAAGATGGACATCATTAATCTTCAGGGATGACAATTTTAGCTGACTTCTGCTGTTATCTGTGAAACTTTAAAGACTGTAATCATAGAGGAAAAACTGAACCATAGAGGAAAAGAAGAGTTTGCACTAATACATTTCAATGACTTTTCCAGTTAATCATGAGTACATTTTACTTTTGCATTTATGACACCAATAAATCAAATAAATTATTTTATAATGTAAAAATGAAACAATATTTTTCTAATTTAATGTATTCAATGAATCAAATAGTAGGCAAATAGCCACATTAAAATATATAAAAAATATATATATATTAAAATTATATACTATTTTGTCAAAATAAATAAAAAAATTAAAGAAAAATCAATCATTTTAAATGCTACAAGTGCATCACATCATTATAATGTACAGTATAAAAATGGGTATCAATTTTGAGAGCTGCTAAAAATTACATTTAACGATTTTAATAAATTATTAGTGCTATTAAAGATGAACTTTATGTAAATTTAAGTCATTTAAATGTAAATAAGGGATATGAGAATGCACAAATATCCAATATTATCCAAAACCAAAATTAAAAAAAATAAAATAAAAACCCAAATACTGTTCATTAAAAAGTATTGTACTGATATTTAATGTGACTTTTTAATTGACTTTTCTAAGCACATAGTAAAGCACTTTGTGTGCTATAAGACAGTGTTCTCAACCGGTGGGTCACAAGACTGTTTTGAGTGGGAGTGTAGTCAAAGAAACAAAAACAACAACAACAAACGTAATTCTAAATGTTTCACTGATGCTAAACTTTTATTTTAAAAGACGAGAATGAAAGCTTTTGACTCTTCTGTCAGGCTATATGTCAGTCATTATTCTAATGTTACTTTCATAATTTGTTACGAAATAAAAAGTCTCTCACCTCAGAAAAACTAACTTTCCTGTCCTGTCATACGTTATACTGTGCTCGCGGAGCGCAATTTTCAATTGTTGTGCTGTATATCACTTCACTCTATATAAAGAGTGAATGAAATTATGAGCATGTAACGTTGTACTTCCGAAATTACCAAAAAGTAACTGGTATGTCGTGTGGTAGCTGGGATTTGCACGTTCATTCTACTCATCAAGATCAGTGTCCATATGTTCTATCAGCAGTTCATGTTAGTATTGCGTATTTACCATGCTAACTGTACTTTCCGTAACCTTAACCAAAAATATCACTTTATTTTCAATTTGTGTTTTTTTTCTATATTTTTGATGACTGTGGTGGCTTACTAAATTTACATACTTACTAACTTTACATAAACTAGTTTGGGACTGCTATTTATTAGCCTGCCTTATTATACTGTTTTGTTCTGTTTTTTTCCCATCAGTGTTAGTGATATTTTAACAACTTATGCGCCTGTTAAGTAAAGTGGGATGGTACTAGTGTGTCAACCATTTTTGAGAAATTTATTTGCTTCATTTAAATTCCTAAAAATCTGGGTCAAGGTTTAATGACCATGGGAAAATGTGGGTCCCATGGCCGGAGTTTACAAATCAAGCAAATCAACTTACTCTTAGTAGGGCCTGGTGTATCTGATGCCCAACCTCATCCACACTCTGCCCCAGCTTAAGAGGCAGGGAGGTAAAGATTGGGTCATCCTTTGAAAGCAAGGGCGATGTTAGGTTTACCTTCTCTTGGACACCCTGAGAGGTAAAAACCAAAGGGACAAAGACAATGAGGGTACATGTGAGAGAATAAGAGAAAGATATATGTAAAGGTGCAGCTTAAAACACTCAAAACACTCACCCTGAGGTGCTGAAATGCATGAATGCTATAAGGAAGGTCGAGAATTTTTGCACAGTCAGGTTTTTCCAGGTCTGGAGGTAGAGGTGACATTTGATCCAAAAAATCCTCCGGACTAGAAAGCCACAATAATAAAAATGGAATGACGTACGTGATAACGACAACTGAAATGTTCATTAAAAAAAACATGAGGAAACATTTCCTTCTTTAAGCAAACAACACTTACTTTATGTCTTTGCTTTCCAGGGATATAAAAGTACCATCATAGAGATCCAAGTCTCCCAGAGGAACTTTAGCTGTGACACAGTCAGCATCTTCTTTATAATGTCGCTGCTCTAAACCAGTATCCCGGTCCTCGTTCTCTTCAATGTGAATCTTCTGAGCAACTAGTTGCTTCTGCAAAATGTACAATGACTCACTGTCAGACTAAGATTATAGGGAAGCGTATGTTTACTTTAGAGCAGTCTTCTTCAAGACACGGCACATTATAAAAGATCCTTTTTAGGTTATGTTGAATGTGAGGCTTAACATCACCTCTAACTTCTTGAGGTAGTTCACACGAGTCTCTTGTTGCATGAAAAGAACTAAATGGTGGGGGTGTTTCAAGTTAAGAGGAGAGTCCACCTGAAAACGAAAGAGCGTGTAAAAGGCAAAGGCAAAATCAATGCGCACACATGCTGAGAGCAAGAGTCACTATATGACAGATATCAGGTTAGAGGTTAGATGACATCAAGAAGCCAAATCAGACTGATGATTTGGACAGTATTATTGAATCAGCACACATGAGAGCGCTGTGATATCATAAGCAGCAGACAACAGCTGTCAACACACGCATCTGCCTGACAGCTGTATAAAGCAGTGTTAGTGGGTAACAATCAGATCTGAAAGTGATTGTTGAGGCTCTCTCGTCTTTTACTTGTCTTGTAAATATGATCTAGAGAGCGATAGAGTGACTAAACACGACACAGCCGCTTACCTGTTGTTGGATTTTGCCGTCCTCCGTCACCACCCAGTGCGTCGTGGCTCGCGCGGGCTCAGTCAACAGTACACAGATAAAAATGAACGCCGGTCCTCGGACGGACGGGCTCCATAAACGTTTATTACTGGAATGATTGCCTATGCTATTGCTCTTGTCATCCGCCATCTTTCTACCGTCTGTCCATTCGACCCTAAAGGTTCGCGTCATTCACCTCAATCTACTTCCGGGTTACAGAATGACCCCGCCTCCCTAACTGATTTTATTTTTTCACAATTACTAATGAAAATATGCCATGATAACGATCAAATAAATAAACATGGCAAATGTTATTTCAGTTATGTAAAACGCTTTTCTCTTTCAAACAACTATAAGCATGCATACTATATTGTATTCTTTTTTTTTTTAGTCAGAGAGTAATATTTTACAACGTACTTAAGACCAAGAATAGAAAACAAGGAAATAACTAATAAACAATTAGATGTGCAAATCAACTGTACACATTATGGAAGTCTCTTTATTTAGAGCCTATAATACAATATACCCACTAATTTCACATATTAGAAAGTTTTATTTGTAAATTTACACACACTAAAACAAGTACAGTAGTTTAAAAGACTGCTCTTTAATCTTATTTTTAATATTTTTTGGATAGTAACCACTTTTTCCCACAACTAATCAGTTTTCTGCTCAAAAAGAAAAATACATAGAATAGAGAAGTCCTTTTGAAAAATACCTTTGTGAAAAATATTATGCATAATTTGAATTTGCAGGGGTTTTTTTTTTATGTAAGTTACTAATAAATCACTAAAGAACAACCGGATGTGAATTTACATGCTTGAGAAATATAATAACTTGCGTCCATAAATTAAATAGCAACTTGTCTGGAATAAAAGAACAGAAATTAAGATTTAAAAATCTTAGATATTGTGAACAGAAGGAATAGTGTGACTAAGATAATTACAGGACTCAGAATGTTCAAATGTGAAATTTTATGTAGTGGAATGTACAATACTATAAAGAATGCAATAAAGGTTTTTTACATTGTGCAAAACATTCAAAATCATACTAGAAAAACACTGTGATTTTGACAAAATAACTAACACTGAGAAAGAACTCTATAGTATTTCATTTTTTAAAAGTCTTAATTTGTTTGAGACAGCTTACTAGTTGTAACATTAAAATGCACATTCATTTGTTAAATTGCAAGTACAAATAAAGCAGTGTTTGTCCTAGTGTTAAAGTGAACATACATGCAAAATCCCTCAGAAATATTTAAATATATATATTACCTTCATTTACATATAAAATGCATAGCTATAGCTATAAAGAACAAGAACCCACAAGCCATCATTTAAAGATCCCAGTCCTAATAGCACAAAGTGTTGCATGCAGTAGAGTTAAAGTTGAATGATGGTTGAGTTCAGGATGTCAGGTACGTGTTTTGATTTCGATGACTTGGAGAGGTCTCGCTGTGACAAGAAAAATTAAGAGATTTTAAATTGTAAATATGTTCTGAACATTGATATAAAAAGTGGTTATTCATAATATATACTGGTTATATTTACAGCCTAGAAAATAATATGAAAACTCGTATACCGCAGCAGAAAGAGCAACAGATAAATGGCAGTTAGGCACTAGACGTATTTGTAAATTACAAAGATAGTTCTGGTTAGAAGTGTGAATTAGGAGAAAACACAGTCCAGTTCAAAGAGAGGACAAGAGGATATAAAACGAGCAAACTAATCAGAGATTACACATGCACCACAGTAGAGACAAATGAATTCATTGCTGTTTTTATTTTATTTACTTATTTATTTTGTTTATATTTACACAATCCCGTCCTGTAATATAACTCATTGGTTACATATGCTGAATTGGTCATTTAGCATATGGCCTGACTCCCAACACAAATGAAAATATTACAAAAGTCAGAGGGAATGTAAATATATTAGATGCAATATTGTGTAATAGATACAATATTAGATACAATTTGGTAAATATTCATTTAACAGTGTACAGTTAGCAAGTCATTATTGCAAAATATCCTTATCATCCCTATCACTCTGTCAGTGTTTATTTTGCAATAATCTTACTCCACAGTATCCCTTACGTAGAGGTGTTAATTGTATTATACAGTACGAAATACAGTTCAAATCTTGTTAGGTTGTTTAAGCGGTGTGTTTTAACCATGCAGTTGTTAGGCTGTTTGGAAATACAGCTCAAACAAACCTTGATTATATGGATTCAGCCTTGACAACTTCCTTTAGAAACAAGTTTTTTTTTTATTAGAATAACATTATGTCAGTAACACCAATATTTATACAACTCCTATCCTAAAAACACATTTAAGTTCAAGCTCTTGCTCTCTTTGACCAGACTGTGAGTTACTGATGAAGAAGATTAGGAGTTTACCTGAAACTCTGAATAGGTGCTTGCCACAGAATTAATGCTGAAGTTACGCTGTGGACTAGATGGTACCTTCATCATCCCAGCCACGCCACCAGTTACATGACAGATATTTTCCTTATTGCGTTCTAGCAAACCTTGATGAGGAGGTTTGCCGCGGCCTGGAGTCTTCACCACATTACCCTGCTTTGAAAGAAGGCATATAAGGGAAGAGGAAATTAAAGACATTACCTCAGTTAATCAGTAAATGATTGCGCAAATTAGTTAATCAAAAGCTCGAGAACAATAGTTTTGTTATAGCCATGCACTGACCTTGCTTGCAGAAATCGGAGGGCGCGATATAGGAGAATGACAGACGGTACCACCAAAGACAGATCGGATAGTGCTGTTAGAAGTGCCAGTACTGGAGGTAGCGTTTAGCTGAGGATAAGTCAAAGAGTTAATACTGCAAATGCCATGCATTCATTTAAAATGTATAGTGCATCACGGAGTCTAATGAGAATATTATTTTAAGTCAGCATGAATACCTATTTTTCAGTACATGTTTTCTATTGCAATACTTTTTTTTCACTCAGAAATTGCACATTACAAAAAGTGGGCTATAAACTAGGTTTCACATGGACTTTAAATATGCCATTTTCGTCAGGAAATAAATACCCATTGTACTTGCCTTTCGAGCTTTGCAAGGTGTTGTGCTGCCCAGAAATCTTCGTTTAGTCGGTGTCCGGACCACAGTGCCATAGACCATGTCCTCCTCTGTCTGCTTGCTCTTCTTTAGTTGCTGCCAAAAAAAAAAATAATAATAATCTACTACTAATTCTCACTCATGGGTTTTAACTGGTCATTCCCTAGTAATGTATAATTCATGAATACAAATGCTTTGGGTTGATGCAGATTCACAGCTCTAGAGTACATGTATATTCTTATGCCCAGTAATGTCAAGTACATACCCGCTCCTGCTTTTCCCGCTCCTTCTCCTGCCGGTACGACTCCCATTGATCAGTAACAAACTGCATGAACTTCTGACCATTCACCAGGAACTCTCTGTTCTGTTCTTGTTCCCATTGTTCAATCTCAGCCTTCAGTTTCTTCTCAAGCTAAATAAGAGAGACTCAGTTAATAAGCTTTATAATGTAATGTACACTACTGTTCAAACAGTATAAACAATATATATATATACACATTCATATACATGTACATGTGTACCAATATTATAATATATATATATATATATATATATATATACACACACACACACACACATACATACATACATACGTACGTATATACACGTCATAATTACCTTGGGGAGACCTTTGACCAGATCAGCCCGTTGTTTCTCCTCCTTCAGAAGGTTTCCTCCTCTGTTGGTGAATCTGGATGGATCTTTGGCCTTTTCCTACCACAAAACATGCAGTGTTAGTTAATGCAAAAACATCTGACAAAGATTTTCAGCAAGTTTAAACTTACTTCAAGCTCTAAGAAAAGCCTCCAGCTCTCCTCCCATTTGTGAACACCTTCAAAGAGTTCCTTATGATCCTCGTAATACTGTTTTAGTCGCACAATTTCTGCATCATGTAAGCTCAGGAGTTCCTCACTAAAATCATCTGAGAGAAAAGGCAACCTTTTAACCTTTATATTTTTAGAAAAGACAGGCAGATTTTGAGTTGTAAACAGTGTAATTTAGAAAATTACAACTCACCATCATAATACGGCACAAAAGCTTGCCGTTGGTCAGCACTATAAAAACACTTATCCCAGAACACTGCAATCTCCTTCCGAATGGCCTCAGTCACATTCTGCATATTTTTAATCTTCAATTCTTCAAGACGCTTGACCTCAGCTTGTAACTGATATTAGAGGACATAAAAAATGAAATCGCCTGTGTTCAATACAATGGTTAGCAATTTAGAAGCCTTAATTAATGCAGAATTGTATAACTGAAGTAAGGAAAAAGAAAAAAAAAATGTGTGAAAGCTGTTTGTTCACAAAAGCAGAAAGTCAAAAGGTTACTAACAGCTTCCATATTCCTTTTCTTTGTCAGGGTCATGTGTTCAAAAACTGCATCACGCTCTTCCTGTGGAATCTGCAACCTTTCCCACAGTTCCTGGATCTTCTCCCGATAAGAGCCACAGACACATTGACACTCAGCCTTTCTGTTCTCCAACTAAAATATTAAAATTATGTATTATACAATTGTTAATGCTAAAGTTTATAGTTTGTCAGACTGAGTTTATGTTGTACCTGGTGAAGAAGGACTTTGAGTGAATCAATGTTTTCTGTCGACAAGCAAAAACTCTCTTCATCTTCACATACAACATCCTTTTCAAAACTAGTCTCAGGCAACTGATCCAGATCATCCATGCAAAGTATTATCTTCTTCTTCAATGTGACAAATTCATTATGTCTCCGCTCCTTGAAAGATAATAAAAAAAAAAAAAAAAAAAGTACTTTAAACTGAATACAATACTTTTTATATATCACCAAGACATTTATAAAAGTCTAGTGTTTAAAACAAAGACTTATTGGCATACTTTCTCAGCAGTGAGACAGGAGATGTGTTGACGGAAATTCTCCAGCTGTTCCAGAGACGGAACAGAATTGGCAGAGATAGAAAATGGCTGTGAGCAGAGAAGGTCACAGAGATCCTGCTCCTGCTCGGTTAAGGTTTTGAGTGCTTGCATTCTCTGATTTTTCTCTTTTAACATCACTTCAACATGGGTCCGGAGGTCTTTTTCCTGCTGGAGCATAGTGCTGCTACTCCTCTCCTCCTAAAATGATTAGGAACCACAAGAAAAGTTGTTTTGAAGACATTTTTGTTTCTTCATTCTGTAGATACCCCATAAAATCAAAATATGGACTTTTGTGGCTTTCAGTCCATGTCTACTAGCTATGAAGTCGTCTACATAACCAGTCAAAAGTTTGGTTTCATAATTTGATTAAAAAAAAATACAGTATCCAGATTAAATACTTGCCTGAAATGGGGGAAGCTGCAGTTCCAAGCACAATTTACTCAACTCTTTGTGACATTTCTCAATACTGGTCATCAGACGTTTCCGCAGACTCTCTTCTTCTGCGATCATCATGTCCAGAAGACCCTAAAGTATGTTTTATTAGTTTATCACTGAAACATATATTTAATAGGATCCATGTTGCACAAGTACACTCAACACTCACTTTGATATGATTCTTAACCACATTTGTTCTTTCTAATCGCTGATCCTCAGGGATGCCAATTTCCTCCCAGATGTCCTTCAGATGGCAGAGAGCTTTATTCAGACATGCCACTGATTCTGCAGCAATTACCTCACTAAAATCATGGAGTGAAACATAAAATACATAGTTGATAAACATCCATTCATTGACAGATATGTATTTTGAGCCACTAGGGATAACTTTCATTAATAGCATTAATTAACAGAGGTTATTACATTATTATATACTTCATAAATCTTTCGTTATGTAAATCCAGGTGGTTATAAAACGTTTTCAAATATTGTCATATATTCATTCTAATACACATGTAACGTTACTGCTCTACTGAGCATTATATATATAGCCTAATGTTTGCTAATGACATTATAAAGACCCACCGATACGAGATAGTCAAATGTGCTGAAAACACCTGCTATCTGTCAATCGTAGTAACGTTACTGTGAAAATCTCAGGAGGCAAATGTAATGTAATGATCGCGTGTGTGAATTAACATACAACGCCAAAGCTAATGTCATCTTCAAAACAAGCTAACGTACTGCTCAAACTTCATATTGATAAAATGACACAAATTCTTAAATCTGTCTCCGTATTAGATAAACACTCCAAAGTTATAAAGTAACAGTACTCACCTCTTCCTCATCCTAGAACCCCAATACAAAGTTTTTCGCTTGTTTATTTGTATTTTATAACAGAATATTAGACTGTACAGTCCTCGCACTCGTACGGGCAACCGTTTCTGTCGGATTCAAAATATGCATCAAAATAGCGCGGCTCGTCTGATTGGCTGGTTAGAGCATCGCTGCGCATGCGTGAGGATGTGTCAAACAGATGGATTGTTCCACCATGACATCAGAAACATTTTCAAATGACCACTCCTGATTTTTCCCCATGCAAAAAAACAAACAGTACATCATTTGTCCAATTTATACCATTCATTCCCTACATCGTATTAGAAATATGTTGTATAGACTATCTGTTTATGCACTATTTGTGTTTAATTTCTATATTCGTTTTCTGTTATTCTTCCACACCGACATTTGCCCCCAGTTCAGGGAGAAGGCTTAAACCTAGTCCTGGACTAAAATGCATGTTTTAACTGAAAGCAACTTGCACTGACATATCTTAAAATATGTATATAGTGCCATGTCTCAAGATTCACACCAGTAATGTTTTTTTCTAAGGCACGTTTATAAAAGCTACTTAAAAGTCCTATTCGAACTAAAGCCTGATCCTGGCTTAATCTAAGCCCTGTCTGTGAAACCAGGCCTTGGTGTTTAAAACTTTTCATGTTAGTACATTTTGTGAAATAATAGATAATATTAAACATAGCATATCTATTAGGTCTCACAACAAAGTGTGTCATTAGTACCATTCATATTTGTAAAATATGCAAATTACTGTTGTATGCCATATTTTTGTGTTCATTTTGACTTAAAAATATACACACAGCTAAACAGGGCCACTTCACTCTGTACTTAATAATAGTTAACTGGAGATCAAAGACTCACCTGACACCAGTAACTCTTTATTGTTCAGTCTTGAATCAGTTAATATAGTTCTTGCCACACTCTGAAGGTTGTTTTTTTTTTTCCAAAAAAAAAAAAAAAATGATAAAGTGCAATTTTGTATCCCATGTTTGCCACTTGTCCATTCATAAATTCAGATGGCACCTGCACAGACGATTAAAGGGATAGTGGGGGGCATACAACGCAAGTCAATGTTAACCAAAGCTGTCCAAAGCTGTTTGGTTACTAACAATCTTCAAAATATCTTCTATTATGTTCTGCAGAAAAATGGAAGTCATATAGATTTAAAACAACATGAGAATGAGTGAATGATGACTGAGTTTTCCTTTTTAGGTGAACTATCCCTTTAAGACTGAACACATATTTTTGTCATCCCCTCTAACAATCCATTTGTTTTTGGGAGATGTAGATGTCCAGGATGATTAGTACATATTCTGTCCTTTTTGCTTTCTTAGGATTGGTCATAAAGTGTCCTCTTGTGGAATGCTGTGACAGACTCAAGGATGGCTATCCAGTAATGCTTCCAGAAGCCGGGCACTGTTTGTGATGGCTGTAGTGATCACTATGAATCTGCAACCTTTCAAAAAGACAATTTTATATTAATCAAATATTCAATGTGTTTGTTTCCTTACTAATATATTTTATTATATATAATATATTAATACTAATATATTAAAGCATACTACTATAATAACTTATATACACACACACAAAAAAACATATTTACCAAAAAATAAAAAAGTCACTGTTTGGATTTAAATAGGCAAATGCTTAAGAGTCTATGATTGGATCATTATTGCAGTGATTATTATGTTTCTAGCTTGTTATATGTTTGGCAACAGTTCTTCTAACAGTGTGTAGTTTTTTATTTCTTAAACAACCATGTAGGAAGACACATCATGGCCATATTCCAGGATGACAATGTCAAGATTCATCAAGCTCAAATTGTAAAAGAATTGCTGGGAGGGAGCATGAAGAGCATTTGCCTATTTAAATCCAAACAGCAAAAAATTTTTGGGCCGGGCAGTGAATAATATTACTTATAATACTAATAAGTAACTATAAAAACACAAAAAATACATTCTGGAATATTTCACCTCTTTCTTTGCCAAGGAACCGGAGCGCAGAGATCTCAGAGAAGGTGCAGCCACCAAGGAACATCACTAGAACGATCCTTTGAGCATCAGTTTTGTTTCTGGCTTCTGAACTACTACTGCCACCTGAAT
Source organism: Ctenopharyngodon idella (assembly GCF_019924925.1). Lineage (NCBI taxonomy): Eukaryota > Metazoa > Chordata > Actinopteri > Cypriniformes > Xenocyprididae > Ctenopharyngodon > Ctenopharyngodon idella. The sequence goes on from NC_067226.1 coordinate 19,217,806, forward strand.
CAAATACAGTGGGGGTAAAAGGAAGACTTGAGTTAATAGGAACAAAAAAGTAATTTTGTAATAAAAAACACTAAAAATAATGATAACCATTAAACTGATATATTTTAATAGATGTACATATCAGCCTAAAAAGTTGGGCCTTTGACTATTAGCCTTGAACTCAAAAAGGTTGAGAACCACTGCTTTACACAAATAATATCTTCAGTTTGTTCAAACCTGTTACAGCAAATTCCTGTCCATTTAGCATGCGGGTGACTTCCTCCAGACCTGTCCAACCATCTCTCTCCAACACCTGCGGCAAGCACAGGCCAGAAGCAAACACTTTAAAATGTTGTTCAGCAAGAGAGAGAAAAAAATAATGGCTAACCAGTCAAGGCTAACCTGTTCAATAAGTTTGCAGCTCAGAGGAATATAAGCACCACTAAAAACATATGCCATGTCTCGTGGAACGCGAAGATCATATTCCTCTCCGGACTTTGGTACCTGTACATGTAGTTTGGATGATTATGAAAATTTTATATATACTTATTGGTTCTTTTTAGTAATTAAAAAAAACTGTACATATTTGCTAACCAGAGCCAGTTTTTTACTCAGAGCTCGAAAATTGCTCTTCTTAGCCAGTGAGGAGAAAGCATCGGTCAGCTTCCCTGGACAGAAAACATAAGTAACTACCCAGTGCATGTACAGTATGTGCACATTATAGTCAGTAATAAATATGAGAGCAAGGGAAAAAAAGAGACTGCACTTGTCAAGATTCTCACCTGCAGTCTTGTCATTGACAAGTTTCCCTACTTTACTCTCCATGACTGTCAGTGTTTCTCCGGTTTGCTGTTCTTGCAGCAGACCCAGCTGCTTCAGGTTTGCAAACGTCAGCAGGTGCTGTATACCATAACTCTGAAACAAGAGACAACAACATACATTAACAATAAATAGAACATAACCTCAAAAACATCTTCAGTAATTTCAGATGATTCACTTAAACACTTACTTAGGAGACATTCTTACAATATGGCTTTATGGAAGGTTATGTAAATGAGCAGTTCATAAATGTAAACTGTCAACATACCTGAAGGTACTGAGCTTTAAGAGATCGATAATCTTTGGACAGAAGACCTGTTGGACAATTAAATGCAATATTTAACAGAAATTGTTGAAATAAACAACTTGACACAAAGAACTTGCATACAAGAGTAAATCAATCTCACCATTTTCTGTGATGGACAACAGGCAAAGGAGTCTAAGGCTGTCAATCATTGACACCTGATGGACAGAGTTTTCTCATTCTTTAAATCATAAAAATTTAAATTATACCAGTGTCTTATAAAAATAATAGTCTTCATTTTTCATACCTGTCTGTTGATATGTTCTTCAATGCAGGTGATACATTCACGGATCTCAAAGCCTTCAAGTAAAGCTAGATTTTTATAAAGGGGAGGAAATATAGAAATGGGTATGGTTACAGTGTCATGGTATAGATTTTATATAGAAATAGCCTGAGCGCACATTTATCAAGACAACTTACAATGTTCAGTCTTCAACAATTCCTGAAAGTCTTGCTTTGTTTTCTTCTTCATCATGGATTCACTTGCACCAATATCTAGTGGAAAAACACAGAAAGCATGTTCTTTTATTTATCCCTAAGCAACTGTTTTTAAGCAAAACACTAACTAATAGGATTTGCTCTATTAATGAGGAAATATTTCACTTTGATAAAAAAATAATGCAGTAAAAACAGTAATATTGTGAAATAATATTACAATTTAAAATAACTGCTTCTATTTTTATATAAGTGTCTTCATCCACATCCATCCATCATAAACGTGTACTCCACACAGCTCTGGGGGTTAATAAAGGCCTTCTGAAGTGAAGCAATGCGTTTTGTAAAAAAAATATCCATATTTTACAAGTTATTGAAGTAAAATATCTAGCTTCCGCCAGACCACCTTCCATATTCAACTTACGAAGAAAGTGTAAACTGACGTTGCGTCAGTTAAGCTTTTTCCGTAAGCTGAACAGGGAAGGCACAGGACGTAGCGTAAGCTTTTTTGAACTGCGAGAGTTTTACACTTTCTTTGTAAGTTGAATACGGAAGGAAAGATATTTTACTTCATAACTTGTTAAATATGGATATTTTATACACAAACACATCGCTTTGCTTCAGAAGGCCTTTATTAACCCCCCGGAGCCGTGTGGAGAAAGTTTATGATGGACGGATGTGGATGGAAGCGCTTTCTTCAGCTCATACTCATGGATCCCACTCACTGCCATTATAAAGCTCGGATGCGTCAGGATACTTATTAACATATCTCTGATTGTGCTCATCAGAAAGAAGAAAGTCATATACAGCAAAGGTTGGCTTGAGGGTGAGTAAAGCTTGGGCTAATTTTCATATGTAAGTGAACTAATCCTTCAATGCATCCTTGCTGGAATAAATACTCATTTCTATCAAAACAAAAAACTTTTGAGCAGTAGTGTATACAAAACTTACGAAGACTGAGAAGACGATGTTCCTGTTTCAGGCCTTTCAGTTCATCTGCAACAAATGCCTTCATCTGCTGGATGTCCATCCCACGCCGTTTCTGTTACCAATTCACACATATTTTTTGATTATTGTCACATTAGAATATGCTAAAATGTGTCCTGATGTCTTTACACTAATGTGCTTTGAAGCACACGGCATCTGTAGTAGATACTCACATCATACGCTGTTTGAAGATTTTTGGCCTTCTGACTTAAAAAGCCAAACACATTAGAGAAATGCTCGTTCCTTATTTCATTGAACACCTGATGAATTAAAACAAGCAGGGTCATTTTTTAAAATAGCCCTCTCTAACAACTGTCAATTTAATAAAATCTATGCCATTCTTACTTTATCTTGAGAGTTAAGCATCACTTTGATACTCTTGTCAGAGGAAGTGACTTCAGGCCCAAACTCCACACTGCCTAGTATCAAAATCAAAAATGATGTGACAAAGGATAAAATTGAAGATGTCAGAATTAACTTAAACATGTTTTGAGACACAAAGACCCTGCAATAAAAAGAATGGTTACTTACCACATTTTATTCTAAAAATGTCATCAACCAATCCCTCATAAACAACTTGAGAGCAGAGAGGAGTAACAAAATCCACATCTAAAATAGTAAAATCCAGAGATCAGGATATAAGCTGCCATTGCATGTATAATAAAATTATGCAAGCTCGGTTTCCAAAAACTGTAAGAGTACATAAAATAGTAAATGTATTTCATTTTAAATAACTGACCTCTGTCAATAAGAAAGACTTTAGCGAACTCAGGTTGCCTTGTTCTCTGTTCACCCTCCTCCATTAGCTCTCTCCAGGATTCATACACCATCTACATAAAGAGACATATGACACGAAAGACTGCCTTGATTTTCATCCACCAAAATCTGTTAATCTATGAGGTTAAGGGTTTTGTTGCAAATCCTCACCTTGGCACATCTACCAATCCCATAAAACTTTGAGAAGGAACCATAGACAGACTGTAAAAGATGTAGAGCACTTCCTCCAGTGGTCACCCAGCGTTGGTCTCCCTCCTGACAAATCACATAATTATCAATTCTAACTTCTCAAAAATTACACTATTCTGGGTTAATTATTATTATTTTTAAAAGGAATTAATACTTTTATTCTGCAAGGACACGTTAAAGTGACAGTGAAGAAATTTATAATGTTACAAAATATGATGTCGATTTCAAATAAATACTCTTCTTTTGAATTTTCTATTCGTTAAAGAAACAGCACAGCACTGATAATAATAAGAAATGTTTCTTGAGCAGCAAATCAGCATATTAGAATGATTTCTGAAGGATCATGTGACACTGAAGATTGGAGTCAGCTTTGCCATTACAGGAATAAATTAATTTTAATTAGAATTTGAAGAATACTCGTCATACAATCATCAAAATCGGTAAAAATCTCACTAAAACTACGCAAACATTACAAGTCAAAAGCTTTTCTTAGCTCTACAGATATGTACATAGCATGCAGAACAGCATTACCAGAAAGTTATCTCTGAAGAATTCAGGCAGCTCTAAACTCAGGATATCATCATCCAGAGGAAGAATGTAGAAATTCCACTCATCGGTTGTAACATCTATGAAGGAACATCATAGTTAATGTCTGTATTAGGAGATGAATTAACAAAGCTAGAAAAAATAATCACACTTAACCCACCTCCGTAGACTCCCTGCTCCTCCAAAACTGTCTCACAGGCATAAAACTGTAAAAAAAAAAAAAAAAAAAGTCATAACATTACAATCGGACAACAAAATAAAACTATTTGCATATTTTAACAGAATTCTCAGATCACTAGTTACCTTTTGTGGAGTAAATATAATCTTATATCTTCTAAATCTCCCAGCCGTCTTATCTGAATTGACTAACTCTGTAAACATTAAGACAAACTATCAAACTATATTTCCTCATGCTTTTTTTGCATAGATTATCACCACATAACAGCAAACAGTGCCAACCTGAAATCCACTTCACTGTTTGTATTCGAGGACGTATCAGGAAGCACAGCCTGTGAAAAATATTGAATATGTGTATTTCAGAGAAGAAGCCATTATGTATGTAACAAAAACTTGTTTTCATTTGTTAAGAACTGAAGTTTACTTACTGGTCTGAATTGCTGACAATTGGCTTGAACTCAACCTTGTACAATTTGTCGACTTCATGTTGCTAAAAGACGAAATCAAGTATAGACTTGTTCGAATTATTAGGGTGTGACTACATATTTGTATATCAATATTATTTCAAGAAGATATAAATTGCTAGTTGTTAAGAAAAACAGTATGGCAAAACTTTATCCTAAAATATCATACATGTTATCATACCTTCAAGATTGTGACATTTGCTATTCGATCAAGTGGGCTCATTAAATCTGCATCAATAAATAAATCCTTCTTCCCTGGCAACTGCAAAACACACAATAGAAATATAAAATGAAAAGTACTTCTTTGCATTTAACGAAACGGTGGATGGTAGTCGTGTCACCTGTTCTAGCAGGAAGATGAGCTGGTCTCTGGCCAGTCTTTTGAGCAGAGAGAAATCGGGCAGCTCAGGAGCATCTCTCCTCTCTGTCTGTGCCATATGGAGAGATCCTACCACACTATACGCAGCTGGATAAACCTGTAAAACATTTCTGTATAACATTAATGTCACTCAGATCTGTGGAGGCTGCATGTGCAGATGACAAATATCACTCGGTTAGTGTTTCTGCTGTCTAAATTTTGAAGCTGGTTTTCATCCAGCAGCTCAAACTGTCTTTTACTTTTTAACAGTAACAGACGGAACGTCCAACCCCACATCCCAAGTTAGCCACAGTAATAACATTAATGTAGTTATCCGAATTCGTTTGATTAGCTTGTACACAAAAGGCAGAGAATTCGTATAATACCTCGTCCACCTTTTTCCGGAAGTGGTTTTGTTATCTGACGTTTGACAAATGTCCGAATCATTTTCGCAAATCGATTCTTTCGAACAGCAAAACCAATTCAGTGAATCAGTGTGGCATTACTGAGATGACACTTTCCAATAAAACCATACATATAAGCACATTTACTACGTTTTTCGATTAGGGTTTTTAAATTACGGTGTTTATTGTAATTACATTCGATCCGGTTCAGTTGCAGCAAGTCATTTACAACCTTAATTTGTTTTTACAATAAACAATACTAATCCATCACTTGGCTAAAATGTTTTTGCATGTTTTAATAAATAAATAAAAATATTGTTGATAAAACGTAGAATAGCATGATAACATTTCTGATATTGGTTTTAAAATAACTTATTTTTTGCTTTACCTGTCAAATTTTTGATACCCAGAAATCAACGAATCTATTTTGTAAACTGGTGAACTGATTCTTTGAACAGATCTGACTCAATCGAACAATTCTTTCACGAATCGAATTATCGTGACGCTTGTTTCAGTACGGACACTTTAGACTTGCGAACACAATACACCAGGATTCAATTCACTAACATCATAGATATATATAATGTAATGTTACCCACGATTTTAATATGTAAGTTACCTGTATATTCTGACCAAACTATTTATAGACAAAATTATCAGACTGTGCACTTTCTTATTCTTCTTTAAGTAATTATGAGTTCATCGTCGACTGCAGTGCTGCTGGAAACGATCAACTTCGCAGCAGAGAAACATCGTAATCAGCGCCGTAAGGATCCTGATGCCACACCATATATCAATCACCCCATAGGTACTACACTAAAGCACTTAACTACAAATGATATATAATCCGAATCACTCCAGAAAATAAAACTGCTTTTCTTATATTTACAGGGGTGGCAAGGATTTTAAGTCATGAGGGTGGAATCACAGATACAGAAGTTTTACAAGTGAGTCAGAGATATGTTTGTGGGTGACTTTTAAGGTACAATTTGTGCTTCATCTATAAATATTATAATTTATGAAGAAATAGCAAGGGATTTTTTAATGAGCCATGCAGTGATTTATTACAGGGGCTAATGGGATTTTGCAAATGTATTTATGTGATTGAACTATGCCCTTGTGATACAGGCAGCATTGCTTCATGACACAGTAGAGGACACTGACACAACTATTGATGAGCTGGAGTCTGTGTTTGGACCAACAGTGGCAAGAATTGTCCAGGAGGTGACAGATGACAAGTCGCTGCCAAAAGAGGAAAGAAAACGCCTGCAAGTGGAGCATGCACCACATTGCAGCCATCAGGCCAAGCTAGTTAAACTAGCTGACAAGTTGTATAATTTACGGGACCTCAATCGTTGCACTCCCACAGGTGAGATATTGAAATAGCTGCTCAGGAGATTTGTGTGTGCATGAATATATATTTACAATCAGTAATTTTACTGTTTGTGTAAGAATTCTGTCTTGTATCTATGTTGACAGGTTGGACGGCAGAAAGGGTTCAAGAATACTTTGTATGGGCATCTCGGGTGACAAAAGGGCTTCGTGGCACTAATGCAGCACTCGAGGAGAAACTGCAGCAGCTGTTTTTGGAGAGAGGAGTGGAGTTCTGATGTCACAAGCCACTGGTTAAAATGATGGTGCTTTTTTATTTAACTGATCATCATGGAATTTTCTTTAACCTAAAGGGACAGTTCAGCCAAAAATTACAATTCTGTCATCATTTACCTACCCTGATGTTGCTCCAAACCTGTATGACATTCTTCTGTGAAAAACAAAAGGAGATGTTAGGAAGAATGACATTTCCTTTTGTGTTCTGCTTAATAAAGTCATACAGATTTAGAACAACATCAGGGTAGGTAAAGGATGACTGAATTTGAATTTTTAAGATAACTATCCCTTTAATATAAAGAGTGTTAGATTTTTTTTTTTTTTTTTCCAATTAGATAATTTTGTTATTTAATAATAATAAGTGTATAATACATGCACAAATATGAAATTCCATTAAAGTTTTGTTAAATGTAATAAATGTTGTGTATTATTATTTCATAAGTGGATCTATATTAATAATAAAAATGTAAAATATACTCCCTTTTTTTTTACCAAGATATATATTGGTAAACATAGTTTAGTTTTCACACAGTTACTGTTATATAGTTACTGTTATTGTTTCTACAGTAAAACTGTTCAGGAGTCTTTTAGACTTGGTACCTTTGGAATAAACCACCACAGTGGTTGTTAAATGACAAAAAATAAAATGAAATTTAAAACAATAATACAATGACCAAACAATCCTAAAAGCTTCTAACACTGTTTGAAGGAGATACCATATTAATTTGAGCGAGAGGAGAGCATTACTGTATGATTTTAGAGTAGAAAACTATATCTATAAAATGTAATTGGTTTCCATAGTAATTGTTCGTTAAAAATATATAAAAGTTAATATTAATAAGAATATGTATTTAAAAAAGTATCGCTTTTACCTGATTACTATTATACAGCTGATAAATTATCTTCACCAAAAGAAAAGGACAGGAGAATTGAAGGTAGGAACTACTAAAAAGGTCAGTGTTTCCAGGGGAGACTTTTACGTGCAGCAGTTCCGGAACGTCCATGTTAGTGGATGAAGAACTGTAAACAGGATTTTTACGCAGACTTTCGCCGATTGTGTATTTTTCTTTTGTAAAGGGACCCGTGTGAACTGTCCAAAATGTCAGGACCAAACGCATTAAATTCCAAGCAGCCGCCGATTCAGTCGACTGCTGGAGCTGTGCCGATCCGCAATGAAAAAGGTATTTGTCGGAAAAACAGTTAGCTTTGACTATTAGCATGTGTTAATATCATGCACGAATCATAATAGAGAAAACGTTTGAAATTCTTTGTCTTAAACATAGTAAAACCATTGTAGTTAAACTGATTTGGAAATTCTTGGTCTTAAACATAACAAAACCGTTGTAATTAAACTGATTTGGATCTTGTCCCGTATTCTGAGTATATTCGTATATTGAGACTGGTGGTGGTTGTCTGAGAAAACGTGAAAAGAAAAGCAAATTTTGCCATCTTTTAATAACCGTACACACAGCTTTTGACAGTATCATCATTGTTTTGTTTTTATTTAATTTCAGGTGAACTTTCTATGGAGAAGGTGAAGGTGAAGCGATATGTGTCAGGTAAGCGTCCAGATTATGCCCCAATGGAGTCCTCAGATGAAGAAGAGGAGGATTTCCAGTTTGTTAAGAAGGGTAAAGAGGCTGAACCAGAGATGGAAGTTGAAGAGGAGGAAAAATCGGATCCTCGTCTTCGACGTCTCATGAACCGCGTCTCTGAAGATGTTGAAGAAAGGTAAAGCTTAATCAATCTAAGCAAATAAATTATTCTTGTACTGGGGATCTGTTGGTGTTAATGTGAAATGCATTATGTCTTCCACAGGATTGCTAGACACAGGCAGATAGCAGAGCCAGAGCTGATTGCTCAAAGCAGTGAGGACTCGGATGAAGGAACCTGGCACCCTGAGCGAGAGGAGAGCAGCGAAGATGAAGAGGAGGAGGAAGTTGATGATGAAGTGGGTCACTTGACAAGATATTTAGAAAAAGCGAAGACTTGTTTATGTATTAAATGAGTTTACATAAAAGTGGTGTTATTTCTTCTGTATAGGAAATTGAGAGGAGGAGAGCAATGATGCGTCAGCGTGCACAAGAGAGGAAGAACGAGGAAATGGAGATCATGGAGGTGGAGGAGGAGGGGAAGTCCGGTGAGGAGTCTGAATCAGAGTCAGAGTATGAGGAATACACAGACAGCGAGGATGAAGCTGAGCCTCGGTTGAAACCAGTGTTCATTCGCAAGTGAGTTTCTTAATATAAATTAATCTTAAAAAGCACCTATTTTTCTTTTTCTTTTTCTTTTCTTTTTTAACATATTCAACATTTCTTTAGTGTTTAATGTTGCTGTTTGAGCATGAAAAATTTCAACAAAGTTACAAAGCACAAAGTCCACTCCAAAGGGAGTTATTTTCTATATCAGTAAGTACTATGGATGTGCGCAACGACTAATTTAATTAACGTATAAAGAAATTTTGCAGCCGACTAGTCTAATCACCCTGAGCATTCACTTAAGCAACGTTAATAGACCATAATAGACATATTTATTCAAATCAACTGAATCAATAGGCAGTGCAGGACCAATAAGTTCAAACCCAATAGTCTATTATGAACAGATTTTCTCAAATAAAAGTTAGTCCGTAGCATGTTAAAGGGCATATTGCAGGTTGAGTCAATTGTATAGAAAAATAATGTAGGGACTAGATTTTCTTTAAAATATACTTGTAAATGCGCTATTGAGGCTTCTGGAGTCGTTTTTGTGAGAGAATTTTACTTCCGCATCTGAAAATCCCAAATTGGGAGTGCGGTCAGTCTCTGATTGATCTGTAACCATCATGTCTCCCGCCGGCGGACGAACCACAGACAGTATAGTGTTATTGTATGTGTTTCATGTTATCCTTTATTCATAAATTCTGTGTTATAAGTTTATTCCGTGCCTATTCACTGATAGTGTGAGGGTGTATATGACGTCATGTGTATGTAGTTGAGTGAACTTGAATGTACATACATGGCATGAATGAAATTGGAGTATTACCAGCACATAATTCAAAACTCTTTTGAAAAGTGTGAGACTGTATGCTTTTGTGTTAATGTACATATTTGTATTCATCAATGTTGAAACTGATTCACGTAAAAATTACAGTGAAGAAACATTGCGTGTGGAAGTTTATTTATTTAATATCATCCTTTACAGGAGTATTACAATGTTGAACTCCATCATATTGCCGGGATGATAATCCTCCGGTCTAAAGTGAAAGCTAAACACCACCACATTTTTCGAAGCAGATGCAGAAGTGAAGTCAAAGTATAGTCTTTGGTGAAGTCCCGTCTCTTCACCTGCACAAACGCACCCAAGAACGGAAGATAGCACCGTCTTTTTTCTTGTTACCTGTGGACTTTATGTCCTGACAGGCTGGAGTTTGTGCAACCTCCACAAACACAATAATTCCATTAACGGTGATAAATTAAAATACTAAAACTACAGAAAACACACTGAATCACGACCGCTCCTACTGAATACTGCAACGCAGTCAACACGGAGCCCGGCAAACAACTCCCTCTCATGACCTAAAATGACGCGATGTAAAACAGAAAAGAAAAAAGCGTTTTTACAAACGGTCAAAGAAACGGTCACTTTACCTACTAAATTTGTGCCCTTGTGTCCTTCTCGTGTATGAAAAGTATCTGTACACATGAATGGGGGCAAAGTCACAAGAAAAGCTTGACATGTACTGACAACCATACATTTAAGCGTATTCTCTTAGTTAGGATGTTGATATAGCAACTGTTCAAGTGTCAAGAAAGTTTCAAGCAAGCTTAATATAAGCAAGCTTAATTGTTATATACTAGCTTGACATGACATAGAAGAAAACGCAGTGGACATTGTCATAGAGTGGACATTGGAACCCACCATGAGTGCCACAGAGAACAAAATGAAAATTATTAAAATTTAAAATGAAATTATTTTGTTTTCCGCCTGCAGATATAAACTTTTCAAAATAATACATTAATTTAATTTTTAAGATGTTACATTAACATGTTGATAATTTAAACATAGCCAATTTAATTATAAAGCAAAACACTAAATGTGCACAAAAAAAGTAAACAACTAGTATTTCAAAGTCGACTAGCAGCAGCAGTACCGTTTAATCGACTAGTCGGCTAGTCTTGCACATCCCTAGTAAGAACTGTTTCTGAACTCCCTGAAACGCTTCGATTATAGTCTTGAGTTTTTTCCCGTGAACGAACACATCACAATATTCCTCATTTACATAATTCCTGCCCAATTAGTTAGTAGTAGTTAGTATTAATTAGTAGTGTGACTTTTCTAAAATGCTTAAAGTGGTTGACTAATCACAACACACTGATCCAGCTGACCAATCAGAGCAGGGGCTTCATAGAGACAGGAACTAAACAGAGCGTTACTGACAGACTGGGATAAGAGGTGCTGCAAAAATGTGAAAGATAATTTGTTTTTTAATGTTCAAGCATAAAAACCTATGAAAGTTTGTGAACCACTTGCAGAATCTGTGAAAATGTGAATAATTTTAACAAAATTTAAAATTTTAACCATTTCCAGCAGTGACTGTATGATTCTCAGATCCATCTTTTCACACTGAGGACAATTGAGGGACTCAAACACAATTATTAAAAAAAGTTTCAAACATTCACTGATGCTCCAGAAGGAAACACGATGCATTAAGAGCCGGGGGGTGAAAACCTTTTAATTTGAAGATCAAGGAATATTGTACTTAATTTGTCTTCTGGCAAACATTTAAGTGTCTTCTGTTGCTTCTGAAGGGCAGTACTAAATAAAAAATAAAAAAAATCATATTTAAACAAAATAAGAAAAGTTTGGACATCTTTATCCTGTGCAAAGGTTTTCACCCCTGACTCTTAATGCATCGTGTTTCCTTCTGGAGCATCAGTGAATGTTTGAACCTTTTTTAATAGTTGTGTTTGAGTCCCTCAGTTGTCCTCAGTGTGAAAAGATGGATCTCAGAATCATTCAGTCACTGCTGGAAATGGTTCAAATACGCAAAAGATGCTGGAAATCTGAAGAATTTTCGGGGCCTGGAGGATTTTTCTGAAGAAAATTGGGCAGTTTAACTGCTCAGGACAAACTAGGGACTCATGAACAACCATCACAAAACAAAAAAACGGTCGTAGTTCATCCAGGTAACCACACACAGTATTAACAATCAAGGGTTCACGAACTTTTGAGTGGGTCGTTTTTATAAATTCAGCAATTTTTTTTTGTCTTGTGGACCATATGTAAACATTTTTTATGTAAAATATCTTACTCAGGACAGTACTAAATAAAAAATAAATGGATATTGTATGTTACTTCCTATTTTGTTAAAATTATTCACATTTTCACAGATTCTACAAGGGGTTCACAAACTTTCAAGCAGCACTGTATACTGTGCTAATACTGAAATAAAAATGAATGAAACCTAAAATTAAACTTTAACTTGAAATGAAAACTGAAAATATAATAAAAGCTAATTCAAAATATTAAGCAAAACTATAATAGTATTTAAATAACACTATTAAATACAGTAATTTATTCATCAATTTCTCATCAATATGACATTTCAGAAAGGACAGGGTGACAGTCGCAGAACGAGAAGCAGAGGAGCAGAAACAGAAAGAACTGGAAGTCGAAGCCAAAAAACAAGCTGAAGAGCGGCGCCGCTACACACTAAAGATTGTAGAGGAAGAGGCCAAGAAAGAACATGAGGAGAACAAACGTACTCTGGTTGCTCTTGAAGCTCTGGACACAGATGGGGAAAATGAGGAGGAGGAGTATGAGGCCTGGAAAGTGAGAGAACTGAAGCGCATTAAGAGGGACAGAGAATCCAGAGAAGCGTGAGTACTCATTTTCACAAAAAAACATTACCTTATTCTAGAAAGTGTCATTAGAAATCTGACATGGCATTTCTTTAAATTACAGAATGGAGAAAGAGAAAGCAGAAATCGAAAGGTTTCACAGCCTTACAGAGGAAGAGCGCAGAGCAGAAATGCGCACAAATGGAAAACTCATCACCAACAAAGCAACAAAGGGCAAATATAAGTTTCTGCAGAAGTATTATCACAGGGGAGCTTTCTTCATGGTGAGTGATGAGCAGATCATCATTACCAGATTACCATAATTTGTTGTTTTTGTCTGATATACATTTCATCTTCTCTGCAGGATGAAGAGCAAGATGTCTTCAGGAGAGACTTTAGTTCTCCAACTCTTGAGGACCATTTCAACAAAACAATCTTACCCAAAGTCATGCAGGTCAGTGCCATATATTTGAATCCAGAAATTAGAAATAAATTCCATTTTATAGCTGTATAGTTTATTCTTCAGATCAGTTTATTTTGAGTGTTGGGTTAGTTTTCCAAAGGTAGCCATGTTAAACACTTAAAATCAGATTTTGGAAATCCATTGCCAATTAGATTTTGGATTTTGAGATCTGAAGTTGCGATGAGACGGAAATAGCGGCAGAACTTTTCTAATGTATTGTGACATACATCTGAGTGAAAAGGATTATCGTAAAGGAAAAAAATGCTTCATTCCCTTGGTTGTTGGATGGAGGCAGATCAGAATGCGAATGTGTGGTCAATTGTATTTAAAGGGGGGGGGTTAAGCAGACTTAATAATTTGGGATATTGTCTGTTTCATTAAGTAGTTTGTAGCAGCTAAATGTAGTAACTACCTTATAGCAAATCTACTTTAATGTCACATTTTGGGCGCGTAACTTTAGTAGTCTAGCATCCATGTTAAACACTAATATAACTGATTCAATGTGTTTTGTAGGTCAAAAACTTTGGACGTTCTGGACGTACAAAATACACACATCTGGTGGATCAGGACACCACTTCATTTGATTCTGCCTGGGCTCAGGAGAGCGCTCAGAACAGCAAGTTCTTCAAACAGAAGGCAGGGGGTGTCAGAGATGTGTTTGACCGGCCTACAGTGCATAAGAGGAAGACATAATCCTGTTATTTATGCTAGAAGAGCAAATTCAGCTCAAACAAGGACACTTTTAAAATCCCCTGCCCCACATCACCCTTGTTTTACATGCTAGTGTTGGAGAAATCTTATAAAGCCATCAAATCTTTATTGCATTTGGATCGTGTACATCTAGATAATGTTTCATGTGTACAGGATTCTGACTATTTAGTTTCATTATTTCTAATGTGGAAAAAAATTTACTTTTTGTTTTGTGGTAATAAATTACTATGATACTGATATCATTGGTTCATTTGGAATGCATTACCAAAAAGAAGGCGGGTGCTTTTAAGGAATGAAAAAGGTGAGTTGTACTGTTAAAAATGTTGCTTTATTAGAGACTAAATACAGTGTGAAAAAGGTTTTATCATGAGCAGGGAGAAGGCAGTCCAATGTGTCCATACATCTCAAAGCAGTCACATCCACTCAGTTGGTCAGTGCGATCAACGCCTCCACCACATTTCCCATGTGTTCTCTCAGACTGCGCTCCGCCACTGCTCGAGGAATCTCCATCTCTCCCATCTGTGAGGAAGACATTATCATGTTTATTCATTTCCATGTTAAATTAAACAGGTTCACGAATCTGGCATATAAAGACACTCCTATATACTTACAATGAGCTCCACATCTTCTTTCTTTATCGTTACTTTGGCCAGCTCTTTTTCTCTGCGGAAGCGATAGAAAGGAGTATTGTCATTGTGGCCATTAACCATTACTTCTAAAGTATTTGTTTTATTGTTAAAACAAGACGAGGGATCAAAAGTTCCAACCTTTCCTGTTTCGCTTTTTGTTCTCTGGATCGTCTGTCTCCAATCACGGACATTGCCTTTAAAAACACCCGTCAAATACGCATGAAGATTAATAAAGTCACTCATTTATTTATATTGCTTAAGATTATGGGGCATCTCTTTTTTAAGGTTGATTGGCGACGTAATCGAACACATTAATTCTGTTTTGAGTGAGGTTAAGTCTCACTTCTCTCTTCAGTGCTCACTTAGTAGCAAACTTAACTAAGCCGGCTGAGCAATCCACAACTGAAACATGACAATACTAAAACTCTATCACAATTTGTGTGATTACAGGGGGTGCACCATAGTTATATGAGTGTTAATTCAGAAATCTACTGTCGCACATGGTTAACGTACTCAGCTAGCCAAGCTATCTTCATTCGCTTCTGATACATCTAACTCACCGTTTCCAAATTCGAGCTAGATATTTCTTTTTCCTCCGCATAGTCGGTAACCTTTTCCAAATCAGCAGCTCCACTATCATGTTTTCGGGGTTTTTCTGTTGGTTTTCCCGTGCAGTTCTCATCAGCCTCCAGGTCCAAATCCACATCTCCCTCAGCCGCCATGTTTGCTTCTACACGCAGCCGGAACGCAAATCAGTGATGAATACACCCGGACGGAGATTCATGTAACACACTATGAAGTTCACGCGACACCGAAATTATATTAACAAAATAGAAATATAATACTCTGTAAACTATAAATCTCTACATGGGTCAATAACAAATAAGGAGAAATCTTTTTAAAATCTACTTTAAAACACAAATCAATGGTGTGAAATCATTGCTCAAGCTGTCCATTCAGCAAATCTGAAAAATAAAAAAATGTTCTGGCTCTTATATATATTATTAATATATATAAGAGACAGATATATATATATATATATAAAATGAAAGTTCCCAAGTATGCTGGACACTTAATTGTTGACCGTTTTTCCCACACAATCATTTTAAGTCATTATGAAATCAAAACAATTTTTATGGAATATTGCAGTATTTATTATAAACGATTTATACATGCACAATCTTTAATCAAAATAACTTCCCTCCCGCTTTTTCTTTACTTCCCCTTCCGCTTGCAACAGCAATGCTTCTCTGATGACGTGTTTACCGGCGCGAGGGCGGGGCCTGTCAGTCTCACAAGCAATAGCAAATCAATCAATTCCTGATGAAAAAAAAAGTCCTGCCCTACATTTTTTTTTTCTTGCTCGGGAAGCCGTTTCTCGGACGTTTTTTGCCGACTTTAACCATGAGCATATATTTTTTTTTTTTTTTTTTTGAGAGAGAGAGAGAGAGAGAGAGAGAGAGAGAGAGAGAGAGAGAAAATTACAGTTTTTGTTAGGCCTATCTCTGAAAAAAAAAAAAAAAAAAAATGTAATGTTGATAGAACTGAAGTCCGGATGCTTACAATTTGCAATGTAATAAAATCAACATTTCAGACAATGTAGGCCTATTTCATTTAATAAAAGCATGCACACAATTAAACTGCCTCACTTATAAACAGACAGATGTTGTTTATATGTTCCAAAGCTTTCACCTCACTATTTTTGTCCCTTAATAGGTTTACCATTGACAAATACTTAAAGCAACACTGTTACTACGTGCCTTTCTCTTCCTCCTGGGTTTTCCACCTCCTCAACTTATAATCTGCTTAACAAAAAGGACGCCTTTTCAGAGAACACCTGAAATGCAGCACCTGCTCTCCTCTTCTGCTGTTCTCTGTTGAATATGTTTACAATCTTTGAGGAATGTTACAAAGTTTTCATAGGAAGCCTTTCCCCAGCATTACCAGTCTATTTATTCTACTGTACGACTGATCTCTGACAGACACTGGACTTGGAGATTTCCTCTGGTAGCCGGATCAGTGTGGGAAGTGATGCGTTGTCGCTGTTGCTGGGCACAAGTAAGCTTTCCTGCATGTGATGGTAGCACTGTGTGAGCTTTAGCATTTAGAGATTGACCTAAAATGTAGTTTGATTTTCTAATTTAGTAGGGCAGCACACTTCAGTGAGGATGGGATTGAGCTATGGCTGTCAAATTAGTGAGTAGATGAAGAGGTCATGTTTTTGGAAAGTATTGGCTCTGCTACAGTATGTCTATGATGACAAAATTTGGAAGGGAAAAATCAATCGTTCCTTCATGCTTTGATTATTTTTTTACTGGGCATTAATGAGCTTTAATAATGTTCTCAAAATGTTAGCATAAAAACATTATTTATACATCGTCCATGGAATGTTTTGTTTTTTTTCTGTAATGCTGTAGTTAGATTTTCATCTAACATTTTTAAATACCTATTACTACTTGTTTCAGAATGTTGTTAGAACATTCAAAATTAACATTCCCAAAATGATAAAATGGAATGTTCATGTTCCTTTAACATTCGCATAACCAAGAAAAAGGATTTAAAACACTAAAAAAAAAAATGGATGTTTGGAATATTCAAACATCCATTGTTGGTCATTACATGAACGTAAATGTTGTTTTTCAGATGTGATGAAACAAAGATAGTAGCGACATTAACCCTGCAAACAGGGAACATTCTCAGAATCTTGGCCAACGTTCAGGCAAGGTTCTATCAAACTTGTGAACAAATGTTCTTACAGTAACGTTGATTCTCATAATGGCCAGATTGTAGAAAGCCTCCTGTGTGTGTATCTGTGGATGACTGTTTTCCATCATTTCTTCTAAAGCCCATTAAATAACATAGATCAGATGTTTCTCATGGAGCTAGCTGAGTGATTTGCATTGTACGTTGTGCTTTTGTTCGAACAGTGTGCTAGTGTCCCTCTCTCACACAAGGCCCCCAATTATCAAGTGAAAAGACCTCCAGTCATTCTGGGTGTTTCACTCTGAGGGAGAGATTAGAGGTTCATTGAATATACTCTGTATACTTTAAAAGACACTAATTGGTTTAGAAAAGTTCATGCCTGTGTGATGTAGCTAACCAAGGATTAAAGCTGCTAAATTAAACGGTCAGTTCCTAGTAACACATTTGTTGTTATGCACCTATTTACAGAACAAATAACAGAAAAAAAACAAACAATAAAGCAGAATGTTAGTTACAAAAATACATTATTTGATTCTCTCTAAACATATTTCTTTTTTTTTATAGGCCCTATAACTTTTCAGAACTAAGACAAACAGTAACAAATAGTCAAAACAGCTTCATGGGTATTTACATGGAAATTCATTCAAAATGTAACAGGTTATCATGTAACTATGCGCTTATAGACACACGTTAGTCATACATACATACATACACAAATATACTCATGTCCATATACATGTCCACTTCTTAAGAGAGATGAATACAATGCCATGCTGTAATTTGCTGCCACTCTGATAGCTGCATTCTATGAACAGTGTTACGTAATGATATTGTGCCCGACAAAGGTTTTAACCACATGACTCTGTGTGACTGTCAATACTTTGAAAAGTTCTTTCCAGACTGGAATAGTATACAGAGTCTGTACTGAGAAGTACTCACACAACAATAAACTCAAACACTCCCTCAATAAACTCAAATACTCACTCAAAAGCAGTCTGCTTTAAATTCACATCCTGCTATTAATTTTCCTGCCAGATTTTCATGGCCAAACTACTGCACGAGACCTACAGAGCATTAGTTGACTGGAACATTTTCTTACAGTTAATGCAACGCAATCAAAAGTTTTTTTGTTGTTGTTTGTTTTTGAATTTTATTGTAGTGCTTTTTAATAGAGTGGTGAAGGTATGACGTCAGAACCCGGAAGACTAATTTGCACCGTTTATTTTAATTATGAGTCAAATAAGGTCTGTGGTAATTATAACTTGACGATATGTTGAAGTTTTCTTCTACAATGTAAACTGAACACACTCACAAACGGTCTTATCTAGTTACTTATTAGAAACATACGTTTTTAAAAATAAACAACTGCTTCAAATTTCGCGTTTTCGATATGGGTGTGTGCAATTTACATTGTAGAACAGAACGTCAATATATCGTCAAGTTATGTTTACCACAGATCTTATTTTACTCATTAATTGCAAACCCCTATTATAAAACCCCATAGGAAAATCTCAAAGGAACCAGCGGAGAATCTTCCAGGTTCTGACATCATACCTGCACCACTGGGTCGTCTTTGACAGTTGCACCATGCCTTGCGCGTTTCTCCGTTTTTCAGTGGTTAGTGCTGCGTTTTAAGTCAAGATGTCCGAAAAAAAAAAATGCTCCAGAAAAAAACGTTTCATGAACCATCTACAAATAACGCTTTTGCTAAGCTAACGTTTTGAGAACATTATTATAGACCAGATAACTATGAATGAACATTGTATTAACATTACTGGAAGAATATTAATTTGTTCATAACTTTGAGGGAACCTTAAAGCCAAAGAGCGAGAATGTTAGCCAGAGTTCCTTGTTAGCTGGGTTGCCAATCGCAGCACATTTGAAGATAATGTATATCAAGAAAAATAGTTTTCAAGTTAAAGAACATGTTCATTGTGAATGGCAGCGGAAAGGGATTGTTCACTCTAAAATAGAAATTTTGTCTTCATTTACTCACCCTCATGTCATTCCACATCTGTAAGACATTCTTTTAACTGCAGGACACACATTAAGCTATTCTGAAAAAAGAAAATTGTCCATACAGTTGGGTCCAATGTCATTTGGATCGCAACGTTCTTCTTTTGTGTTCCACAGAAAAAGTAATGCCATGCCATGGAATGTCATGAGGGTGAGTAAATGGTGACAGACTTTATATTTTTGGGTGAACTAGCCTATTCCTTCAAGCATGATTTCTGAATCAACACCACAAGTTTTTTTTTTTACCGTATGTACAATGTCATCATGTTTGTAAATGATGCTGAAGGATGGTGAAGAGTTCAAGTGGGACTGTGTTTGTCAGACCCTGCTGTCTGGATTAGTGTGTCACTCTACCGGAGAGAGAAGGTCATCCAGGCTGAGGACTAAAAACTCCAGGATAATCCCAGCACACATCCTCACACACACACTGACCCAAATATAGAGCTACAGGGCGCCCTGCATGCTACAAACTCATAACACAGCCCGTGACACTAAAGAGACATGACACACATTTACATATATGATGATGTCCACTTCACTATAATCGTTATCTTCAACTGAAACAATTTGTTCCATATTGTGCAGACTTATTATGTGAAGTTTGCTAGTGTTTGTTGAAGTGTACCCCCATTTTACATTGAGACTGTGGGCAATGTATGCAAAAGAATGCGGAATTGGACCTGTGCCGCTCTTCCTGTGCATTCCTCCAAACACCCGCTTCATTCGCTTCCCTGTTTCTGGGTCAAAGCATAATGACCAGATTACATATGTGCCCTCTATAATATCAGACAAGTGAGCAGTTGCTGAGGTGCCACTTCACCAGAAAAGGGGGTTCCAAAGTCATGTCTAATTTGCGAGAGAAATCACAAAATCACAAGTAATTACATTATTCTGCCCTAAACCGATTAGGACCCTGGAGAAATCCTATTGTGCGTGAGGGTGCTCTGGAGTCGGTGCATTGGAGCGAGGGCCTGGGGGAAGGGAGGGACAGATGGAACCTGCCCCCTCCTCCTGCTGCTCTTGTTGACTAATCTCACTGCGTGAGTACAACTGGGCATCCACCCTTGCTCACAAACTCTCCTGGCACCATTCGATGCCACTGGCAGCTCGTATAGGATATGGGAATACTGTTCGGATGTTCCAACGAGAGGAACATGAGGGTGGGCAGTTGGACATCTGTGGAAACACACCTGCAGAGGAAACTAGCTGAGGACCATTTCATGTAAAGCTGAGGGACTTCTACAGTTAATAACGTGTCCTGATTCACTGGTTATAGTATATACTTTTTTAAATTAGATTTTTTTCTCCAATAATTTTTTTTCTGGAGGTCTTGTTTTAATAAGCATCCTTGACAAATAAGAAGCCATGTCGACTGCTCAAGCTTTACAACACAGCGGTGTCTACAACTATTTCCTCAACATGGTGGCTTATCAGGTGAGAGAGAGAGACAGAAAGAGAGAGAGAGAGAGAGAGAGAAAGATGGATATTATTTTATAGTGATGAGAGATGTGTCAATGACATATCAGGTGTTTTCAGATGATACTTCTTTATCATAGATCTAATTATTCTAACACAAGAAAAGCTTTACACAGGCATCAGTTCTTCTCTTACCAAATCTAATCTGGCTTTGTAGAACTTAGAACTCAAAAACGATTTATGATGAATGTTGAACATAAGGAACCTTCCAATTTCTAATACCTCTTATCTTACTATGATATTTTCAGTATGACTATGACTGGATTTCACACTTTTTGGCTTTTCTTTTTGTCCTAAAATATGAGTGAAGTTGCCACAGAATGACATTGACGTTGTGTAATAGATAATAGAGCTCATTATATGATACAATTTTTATTAGTGGAGCACCATGTGGAATATATACTCTTAAAAGTATGTTTTAAGGCAATAGACTTTTGCTTAAATACTTTAGAACCTTCAAGCTTGCAAAGTGATGCAGTTTGTCTACAGGTTGTTGCATAACTTGTCATAATGCTCTGTGATAGTCCTCAATTCATGAGCTCCATATTTCTATTTTATTGTTTTAACTAATTATCCCTGCATCAGTGCATTTTCATTTAAAAAACTAAATTTAAGTGACTAAAGGTTGAGTTCAATCAGTGTTGTTTGCATTAGGATGAACAGAAGAGAATAATCCACAATTAAATGATTTAAATAATAATTGCTATTATTGTTGCACTATTAAAATTATCGGTCAGTTGTTGTTGTTTGGTATAAAACTCCTCTCTCAACAGAAACACACAGGCATCATGGAAAGTGCTTTCTGTCAAATGAAATTAAGAGGATGAATGACTCATTCTATCATCATAAGCTTTAAGAGTCAGTGTGTTTTCACCCTCCTTACTTCTGAGATGTGAGAATCAATGATAAAACGTTTGTAAACTTATTTAAATAAAGGATCAAATGTCGTCACTCCTCATATTCTTATTTCTAATCCAATTTCAGAACAAAAATATTCTGCTGTCACAAATTGTCTTTAAAATCATTTTGCTCCATTTACACTCTAAAAAGTCATTCAT
This sequence comes from Ctenopharyngodon idella, assembly GCF_019924925.1. Taxonomy (NCBI): domain Eukaryota; kingdom Metazoa; phylum Chordata; class Actinopteri; order Cypriniformes; family Xenocyprididae; genus Ctenopharyngodon; species Ctenopharyngodon idella. Next base: position 19,239,728 of record NC_067226.1, read on the forward strand.
GGGACCTATTACCACATCTTAAATAAATGCAAGGTTGCAAGTTTGAAAATCAATTATTTAATTATAACTTTTAAGTTGTAAACATTATTTTGTTGAGTTCTGTTGACATAATGTTGATTATTACATAAACATAATATGGTGTGTAAATTAAACACAAATTTCTGCTTTAAGTGATTTTTTTTTTTTTAATTAAGTTGTAGTAACTTAATGAAATTGTCTTGATAATTAGGTAGTGGATTTCTAAATCCCAGCATGCTTTGCATAAGACTGGATAAGGAGAATAAATGTTGAAATTAAGTGTTATTATTTGTCTTTAGTGAAGGGAAAGACCTGTTAATATTTGACATTTAAACGAGTTTCAGTTATTGTGAAGTTTTTGTGGTTACTGAAATAGATCAAATTAATTGGTTCCAGGGCTACAAATTAGTAGTTGGACCAACTTCATTTTTTTTACTTTTTACTGTGTTTATGTTACAAATTATGAAGTTCATATAACTCAGTCTAGTTGCTTCGTTGAATATAATTTCATTCGAAGTTGTGATAATTAAAATAAATTGATGCAAACTTGTTATTTTTATTATTTTATTTTTTTTGTGCCAACACATATTTTTCGGAGTGCAACAATTACGACATTCTCCCATGCACCTGAGGGTTTTGCCTCTAAACAGTGAAGTCAAATGTAATGTAATGATCATTTACTCATCATATAGTCACCTTCATGGCATTATAAAAACCTGTAAGACTTTCTTTCTTCTGTGGAACATAAAAGAGGATATTTTCAAGAATGTTTCAACTGTTCTTGTCCAAAATGAAAGTTAATGAGGTCCAAAACATCACTGGTCCCCATTGACTTTCATTGTATGGTCAAATAAACCCTGAGACATATTACAAAATATCTTGTATGGAAGCTTGTTTCTGCCATGGAAAAATTATTTTGTCTTATAATTTCACAGAAGTCACAGAGTTATGGAATATAGACTCACAATTTCAAGAGAAAAAGTAAGAATTGCGACTTTATATCTTACAATTCTGACTTTTTTTTCTAAGAATTATGAGATATAAACATTTGTGAGTAAAAAAGTTGGAATTGTGAGATAAAAAGTTTACCTTTATTTTTTTAATCATGGCAGAAACAAGTTTCTATAGAAACAATTATGAGTTAATTATCACTTTAAAGACTACTACAAAAGGGTTAGACTTGTATATCTTGACATTTCAACCGGGAATTACTCTATATTTTGACGGCTTTTAGTGAATAACTGTGACAGGATATCAGATTGAAGCACAGTTACACATTACTGGAAGATTGTGTTTTTCATTATAACACGTGCTGCTATCATTTAAGAAACAGTATAATGAAAAATGGACTGTTAATCTGCCAGTGGGAACCGAGTTTCAACCCAATCTCTGCTTCTGGGTTTAACTGAGGATAAAGGATGTTTGGACCCCATCCAGGCAACCAGCCCTGATCTATCACGAAAAATCCAGATGCTTTGAGCAATCTCGATTAATCCCAAACCCTGGTCTGCTTTTCTTTCTGCCAGATATGCTGCTGCTGTGGCCCTGCACCATGTTCCCTGTGCTGCTCCTTCTGTCCGCCCGTCAAATCATCATCCAGCACGCGGGTCATGTACACGTTATTCCACATCCTGGCCTGCACTGTCTCATGCCTCATGCTGTCTAAGACCGTGTCCGAGGCGGTGAGGGAGAATGTAAGTTTCTTACAAGTCGCACAGGCTCCAGTTGGTCTTCATTCGCCTAACCTACTTTTATTTGTGCTGTTGCTGTAAACAGCCAAACTCTGCTTTATTTGTATCAAGCCTCATCCCATCAAATCTTGTCTAATCTGCGTGGCAGGACATACACCAGCTACACATGCCAGCAGTCTGTACCCTATACAGGCTGTGGCACACAATAACAGACATCACTCTTCCTCAGGTGCCTTTCTTTAATGTGGTGTGTGATGAGGCTCATGGTGGAGGAGACTGTCAGATGTTGGTGGGCTACTCTGCAGTCTACAGGGTGTGTTTCGGCACAGCTTGTTTCTACTTGATGATGGCCATCTTCCTCATCGATGTGAAGTCCAGCCAGGATTTCCGAGCCCTCATCCATAACGGGTTGGTGACTGCATTATTCCCTATATTTTGTTTGCTCTGTAACACAACAGAAAGTTGCTTCGACTAATTGCTCTACAAAATAAATACTACATAGCGGTTGTGGAGACATTAGGTTAAGTTCTTAAGAGGAAGAACATGATATGTACAAGGGTCAACCAGTTCCTCGGACTATAAATGTGGTGTAAATGCTGCCTCATCCATGTTTATCAGCAGGTTTAGTGACTTCATATAAATAACACGCACTTATTCTCCTCATTCTCGATTAGGTTCTGGTTTCTGAAGTTCATCACCATGCTTGGAATGATCGCTGCTGCCTTCTTGATTCCCACAGAATCTTTTTTGCATGGTAAGCTAATCATCTGTGAAACAAATCAAGCGTAGCGTTAGTCATGGCAGGTCAGGTTAGTCAAGCTCGCATCAGCTGACTCTTAGCTGATCCACGTCTACATAGGAATATGACGCCTATGATTTCTGAAGGATCATGTGATGCTGAATTTTGCTAAACATTGCTTTTAACAGTGTAATTAAATTGTTACATTTAATGATTAACTTTAAATGACCGTTACATGATGGCAACTGTAATATAAATGTAAAAATAGAGCAAATGGGAATGCACAATTAAATATTCAACATCAACAAATTAATATCTAATATTGGCAGATAAATAATATCAATATATTGTGCATCCTGATATGGGAAAGGAGGTGTATTGATCAAAACAAGGTGATTAGTGAATAGACTATCTGAAGTGATTATGTGCTTAAAGTGATTACGATACAGTCTTGGCTCACGGCTCTGGTGATCATGTGATCATGTGAATTGCACTTCTAATTAAATCCTCCAGGTGGCCCTATAGACACATTGAATGTTTTACATTTGCACACTATAGTGGGGATTCAGTCAGTGGGCCTCATTTATAAAACTCAAAACTAACAAATGTAATTAGAAAACGTTCCACTGTTGCGTTCAATTCAGTGGGACATTTTGGTTTAACAAATAATTTACAAAATAATTTGTTCTGATTCATAAATTAATCTCTCATTTCACTGTATTTCACTGTCTTATATTAATTGTTTTCTCCTCTTTTTCCTTTTTCCATGTAGCCTGGCATTACGTTGGAGTGGTGGGAGGCTTTTCTTTTATCCTAATTCAACTCATTCTCATCACAGCTTTTGCTCATACCTGGAATAAAAACTGGTAAGTGAGGAAACACTAACAGTACAGGTATGTCCTTTTAAAGCAAACCTGCACTAACCCACAATAATCTACTGTAGGAAGGCACTCATTACCAGACTATGAAGAACCACATCTGGTTCATGTCTGAGTCACATCTTGCTCAAGAATGATAAAATATCACCCTCCACAGTTGTAGAGTTTTAGATAATCTCTGTCCTTCACTCCCATCCTGTTTCTCGCTCTGGTATCTCACTTATTCATATACACACACATTCTGTTCATCCTCTGACATCCAGCTCTTCCCAGATGTTTGTGAAGCCTACCTCAAGCCATTTTGAGTCAGTAATGTCATCTTAACACAACGGACATAATAGGATTTCTTGTCTCTTCCCTGCCTCTCATTGCCAGGTTAACCGGTGCAGCTGAGAATAAAAGGTGGTACGTGGCAGTCATGTGTGCTACCCTCTTTTTCTACACCATCGCCACCATGGCCTTCACTTTCATGTACAAATACTACACTCACCCAGCGGGATGCCACCTGAATAAAGCCCTGCTTTGGACTAACCTGGCCCTCTGCACCTTCATGTCTTTTATTGCAGTCACTCCCTGTGTGCAGCAAAGTTAGTGCTTCATTTTTCAACTGTTTCTGTTCTCTCACCTAAACAATACTTTAATAGTTTATATCAGTACTTTAGATATAAACACACCAGGAAGGAGATAAAGGGTTTGTGGAAATATTCTTGCAACAATTTAACCATGAAGGAAAAAAAGTATAAATGTAGTATAATTAGTCATTTAAGTTAACAGTTTGTTTTTCTCTCCCTCTCAGAGCAGCCTCGCTCAGGACTGCTGCAGGCTTCCATCATTTGCTGCTATGTCATGTACCTGACCTTCTCTGCTCTGTCCAGCCGCCCACCAGAAAAAGGTACGTAACATTTGCTTGTTCCATGCGGAACATTTTCAGAATATTTAAATTTTTTCATGCCCTGGCCAATTTTGAAATTTTGGGCTAATTGGCTTCCATAACATGTCTCCTTTCAGAGTAGAAAGAAAACATTTAAAATACACATTTATCAAAAATACAAGATATCAGTTCAGTTCTGCTGTTGTTCATGAATACCAGTAGTGATTTTGTACAATGAGGACCTTGCCATGTCGCCGGAAATATAGTCATCAGTGTCCCAATGTGTAGTGAGCCAGGCAGGGTCCTTACTGCCCTTACCAGTGCCCAAATTAGTGCACACCATGATATACTGATTCACGACCTAGGAAGTTAGGAAGCTGATCGAGACGCACCCGTAGTGATAACAATAGCACAGGACAAAAATATGACGTCAAATTGCTGTAGATACGCATTAAGTAATGTAAATGCAGACATAAGATTAATAGAAAAAATATTCATGTCAAAATAGTTTTGAAATTCACATTTCAGAAGCACCCTCAGTAATTTGATTCTTAATTGTCAATCTCAAAGTAAAATTAAAAGTTCACGTAAATATTTAATTGTCCATCTGAAAATAAAATTAAAATGTGTTTTTTTTTAGTAAACTTGAAGCTAAAGTTCAGGTTAATGTTTAATCTTACAGTAAAATTAAAATGTAATTAATGAATTGTGATTTTACTGCAACATGTATGTTTGTTACGATGCATAAATCTCATTTTTAACAATGAATAGTAGTAGAGGATGCATGTGCACGCTAAATGACGCTAACACGCTGAGCGTAATGATTTGACCAATCAATGGGCACATATTTACATACAACACCTCCAGAGTTACTATTTATTAACTAAATAACGAAGCAACAATTATCTAACAAATAAATTCGGTCGAAGTAAAATATTTATATTCATATTAATGTTTTTTTCCAGTATATATATATATATATATTTTTTTTTGTCTCACCATTAACGCAAAGTATTTACAGTCAGGAAGGGTATAAAGCCACTCCAAAGCGGCGAAATCTGACAGAGTGGGGGAAAGCTTACTTTAGAGGTCACGAGCAGAGTGTTCATCACTCGACTAATCGCCACAGGGAAGGTCTGAGACAAGAGCCAATCGCTGTCCTCACAGGACATCATCTGGTCAGATGAGCGAGCGCACAGTAAACACTGGTTACAACCTATGGTTACAACGCGGCGTTCTAAGACAATTTAGAACACCAGCTGATGCGACCCGGCGCGTTGAGTTCGATGCGTGAGCTACTCTCCCTCCGCTCTTTTCTTCTTCCAAATCTCATACTGAGTACTCGCATATTGATATGAAATAATGTAGGCCAATTCACTTATTAAAACCAGGAGATATAGTTGTAATGGCAATATTACAGGCCATTAGAAACTACAAGAATAACTTAGCATATGATGAACAAACTTGATGTGCAGCATCATAACCAGTGTTGTTAATTAAAACTATTATAATCGTTTTTCGTCAATTGAAGTGAAGCTGAAATAAAATAAAATAAAGTAAATTGGAAAACGAAAATTAGAAATGTTGACTTAATTGGCAAATAACTGAAAACAAGTTGAAGTAGGACTACTAAAATTACTAATACTGAAATAAAATAAAGCTAAATAGAAATATATTTAAAAAAATAAAAATGACTAAAGCACTTAATGAAATTACTAAAAAACTACAATAAACTAAAAAAAATGAAAATTGAAAATATAAAAAAGACAATTCAAAATATTAATAAATACTATAATATAAATAATTCTAAAATAAAACTGATCATAACTTACATTGCTGATGAATCAAGCAATACTTTAATGCCACAGTTACCCATTTGCAAGATCATTAGACACTTAACACTTATTGTTATGGTGGCTAATCCTGGATCCAGCATGTGTGATCCTGTCTCTGCCTGTCAACACAAAGCCAAGTAACTAAACAGCCAGTCACCGTAATGACGAGGGGCAATTGAAGAGTGATTGGTGACCTATTTGAATACTTTTAACTCTTTATGAAACACCAAAATGCTTTATAGAGAGCAATGCAGAATCACAGACTGATCTGTTGTTTAAGGTCAGAGTGCGGCCTCCATGCAGTGATGCATGCAAACCTCTATCGGAGTAATTTAATCGATTCATCTCTCAGCAAAATTAATCAAACTGGCTGTAATCACATAGTCATTAACAAAAGGTCATCAGTGGAGCCCGCAAAACTCTTCCTGGTTCGCCATCTCATCTCACATCATTTCATCCATTAGTGGTGCATTTCAGAGGAAATTTGTGGCACACCACAAAGGTGATGAATGGTGCATGCTCAATATATGACAGAGATGAATGAGATTTCCAGAAAGAAAAGCTTTGGTCACTGAGGTCATAGAAAAGCTCTCAAGCATGTAACACACAGATGTAGCTGAGGGTGTTTCACGTGGATATTTGAAATACAAATGTTGATGGTAAAGTTCAGAGAAGAATTACAGCTGTTGCAGAATAATTCTTATATTTGCCAGGTTTTGATTTAGGATGATTTACATAATGTCTGATGAAGAGCTTTTGGGTTGAAATATCACGTATGTGATTTAATATTGTAGTGTTGTTGTTGTCTGGAGAAACAGTGTACTAGCGACTTGCACTTTTTTTCCTTTCATTTTGGTGAATGGCGCTGTGTGTGTATGTGTATTTGTTGTGTCCTGTCTTGTTCCCTAACTATCAGCGGGTTTATAGCCTCTGTCTGCTGCATGACTTCATAAAGGACTGAAGTGCACCCTGGGGCATGCTGGGAGTTTAATCCCATCTCAGAGGAATTCTCTCAGACACACAACACACAATATCCACAGACCTCTACAGCATCTCTGAACCCAGCAGCAATGGGCTCTAGAATTCCTAAATGGAGCATGTAAATGTGACACTAAATGCAATTAGTCGTTGTTTTTAAACAGCTGAGCACTTGCTTTTAATGCAACAGGAATTTGCAGGGCATGATTCTGAAACCCAAAATGATGGGTCTTAATTCAGAAAAGGGGGAAATATGTGATAAATAACACCATCTCTCTGTCTCTCTTTCTGTTTTTGTGTTTTTCAGTGGAGTATCAGGGGGTCAACATGACGGTGTGTTACCCCAAAGTCAGCAGGGATGAGATTCAAAATGAAGGCAATGCCGTGGCCATTATTGGGGCTGCAATCATGTACTGCTGTGTTCTCTTTGCATGGTAGGCAAAAAAAAAAGTATCGAGTAGAGATATTAATAAAGTGTTTACTTTGGATAATAAAACTAATGCTGATTTTCTTTCTCAGCAATGAGGCTTCATACTTAGCTGAGGTCTTTGGACCTTTCTGGATGATAAAAGTTTACCGCTATGAGTTCCAAGTATGTGACTTTCAGAATTTTTTTTTTTTTTTTTGTGGTTTGAGCTTTTTAACTCCTAATGTCTCTGACGATCTCTGTGGCTCTCTGTCCTAAACAGAAAGCCTCCTGTTGCTTTTGCTGCCCAGAGGCAGAAGATGGTGAGAAGAATATCATAAATTCCAATATCCATAAATTTCACAAATATATTAAAGGCATAGTTCACCCAAAAATGAAAATTCTGTCATCATTTACTCACCTTCATGTTGTTTCAAAACATTCTTCTGCAGAACACAAAAAAGATATTATGAAAAATGTTGGTAAGCAAACAGTTTCGGTTCCCATTAACTTGGACAAAAAATACAATGGAAGTCAATGAGAACCAAAACTGTTTGCTTACCAACATTTTTCACACTATATATTTTTTCTGTGTTCTGCAGAAGAAAGTCATACAGGCTTGGAACAACATGAGGTAAGTAAATGATGACAGAATTTCCATTTTTGGGTGAACTATGCCTTAAATATCATTAAACACAATAAAGTATGAGAAGGTGTTAACATCTTTGTTTCTGTCTTGTCAGAGGAGGAGTTTGTCATTGATGAGAACAAAGGCTGTCAGAAAGTCATCCACAATGAGACCCAGCGCGTTGCCTACAGCTACTTTTTCTTCCATTTTGTTTTCTTTCTGGCCTCCCTCTACGTAATGATGACCCTCACTAATTGGTTCAGGTCAGTTGTTAAAGAGCTCGTCTGAGCTGTTCTGGAGATCAGAGCAGAAATCCCTGGAGCAAAAGTAAACACACAGAAGAGTTTTCGTGGATAGAACCAATATTTACATACAAGCACAGAAACACATCTATAAAGAGCTCATTTCCAGGGTTTTCAGGTGTGTGTGAGGACTCTGCAAGTGGATATATATATATAAACTGTTGAAAAGTTTGGGGCCAGTAAGATTTTTAAAAAGAGATTTTTGAATGTTTTTTACGTTTCTTTTTGCTCACCAAGGCTGCATTTATTTGATCAAAAATACAGTAGGAACAGTAATATTGTAAATATTACAATTTAACCCTTTCATGCATGAATTATTAAATCACGAAGTAATATTTTTTTAATGTTGTTTTTACTTTTAAACAAGTGAACAATCATGCCAATAACTATTTTTTCCCAATATATTATATTTTATTATATATTTATTTTATTTTGAGGGTGCATATCTGTGCATATGTGCATATATAGTGGACACCATGCATGAAAGGGTTAAAATAACTGATTTCTATTTGAATATATTATAAAATGTTATTTTATTCCTGTGATGACAGCTGAATTTTCAGCAGTCATCATTACTCCAGTCTCACATAAGTGTTACATGATACTTCAAAAAAAAAAAAAAAAAAAAATTCATTCTAATGCTCTAATGCTAAATGCTGATTTGCTACTCAAGAAACATTTATTATTATTATTATTATTAGTGTTGAAAGTTGTGCTGCTTAATATTTTCATGGAAACTGTGATACATTTTATTTTTCTGGATTATTTGAAGAATAGAAAGTTCAAAAGAACAGCTTTTATTTGAAATAGAAATCTTATTGACCCCAATAAGTTTCAACATTTTGAAACGTGGTGTATTATTGCTCTTTTAAATATTATAAAAGGTGTTAATATTTGTCATCAATTAATGCTATAAAGTTTAACAGAGAAAAAAAAATTATATCGGGATCCCTGAGTTAGCTGCGAGTCTGAAAAGTTTAAGAGACTAGATACTAGCCTATAGACTAGCCACTGAAATAAAATGTTGTCAGTTTTAGAAGTAAATAAATGAAGTTCATGATGCAAGTTCAGGAGGAGCTTGTTCATCTAATCACGTCCTTAGGGGTATATAAGCAGCATCTTACCTTACCTTCTTCCGATGACGCTGCTCAAGCATCCCTCCTCCTCCCCTTTTCCACCTTAGGCCTACATTCATCTGTCTATATGTATTCAAAAAACGGGAGGGGGGGATAGTCTAAACTCTCCTTCTCAATTTAAGAACAAACTTTACCAATGGACAGCATACCAAACCTGTTTTCCCTATGATTATATTTTCTCATATATATATATAGTTTTTGCAGAATTAGTTAACATCTGGGGATTTTTATGCTGTTTTTTGCCAAAAGTTTAACACATGTACACGTACTCTGAAAGTGTACACAGATCACAATTTTGACCAATTTTTATAATGCCATTCTGTCTCCCCCAGTTATGAGACTGCTGTGCTGGAGACAACCTTCACCCACGGGAGTTACTCCACGTTCTGGGTCAAGCTCTCTTCCTGCTGGGCGTGTGTTGTTCTGTATCTGTGGCTCCTCCTGGGTCCCCTGTGCCACTGCCAGTCTGATCACAAACGGCCTCGCCGCGCCCGCATCAAGAGACGGACCACCTCCCACCGCCACGTTAGCGTCAGCGTGTGAATCACACAAAACAGACTGTTCAACAGTGTCAAAGACAGTGGGGATGAATGCAGGTTACTGGGGATTTCCACCGCAAAGGAAATGGGTCATGCCAGATCTCTGAACGTTGAAGAGTAGACTCCATTAAATGAGCACTGATCCTCCTGATAATCATGTTAGGATTAAAATCGCCAGCACTATGAATGCAATTCAACATGGGAACAGAAAATGTTAACCATGTTTAAGACTCTACAAGCATATCTGTAGGGGATGTGCTAAAATTGCCAAAAGGAATATGACATTAACATTTTCTGGACAAGCTGGATGTCTGTATATTTAGTGAGTTTTTTTTTTCTTTTTGGTAAAATGTAGAAGAATTTTGCATTGGCTTACAGTGTAGACATGGAAAAACATGAAAAATACTTTTTCCTAATTAATTTAACCTTTTGATACATTTATGCTTATCAAGTTGTATAGATTATGTGAGCAATGCTATATTTCAGTGATCTGTGGCTTGTGTGTGTATAGGGGCTTGCTCCACCAATTCTCTCAGCCAATCAGAGGCCACAGGGAGAAAAAGCTGTTATCTGTAGTAAAATTACTTTAATAGCCTGGCGACAGCCAGCCTGTTTAGCTCTAATTGCATGTTTATGTTAGAAAGTTTTATGTCACTGTCATAAAAGATAAGTTATTTTTGTAAATATATTTTTAACAAAACACATTCTAGAGTTTGTGTGTTTTGCCTAAAGGCTTGACTATAATTTAACAACCACATCAAGGTAATAGGATAATCTTAGTTAGTCTACTAATGATTAAAGGGAAAAACAGCTGCCAAAAATAGAGGAAAACAACTGTTCATTGGCAAAAGCGCTCTGCCATAGTTATATGTATATGCTGCTTATCTTGAATGTGTAAATGTGACTCATAAACACTCATTATCATTTCACTTTTCAAAGGACTTTATAACCGTTGATAAAAGCAAATATATTGATAGTAAACATTTAAAATTATAAGGCAATATATAAATCAAGGTTTCCTCTAGAAATACTGTCAACATATAAATATATATATAAAAAACATCAAAAAGCACATGATAAAGATATACATGCTGTCAAGTGATTTTATGCCATTAACAAACACGGGGTGCTAGAAAGGGCATCATGTTGTGTATATTATTTACTTTGGTGTATATGCTTTAAAAGAAGGTGATTGTCCACCTAAAGTGCTTCATTTAGTGACTTTCTTTGCTTTGATTCGCCTCATGCCCCCATTGACATAATTCATCCCGACAAAGTGTCCATTATCCTTGTTGCGGAGTGCGAAATGCTTCAGTAAAATCATCATTGATTTCAAGTCAGCATCAGAGCGTGGTTTCTGTCTGTGCCTTGTTTTTTGGCATAAAAGCTGAGCTTCAGAATAATTGTGCAGTAAACATGTGATAGTTCATGTGTTTACTCCCTAAACTGAGTCCTGCTACCTCTGTTACCGCAGAGCTCCTCTAGGGGGCGCAGCAGGCCATCTTCACGTGCTCGATAAGGCTGAGAGTAGCTGTCCTCCTCTAACAGGATGCGATTGAGAGTGCGTTCGTAATTTATATGCCGTCGGAGCATCAACACGTACTGGTGCCCTTCCTCTAGAAGGGGACAGTCACATTTGTTTGGGGCCCACAGGAACTCACGGTGCTCCAAACGATAACGGTTGCGGTATGTGTGGATGATTTGGACGTCATAGCGGGTCTCCTCACCATGATAGACTTTTTCCAGCACTTTTGCTCGAAATACTGTCACAGCAGAAAAATGTATTGACATAATCCAATATATTATGTACATTAAACCAAAACTTTGTTGGGATCATATGTTGGGAGACATACTGATTGAACTCACCAAAATCTTTTTGGCAATACTGTCTCTGGCGCTCACCTTTCCCTCGCACCCGGCGGCATTTCCCACAGTTGCCTACAAAAGGATGAAATGTTTTCATGACATAACAAAAAAAGCCCAGACTTTGTCATCCGCGCAAACAACAATTAACAATGGGAACGAACAAGGAACATTAATGGAAAATTATGTGTTTGGCATTGTATGAAGATTTTACATGGCAGTTAGTGTTGTCATTAATACCGGTACTTCGGTACCAAGTCGATACTGAAATTTTAAAAATATAACGTTGCCAGGCTTCCTGACTGCTTTGTGTTCTGTGAAAAGCTTCAGAGGTTTCTATTTACAACGTGTTTTATGAAGCGCTGAGAATTATAGCCAATCACAGACATCTGTTTAGCACATATATGCAATGGCCAATCAGAGGCATTCAAGTTGCATAATCTTAATCTGCTCAATGCAATTCAAAACATCAGAGTTTGGTTCAGCATGAGCTCTCTGTTCTGTACTGCGCTGAATTGAAGTGATTGACAGCTTCAGTGATTATAAAGAGAGCGCTCTTTACTCGCTTTCTGTATATAACCCATTTACAATTTGAATAATAGTTTTATTTTTCATGCTGAGACAACCGTATGTAACTGCGGGACTGAATTCAGAATTGTGACAATATAAATAATGATAACCAGAGCAATGTACGGGACAAAAAAGTCTGTCTAATTAATATATTAATATTTAATGTATTAATGTAAAATTTTACTTATTATTACTATGAATAATAATTAAAGGTGCAATAGGTGATTGTCCACAGAAATATTTTTTGTTATACTGATTGAAATTCTCCTCATATCCTGATAACAATCACTATGTTAAACGGTCTAAATGTATTTTTATAAATATATATATCGTCTGTGGAAGGCGTAGAACATTAAAATGTTCATTCAGTCATATTTGGTCCGAATGAAATAACACCTGCCTGTCAATGTATGTTTTTTCTACATACCCTCACACACCCTGTTCGCGCAGACATAATCAGTGCGTTTCATGCTATGCAGAGTTTGTGTAGACAGACGTCAGTCACAGAGCACCACAAACAAACAGAAGCCACATTTTACCCTTCTTTGCGAATCAAAACAACGAGCTTATGCTGCGTTCACGCCATAACTTTTGTAATTAAGAGGTGGCAACCCGTGACGTTCTAACCGGAGCTGTTCAGTCAGACTCGGATTTATGCGTATCCATGTCAACGGAATCAACACTGAAATAATTCTGCAGCAGTCAGGTACAAGCTCTCTAAGTTGTTTACATTCATTATTATTGGAATGTTATGTGCTTTGAGACATGAGGTAGTTTAACGCTGTCTCTTGTGACGCTTTGCCGAGAGCAGCTGTGTGTGTGTGCCTTCAGGTATTTTGGAGGAGGCGTGGCTTTGGAGACGCACTGAAGAGAGGGTGGGATGTTATGATTTGAAAGCTAGCTTTAATGCTAGCCTCTCCAAAAATGTCCTTTTGCACCTTTAACTAATTTAATTAGTTAAATAATTCTGTGAAATACTGTGAAATTTTACTGGTATTGGTATGGACTACTAAAATGTTGGTATCGCAGCAACACTAATGGCAATGATAAAGCGCTGACCTCTACGATGTATTTCGGGCAGTCGGTTCCTGCGGTTTTCATCTCTTTCCAAACGTGGGACTGGCTGCTGTTGATAGGGGGGTTGAAGGGGCCAGCGTGCAGCAGGACCTGAGAGCATGACCTTGTTAGTTGTATTTACTAGGGCTGGGTATTGACACAATTTTCATGATTCGATTCGATTTCTATTCACATGCTTGCGATTTGATTTGATTCGATATCGATTATTTTGGATGTAGTATATCAGATACAGTACATGGCAAATTTTCTAGAGGAAAAAAATCTCTCAACTAATGCTGTAAACTACACATGGGAGTCAGTTGGTACTACATTACTATAATATTATTAAAATTAAATTAGGCTATTTATAATTAACTTATTTATATACAAACACTTAAATTACACTAAATTTTGTTTTTTTATAATAACTAAAGTTTAGAATTACATAATCATATTTCTACTTCAATTCGTTTTTTTGAAATATAAACATTTAAACTGTGGCCGTCATAACTGATTTAGGCTATTCAAACATGCATTAAATATTGAAGAACATTAAAAAATTATAATGAATATGTAACGGTGCATAGCTATATTTATCAGAATGCTGATCTCTATAGTTCATTTTTCTAGCTGACTAAGGAGTTTATGGTCACTGAATATGGTTTTTCTGAGGTAAATGTGACGTTGCGTGACATTGTTTACAAGCTGTTTTATTGACATCTTTCCGAAGTTGAAACACTGATTGAGCTGTTACACGAGACATGATACGGATTTCGGTAAGTTGTACTGTATATTTTAAAATACCTTCAGATGTTTAGTCATGTTTATTTCGCGCTGTAACTAGTATTAAAGCGGAGGAGAGGATGTTCACATGCGCTCCGTGCTGCCGCTTCTGTTTAAGGCGCTACAGCAATCCGTCACCCCACATTAAACAGCGCCAAAACGGTATTTATTTTTTGAATCTCATAATAAGATGGACGTCATTTGAAATCTGAGACTTTGCTTCATATCATCAAAAGTAACAAAGCACAAATATTACTGCGATTTATTGGATGGGAGGCGCGCTACATGTTCTGTTCATTCATCAACTGAAAACAGACTAGACTAATTGTTTCTTGGGATTTATGAATCGAAATCGGTTCGTAAAAGTGAGAATCGATTAAAATCGAGAAATCAATATTTTTACCCAGCCCTAGTATTTACAAAAGCCTCCTAACATTTTACTTCAAGCAATTGAGACATTTCTGCCAAATACTTACCAACACATATACTTCAAATGGACTCAACATTAAATCTATACCTATATCTAAAGATCTTATCACAGCACAGAAAATACTTCTAAATACCATATAACAGCTAGTGTAATTTAAACAAAAGAATGATAGATTTTTATTCCTAAATACCAGGAATGAAAGGTTTTTACCCCAGAAAAGAGGTTTTGTGACTGGCTGTGTTGTAGTAGTAGTTGTGGTGGTAGTAGTCATAGTGGTTGGAGGTTCAAAGGGCAAGTGGTTTGCTGTGTGGTGAGATTGCCGAAGTTGACTTCTCCCATGATACAGGGCATAACGGTCTGGAGGGAGCCAGTACTCATATTCTATCCCAGAGTTCTTATCAGTTGACAAGACCTACAATCAGATCAGTACAAATTAACACAAATCGGCTGCTAGGCATTAAGAATCATGAACTGAAACTTACCATGATGTGCAGGTCCTCCTGAGTAGGTCCTGGAACTTCAAAACTCTCCCAGGTATCAGCAGAGCGGCGATACAGCAGTTTGGTTCCTGCCACATTGTACTCCCCAGGAATATTGATCTTCCAGTTCCCATTGATCACAAACTGAGAGCGCCCATTCTGGAGTGCTTTTAAAAATGTTTACAAAAGGTGATTTTCCTTAAAAACATTGGACTACCACAACACAGCATTATTGTAATTTTCCCATACAGCAATGGGACAAAGTGCACAAAAGTTTTGTGACTGCCAAAAAAAATTACTGCAAGTTGTCCGATACATTATTTTATTGTGCTAATAAATGCGAAGTAAATGCTTTTGTCTGTAGTCATCTACAATTTTATCTCACTCTGCACTTTGGCACTTTTGCTTTGAGAAGCACATGTTGAACCTCCAGTGGAGAGATCACACACAAGGCTGTTCTCTAACCTAGATAGTTTCTGCTGTTATCAGTCACTCTGATGTGTGTTGCTCCGGCAGGGATCATAGTGACCTCATTATACCCAAACAGTCCTGCAGGGAAACACAGATGAGAGAGTAATGCGCCTCAGCCCATTTAAAAAAAAAAAAAAAACACAGTTATTTCCAACAGGTGCGCAATCCTGCACGTAACAAGACTGTATATTTCCATGCTGTGTCTTGCTGCAGCCATAACATGGACTTGGTTTAGCCGCAAGGCTGTGACCTGCAGAATTACGACCCAGGCTTTTGTCTTCTCCTTTGACTTTTGACCCTCTTTATAAAGCCCTGTGCTGGCAGCCTTGAATCTGTTATACTACTTTCAGAAATCCACGTGCAAGAAAAGGGGAAACGGAGTAGTTTTCAGATGGCTTAACAATGACAGTATTATCGCTGAGTTTTCCCTGATGTAAACGCTCTGTATTTTCAGTTGGCCAGCGTAAAGAAAGCTTTTAAAAGAGGTTCTGTTTCATGCGGAGAAGTTCAAAGAGGTGTCAGTGTTCTAAGTGTGTAGATATGTGTGAGGGAGAGAGAAACGACGAGATAAAGAAGAGAAAGTGAGGTCACTGTCCCTAAGAAACCACTTACTCGACCGTTCAAAAGTTTGAGTAAGACTTTCGTTCATCTTTGGAACACAAATGAAGATATTTTTAATGAAATCCGAGAGCTTTCTGCCCCTCCATAAAGATCCAACGCAGCTACCACTTTCAAGGTCCAGAAAGGTAGTAAAGACATCATTAAAGTACTCCATGTGACTCCAGTGGTTTAACCTCAATTTTATGAAGTGGCACAAGTGCTTTGTTTGCGCAAAAAAAAAAAAAAAATTTACCATTTTATTTATAAAACAATATTATCCAAAGCGTGTTCACGCAAAAATGTCAGCTCTCGCGTGAACACAACATGCATGCATTGTGATGCCCTCGTGAACGTGCATTGCAGATCAATATTTTCATAAATAAAGTGGTAAATTAAATTACTTTTTTTTTGCACAAACAAAGCACTCACATCGCTTCATAAAATTAAGGTTAAACCACTGGAGTCACATGGAGTACTTTAATGATGTCTTTACTACCTTTCTGGACCTTAAAAGTAGTAGTTGCATTGGATCTTTATGGAGGGACAGAAAGCTCTCAGATTTCATTAAAAATATCTTCATTTGTGTTCTGAAGATGAACGAAGGTCTTATGGATGTGGAAATACATGAGGGTGAGTCATTAATGTCAGAATTTTCATTTTTGAGTGAACTAACCCTTTAAAAAATGCATCAAACTGACAGTAAAGTGGCAGTGAAGACTCTTAAATTGTTATAAAAAAAACTTTCTCTCTTTTAAACTTTCTATTCATCATAGAATCTTGAAAAAAAAAAAAAAGTATCACAATTTCCACAAAAATATTAAGCAGCACAACTGTTTTTAACATTGATAATAGTAAAAAATGTTTCTTTAGCACCAAATCAGCATATTAGAATGATTTCTGACGGATCATGTGACACTGAAGACTGGAGTAAAAGCCAGATTTTACAGTTTGGGGGCCATTGTGTTCTGAATAACAAGATTCACACAAGAGTTTATTCACATCTCTTATATTAATGCCTAAACAAAACTATTGATTTCAAAGTTGTGAAAATAAGACTGAACATATCTATAGAATTCTGAGCTTATTTTCCTGTACTACTGAGTCAAAGTGAGTGTATTTAGATTCATAACTGACCATTGTTCTGCTCGTTGCTTTGAAAAACACTTCTGTGATGAAGGCAGGTTGAGTTGTGGCCTCCACACACCATGCAGGCGTCGTCCTGCTGCTGTGATCCAAAGATCAAATCACATCCTGGCTTCTGCGCACACACACATACACACACACACACACACAATGCGATTAGAAGCCAAAATATCAAGCACTGTCACATTCTGTTTCAACAGTACAAGCCGATCACACAACACTCCTGATGAAAACTGGAACAGCTCATGGCCTACAGAATCTTGGAGATTTTCCAAGAAATAAATTTAGACACTACTAAAGAGTGAAGCATCCCAGATTAAAGATCCTCAAAATAAATGCATTATCTACTACACAAAAAATTTCATCATTTTAATAGCACCATGTTTGTTTTCATTAGTTCATTTCTGCACAATATTTTCTGGCATGTGTATTGATTTTATGAGTTTTCAGAGTTTCAACTTAATTTTTAATCATAAGTATATCAGAGTGGTTGGATTAAGTGTAATGACTTTAACACTGAAAATTGCATCTCATGCTGTAGGCCTACCTCAGTTCCCAACATGTACTGAAGCATACATAATGCAGATTGCTGTTTATTGTTTGCTGCTTTTATTTATGCTGTTGTTTTTGTGTTTATTGTCTTTTTTTTTAGCTATTAAATGTCTAATGATTGTTTTGGAATACATACACTACAGTTTAAAAGTTTGGAGTCGGTAAGATTTAAGAAATGAATACTTTTGTTCTGCAAGGTTGCATTAAGTTGATCAAAAGTGACAGTAAAGACATTTATAATGTCACAAAAGATTTCTATTTTAAATAAATGCTAATGGTTTGAACTTTCAAAAGAACAAGGAAAAGAAAAAAAGGATTCACCAGGGAATCCTGAAAAAATATATCACGGTTTCCTCAAAAACATTAAGCAGCACTGTTTTCAACATTTATAATAATAAGACATATATTTTTTGAACAGCAAATCAGCAAATTAAAATGATTTCTGAAGGATCATGTGACACTGAAGACTGGAGTAATGATGCTAAAAAGATTCAGCTTTGCCATCAGAGGAATAAACTGCATTAATATGTATTAAAATAGAAAAAAAAAATGTAAATTGTACTAATATTACACAATATTATTGTTTTACTGTATTTTTGATTAAATGAATGCAGCTTTAATGAGCATAAGAGACTTCTTTAAAAATCATATCGACCCCAAACCTTTGAATGGTAGTGTATGTAGAAACAACACAGCAAGTCAGAATGCAGAATACTATTTGTATTATAAATATATATTATTTCTGATATCAATACTTTTTAATCAATTTAAACAATGAATAAATCCAAAATCAATCTACTCTTCACTATAGAGATCAAATAAAGAAAAAACAAATACATTTTCAAATTAAAGTGGGTAGAATTCATTAAAAACATGTTGAAGTTTGGTTTTAATGACAAGAAAAGAGATCAAAGACTATCAGTAGTGATCAGTAACCTCCACTACAAGTAAAGCTACACCATCCTGAAAGGTCTGTGTGTATTTGTGTGTTTAGGTCCACAGGTCCAAGCAGAGGCAGGTGAAAACAGATGGGCAGCAGAATGACAGAGATCTCTCTCTGAGCCACCGCACACAAACAAGAGCAGGATCAGGAGGCCCAGGCAGGGTTCAAGACCATTCAGGCAGAAGTTTGGCTTAAGCTCCAGAGTGCATGGTTGGAGGAGGAGACATCAGAGGAGACTGCAGAGGTAGAAGGAGGTATACAGGACTGCACTGTCCTCAACAATTCCTGCAGGATATAATTAAGCCCCTCTTTCTTTATAGACCTCTCATGCACTCCATTTCATGCAGGTGCAACCCTCCTCCTAATGCGTGACCTCCTGTTCTCTCTCACCTTATGTCTTTCCTTGCCTTTCTCTGCCCATCCTTCCTTAATCTTGGTAGTTTGTGAAATAATGATTCTCAATGGCACATTCCCATGATTCAGTGGGCCTCACAGAGGGGCAACCAAACACACACACACACACACACACACACACACACACACACACACACACACACACAAGGTGTGCTTCACACATATGGATTCAATCTGCCACATGGTGCTAATGATTGGGCCCCACTATGCATGTGCTTCTCTTTTCCAGTCCTCATGTGATGGAAACCAAATTCACACATGCATGAGTTTAGGACTAGACAGTCCATTCAGTCAGCCATACATACTATATATATATATACATATATATATGCCTCACTTTTCTTTGCGGACCGGCACTTCTCACATGTAATCGCGTTCCTTGGGTGGGGAATATATATGTACACAGACATTACTTACAAACTTGTGTATCACACTAATTTGAATAGGATAAACTTTTACCATATTGATATATATTATAAATAAATATATTCAGTTCTTTGTTACCAACAGCATGAAGTGCATTAAATATTACATTACATCAGGGTTTCCCAGACTGGACTTCACGATTGAATCGCAGTGGGTTTGTGAGTTTAATGAAAAGCCATTAAGTAATTCAATCATTTACATTTAAAATTAAAATAAATCTTTAAAAAAAATTTTAAAAAAACTATCAAAAAATTAAAAATTTACCTGCATGTCATGTGACCATAAACCGACATCAGAGAACCGTGAACTTAATTTTATTACTTATAATTACTGACTTTTTATTATTTTATTATTGACCTAACTTAGTAACTTCAAATCTCAGGGGGGTAATTCAAGTAAATATATAAGAAATTGTACATTTTAATGTGTTTGAAAGACAAAAGCCTTCCAAAGATAGTAATACATGGTTAAATGACTTACTAAGTGATAATTCAAATAATAATGAATGTGTTTGTCAGTTGATTAGACTTGCATTGTTGCCATGTTGAGAAAACACGTTTTAAAAGTGAAATGATTTCTGTAAATCCAGTGATCAAATGCTGTGTGGGTCTCAGTTTTCAGTGGCTGGTCTATGTGTGCAATTCCACAAACTTGGAAGACCTCCTGAACGTATATAAGCAGTAGGCTTTTTTTTAGAAAGGAAAATTTAAAAGATAAAAAAGAAGTAGTAGGGAAAGTCAATTAATTATGAATAATTTACTGCCATTGTAAAAATAACATGAAATCATGTAATCAATAAAATGAACAGTAGTCTGATTACGAGTATTTTAAAACATAATATAATCTAATTACAAGTACTTAATTTTTGGAATCTGATTATGTAATCAGTTACTATCCAGCATAAATGATACTTGAAACAATCCAAGTCAAAACATTAATGGCATGATTAGTGAACAGGACAAAATTAAAAAATTCTGTTAAATATGTCTATTAGTCAATTTTATTGTTACATTTAAAACAGGAATGAAACATGTTAAAATATAATCATTTGTCTGTTTGAAAATAAATTATATATTTAGATTTGTATGTTTGAATTATTCAAATGATAACTTGTTCCTTCTTTTTATAAGTGACACAAAAGTCCTTTTTTTAATGTCATCAGATTAGGTAGAAATAGCTTTTTAAGGAGCAAAACCTGCACATTTTTGGTGAGGGTGTACATTTTGTGATTATTAGCTGTTATGAAACTGTGTCCTAAGAACCATCTACTCACCAGACACTTTCCATTCACACAGACTGTCCCCTGATCTGACTGGCATGGTGTGCCATCAAGCACCCGTCCAAAGTTGTAATAGAAGTTGTGTCCAATAGCCAGGCAGCTGAGCTCACATGGGTTGGAGCCTGAAAGCAGTATAAATCAGGTTTCAGTCAGTATAAGCACGTAGCAGAAGAAGAAATCCACACAGTAACACAACACATGCTTCAAAGAGGAGAGTCATGCTTCACTGACCTCCATGAAAGGTAGTCCAGTGGTAACTGCTGCCAGCGACCAGAGGTCTGTCATTGAAAGCTTTACACTGCAGTTCTCTGAAGTCCATAGAGTCAGCAGGACACTCCTGATGTTACAGACGCAAAGCTCAGGAGAGAAAACATGCACATCTAAAGCTGCTAAAGCCCTGATTCATTAACACTCTCTAAATCATTAGAACAGCTTTGGAAGACTCAGGATAAACACAACACATGCATCTGTGTGCTGACACAATGACCCCATTTAAACCTGGTATTAACATCTGTCCCGGGTGATGGGATTAGAAGTGGTAAGTGTAAAAAGGATACAAATCATTTTGTGATCTGATCACTTAAACCACAGTCAGAGGTATTCAGGAACACATCACCAAGCAATAAATACAATAAAATACACTGCAGAATTACATAACCAACTGCACATAAACGCTATCGATATTATGCACTGAGGATAAGGTGGGACTTAAATGTGTTTCTCTTTAGACATCCTGTTCAAACTGTAAAGAATTTACTGCACCTTTGTGTTACAAATCTTGTATTGCCTGGTGTCCCCTGGGCATGGCCCTCCTACCAGATTTCTAGAGAGAAAAACAACAACAAAGATGTCAGATGCAACAAATTAGTGTATTTAATGTTTTAAACAAATCACATGAACACGATCAAGCAGAACACCACAAAGGCCGTTCACACAGGATGTGTTTTTGCATTCTTCACTGTCAGATTTTTTTTCTTTCTAAAATTGGACCTTTAGGGCTAAAACAGTTTGTCACTGGAGTACCCTTAAAAGGAACTTTTTCTTTTCCCCGGGGGTCATCTTACCCTATCTTACTCGTTTTTCTGCATAACTTTTCTTGTACACTGATTCTTAGTTTAGCATTTTCTCTTTGCCCACAGAAAACACGTATAATCACTATCTGACAGCAGAAAAGATGGTGTGATGGAATATACAAAGCCTATACTTCACCTGGTGATACAGGTGCGTGTACGGACGGAGGCCCCTCCCCCACAGGAGCGCGAACACACAGACCAACCACCCCATGAGGCCCACTCATTCATGAAATGCATTTGGCTACGGATCTGTGGTCCCTCACCTCCCAGCTCTACTCGTCTGGATGACTGCAA
The DNA here is from genome assembly GCF_019924925.1 of Ctenopharyngodon idella. NCBI lineage: Eukaryota > Metazoa > Chordata > Actinopteri > Cypriniformes > Xenocyprididae > Ctenopharyngodon > Ctenopharyngodon idella. The sequence continues at coordinate 19,262,125 of NC_067226.1, forward strand.
ATATATAAACAACAAAGTGCATGAAAGGTTGCAGAACAACAACAAAGAGAGAGAGAGAGCAGAGGTGGCAGATTTGATCAACTAATTTGTGCTATTGTGTTTTTAGCAAGCTCATTCGTTAGAACAACAGTATGTAAAATATATTTATTTGTATAGCTATTAAGCCATTTCATGTATGTTAAACGGTCATGAAACCCTAAAACATTTTTTGAGATGTTAACAGATATGTATAGGCAATGAAAACAACAATAGCACTCATTATGTTTATTATTAAGGAAAAAGTGATTGTTATTTATTTTTATTTTTTTTTACGTTTTTTGGAGCCATTTCGTTCTTACGGTTTCAAAAGCGAAGTTAAAGGGATAATTCACCCAAAAATTTAAATTCAAGATCATTAATTACTCACCCTCATGTCTTTCCAAACCCGTAAGACTTTCATTCATCTTGGTAAAACAAATGAAGATCTTTTTGATGAAATATGAGAGATTTCTGTCTCTCCATTGACAGCTAAGCAACTACCACTTTGACACTTCAAAAAGTTCATAAAGAGACCAGAAAACTAATCCATATGAATTAAGTGGTTTAGTCCAAATTTTCTGAAGAGACACAAATGCTTTATATGATGAACAGATTGAATTTAGGCAACGCACATATCAGTTGTGGTAAACGGAAGCTCAAGCATGTTTGCTTGACGTGCGAGAACCAATGAGGTTCATTCTCATGTATTGTGCAACACATTTGAGCTTCCACAAGAACCAATGAGGTTTGTTCTCAGGTGTCAAGCAGGTTAATTTGAGCTTCTATTTATGTTCGCTGGTCAATGTTTAAATGTGAATAAAAGCCCAAATTCAATCTGTTCATCATATAAAGCGATCAAGTCTCTTCAGAAATTTAAACTAATTTCGGAATTTGGACTTTGCACTCAATTCATATGGATTAGTTTTATAATCTCTTTATGAACTTTTTGAAGCATCAAAGTGTTAGTCACGTAGACTGCCAATGGAGGGACAGAAAGTTCTCAGATTTCATGAAAAAGATCTTCATTTGTGTGAAGATGAACGAAAGTCTTACGGGTCTGGAACGACATGAGGGTGAGTAATTGATGTCAGAATTTTCATTTTTGGGTAAACTAACATGAAAAGTGAAGTACATGCGTTAATTTGGAGTGGTGACTGGCTGCTGTGGCTGAGAGTACACATCTTCATCACCAGTTTCTGCATATAATTCATGAGAATTAACTCTTTTAATCCAATCACTATACTGTATTATGCATGAGATTACATTACATTACATTACAGCAGAGAATTTAAATGTCACAACAGACCATTTCAGCGCTGTTTGTTTACCTCTGCCTGTTCAGCTTTGAGTTCAGACACGTTTTCTCAGTATAACACAGAAGTGTTGTTTACATTTTCCCCACTATGTGGTCAGAGCTGGAGTTTGACTATCAATACATAGAAAATATCACTGTAACATGCATAGCATGCATGAGAGCGGTTTGTGCGACGAACGCCAAGATGAGTTTAACACTTGCAGCACAGCGGATCATTGTTCATACGGACCAGAGCAAGTGTGTTTCATGTTTTTATGGACATATTTATACTTGTGTGCAAATAAGGACACTGATACAGCGGTATGTCTAATCATGAATGATGGCACGATGGATTATTCTGATATACAGAAGACAATGATGTAACTGAAACTTTAAAGAAGAATGGACAAAAAAAGTAACTATGTCTTTATTCTTTCTGTGTTAAACTGATGTGTCATTTGTTCAGACACTGTAGTGCTTGTGTATTTGATTTGTTCATGATAGTTGTTAGTAGTCTCTAATGATAAAATTGTTGGGAGTTTTAAAAATAGGCCTACTTCAAGGTGAGCCCAACTCTGTTGTTTGTTTTTCTTCCTCTGCTTTTAATTTTCATTTGTCTGTATAATGAATGTGTTGCAGGTCTGTGTTTTATTAGTTGTTTTCTCCCCTCTTCCCACCCTCTACACTCCCATTTCTTGAGTCTTTTTCAAATCTGAGGAATGAATGACCAGTGAAAAAACAGGGGAGTTTCATGACACTTTAAGCACTAAAAGGTATCCTGTGCTTACAGCCGAAATTATTGCACACTAGTGCTCAGGACACATGATATAAGAGGCCACCAAAACATTTCCTGCTCATCGGCCATGCTAGACTGCACTTGACATTTGTGGAAGTGTTTGAGTGTTCCCCAGGTGCGCGACTGTGGACGCCACATTAGCTCTATTGCACACAGCCTCCATTACACAAGCGGTATTCCTATCAGACCACCACTAATCGCCCTCAAGGATAACATTACTCTGTCATTCTTAGATCCGCTGCTGGCTTTGATCCGAGACAAACAGGCAGTAACAGTCCGTGAAGAGTGAGGAGCTTCCTTAGGTTGCCTAAAGCCTAACCGTCCCCTGAAGGTGTGTTTGTATTCTTGTAAATGTAATGTAGGTGTGGAGAGCATGCTTTTCTGCTTCTATCATGTTAAACAACCTCATACAAAGCAGCTGTTTTGCCTTCCTAAAATAATATTCATCCATGGTATCACGTAAATCTAATTTTACACCAAGAGTCACATGAGGTGTGTAAACACGTTGCAAGAAAATGAAATTGCAAACAGAGCATTAAACTTGCATTCCAAAGTTTGATCCCTAAAGGGATGTTTTACTGGCATACATATGACTGCTTTTTGGTGCAGAGCTTTGTACCGGTTCCTAAGCATTAACCCTTTCAATGGAAATATTACAAAAAAAGTTGCTTAGTTTGGTTGGTCTCATCTAATAAGGGTATCATGGCAGGAGATCATTGAGTATCGTCAGAATCTCCTGACCTTATTTAGTCTAGAGACCTGTGGTGAATAGAAGTCTGATAATGAGTCAGGATGTCTATCTGTGAGGGTTAAAATGACAGATGACTGCACACACACAGACACAATAGTGCTTTATGGTGGACGTCCATCATCTTCAGTACCAGAATGACCTGGAACTGCCCCCATTACTGTAGCAAAGACTCAAATTAGTGTTGATGACAGTCTGCCATGGGGCCCGTGGGCAAGGCGGATAAATTAAATCGACCTTTCACCTTCAGAACAACAGCTTCCCCCCAAAGGCAAGATTTAAAAAAAAGACATATTGACTTTGAAGTATGTTTCTTGGAAAGAGATTTTGTTTGGAAATGAAATTCTGAAGTAAGCTTGTTGGCTTTCTGTCGATAGGTCCCGTTTGTGTTTTTAATACAGATGGTGAAAGTCATTCCAGTGGAATGAGGATGATAATGACTGGTGGACATGACCTAGCTTGGATCTTGTACTTTGGGAGGGGAACTGGAGAAATGACTGGGTGGAAGTCCAGAAGGTACCAAAGGCAGAGTAGCACATGCAAACAGATCAGTTACCAGTGAAACTTAAAGGGTTGATTCACCCCAAAACTAAAATTCTGTCATCAACTGCAAACCCATAAGACTTTTGACTTTTGAACAGGAGATTTCTGTCCCTCCACTGAAAGTCGATTCCACAAAAATTTTAATACTTCAAAAAGTTCAAAAACATTGTAAATGTTTAAACCAACGGTGCATCCAAAATCGCGTTCTGTCTGAGTAGGTACTACATTTGAATTTGAACTTACTTTGCGACCATTTAAAAAGTATATTCTGTATAGTATGAAGGTGTGTAGTATGAATGTAATCCAGACGAACTACATCCGCCATGTTTCATTATCATGGGACCTACCAGAGTCAGTTGTGTCGCTTCACCTCCATTCATAAATCCTCTCCCGTGACCTCATGGGACAGTAAAGTGCCCATCAAATGCGCATTTCAGAATCTTGACGGAAGTAGTAGGTCATCCAGGGACTTTTCGCCTACTGTTTTTTTAATACAACCCGAATTCTGGAAATGTTGGGACGTTTTTTAAATTTGAATAAAATGAAAACTAAAAGACTTTCAAATCACATGAGCCAATATTTTATTCACAATAGAACATAGATAACATAACAAATGATTAAATTGATAAATTTTACAATTTTATTCACAAAATGAGCTTTGTGAGCTGTGATGCCTGCTACAGGTCTCAAAATAGTTGGGACGGGGGCATGTTTACCATGGTGTAGCATCTCCTCTTCTTTTCAAAATAGTTTCAAAACAAGTCTGGGCATCGAGGTTATGAGTTTCTGGAGTTTTGGTGTTGGAATTTGGTCCCATTCTCCCATTCTCCCATTGACATGTTCACATATGGCTTCCTTTTTGCATGATAGAGCTTTAGTTGGCATCTGCAGATGGCACGGCGGATTGTGTTTACCGACAGTGGTTTCTGGAAGTATTCCTGGGCCCATTTAGTAATGTCATTGACTCAATCATGCCGATGAGTGATGCAGTGTCGTCTGAGGGCCGAAGACCACAGGCATCCAATAAAGGTCTTCGGCTTTGTCCATTACGCACAGAGATTTCTCCAGTTTCTCTGAATCTTTTGATGATGTTATGCACTGTAGATGATGAGATTTGCAATGCCTTTGCAATTTGACGTTGAGGAACATTGTTTTTAAAGTATTCCACAATCTTTTTATGCACTTTTTATGCACTTGCTTTTTCAGCCATTTGTTGCCCCCGTGCCAACTTTTTTGAGACCTGTGGCAGGCATCAAATTTGAAATGAGTTCATTTAGTGGATAAAAGTGTAAAATTTCTCTGTTTAAACATTTGTTATGTTATCTATGTTCCATTGTGAATAAAATATTGGCTCATATGATTTGAAAGTCTTTTAGTTTTCATTTTATTCAAATTTAAAAAACGTCCCAACATTTCCAGAATTCGGGTTGTACTATGTATTCGGAAATACTTATCTGTTGACATACAGTTTTTCGCATACTACTTCAGTAGGGAAGTATTCAATTTTGTATTCAATTCTCTTCTGAAGAGACATGACCACTGATGAACAGATTTAATGTAGGCTATTATTCATATATAAACATTGATCAATGCGCATAGATAGAGCACATCAAATATGGTCATCGGAAGATCAAACATGCTTGCTTGATGTTTTATCATGTCTTTTTTAAATTTCTGAAACAGCAAAGTTTTGGTGGCATGAACTTTCAATGGGGAGAGAAATCTCTCAGGTTTCATAAAAAATATCTTCATTTTTGTTTCAAAGATGAATGAAACTCCTATGGGTTTGTAATGCCATGAGGGTGAGTAAATGTAATGTTTTTAATTTTGTAGTTTTGAATATTTTCTTAACTGCGCATTACTGCACTGTGTGTAAACAGCAATTTGGAAACAATACAGGGTGGCATCCCAGTCACTGAATCCCCCTGGGTGAGCCTGCCCGGATTGCTCTGATTAAGCTCTGCTCTTGGCAATCAACAAGAAAGACAACACTCTAGTTAAAATGAGCAAAACCTTGGCAGAGAACCTTGCCTATCCGAGCATATCCAACTGACTGTTCAAGGTGGTCCTCAAAAATTTTAGTTTAACTGAATGACAGGACTAAAACATTAAAATTACTTTTGCGACTTTTGTCTATAAACTTAAGGATAATGGGACAGGGACCATCTTACAGGCAGAGATGACAGGCAACCTGGAGACAGCAGCAGTGTTATGAGGGTGAGAGCCTGGCACAGAGACAGCTTCCTAGAGACAGAGAAAATAAATCATGTAAATCAATCACCAAATCCACTTACAAACCACCACATTTGACTTTAAAATGGAGCCCGGACAGAGACTTCAGGGCTCACTGTGTAAGTGTTGTTGTGTTACATCAAAGACTTAATGACAACAAATAGTGACAGTGTGTGCTATACATTGAGAAATCACCGCCACTGAGAAAACATGTTTATGTGCATTTTTAGAGGATGAGTCTGACTCCCACCAATGAGGTCAGAATACTAAGAGACCACACAACGATTGACTCGTCAAAGGAGCAGCTTCTCAGAAACTCTTTACAGCTTTGCTAAAGCCCAACTCTCTTCTTTGAATTGTAATAATGACTATGAATTTGAAATGTGAGAAGTTTACAGAGGGAAACTGATATAAACATCCCACAGTATTCCTTTCTCCAGCACAGATTTGTGTACAAACAATAGGCTATTCCTAAAGGGCTTAAAGGTTTATTTTGATGGCAACCTAGAGTGGACACTGGTCAATTATAAACAATACACTCCCATGAAGAACTGTTTCAGAAAAACAATATGATGAAATACACCTTCCTTTGATTACAAGTCCATTTCTAATCATAGACACTGTAAATAAACAAGATGAAAAAAGAGATACAGACTGAAGTAATGCATCATAATTACCTAAATTCAAATCCACAATAGCGCAATCTGCACTCAACAGTCCAGCAAATTAGAGCTTAGTTTATTATCAAGGTCAAGGGGCAATGGGTCTATAGTTAAAAGTCAATAATGATGTTCATTTAGATGGTTTTGACTGCTGTTGTAGCCTGAAGGTAAGAACATAAACCTGAGCCTTCAATGACCATGTGATAAAAACAATATGATTTCACATTAATAATTGTTGCTAAACGTATGTACGTCACAGTTAAACCATATGAAGCCACATAAAAAGAAACCTTATATGGGTCTCTGCAACCATTAGGTTTCTGTCAGACAAACCACAAAAGTGCTAAATCTGAACATAACTGGAGTCATAAATCTGTTTGGGTCATGCCGAAGCACCTCAAGTTTATGTGAACAGTAAACTGTTCTCCTCTTAAAGATTAAATTAAACAGCTGTTTCCTGGAAGCAGGAATAGACCATATTACTCAAGAGGGTTTTTTTCCTCCATAACCAAGAATTCTACTAACAAGACAAATAACCTAAAACTACATCAAGCCACCAACAATACAAAAGCTCATAATGATATTATTTTGATTTATGGTGTTGCAGATATATAACCAATAGTACTGAAAAGCTAATAGTTGAAAATATTATAAAACATTCAAAATAAATTGATTTTCCAGTTAAACTGATCATGTGGAACAAACATTAATTCAATAGCTGTGATCGAAATAAAATTTGGCTTGGTAATTACAACAAATAAAACAGCACTGGGTTACTAAAAATGAGGACGTCTGATATGATAAAAATGTTCTTTAAAAAATATGTTTCCATACACAGTAGAGGAGCATGTGATGATCCACGTACCTGTTGTTTGACTTCTGCATTTTAGGTGTTCGTCAGGTGTCACAACTTAAAAACCTCTTGATATCTGAAACTGGGCTCATCTGATGAAGTAAAGACCACGAGGTGTGTGATCCCAATCGTTTTCATCATCAAAAAAGTCGGGAAACCTAATTGCATCCATGCTTCACACGCGTTTCCTCTGCTGTGTAGGCTACTTCTCCTCAAGTTTTCTCAAACGCAGAACCCAAAAGGATGAGCTGTTTACAGAATCCTACATAATCCTGAACACAAGTGAATACTTGAAAAATATAGGCTGCTTCACAGTGTCTCAGCTTATTTGCATTATTTAAGGTTCTTCTCACGTCTCCAGGATTGCAAAGTGCTGTTTCATAGAGAAAACCTCTAAATCGCTTTCAGTTTCATATCAGTGTCCAGACCTCGCGAGCAGAAGGTCAGACTTCAGATCTTCTGTCTTCAGGTGGGTTTCTGTGAACTCTACCTGAGCCTCTCAGTCACACACAACATCCGTTTTCCTTGAGAGAAAATAACGGCGCTTCGGTCAGGACAGTTGATCCTCCGGTAAATTTCACATTCACTTTCAGATTGACACCTTCAGTCGCTATAGCATCTGAGAAGAGAAAATATTGCGTTTGTCATAATTTGATATTTGCACAAACGTTATAAAAGTTATTACATTCATAACTCAGCGGGGATATAATTTTCTTCTTCTACATTATCGTTAAGTCAAGTTTAAACGGTGTCTTATTTTATCAGTTAAATCAAAGTGACAACCTTTAAATAAAGTAATTGCACATTTATGGTTGATAAAGAAAATCAAGAAGATCACTCAGAAATGCCAGAAATTATTGTGCCATGTTAAATAGATTAAAACATCATAATTAAATCTTTTTACAGTACAAAGTTTCGTTATATGGCTACAGAGCATCTTCTGTGAGAGTAAAAATCATATGAGAACACGCAGATATGCAGCAAGCAGTGAGTTACCCGTCCAACAGTCCGTCACTGTGAGGATCCAGCGTTTGTAAATGAACTAAGTCTGAGTTTGTATTGATGTGAATGTGAGCTCATGATCCGAGCGCAGCATTGCGTGCCGCCGCGTCCACCTGAAGCTCAGCCCAGTGTGCCTACATTCCGATGAAAAACTAGTAAACACGCCCCTCTTAAACGGAATGTTCCCCAATCCAGATTGTAAATGCTCCTCTAGCTGTAGTTAGTGCATTTATACCAAATTGTCCTTGTATTGTGACCCTTACAGAAAGTTCAAATGAGTTGAAGCATGTGCTTACTTCAGAGTATGAATTAGAAAATGACTTCCAAAGGGATTAACTTTTTAAATGGATTTTCTATAGGTAATTCCGAGCTCAGTTTGTTGAGGCTTGTTTTGAGAAAGCCAAATTGTCTTTTGGCACCGATGGATGAACGTCAACTTGTAGGCTTTTAAAACAAAACACGTTTAAAGGGTGCTTTTGATCTATGTAACTAAGTTAAACAAGTATTTATATCCTATTAAATCGATATAGCCTACTGTCAGTTACTGATGAAAGGATATCACTTGGCAGCTCACATTTCTGTTTGTCTGAGTTTGTTTCTTTATTAGGCCTATGTGAATACGAACATTTTAATTACATATTCTAAATCATTTTGAAAGATTGTTTGAAACATTCGTCTTGTAATATATAGCATTAGCCTCTTTGACTTTTGGGTTGTGCTGGGTTGTGTAACAGGCATGATACAAATTATTGGAAATGTGACAAAGTAAAAATACACTGGGTTTATTGAATGCAATTCAATTCAAAGATGCTCAGAGGTTTCAGACATCAGATTTCTTGGAAATTATTAATTGATTTGTTACTGTATTTTATAGTCACTGAAGATGTGTAGAAATACCACAACAATAACAGACCACAGCTCAACAAGTAGCTGTAGTTATATTGAGCTCTCCTGCAGACTCCAACCATGACCATGGAAACAGTCCCTAAAATAACTCCTATCAACTGCCATGGATCATCACATACAAACCACAGACCAGGCGTTGTTATATCTCTTGTCCCTGGGCCCTTTGATTAAAAAAAAAGAAGAAGAAGAAGAAGAAGAAGAAGAAAAGAAAGCAATGCCAACTGCATTTCACCAGAGCATGATGATTGTTAAAGTGCCCCAGAGCCTCAAATGACAAGTTTCAGCTTGCAGAGAATTTTCTTTAGGAAGTGTACCACATCTTTATGCTCCTCAATGAACATAGTCAACCTCTGATTCACAACCACTTAATCTCTATATAGGTAAGGAGATTCCCAGTCAGCATTTCAAATGGATAAACCATGCATTGTATTCAATCATACAGACTTAAACAGTCAAACATAGTCATTCACTAATATGATGAAAGTTTGTGTGGTTGCTTAACATATGTTTCTTGAAAACTGAATGTGTAGTGATATTGAATGAATGCATAGACAAGCTGCTAACAGTCCCAGTGGTGTCTTTAATGGTAGCAGATGCTGCAGTGAATAAACCAGGGCCGTAGCTGGGGCATCCAGGGCCCCGGTGCAGGTTGTTGCTGTGGGTCCCATTGAAATTGCATCCCGGGGGGGTTCCCCTCGGTTAAAATTGCCCCCCATAAGGCTGGGGGCCCCTTAGAATTGTCAGCACCTTTCGCTCCGCTAGCGACGGTCCTGGAACAAACCACAACACATCTTCTGGTTTGTTGACCTTCACTTGTGTTTATTTCATTGTTTATTCCTCCAGGTTAAAAATATATAACCCCACCAACAACCAACTGGTTGTCAGAATGACCACAACAACTTTTAGTAACCATAATACAGGTGATATAAAAAAAAAAAAAAATGGGAATGACAATGTTCCACAGTTCCATGCTTGTGTGACTAACAGGCAGAGAATCAACATGTCTATGACTATAATCCCTTTAAACCTGACACTGACAGCTGTACTCTGTACTCAACTTGTGATTTAGCCAGCAGAATCCTCCATACAGCACATCAACTTCTTCTCATGTCATCTCTATCTCAAGTGCTTAAACATGTATGAGTGGGTTCATATATTCTTTCTGCATGATACATCATTACATCAGTAGGTCTTTATGACTGAGTCATTGAATCGTTTATTTAACCAATTTGTTCAAAACACTAATTCATTCAGAAATGAAACAAGACTATGGCTGAATCTGAATATGCATACTTCCCTACTGTATAGTAAGCGAAAAACAGAATGTGAAAAGAGTAGTAGGCTATATCCTAATTCACAGTATTCATAAAACAGTAGGCATAAAGCAGCCTACCTTGATCCTTCATATTCTGAAGAAATTCTCAAGTGTGTATCCAATGGACAATTTACTATCCCAAGAGACCACGTGAGACTTTTTGTGAATGGCAGTAAAAAGTCACAACTGCTGGTAGGTCACATGACAGAAGCTATGTTTCCATCACCCTGTTTTTATGCGCATTTTGAAGTATCGCATCAGAAACGAGTGATGGAAATGCCAAATTTCGAATAAAAATCCAAAAAAAAGTTTTACGCTTGCTTGAGGTGGTTTTTGACTTTTGACAAATAAATTCTGACGTAGCGAACATTAAACCCACATGACTAATTGGCTGTTTCTGCTGATGGTGTTTTATTTACTGTTGGTTACTAGGTTACCAATACCACCGTCATTCACTCAAACAACTTGATAGAAACGCACCTAATTCGCATTTGTTTTTTTGCGAATTTTGAAAAGATTCGCTGCACTCATTTGGATGGAAACCCAGCTAATGATAACATAACGAATGTAGTACTTCTCGATTACATTAATACTACACACATTCATAATAAAACATGCTTTTTTAACAGTCGCTTAGTAATTATTTTTTCAAAAACAGTATGCCAATATAGTATGTCCGTAGCATTCAACAAAATGTACCCAGATGGCCTACTACTTCCGCCGAGATTCTGAAGTGCACATTCAATGGACACTTTACTCTCCCATGAGGCCAGGGGAAACGAGTTGTGAATGGCGGTGAAGTAACGCAAGTGGGTCACATGACAATGACAACATGGCGGATGTAGTACATCCGAATTTCATTCATACTACTCACAATTATACTATATAGAATTGACTTTTTTAATGTTCGCAAAGTAAGTTTCAAGCCAATTGTAGTACCTAATGTACAGTATGTGATTTTGGACACATGTAAGTCACATGACAATATATGGGGATGTAATATATGTAATATTCATTCATACTACACACATTCAAACTATACAGCATATACTTTTTTGACGGACTTTGGACACAGCTTCATTCATTCAACTGATTGTTCAAACACTGATTAATTCTGTGTGCTGCTCAGAGACGCGCAACACTAAATTTAGCTTCGTTTGGAACTATTTTCAATGGTGGAGCAAAATAAATAAGTAAGCAATATTTTGTCTTATAATAACATTCTTTATTGAATTGCTGTATAAAAACAATCACACTTGCAGCCGTGCTGTTGGTCTGAATATAAGCAGAAGTTTGATTATCTGCTTGTGTGATATTTCTTAAATATATTTTATTAAAAAACTAAAAACTCTCCTCCCGTACAGCCCCTCAACCCAAAGCTCACTTTCAGAACTTGGGGGTTACTAAGTGTACAAGTCCACATAAGAGGCATCTAAACACATAAATCACTCCATATACAAGCATCACATGCAAACATACACATGATTGCTGTGCATTATATACAAACAGCAGCTAGTTTACACATTCTTTCTCGATGAAGATATCTACACACAACTCTTCTGCAAGTGCAAAATTTATTAGTTGCCCTGGCAACCTGACTAGCCTTCAACTCGCATGCTGTTTATTAGTGGCAGTTGTGATGTATCCCACAGTGCAAATGAATCCATTCCCTGTGTGCAGTTACTAGGTATGTGAGAGTGGAATGACTGCATGGTGAGGGCTGTTTTGGGATAGGCCTTGTGAACCAGATAGCACAAATGTTTGAAAGTTTCAGAGATGATAACAGGTCTCTGGAGAGTGATTCTCTTCTGTACACTTCACTTATGATGGCTCTAAATGGTTTAAGCCAGATGTGAATGTTTGACAGGTAACTAATATTATATATATGCAGGTGTTCTCTCCACCAGTCCCTTTTAAAATGTACAATATTTAAGCTTTACAAACAAGGGAAAACAGTAAGAAATGCTTCATTCCTACTAGAGAGGAAAAGAAAACCACTAATTATGTGTTGACAGATAGTTACATGACATCTTTTAGCTCAGAGAGCACTTACCTCAAACAATGTTCTGACTTAAATTGAGTTTAATAGGAAAATTAACAAGCACGTCAACTATTTTGACCCGGGAGGTATTTCATATGAGGCTCTGCTCGTCAAGATGTAAATAGCTGAGTGATTTGGAATGAAATCTCAGAGGATCATCAGCTAAAGGTTAAAATATAGAACAGCTGCTTAGTAGCTGGAATAATCTCACAGTGTGAAAGCCCAGAGGGCAGCAGATGTGTGAGAGTTTTTTCCCCATCTCAGCAAGAAATGTGCACAAACACACCATGACAGAGAAAAAAAAAAACAGTGTGAGGATGAAAGAATAAACTAATTTAATTAAAAATAAAATACTATCAAATGTACTAACAATTACTAAAGAACCTTAAAGGGATAGTTCACCCAAAAATGAAAATTCTGTCATCATTTACTCCCCCTCAAGGTGTTCCAAACCTGTATACATTTCTTTGTTCTTCTGTACACAAAGGACTATATTTGGAAGAATGTTTGTAACCAAGCAGATCTTCTTGGTGATGACAAATGATGACAAAATTTTCATTTTTGGGTGAACTATCCCTTTAAGAGGGAATTTCCCTTGAAGTCATACAAACATATTGCCTTTTCTCAAAGTGACGTTCATTTGTGATGGATAAATATCTAGTTTTGTCATGAAACTCTAGATGGCACAAGCTGATGGATCCTTATCTGTTAGCTTCTACATCATTTACTATATAGCACAACCCTCCACCTCCCCCAGCTCCACCTGTATAATTTCATGCGTGCTATTTTTGCACAGCAGCATCATGGCTACATGCTCACAGCAGCATGGCAGTGCAAACAATCCCAAGAGTTGTCATGATAAATTATAGAGTACCCCTCCCTGATTCTATCACTATATCAGGCCCCTTTGTGCAGAGATTTACTGATAGCACTCTAGGACAAATAAATGCAAGCTAGTCATTCCACCACATTTGCTTTTGTGGAGTCCTTGAGGAGCACAGTAGTTTGACATACAGGAAGGGAAGGGGACCTGAGGAGATAGGGGTGAATAAACCGCTTCAGAGTATTTTTATAAAACACAGCTTTTAAACACAGCTGTGCTCTGACTCAACACAAGATCATGTCCACAATTACCATTACACAGTGTCAGTATGTTTGTGTCTGCAGACACATTTGTACAAGATGTTTCTCTGTTAGCATGTCAGTCAGAGTAGTTGGCTGTATCTTAATCACACTAATGGGTTAAATCTGCTTGTTTTGTCATAACATACAAGACCTCTGTAGGAATGTTAGCCTTTGATGAAATTAAGTGCACTTCCTCCAAACAATCTAATGAAAATGGACACGAATTTAACGAATAAAAAAACTAAAGATTTATTAAGAGACATTAAAGGGATAGTTCACCCAAAAATGAAAATTTTGTCATCATTTACTCACCCTCATGTCGTTCCAAACCTTTATGACTTTCTTTCTTCTATGGAACATAAAAGAAGATATTTTGAAGAATGTTGGTAACAAAACAGTTTTTTGTTTCCTACTGACTTTTATTATTTGGACAAAAATACAATCAATGTCAATGGCAACTGGTTACTAAAATCAGTTTAGGGAAGTAACATCTTTCAATTTAATTTGTTTCCCAAACATATCAGTTCCTAAATAAAGTATTTATAATCAAAAATTGATACTGTCACACATATGTTCAGCTAGTTTCAGTTTTCATGGACTTTTAGTTTGTTTTCATTAGTCATGTATTCCTTTGTTTGAGTTTCCCGCCACTCCTTGTTTCCATGGACATCAGTTTCCATGGACACTAATCTTCATCACAGCTAATCTTCATCACCATGTGTATTTAAGTTCCTCACCTTGACTCAGTGTTTGTACAGTCTTGTTTGTGTTAGTACTACCTTCTGTTATTTGCCTGTTGGATTATTATTAAACTCTGCATTTGAACTTTATCCTGATTTTCATCTGTCTGTCTGCAACCTTGCTAACAGAAGACTGAAATGGATCAAGAAATGGATTTGCTGTGATTGCCCAAAAGGGTGTTGATTTTTTTTTTTAATTACACAGAAAAATTTGTCTTGCCGTCACCTGCCCCTACGATGATGAGATCCTCAAATCGCTGTTCTGGATCAGGGCCAACTACCACCACCCTGTAGATCACCCAGACACCTCAGGACTTGACTGGAAGGAGGCCATCATCAGGTGTCTCGAGAGCATCTGTGCCCGATCCAGGACACAGCTAGACCCTGAGCCCAACCCACCACCACCCTTGACCGTGGAGAATTCGCTAGAGCCCCTCGCAGATGGAGAGTGACCACCCGCCGCGATGAGTGAGCCAGAGCCTGAAGAGGAAGGAACAGCGCCGATCATTCCCCCGGAGCCCCAGAGTGAGTCTGACCAGGGGTGTGACCCAGCAACATCAGTGGCAGAGGGAATTCTGGTGGAATAGGACAACGAGAACTGGCTGATGGATGTGGACACGGAGTTACTGCTTCCCACCCGGTATTATCTGTCTGTTCTGAATCATCGCTGTTTCAAGACAGCACTGAGATGGTTTTGTTGACCTGTTGGGAATTGGAATTGCCGTTATTGATCACGTCAAGCTTACTTTTATCACCTTCACCGGAAAGCTCAGCCAGTCCTTCAGCCCTGCCTCTGCTGGATGCTTGCAGCCCTTCGTCTTCCCTGGGAACGCCTTGCTGTGATGTTAAGCCTCAGGTCGTGCAACCACCAGCCTCACCCGAGTGAGAGGATCCTGTGGCTCAGCCTCTGATCCCTTTGCTCCACCTCGGCCCATTGCCTCTCTGTTCTGCCTTGGCTCCTCCCACCCTTGACTCCGCCAGAGACCCTCAGCCTTGCGGCTTCACTGGGTTACCTCGTCCCACCGGCTCCCCTTTGGTCAGTCGTCAGTCTACTTACGCCACGGACTTACGAGCCTTCCGCTGCGCTCAGTCTCTCCACTCCTTTGGCTACAGCGGGTTCCTCCTTCCCTCCTGCTCTGCTTCTGTCTTATTAAACCAGCTTCGCCTCAGTCCTCGGGCACTCTGGCTCTGCCTCAGATGCTTGTCCCCACGGCTTCGCCTAGGTCTTCAGTGCCTGTGATGTTGCTCCGTACCATCGGCTCTCCGTCTGCGCCCTGGGGTTCATCGGCTCCTTCTCCGTCGGTCGTCCCCCCGACGTTGTTGGCCATAGCAACATCTTGGCTCTTCCCTCCGCCATGGGCTGTCGTCACTGCTGGTCAGCTGCATCAGGCACTCTCCATCATAGCCTGCCCCTACGTTTAGTCGTCTTCCTCCTGTCACCATCCCTCCGCCGCCTTCTATCACCATCCCTTCGCCTGCGCCTCTTGCCATCCCTTCGCCACCTCCTTGCCCACCTCCAGAGCCCTCACCTTCCCTCCCTCGTCTGTTGTTGTGTGCCTTTTCAGAGGGGGGCGTAATGATACACTTATGTTCAGTTAGTTTCAGTTTTCATGGACTTTTAGTTTGTTTTCATTAGTCACGTGTTCCTTTGTTTGAGTTTCCCGCCACTCAGTTTCCATGGACACCAATCTTCATCACAGCTGTTTGTCATTTAGTTCATCACCATGTGTATTTAAGTTCCTCACCTTCACTCAGTGTTTGTCCAGTCTTGTTTGCATTAGCGTTTGTGTTGCTACTACCTTCTGTTATTTGCATGTTGGATTATTAAACCCTGCATTTGAACTTTATCCTGATCTTCATCCGTCTGTCTGCATCCTTACAAATATATACATGTGCAAGCACTTCCAGGCCTTTTTTTTTTTTTTTTTGGTTGTGAGCTGATCCTGAATCAGTGTTGGCTATTTTTGTTACCATTAAGCCAATATATGTAATCCAAGAACCCAGAAGTAGCCGGATGACTGTGAGCTAAATTTAAGCCATTGAGTGTTGCTGTTTGAAATAAATCTCTGGAGAAAGTTATTGATGGACTTGCTGTTCTTACTGTGTGTTTATGTTAAGCTAACAGTCACAAACACAGCAATGAGTATGAAAAAAAAGTTTTAGATACCATTTAGAGTGAAACAGAAGTCTGAAAAAGAGCAGCCGTGTCCAGACAGTTTCTGAATGACCTATGGAAAAAGCTCTCACCCCTTTGTTTATAATACTGGGTGGCAAAAGAATGACGAAACCTGTAGTGTGTCCGGGAATTAGACGTAAATCAGGTCTTGCTTACTTACCTCCCACTACTTCTAATGAAGACAAGACATTCATCAGGAAAAAACAGAAATTTCAGGGGCCCTGCAACAAGTATAAAATTAGCCCTGCCAGACTGAATAATTAGCCATGATCAAACCTTCTCAAAGTCAGTGATGCAGTGAAGTCACCATGAATAACTCCAGGAATGAAACTCAGAGCACATTGATTAACTCAAGTCTGTGAGAAATAAACAATTTGTAAAAGATTTGCTTTGTGTAGGGGTTCTGATCACCTTGTCTGCATTAATTTTGTGATAATGACCAGCTGACTGCACATTATTCTGCTTATTACATGGCTACTCACCAAATAAATAAACATGAGGAAATGAAAGAGAGAAGATTTCAAGTTTAAATAATTTCATAATCATTACTGTATGTTAGAAAAAAATAGTCCATTACAGTGTGCAAAACAGTCAAGCAACAAGACAAAAGCTGCAGCAATATTGTGGTAATATTAATACTCAAGTCCTCTAAGGTCATTTTCAGTACAGTCGATAACTGAGATGCAAGATGGTGCCAGTTGCATTTGTATGAAACGAGAGAGCGAGTTCACAGAGAGATGAAAGTAGCGGCAGTTTCAGTTACCTGGATGACCGGACTGATACACAGCCATTAATGATGGTAGAGATTCCATAAAGTATATAAACCAAGAATCCTTATAAGCAAAATTCAGATATAACTGTGGATATTAATCACTTGACGTTTGACAAACTAAAAAAGTACAGAGAAAGGTGTGGCAGCACAAATTTATCAAGAATTATCAGAGATGACTGTATAAAAGAAACATGGTGCTCTCAAGGGGCTGTTTGAGGACAAAAGTGAGCAGTTAAGTGAAGAACACAATCAACCTTAAAGTTTGAAATGTTGCAGAGAGAATCAAATAAATAAGCAGAGGGCTAAACACAATAGGCAGAATGAGGGAAAGCATTTAGTGAGTCTAAAGTAAGAAAAGCTCCCAAAAGAGCTCAGCTAAATCCCTACAGCACACATCCCAAGGGTTTGACCTGATTTAACAAGCCCAAGTGTGAGCAGTTATCTGCAAAACAAAATATAGTAAGAAATTAAATAGTCTGGTAACTTTGAATGTTTGTTTTAAAGCTGTCTAGATTTCACCATTCAGATCAGAACATGGATCAGTGCACTGAAACACCAAGAGCGGATGTGTTTGTAGTCATCACATTAAGCAGCAGTCAGAGGTCACTGGCCTCCTTTCCAAGACAAGGAGTGTCTGGCATCCTCCCTAAAAACTAACAAAATACCCTAATTGAACCATTCATTAAACTAAGAAGATCATTGTCACTTTACCTAATAATGTCATCTGTCAGTAAATTACCAGTTGACATCTAAACAAACACAAGCTCACTTCTCCTTCATGAGGTTGTACAAAAAGATGATTAAATGGACATGCATGGAGATGGTAAAAAAAGAAAAAAAAACATTGACCCATCAACCCCTTTTTAAGTAACCACTTAGCAGTGTAAATATGTATTTTCTCAATATTTGAGATTAGAATGGTATTTTATCTAGCCGCAATAGAGGGAGTTTTTCATAAATCTTTCAAAAAAAAAAAAAAAAAAAGCAGTTTTACAGAAATGGAATCAGAGGACTCTTTTTTTTTTTAACAATCATAAAAGGGAATATAGCTTTCAGTGTATTATATGGCAGAAATATTAAGAGTATTATGCTTGAATGCTTTTGTGACTCTCTGATAGGTAGATTTTTTTAGATGGGTAGTGTAGTTTAGCACCTGGAATATGTCAAATAAATACTTTTTCCCCATTTTATTTTTATTTTTTTTTAAGAATGGGATTTTTTTTTTAATACTTCCAAAACATGACTGTTGCAATCTATAATTAAATCATCTCCCTTTCTTTATTGACACAAAACAGTAAAAATCATTGCTGTTAAACTTTTTTGCGACCAAGATCCTGGTCTATTCTAAGCTGACCTGTACCTTACAAATAAGGTACAGGTCAAATACAAACTAATAAAACAAACTCAATACAACTAGTATATATAATAAATTCAAATTAGCGTAAATTCTGAACAAGCTCAGGGAATAAAACAGACTAATAAAAAAAAATCTGACATAAGATCTATCACACAGCAAACAGTCTTGTAAACAAACCATTAAAAGGCCACAGTACTGTTTGTTCTGACCACAATCTTGACTCAGTTTGTTCCTTTTAATGAAGACACAAAAATGAAAGAAAGTTCAGCTTGGCTTCAGTTAACAGGGGTGGAGGGAGTCATCATAGCCGGTCTTTTTCCAGAGTTAATGTGAATTCCAGCAGTGAAAGAGATTAGCATGCTCTTATCATGTTCTTCCTCTCACTGCTTGTCCAACATGTTATTACTAGGCTACCTGTGTTTTAAAATCCATTATCGTGAGTACTGTATCACAGTAATGAAAGGCTTGCCAGGGCATCTCTCCACATATTTGAGGCATGTTACACGCTTTGCTGCATTTGAAGCAGATTGTTCACACCTTATAAAAACATCTACAGGACCAGCCCACATCAGTTTGTACCAGCACTGTACAATATCGAATGGTGTCATACCTTGGATTACCAGATACCAGGGGTAGTACATCAACGAGATCAAAGCCGATGGGATTTCTTCTCGATGCACAGGAATTCAACCCTTCATTCACCCTTGTTTCTTATGCTTTTCATAGTGCAGTCTCCCGAATAAGCGGAATTTCTCCACCCTCATCTCGTTCCTAACTTGACTCAGCTTCCATAGAATATGATTAAGATAATATTTTAAGAAATATCTCATTGTTTTTGTGTCCATACAATGGAAGTAAACGGTCACCAGAACTGTTTGGTTACAACATTCTTTAAAACGTCTTCTTTTGTGTTCATACAGGTTCAGAACAGCATGAGGGAGTGAACTATGACTAACTTTTTATTAAGGGGTCAGGATTCTTATTGCTTATATTAGCAAAATGATTTTAATTTTAATAATAATAATAATAATAATAATAATAATAATAATAATAATAGTAAATTATATATATATATATATATATATATATATATATATATATATATATGAAGTGCAAAAGAACAGTCTTTCCAGCCATTTCTTCGCATCCATACCCTTTAATACCTTGTGCACAAACGACACAAGTGTCTTAATGACTCCATCTAGTGGTGTAGCATAAAAAGACATCAAGTGAAGAGAAAATGGCTGAAAACAAAGTTTGTCACAGAAAGGAAAATCCACAGCAAATGTCTGAGACAGTAAAGATTTTATTTGTTTATATTAAATCAAAGGAAAGCACTATAACATACTTCACAAACCAAACGCCTTGTGGTGTAGTACAGTGGTTTTCAATCAGGGCCTTGAGGACCTGCACATTTTGTTCATGTCTCATGGAGCTCTGCTAATGAGCTGATCTGAATCAGTTGTGTTAAATAAGGAGGACATACAAAACGTGCAGTGCTGTGGGTCCCCATGGCCAAGATTGGAAACCACTGGTATAATAAATCTGTAATGTCAGAAAAAGTAAGATCTCAATATGGCATATTACAAAAAAAAAAAGGAAGTAACACTAGTGGACAAGAAAATATTTTTAAATAATATAACTGTACATTTAAAAAAAATAAAAATAAAAAAAAGGTGAAAAAAAGGAAAAAAAAAAAAACATCCTTCTATAAACAGAAGGAAAAAAAAAAACGAATATCTTGTTATGAAGACTATATTTATAAAAAAAAAAAAAAAAAAAAAGCCAATAAACACCTTTTTTGCCATTAGAGCACAGGGCCTGGAAATGAAAAATAAAAATGAAAGTATCACAGTACACTCAAAGGGACAGCAAGTGGTCAAGAGCAAGAATAAGGCAGGAGAAGACAATAACTCCTCCCAGAGAGAGAGAATGAGTGATGGGAACAGACTCTTGTGTCATCTGGTGCTGAAACTAACCATCAGACCCAATGAAAACCACTAAAGAACGTTTCACTCCATCTCTTATAATGTGATACCACTGTTAATATTAATCAAAAACTTCAAAGTTAACTGGGAAGATGACAGAATGAGAGAGATGATTAAAAGATGTTAGTTATATAGAGAGACGCACGCTTTTTTTTTTAGCAGAAACAGGATGCAATAACATGCACAACAGCCCAGCGTGTATGTCTACATCACCCATACTCATGTTCTTCTTATAATAGATGCTTATAATACACCTAAAGAACAACATTACAAAATAAAAAGAATCTGCAGCTGCAGGGGGTGAAAGTCAAATCTTGTTTTGCCTTTTGTACATGGGGAACTAGATTAATTGATACTTAAAGGGATAGTTCACTCAAGAGTGAAACTTTTGTCATCGCTTACTCACCCTCAAGTTGTTCCAAACCTGTATGAGTTTCTTTCTTCTGCTGAACACATATTTTGAAGAATGTTGGTAATCAAACAGTTAATGGTAGCCACTGACTTTCACAAAAAAAATACTATAGAAGTCAGTGTCTACCGTCAACTGTCTGATTACCAACATTCTTCAAAATATCTTCTTTTGTGTTCAGCAGAAGAAAGAAACTCATACAGGTTTTCAACATACAGAACTTGAGGGTGAATAAGTGATGATAAAATTTTCATTTTTGGGTGAACTATCCGATTAAATAAAGGGGTTTGTTAAGGTGCGGTCACATTTATGTTGTTCAGCGGATTTTTTGCTGGCGAAATCCAGTCATTTCAATAGGAATTTACGCGATTGGGAATTTCACAAGAGGGCAAAAGATTTCCCCCCATGCTGAACTTGCAACAGGTTCAAGCTGGTCACATGGATTCGCCGTTTTGACCAACAGGAAAGCTGCTTGGTTTGAAAGTGACATCTGAGCTATGCTTCATACATCTCTAAACTATTGATAATAGACAATGGAACTTTTTGCCAGTCAAATTTCGCTAATGTCACCGCACCTTAAATCTCTGCTTGTGTCAATCGTCCTCTCTTCTTGCCTACTTGAACCACAATGGACAATGCACAACAAAAAGAGGAAGAATTTTAGTCAGGACTACTTGATGGATTTGACCAACAAGATGGTTTTGACCAAAACTCTATAATGACCTTGATGAATGCAAAAATACACACTAAAAACAAAAAACAAAAAAAAAAAATGTGGACATGGCACACAGATAACATTGCTATGGCTTTCTATTACCAACTCTGTAACTGGAATAGAAAGCTACACAGATAACAACACAGATAGAAGAGTGCATTTAGATTTCTCGGATCTTTGCTATAACAGTTTTTCTGGGAATCTGGGAACATTTCGCCCGGATCTGGCAGTCAAGAGGCAGGAGACCACTCACAATATTGAAGAAAAAATACATTCCTGAGCTATATTCAGACACCTTTCCCCTAGTAAAAAAAAAAAAAAAATCTAAATCTATTTAAAATACATTTATTTCATACTAAGTATACTTCAAATCCATTAACATTTATTGACATATCATTTAAGACTTACTGATATAAAATTATAATTAAACTTTATTTGGAGAATTTCTTTATCGCACAATGCACATTTCTTAATATTATGCCTTAAAAGTGTTTTAATATCACTATTAATAAGGATTGCATGATTTTTGTAAAATATCAGTCTTTAAATGTGAGATATTTAAAGTATACTTGCAATAGTTGCACTTTAGCACAATCAAATATACTTCAGTATATCTTTAGTTGGACCTCAGCACTACTTCTACACAATTTAAGTGCATTAAGTACAAAATTAATTGGTCCAATTTAGAAGACTAAGTATACCAGTTTAGTATACCAAAAGTACAATTGCAGGGTATTTTTATTTAGCACATAAATATGTAAATATATTTGTAGTATACTTAGCACAAAATAAATCTATTTCAAATACATTTTAGTATACTTATTTTTTTTTCACTAGGGTCTTCATTTCAAAACATTTGGTCATTTGAATCTAGTCATTCACAAAATATACTGCATTCATTTCAAAGTCCTCATGCTAAAAAGCATAACATCAAGCAGGTATCTTTGCATCATTGCAAATAACATCTTAACCAAAATAAAATCACCAGAATTTGCTTTTAAAAACCAAAAGATCAATTTTGTTCAGATCAGTGCAAACTTCAACATGAGCAATAACAATGATACGTGTGTCCCACGTCCACAAATCACACCTTATAAAGACGTTTTAAAATTCCAAAGTGTCTTTTTTTTTCGTAAAAACCCCTCACAAGGATCAGAGCTGCAGAGAGAGGGCCCATGCTGAACAACGGTGAAAAATACCATCACAACAAACGTTCACCAAAGAAGACGTCCACAACAAAAGTTCAAAGAGAGAGAACATAAACAGATTAACAAGTACAAATACAACTGACATATTAGAAGCCGCATTACAAGTCTGTATAAAATCGGAAATAAGCACAAAGATATAGTAAATATACACGTAAAATAGTTCCTTTTTATGGTCTAGATTGTTCCAGCCGTCTGAGACAGTCCTGTGCTGAAGTTCTGCATAGCCAAAGCTTCTATTCGCTAACTATGGACTGGATCAATGTCAGCGAGATATAAAGGTTTTTTCTTTTAGATTTATACCAAAAGCATAAAAATTTCACCGCCTACTCACAATTCGTAGTTCTCAAACTTTATCTTTGTAAACAGTTTGCCCTTTTTCTGTTTCAAAAATACATTCTAGTCAGAAAATCGTGAGGCATATTTATGTGGCAAAGCTCTCTTTCATAGTTTTTTCTTTTTATACAAAAAATATGCAAAATAATGCTCTATACACATCATCTAGACTCTTCCGTCCTCTCTTTCTAGTACGTGACTGTGCAGGAGGAGATCTCATAAATTCTATCATCTGAATGATGGGAACTGGCCACATTATAAAGGACGGACTGAGTTTTGACAGCCAGAAGCATGTAAGAGTTGCTTTGGCTCATAGGCCAGAAAAGTGACCGCTGATTGGTCAGCGAACCTGTCGCACAGCAATATCATGCGGTTAGCTTAGCGCATGCTCTAAAATTCAGGCAGTGACACCAGAGACTGTTGGTTAGTTTAGATGTGTCTGCTCAGTAGCCCGAGCCAGACGATTCAGTAGAGCGGCTGACACCAAGCACATTCTAGTCCTGGTACTGAAATAAAGGTTGGGGTTCATGGCGAGGGAGGGGGAAGGCTCAACTCATCCTGCTGGTGTCTCGTATCACAGCATTTGGTGCATCAATATGGGCTGGTATTAGGCCGGCTGTCGACTCCTTCTGTTCCATAACACGTCATATTGTCATCTTCATATTCAAGACTATCCCATCCTTTTGCTGCTATCGAAATGTCAAAGAAAGCTGGTGTGACCTGATAACATCAAAAAGCACTGTGTAAAAACAAGCACATTCATTTTGTTTTGGTAGCATGGCTTTGAATTAGACCAGCAATGCAACGGCTCGAACCAGCCATCGGTTTGGCATTGCTATGGCTTCGGTGTTCTGATTGTCACTCGGCACAAGGAGCAGATACACGGCAGGTTCATGTGTTCAAGCACGTTTGTTTGTTTTGTAGTCTTTACAGGTCAAAGCACGTGTGAAGCATCCAGATTGGTTTCACTGATATCTGTTGAGTGATGAATGGTGTCTCGGGAGGCAGATGGAGCATGCTGAGCAATGGTGTCCACTGAGAGACGGCGTCTGGGTGACTCATGCGAACATGATGATTCGTTTTATATCAACATGTAGTGTTTATGTATGCGCTTTGTGTTCAAGAAAATGTAAAAAAGATCTTTTTTGTGTTTATAGAAATCTGAGTGCTATAGGTTTTGTGCTTTAGTCGTCATGTCCATGGACTTGTAGGTATGTATGTATGTATGTATACATGCATGATGTGGCTCTTTAAAGTCTGTCGCTTCGAAAGCTGTCCTCTACTGAGGGGTCAGGGAGGACCATATCGGGGTCACTGAGCATGCTCAGTCCATCCAAACTGAGCGGCTCAATACGTAGTTCATCCTCGAGTGGAAAAACTCCCTCTGAGTCCAAACACTCTGGCACTGCAGACAACACACTGCTGATGTCCTTAGACAGGCTAGGATTGGAGTCGTCTGAAAGAGAAACAGCAGAATTGTGAGTGAATAAAAGAGATGTGAAAGAACAGATGTGCAAAACTTCATTATTTATTTATTTTTTCCAGTGTGTCAACTGAAAGGCAAGTCCACTAATCAGTCTTAAGGAATCTCTTTATAATCTAACTGGTTTTGGGTTGGCGTGGCCCCGATCACACGCGTTTTTTCTGAGGCATTTACATAAGATGCGTTCTTATGTAGCGAGACGGCCCGCATTGGAATGGAACACAATACAGAGGACTCAAGACACTATATTGAAAGGGGACCTATTATGCAAAATTCACTTTTGCATGGTGTTTGGACATAAGTGTGTGTTGGCAGTGTGTGTACACAACCACCCTATAATGATAAAAATCCAATCACTCCTTTTTTTTTTAATCCCCATAAATCATAAGCTGTGTCTCAGAACAAGCCGTTTCCAGATCCCTGGCAGTGTGATGTCACATTAGCCAAAGGTCCCGCCCATGAATGTTGACAGACACTGCTGTTTTAACATAGAACCGCCCTGAGCGAGTTCACAGCGAGTTGTACAGTCCGCCATTGCTGCACTGACGAGAACGTCTCCCAAGCGTTTTAGGTGTTCTGTGTAATTCGCTGTGTATGTTGATGATAATGCAAGGGAGAGAGAGAGTTTATGGATAATATCTTAATGCACACTTGCACTGTGTTTTATTAAGCTCTTACAGTGATTTTCTAGAGTGAAAATAGATGCTTCATATTTTGTGTGAAGTACAATAAACGTTATAAAACTCATCTGTAAACTGGCTTGTACTAATACAGTGGATAAAAACAAGACAACAATATAAGTTATAACCATAATTAAACTAAACTATACGTGTTCTATCTCCATGCAGCATATATTTGCAGTTTCTGACATTATAGTGCATCCTGACTGAATCCAGGCTGACACCGGAGAACGAGCTCTTGAAACTCCGCCCTCTTAGGCCGAGCGCAGCAGCTCATTTGCATTTAAAGGGCTCACACTGAAACAGCACGTTTTTGCTAAAGTGGCAATTTTAACATGCTATAAAAAATTATCTGTGGGGTATTTTGAGCTAAAACTTCACATGCACACTCTTGGGACATCAGAGACTTATTTTACATCTTGTAAAAAGGGGCATAATAGGTCCCCTTTAACTTCACTTGTGTCGGGAAACTATAAAGTACCATTCAAACGTTTGGGGTCCGTAAGATTTTGTTGTTAAAGAAATTAATACTTCAGCAATACATTAAATTGATCAAAAGTGACAGTAAAGACATTTATAATGGCACAAAAAAATTTCTATTTCAAATAAATGCTAATAAATGCTGTTCTGTTGAACTTTCTATTCAGAATCCAGAAAAAAAAATTATCACAGTTTTCACTAAAATATTAAACACCACAACCGTTTTCAAAATGATACGTGGATAAGAAAACATGTCTTGAGCTGCAAATCAGCATTTTAGAATGATTTCTAAGGATCATGTGATACAGAAACTGGAGTAATGATGCTTAAAATACAACTTTGCCAATCACAGGAATAAATTACATTTTACTATATATTCAAATACAATTTTTAATTGTAATATTACTTCACAATATTGCTAGTTTTACTGTTTTTAGTTTATTTTTTTAATCAAATGGCAAAACCCCAAACTTTTGAATAGTACACATATGAAATATAAATAAATCTATATAAACTAGACAGCTGTAAGATGACAAAGGCCCTGTTTCCACCTGGTATTAAGATTCGTTTTGGTCGATCAGATCAAAGTGGACGAGGGAGACACATTCCTGTTTACACCTGGTATTTTAATCCGTCTCTTTTGTCCACTTTCAACCACTTCTGTCCTGATTTCTTCGAAGGGAGGGTCTATGGGTGGGTAAATGTATGGGTTTTTTCAGATCTTTCGATCTAATGGAAAAAAATAAGCTTGCACAATTTACATATGAACGCGCCCGTAGACGACGAAAAACATACAGAGAGCAGCAGCTTTCGTTTCTTCTCTGACAGCTAGTGATGTCATGTTCTGTGCTGAGGCTTCGGAGCATGTGTAGAGATATCCCGGAAGCTTTCAGTGAAGCGCGTATCGAGGCAAGTATCGCTTTATACCAATAACATTTTGACAGATATATTATAAACCTATGGGATCCCCTCAAAATGTGTGGCTTTAGAATAATAATATTGCCCCTCCTGCCTGTTATGACCAAAGAATTGATTTACACACATTTGATAGCCCCATTCATTTCAAGCCAATACGTTTATTACACAGTTATATTATATACCACCAGAAAATACACAATATATTCATATAAATAGATTAGTCTATGTGGAAATTGATTTTTTCTTCACTGCTATTTCTAAGCCTTAACTGGTGCAAAAATACAGTGTATCACATGATCGCATCAGGTCATCTGTAATGTATCTGCTTGTTTTACACTCTTTGACCACCAGGTGGTATTGTGAGCAAAAGAAACCTCGAGAAATGAACCCTTTTGTGAACCACTTGGCTGAAAAGCTTCAATGCTTCATTAGGCTTCATCTCACCACCACTACTGACAGCCGCAAGACCAGCCGAACGCGGTGAGTGTGTGTTAGAAATCAGGAATAGTGAGAGAACACTGTGCTTGGTATGTTTTTTGTCTTCAAACCATACTTAGGTCTTCAGCTGATAAAGTTTAAATCCCATCCGGCTAACGCACGCCCCATAATGTTTACACATTAGATCAGTAGGCAGAGAGTAGGTGGTCTTTTGTGGCTGTTTGAACGCATTCATCTGGTCGAATGCATTTTTGACTACCTCTGGAAGTGGTTGAAAGTAGACAAGCTCAAAATGTTTTACACCCCATTTACACCTGTATTTAGGGTCGCCCACTTGTGATCCGATCAACCAAAATGCATCTTAATAACAGGTGGAAACAGGTCCTAAGTGATAATCAACTAGCATATCTTTTGAATGTGACATTTCCTTGCTATTCCCATTTCCTTTTTATTGCCAGTTACATAAAACAATAGTCCATGAATGAGACAAGACTTATTTTTTTGAATCAGAGCTTGTACCTGTAAGGATGATGTTGGGCACTCCTCCTCCACAATTAGAGTAGAGCATGTTGGGCCTTGTCTGATGTTGGTCTTGCAGGTTGCCGTGGCTACCACTCAAGCCCATGAGGGCAGCCTGGGAGTAGTAGAGATTGGAGGAAGGGTCAAATCCTCCTGCCACTGAGCTCATGACATTCTCCAACATGTTATACTGATCCTGCGGTGTAAACACATGCAAAATATTTGTTACAGGCAAAAGATGAACAACTTATGAACCAGAGTGCACTGCAGGATCTTATATGTTTACCTGATAGGACGAACACTTGGACTGACGTCCGGAGAACTGCAGCTCCATAAAGGGATCGTTAAAGAACGCTGCCATGCTGCTGTGCTGCACGCAAAAAGAAGCAAGAGGAAGTTATAAACACGTTAACACCATATACAGTCCTGGTCAGAATCATTGGCACCCTTGGTAACAATTGAACAAAGAAGCCTGTGAAAATAAATCTGCATTGTTAATCCTTTTGATCTTTTATTAAAAAAAAATTCACAAAAATTTAACCTTTCATTCAAATAAAAGAATTGAAATAGGGGAAAACCTCTTTATGAAATGAATGTTTTTCTCCAAAACATGTTGGCCACAATTAATGGCATCCTTTTATTCAACACTTTTTTTCTACATGCCAAGATAACAGCTCTGAAACTTCACCTATAATGCCTGACAAGAGATCAGAGACCATTCCTTCATATAGAATCTCTCCAGATCCTACAGATTCCCAGCTCCACGTTGGTGTTTCTCGTCTTCAGTTCACCCCACTTATTTTCTTTAGGGTTCAGGTCAGGGGACTGGGATGGCCATGGCAGAAGCTTGGATTTGTGTTGATTTTGATGGATCATTGTCCTGATGGAAGATCCAACCAAGGCCCATTATAAGATTTCTAGAAGAGGCAGTCAGGTTTTGATTTTTTATTTGTTGGTATTTGATAGAATCCATGATGCCATGTATCTGAACAAGATGTCCAGGACCTCCAGCAGAAAAATAGGCCCACAATGTCAAAGATCCGGCAGTATATTTAACCGCGGGCATGGGGTACTTTTTATCCCTGTGTGCACCAAACCCATCTGGTGGGTTTGCTGCCAAAAAGCTCTTTTTTTTAGTTTCATCTGACCATAGAAGCCGGTCCCGTTTGAAGTTCCAGTCTTGTTTGACAACTGAATATGCTGGAGTTTGTTTTTGGATGAGAGCAGAGGATTTTTCTTGAAACCCCACCAAACAATATGTGGTGATGTAGGTGCTGTCTGGTATTTTTTTTAAACGCTTTCTGACCCCGAGATTCAACAAATTTCTGCAATTCTCAAGCTGTGATCCTTAGAGAGTTTTTGGCCACTCAAACTCTCCTCCTTGCTGTGCATTAAGATAATACAGACACACATCCTCTTCTAGGCAGATTTGTAACATTGATTGGAACTTCTTAATTTTTGCCCTGATGGTGGAAACGGTCATTTTCAACGCTTTAGCTATTTTCTTATAGCCATTTTGTATTTTGTGAAGCTCAACAATCTTTTGCTGCACATCAGAACTATATTCTTTGGTCTTACTCATTGTGATGAATGATTAAGGGAATTTGGCCTTTGTGTTTCCTCATATTTATACTCCTGTGAAACTCATGGCTGGACAATTTCATGTTCCTAGTCACCCTGGTGGGCTAAAAAAAAAAAAAAAAAGTAAATATAAAGGGAAATATACTTCAGAGATATTTTACTCATAAGAATTTCTAGGGGTGCCAATAATTGTGGCCAGCATGTTTTGGAGAAAAACATTTATTTCGTAATATGATTTTCCCCCAACTTTCAATTGTTTACTTCAATGAAATGTTATGCTTTTGCTCATTTTTTGAATGAAATATCAAAAAGATAAACAATCTGTTACACATTATTTACATTTCATAGACATTATTTACATTGTATAGTGCAGGAAATATTGCCAAGTGTTTCTACAGTCTTGGCCAGTCACATGTTTCAGTGTTTTCCTGTTCAGCCAAAAATAGCCAGCCTGTGAAACATCTGAACATTAGCTTCTCCCCTCAGAGCCCTGTCTCTACTAACAGCTGATTTCAATGGGAACTCACAGCGCTGGAATTGAAGTCGAGTGGGACGTTTTGCAGCGGGGACACAGGCTGGTGCTGTTGGTGCTGTTGTTGGTGCTGTTGTTGCTGTTGTTGGTGCTGTTGTTGGTGGTGCTGTTGTTGTTGGTGCTGTTGTTGGTGCTGTTGTTGGTGCTGTTGTTGGTGCTGTTGGCCACCTGTTGGTCGCTGCTGCACCCCTGGATGCTGGGAGCTCTGCTGAATAGACGGATGGGACTGGGGAGGCGGTTGCTGTTGCTGCTGCTGCTGCTGCTGCTGCAGGGGCTGCTGGGTTTGCTGGTAAAGGGGGTAGGGAGGGGGTGGTTCCATTGGCAAGTTGCTGGTGTCCAAGGCAACCCCCTAAAGAGAACAGGAAAATTATAAAAATCATTTGACTGGGCTATGGTACACACCAGAACACTCTGTTCTTGGCAAAAACAATAATAAACCAGCTGCAACATTTCTAAGCACAGTGTTCCACTAATTAATTAATAAAAGTAAAAAAATATATCTTTATATAATATGTCTTTAACATTGAGTTTTACAGATGACACTTGCACCTGGTTTGAGACGCATTCTAAAAACAAAACTGGACAAGTGTAAATGCATCTGGTTGTTGATGCTATATATTTAATTGATACAAAAAAAAAAAAAAAAAAAAAAAAAAAGTGTTAAAGCGTGTTATACTGGCTCCTGGTAGTAAGATATGACAGCGCTACTGCAACACACATTGCCACAGATTTGGCCCGCCGCAGATGAGTAGCTGAGTATCTCTTCATCAAGCCGACACAAAATGACGCAAATGAAACTCAAAGTTTGGCGTTGCATCCTGAAGCTTAACATACAACCATCTTCATTAAAAGTAGTGAGATTAAATGATCTTTCCAGTGCTGATGCAGCTCTCTCTCTTATTGAAGTCTTTGATCCTGAAATTAACTGATGATAAATAAAATGAAGCTCATTTCTAATCTGATTTATATTCGTTTTGGGGAGACACATTTATGTGGCCAAGTGTAAATGGAACAGTTTTAACAAATCGGATACCTAATCGGAGAAAACGCATGAAGTGACCAGCATAAGAGACTTCTTTCAAAAACACTGAAAAAAATCATATCAACCCCAAACAGTAGTGTATATTTGTATAACTGCTCTGTGGATACCAATTCAAGTAAACTTTAGATTGCATTTCTTGCACAGTGCATCCATTTGAATTCAGCACAGAAATTTCTGTTACAATGCCTTATGGGCTCAAAACTGATCAGTGGGGTGCTATTCAAAGACTCAGAATAAACAAACCTTTGCTATCCACTCATGCCGTGCAGATAATTGGTCTGTGCTGCATGGTTCAATTGTTAGTGCTGTATTACCATTCCAATCGCCCTGTAACATTTGTTGTACACAGCAGAAAATGGTAGAGTATGATTAAAGAATTTTTTTTAATGTGTGATTGCACCAGTGAAAAGTCTAACAACATTTAACGCAGTCTGGAGCCCTGTACAGTTTAATACAAGAAGCCTGTAATCTTCTGGATAAATAGTGAGTAAAGATACCACTGCAGAACATGAGATGTTGGGTGAGGTGTTTTAATGAGCACTTTCTCACCTGTGTGATCGGAGAGAGAGAGGGCGACATTGTTGGAGAGAGTTGCTTGCCCAGGCTTCGCCTCTGATCACCCCCTGGAGAGAGCGTCAGAGGACTAATGGGGGCCGGCCGCCTCCTGGGTGAACTCGCCATGCCCGTCGGAGGAGGGTTGGACAGCGAGGAGAGACGCAGGGACGTGTGGATCGAAGGATTGCTGAGAGATGAGTGCAGCTGAGAGTTGGTAAGGGACGCCTGAATGGAAGGGTTGCTTAGAGAGGATGACAGCCCTGAGAGGACAACAAACAAGACATAATCAGCTTCAGAGGTCAAAAGTTCTTCTTGAACTACCTTAATGAAACCGAGATAAACCAATAATGGCTTTATGAGTCACTGCGTGCAGGCAGGCTCCTGTCCTGATGTCCACTCCTCAGAGAAGACACTGAGCAATTGTCTGCAGGTTACTGGACCAGTGAAAGCGAGAGAGAAAAGAGCCGTTTATGAGCAGCCAATTCAGGGGTTAAAGGTCACCTGTGTCTCTGGGGATCAGCCAATGAGCGAGCAGCGCAGCTGAAGCGGGCAGCAGAAACATCCCAGCACACCCTGTTCCCAGACATGAGAGCGAATGGAAAGAATAAAGCTCAAGAGAATGGAAGTCAAAGAGAGCGATCAGATGGCGGATGGATTTAAAAAGGGGGGAAGAGAGAGGAGGAGAGCTGTGGTCTTCTGCATGGATATGGCCCTTTAGAAAACACATGGCATTCATTCCCCAGAAAGCGCCTACAGTGTAAGCCTACAGTGTGCCATTAAACAAAGACTGAAGTGTTCAGCCAGGCTCCTCTGAAGCCAGGAGATGCTTTAACAGCGAACGAGCCTCCTTGAATAACGATTTGGTGACAAACAAAAGCTCTTTTTATCTTTAGACTGTGCGTTAATGAGATTACATGTGTGAAAACCAGTACAAGTATTAACGTGTCTATTCATGCCGTGTGTAGTCAAACCACTGACCTTGTGAGTTTCCAATGCCCAGATGCATCATGGCTGCAGGCAGGTTGCCG
This sequence comes from Ctenopharyngodon idella, assembly GCF_019924925.1. Lineage (NCBI taxonomy): Eukaryota > Metazoa > Chordata > Actinopteri > Cypriniformes > Xenocyprididae > Ctenopharyngodon > Ctenopharyngodon idella. The sequence goes on from NC_067226.1 coordinate 19,294,614, forward strand.
GTGCTGCTGCCTCCGCTCAGGTTGGGATATCCAGCCTCATCAGGGTCCAGCGGAGTAGGCAACGGAGAGGGGAAGTGCAGGTTACTAAGGTCAGGCAAAGACCCGCCAGTGTTTAACGTGCCCTGGTAGTGAGACAGACCAGCATTCTGCTCTGGAGATGGGAATATACTGCAGAGAAACAGAGAGAGACAATGTTGCTGTTCAAATGTACAGCAAATATCAATAAACATGCATGCATGCACACACACATAAATTTCCCTTGACTTACTTGATTCCAGGCACTTCACAGGACTTTGGCCGGGAGGACAGAGACTGCACCTGCAACCAGGCAACATGTGAATTAAACGTTCACGCTAACCGAAGATACATTTAACAACCTACCATCTACATAGAATCAATTAGTACTGCTGTACCTTGTAAGACAAAATGGCATCATACTTAAATCAATAATACATTTTCTGTAAACATCAGCACAACATTTTGTTAAGTCATCATGACATCTGACATGACAAACTGACAATTCCCATTTGTTTATGGAATGCTGCAGTGTTCATTATAAATTATTTATGCATGCGCATCATTAATTTTTCAAAAACAAAACAAAAAAATTTGTGGCATTAAAACATTAACATGCCCCTGCCTATCACAACAACATCACCTCTCTGATGATGTGTATAGTGAAATGAGGGCTAAGCAATAAGATATCTAAGTTTCAGTCCCTCCTGTCACTCACATTAAATAATCACAGCCAGAAAATTAGCAAAGTGCAACAATCTAATGATTCAATAATTCCAGATGGAAAAAATTAAGTTACGCTCTACATTTTTCTCTAATTAGAGAAAAATTGGATATACGTCACTATCAGATTACTAATTTCTAAAGATTACTAAAGATTACTAAAGTAATTAAGATTACTTAATTACTAATTAATTACTACTTCTCTGAAATACTTCTCTAAATCTTCAAAAACTCAAAATTACCAAATGACTGAATAAATGGTGGGCATAATACATTTGTTTATGGGGAAAATTTAAAATTATTATTATTAATAATAATAATAATAATAATAAAAAAAACTACACTGACAACATCTCTTTACTTTGTTGGTAATAATGGCCAGTAAGAGGTCTATTAAGTCTAAGCACGGATCTTCTATTTTGATATGAATCTGATTTCTTTGGTTCCAAATTAGTCTTTACTCAGTATTACAGACTGTAGAAAGACAGTCCTCATGTACTCACCTTTTTGGCCTCCCATAACTGTTTGGGCAATGGCTTATTCACACCGAGCAGATTCTCCTCATTAGGGACAGCAGGAAATGAGAACACTGCAGAGGAAAAAAGACAGACCCACATTAAATAACACAAATAATCCCTGTTACTATCTTTTGCTGTATGTATATTCACTTTACACCAGTAGAGTTGCTTAAGTCACTAATAGATCATATGTTGTGAACAGCTTAATTACAAATACACTAAATAAACAAAAAAAATTTTAAATTCTGTCGTCATTTATATCACATCATCCAAACCAGTAAGACTTTCATTCATCTTCGGAACACAAATGAAGATCTTTTTTATGAAATCTGAGCGATTTCTGTCCCTCCATAGATGCAACTAGCACTTTGACGCTTCAAAAAATTCATAAAAAGATTGTAAAACTAATTTCTAAGATTTCAAAATATCTTCATTTGTGTTCCAAAGTCGAACAAAAGTCTTTTGGGGTTGGAACGACATGAGGGTGAGTAAATGATGACCGAATTTTCATTTTTGGGAGAACTACCTTTAAGGTAAACTGTATGAGAGGCTGACTGGGATCACCAGCAGGGGACACCAACTATTCTAAAACAGCATCCATCAGCTCACTACAGCAAACCACAGCATAGCACAAGAGAGCTGTCATACTGTGAGGGCTGATGCTGTCATTAAAGGGGTGAATCTTCTTTTGAAGGTCTGAACACTTGATGGAGAGTCAACGAGCATGACAACACACACTTGCCATTGAAAAATCATGATTGTTGCATCACTACTTACCATCTCCAGTATTGTCCACCTCTGCTTCATTCATGCTTGCTGCATGACCACAAACACAGAGAGAGAGAGAGAGAGAGAGAGAGAGAGAGAGAGAGAGAGAGAGAGAGAGAGAGAGAGAGAGGATCAAAAAGCAGTCAATAATTTTGCATTTACAAATGTCTTATCACATTTAAAACGAGAAAAGTCGAGGCGCAAGTTCATTTAAGCAAACAGATTTGTGCAAATATAGATGAACACAAAATTTGTTCACAAAGTTTGTCTGTGAGTTTTCCCTCTTTCTTCCTGTTTTTCTTATTTTGTTTCTCTTTTGTATGTTTTGATTGTTAAAAATTAATATAACTAACTGAATCGCTAGTGACGTAAGACTATATTAGTAAGCATCTCTAATGACATAAATGATCAACACTTTGACCGAAAGCTTTTACGTAGAACAGATGAAATCAATCAAGTCTAATATCCCCTTCTCAAATGAATCACGCCTTGAGCATTCAAAGTAATTAATTATTGCATACAGAACCTTCACTCTAGAAGAAACAGCCTCTAGCAAGGTAGCTTTCCTTCATTATATACACTACACTACCATTCAGAGGTTTCAAAAATATGAAACAAATATAGTAAATACAAAAATACAGTAAACAGCAATATTATTACAATTTGAAATAACTTTTATATTTGAATACATTATAAAATGTAATTTATTCCTGTGATGGTAAAGCTGAATTTATTTTACGCATTACTCCAGTCTTCAGTGTCTCATGATTCTTCAGAAATCATTCTAATATGCTGATTTGCTGCTCAAGACACATTTATTTTTCTCAAGATACATTAATATTTTTTGTAAAAACAGTGATACATTTTTTTCAGCATTCTTTGATGAACAAAGTTAAAAAAAAAAACAGAAGTTATTTGAAATAGAATGATTTTCTGTTATTATAAATATCTACTTTTGATAAAATTAAGTATCCTTGCTAAATAAAAGTATTTGAACGGTAGTGTATACAGTGCTGCTTGAAAGTTTGTGAACCCCTTGCAGAATCTGTGAAAATGTGAATAATTTTAACAAAATAAGAGGTAACATACAATATCCATGTTATTTTTTTATTTAGTACTGTCCTGAGTAAGATATTTTACATAAAAAATATTTGCATATGGTCCACAAGACAAAAAAAATAGCTGAATTTATAAAAACGACCCGCTCAAAAGTTTTTGAACCCTTGATTCTTAATACTGTGTGGTTACCTGGACGATCTACAACTGTTTTTTTGTTTTTTTGTGATGGTTGTTCATGAATCCCTTGTTTGTCCTGAGCAGTTAAACTGCTTAATATTCTTCAAAAAAAAAAATCCTCCAGGTCCCAAAAATTCTTCAGTTTTCCAGCATTTCGCGTATTTGAACCATTTCCAGCAGTGACTGTATGATTTTGAGATCCATCTTTTCACACTTGACAATTGAGGGACTCAAACACAACTATTAAAAAAGGTTCAAACATTCACTGATGCTCCAGAATGAAACACAATGCATTAAGAGCCGGGGGGTGAAAACCTTTTGAACAGGATAAAGATGTCCAAATTTTTCTTATTTTGTTTAAATATCTTTTTTTTTTTTTTCATTTAGTACTGCCCTTCGGAAGCAACAGCAGACACTTAAATGTTTGCCAGAAGACAAATTAAGTACAATATTCCTTGATCTTCAAATTTAAAAGGTTTTCACCCCCCGGCTCTTAATGCATTGTGTTTCCTTCTGGAGCATCAGTGAATGTTTGAAACTTTTTTAATAATTGTGTTTGAGTCCCTCAATTGTCCTCAGTGTGAAAAGATGGATCTCAAAATCATACAGTCACTGCTGGAAAGGGTTCAAATATGCAAAAAATGCTGGAAAACTGAAGAATTTTTGGGACCTGGAGGATTTTTTTTGAAGAATATAGGACAAACAAGGGACTCATGAACAACCATCACAAAAAAAACAAAAAAAATAAACAGTCATAGATCGTCCAGGTAACCACACAGTATTAAGAATCAAGGTTGAGTCATTTATATAAAATATCTTACTCAGGACAGTACCAAATAAAAAAATGACATGCATTTTGTATGATCCCTCTTATTTTGTTAAAATTATTCACATTCTGCAAGTGGTTCACAAACTTTCAAGCAGCACTGTATATATTTAGGCTGCAGAGTTCAGTTCAATCTGCTCAATCGAACTAGCACAAACATTTGATTCATTGAAATGAGTCATTCAGTGCACACTCACTCCACCCATTGAAAATTCGGGGCACAAACTCCAGAAGAGGGGAGCTGAAAATGGCTTCTTAGTGTGCACTGTGTCTTTAAGGAACCCCCCCATGAAAGGGAAAGTGAGAGGGAGGGGACAAAAGAGAAAAAAAAAAAAAAAAAAGTATATCAGGAGAAATCTGTGACCACAAGTGCAAAGTGAATCAATGGAGAGGCATTGTTTTCCGTACACCACAGAGATCCTGTGGAAAACAAACCTCCTTTCTACTTCCTCTGCTGATGCTGGCCCAGCACAGATGCAGTGTGGGCCCGAAGCCAGATCAACCAGCTCCGGCACTTCAGCAAAGCTGCCGGTCTCAGACGCCCAACTGCGACGCACAATGAATCAAACAAAAAGTATGTCGACACCTCATTTCCCACTCACTGAGAGTCTCATTCAAAGCCATAACTAACAGAAAGACAACTACAATAGAAAAACATTTTGGCCCGAGTCCAGTTTCACTTTTCTTGAACCTATACCTAAAAAAAGTACCTAAGAAACGCATAGTCCAATTAATGTGAAGTACATTATTTACAATTACGTTAATCTAGACTTATCCATATAGCACAAAATGAGCATAAAAACAGTAGTTCTTATTACAGCTGGTGTCAAATCATAAATCCCAGTAGGGTCAGAGTCAAGAGGTTGAACGTGGAACACAAGTTGCAATATGGTCTTGATGCTTTTGGGAGCTCCACAGGAGTAGCACAGTTGCATCACACAGTCGAGTTGGTTGGCAGGTTTGGAATGAGACTACTGTGATAGCGGAAGCGAGACAAATTTTTGTCCCATGCGAGAAGCTGGTTTGTACTTGTTCATATTACGTGAGCCTCACTGCACACCTCCACACACTGTCAACTATGTGCATAGCTCAGATGAGCTGCCAGACAGATATTAAATGAATGCTGTCTGCCATGTCCTTAAGTGAAGCAGTTTCTTATCAGATTGAACTGAAGTGTCTCTGTGAAAACGACTACCCTGGGCCAGAGACAGCCTCTGAGCCGTACTGACTAAACAAAAGTCTAATACACAAAGATGCGTTCATCTTCGATGTGCAGTGCAGATGAGCTGCAAACTGAAGCCTATACATCTGGAAATCCATTCATAAAAGAGCAAGTGATAAACAGAAAGACTGCAATAGAGAGTAAGACTGATCAAGGACATCACAGATTCAACAAGTTATATTTTTTTGTGACAATGCTGATTACCAAAGCGAATAATTTTGTCTGGGTTTTTTTTTAAAGCTAATTTACAAAGAAAATGTAAATACACTGGTCAAGGCAATCCAACTTAAGTCACGACTAGGGTTGTGAATCGAAAATTGATTCCATTTCTGGAATCGGATACTTAAGGTCTGGATACTTGTTGTGAAATTTAAAAATTCGATTCTGCTTATCAATTACAGTGTGCCCATTTTAATGTGATTTTAAACCATTCAAGAGCAACAAGACGCAAAAGAGAATTCAATTCGGCACTCTCTGAAATCAAAACTGGGAATCGATAAGAATCGGAATTGCTAAAATTCAAACGATACCCACTCCTAGTTGCGATGAATCAAATACAGTTTCATGGTTCAAGCCTCTACTCTGTTTTTAAGTGAGAATACTATTCTCAACAGCCATTTATGAACCCTATTCATTTATAGCACACCTTCAAGCTAAGGCTTTTTAAACTCACAGTGTCTCTGGGCTCACACTGTCCCGGACACCAATATTTTAATGATTCAAGATGAATCACTGACTGGTCAACTGACATTTTGGTATAATATAATATAATAAATATAATATGCAATTTATTCCTCTAATTTTCATCATCATTATCCCAGTCTTCAGTGTCACATGATCCTTCAGAAATTATTCTAATATGCTGATTTGGTGCTTAAAGGGATAGTTCACCCAAAAATGAAAATTCTGTCATTTACTTATCCTCAAGTTGTTCCAAACCTGTATATGTTTCTTTGTTCTGCTGCACACAAAGGAAGATATTTGAAAGAATATTTGTAACCAAGCAGATCTCACCCCCCATTGACTTCCACTGTAGGAAAAAAAATAATAAAATACTATAGAAAGTCAATGGGGGGCGAGATCTGTTTGGTTACTGACATTTTTCCAAATATCTTCCTTTGTGTTCAGCAGAACAAAGAAATATATACAGGTTTGGAACAACTTGAGGATGAGTAAATGATAACATTTTCATTTTTGGGTGAACTATCCCTTTAAGAAATATTTCTTGTCAGTTATAAACTGTTGTGCTAATTAATATTTTTGTGGAAAATGTGATACAATCTTTTCAGGATTATTTGATGAATAGAAAGTATAAATCAGAATTTATTTGAAATAGTATGTTTTTATAACATTATAAATGTTTACTGTACTTTTGATTTAATGAACACAATTAAATAACAACGACAACAAAAAAACGTATCAAGACAAGGACCTGACGTGTTGATGCAATATCATGAAATTTTTTTTTTTATCATAATACTGTATTGTATTATTGTATTGACAAAGCAACAAATTTCTTTGCCAAACTTACAACAGATACAATGATGAAACGTTTACACTGCTAATGCAGAATGGAAGGAAGATTATCCCGCCCTATGACATAATCCTATAGTCTTACAAACATCTTCACTGAAGCACGTGTATGTGAACTCTGGCTATGGGTCTTTTTATGGGAGGACAAGCCAGACTATTGCATCTGTAAAGCTCATGGAGAATGTACATTAATTTGTTTTCAAGAGCTCTAGAAATCAGAGAAAAATAATGGTATAGGGAACATCCTTTTACAGCACAATGGACTGGGCTGATTGTAAGCCATTTTCAGCTTACCATCTGAAATGCCTGCTTTTGTAACCAAGACAACTAGATAAACAACATGACAGCGAGCCCCAGCTGTGTCGTGCAAACACACTGCACTACGGGTGCGATGGTTTGATTTGGGTCTGGTATAAATCATTGATTTATCATCCATGCCTGACATTGTGCAATCCATTTGACCCCCTTGCATTTCTGTTTCAACCACACTGTTATGCCACACAATAACAATGGTTAGGGTATGGCTGTGTAGGTTTTAAACTGTCTCAAAATTAGTATGTAAACAGGCTGAGAGGGAGGAAGCTAAACTCACCGTTCCGCTGAGGAGGTCCTCTACCCATCTGCTGGTTCATGCCAAAAGGATCCTGTGGGTTTGGGCTCATGGCGCTGGTGTGCAGAGCTGAGTCAGAGTTTGTTCTGTGGGAGAAGAAAAGGACGGAGGAAAAAAGGAGGAAAACAGCTCGGTCAGTGAGCCATCATTAAAAAAAAATAAAATTGCTGAGCCGAGCCATAGCCACATGACCCTTTACCCTTGCTCACTGCCTTTATTAAGCAATTACACATGATGGCACTCTTAAGAGCACTTCACTCGCCTCCAGTGGCTCTCTCCGCTTTACATCCATTATCAGGTCTGACCTAATAATTCTCAGGTGACATAAAAAAAAAAAAAAAAAATAAAAACTGTCCTGCTTTTGCTATTTGTAGAGCAACTGTTCAAGAGTGCAGTTACTCTACATCACAATAATGAGTGTGGTGATGGGAAAAAACTGATTAGTAGAAATAATGATCCCTGGTTAGGATTAGTTTGGTACAGTGAAATATTAGTTTAAAGATTATAGTCAGCCAAGTAGAGAAACGGCATCTGTGATTTGCTTGAAATCATTCTGTTTGTATGAAGACTTGATCAAGAAACAGATCTAAAACACAAAAAGGAGGATAAGCCGAGAGAAGGAGATCTGCAAGAAATGACAATAAGAAAAAACAAATAAGACAGGTCCAGGGGAGATCTGTGAGATGAATTTGAAAGTCAAAGGTCACCTGTTAAGCTGCGATATTAATCTAAATCCAGGTCGTTTCTCTTCGGTCCATGGCTGTTGCTCCCTTTAGAAATGGAAACAGTCACGTGTTACTCACTACTGTACTGAGCCTGTAACCCTGGCTCAGGGGTTAGTACAGCAGGATGAGCAAGCGAGAGACAAAGCAGGGTGAAAATTCCTCTGTGACACCTTCAGGAAAACAAACAGAGTCGTAGAAATCAGAGCCTATTCCCCCAGGTTAGTCCAATACTGTGTGCAGCACTGATTTACTGCTTTAATTAGATTGGATCTGCCATGTCTGAGAGCAAACAAAAGTGCTATAATATCTTCAGTGGTTAATGAAAGAAACACGCAGGCAACACTACAGCAAAGTAACCACACTGGGAAATCAGGATACAGACTCAACCAAATAAACAAATATATCTTACTGGCCACAAACGCAATCGACACAAATAAAAACCTCAATCTTTGTGAAAGCCACGCAATTCAGGGACAAAAAGCAAAGGTTCTGTGACCAGGGCATTGCTTAGCGGTCTCTAGGGTGTTCTAGGTGGTTTCTTTTTGGCCTGAGTCAAAATAGACTCTAGTCTAGTCCTGTAGCTCAAATAGTAAGGCATGGTGCTAGCAACGGCAAGGTCATGGGTTTGATTTCCAGGGAGCACACATACTGTACTGTTAACTACCAACAAACTAACTAGCTAATTAAATGAACTACCGTTCAAATGTTTTGGGTCAGTAAGATTTTTTTTTTTTTGAAAGAAATACTTTTATTCAACGTTTAAACTGATTAAAAAAAAAAAAAAAAAAAAAGACAATGTTACAAAAAATTATATTTCAAATAAATGCTCTTCTTTTTTTCCCTGAAAAACAAAAAAAACAAAAACAAAAAAAAAGTATCAGTTTCCACAAAAATATTAAGCAGCACAACTGTTTTCAACATTTATAATAATAAGACATGTTAAAAAAAACAACAACTTTTGAACGGTAGTGTATATTAAACTAACAAAATATTTCTTTCTTTATTTCTGTAACCGCTTATCGAAGCAGCCATTGATATCATAACTCAGTGGTGCCATTACTCACAGTGAGTAATAACATATGGCAAGTGTGTCAAAGAGCACAAAACAAGACATGCATGTATAATGATCCACATTTGCCCGTGTAGATGCATGAGAGGCCCAGCAGATGTAGCCTGTGCACGCTGCTGTCTGCCAGAACAGGGAAGCTGGTTCCCACTAAGAGGGTTAATATATTCCTATCACTAAGACACTAAAGAGAAATAATAAACAGATTTCCTGCAGCCCGATCTGCTGCTAAGGAAAGGCTACAGTGTGCCAGACCACACTAGCGTGATGTAATGCTTAAGGGGGGAAAAAAAGATCCTCCTTGTTACAACAGAAAGTTGCCTTCCTTCAAATGTTTCTGTAAAGCTGGTCTGTGCCCCTGCTTTGAAGTGCAGTAGAGCTTAGCTGCACATGCCATATGAAGCACTAATGTCAGTGTCCATCGACCACCCATGCTGGAGATATCTGTGAATTTAAGACTTAAAATCGAAGAGTTTAAAGGCAGTATATGGCATAAAAAGAAATGCATCAGGAAGTGAATTGATGGAGTCTTGGTAAAAGTCTTTGGTTAGAAAGCTGATTCGTAAACAGCTTGTTATTTAAATCTAACCCTTGATAAGAAATGACGTGAAAAACAGATGTTTTTAAACTAGCATCAGGCAGACCACCAGAGATTTTTCAATGAAAGCCTATCGCTCTTGAATCACACTTGAGTCGAATGCCTTTCTAGAAAACCTCCCAGAGGAAGTCTTGTCTGGGAAGAGCAGAGGCTCAGATCCAGGATGGGAGAGCGTGGGACTAAGAGGACAGCACTGACCCGTGTTCCTGACCCAGTCCAGCTGAGCTCCACAGGGAAACATATGGATGTTGCCTAGGATTCAAAACCAGCCCACGTTTACCCAGACACCAGAGGGACAGCTGTACCCCAGGGAGAGCTGAGCCTGAAAGTATCATAGTAGCGCTGTCGTCCCTAAGGACGCAACTAAGCTTTGTGGCAGAGTAAAACACAGAGATTCAAATTGTACACCACATTAATGTTAGTTCAATAAGGGTCATGCAATGTTTACATGAGAATATGTTGTGGCAAAAGAATAACCAAAGAAAAATGTGTTAGGAATGGATGATAAAAATCTCCAAAAACACTTTATATTAATGTTACAGTATTGGGCTCTCTTTATCTCAACCATTTCAATGCCAACAACATCTTTTTATTGGCAACATACTACCTCAAGTCCTCTTACATTTCCTTTTCTGGCGAAAGAACTGAGCAGGCCTATGAACTGAACACAAAACATTCGCCACCCATACATCAGGTTATTGTGTGAATAAGCAACAGAAATCTGCACTGGTTGGGCCAAGTTGTGTGGTGAAGAGACGAAAGGGTTAATGAGCTGAGCTGATGCCTTTTTCAGCTCATTAACCCTTACCCAATGTGTGCTGCGGTAGATAATGCATCACAGATGTGTTGAGAGAACTGTAAACATTTCCTCGAGGGCATATGTTAGGATGAGCCTCCCAGTAATGTAGGACAATCATCCTCTGCTGCTCAAACGCCTGCCCACTGCACTCCTAAACCGATAGAGAACCATGACCAATCCCCTACAGACTACTCATACTAGCACACAATGCTCATTTACTGAATATTAAATGTAACCAGGGGGCCGGGGGCCACTAGGGGGCCTCAAGATGACTTAAAATTATTTAAATAAGATAAACAAGCATTAAAATAAGCAGAAACAACTAAAAATTAATCATTTTAAATCACCCTATGATTTTTAGACCTGGAAAAGTCAAGTACATCAATAACATTTTAAAACTCCATTGGCATTTTAAAAATGAATAGACATTTCTGGAGTTATGCCAAGCTTTAAAATATTTTATTGGGTAGAAACGGTGAGTAAAAAAAAAAAAAAAAATTATAAAAAAAAAAAAAATCATTATCTTTAATCCTTATTTAGTAAATTATGGACAACTTAGTCATTAAAAATGAATCGGTTAAAAATAGTTGGATAAAAATAGTTTTTACAATATTGTTGACATTCATCAAGCTCAACCATTCAACACTGTTACAAAATTATTAAAAGGTTAGCTCACCGAAAAATGAAAATTCTTTCATTACTGACTCGCATATAAACATACATACGTACATGGAGAGAATCGCATTTTAAACAGAGAAGCTTGTGCGTCACGCTAGAACAAACCTCATTGGTTACCGTGTAAGCATGCTGCATGAAAACCAGTGAGGTTTGTTCTATTGCTTGACACATGCACGAGTTTCTGCATTTACCTATTGTGAATGTTTGTGTCGATCAATGTTTAGATGTAAATAAAATGCTCAATTTAACCTGTTCATCATATAAAGCAATTTTATCTTTTCACAAGACTTGGATTAAACCACTTGATTCATATGGATTTGTTTTAAAACACCTTTATAACCTTTTTAGATCATTTTAGAAGTTTTAGTTACCTGGACTTTCAATGGAGGGAAAGAAACCTCTCAGGTTTCTTAAGAAATATCTAAATTTGATTTTTAAAGATAAACTAAAGTCTTATGGGTTTGGAATGACATGATGAGGGTCACATTTTTGGGTGAACTAACCCTTTAAGAAAAAAAAAAACAAACAAACTTTCTTTGAATTAATGTAAAATACAAGTTTATTAAAAAGTAGAAAACAACATTTGATCTCAAACTATCTTTGAGTGACAGTTTCATTTAAATTGGGGTTGTTGAAATCGCTCTCCAGGGGGTGGGGGGGGGGGGATTGGTTGTCTCCCAGGGCATGCTCCCTCGTGAGGTTTATTTATTTGTTTGTTTGTTTATTTATATATGCAAAATGGTTTTTTGTGGTATCATCCAAACACGCAAAGTTGGTTGTCAACATAACTGCAATAAAGTAAGGATATAATCACATGTAAAACCATTGATGGCTCCTCACTACCATGCCGAGGCCAATGTTATATTTTTTTCTCTCTTTTTTTACCCATAGCATTTGTTATGAAAAACAGTAACTATAGCTACAACATGTCACATTTGTAATATAAATCTTTAGTGAAAAATCTATTTCCTTAACAGATTATCTATTATAAATGTGTAGAGAGGTCAAGCGTTTAATTTATGTTGGTGCAGGATGATGTTTTCTCCTCTTTTCATTAGTCTTTTAGTTTATGTGGCTGTTTTAGATCATTTTTGACTTTCACCATAGTGTTTTAAAGGGATACATTCTCAATACAATTCAAATGGGTTGCACATTTTATCATCAGCGTCACGATAGGAACGGCTTGCGCAAATCTTATCACACTTTTAGAGCGCGCTGGTGAACGCTCCTACAGTGATTTGTGCAACATTCATGCAAAATTAAACAACTGGCCTTCAGTCATATTGCACAGATAATTGGTCCGTTCAGTTCGTACAGCTTATAAAAAGCTCCAAACGCACAATACAATTAATTAATAGCCTGATTCTATGTTTCAGTGTGGGTACCAGCAACATGTGAGAAGTGCCAGTAGGGAAAAAAAAATTGAAAGTATGCTACAGATTCAAATACAGAAGTGCCGGTACTGCGTACTGGTGTGTACCAGCCCACTTCAAGCACTGCACATCGTCTTACAGGGAGGGGGGAGATCAGTCATTTCAGGCCCTATTTTGTACCCTTTACATGGAAAGTCCCACTGAACCTTCACGAACACTGCTCTAAAACCATAATCACCGATTTGCTGCCAACTGGCCTTGACTCCTTCCTTCAGCAGATCACCTCCCTTCCCTTCCATATGCACCCTCTTTACATGAGTTAAAGCATCAAACATCCAAGCAAACATCCCTTTTACAACTACAAACACTAGTAAATCTGCAGATTTTCTGACGTGTCACACTGTCAGACAAAAAAAAACAAAAAAAAAACAGCAGACCTCACAAACACAACATGTGTAGTTAAAAATGCCAAAAATCATTTGCAATCCCTCTCCGACTCCTCCTAAATCTAGCTTAACCTCTAATGTCCACGCAGACAGAAAACATCTGTTTGGCCTTTCGTTTAATCACGTGAGGTGACATTTCAGCACAATATCCCAACAGAAACAAAAAAGCAACAGCAGAACACCCACTATTCAATCACATATATCTGTACAAGGTCAAACGGACAAAGCGGAATAAAACAAAAACCAGAACAAAACAAACAAACACCAAACCAAAACATGAACTACAGTCATTAGCAAATGCTAATCTGGTCCAGAGCAAAAAGGGAGGGGGGCGTACAAACACGCTGAGCTCACGATCTGTTCTGGGGGAGGGCGGCTCTGAGGGGTAGCTAGCAAAAGATCTGGCAGGTTTAGTTAGTGCTGTTTACACTGAGAAAAGATTTAAAGAATAGCTGAACATTCATCCTTGAGGAAGAAAAAGAGGCCGTTAGAATCAGGGAGAAATGCTGTTGTTAGTATTCAGGCTTCATGAGGACACAAAGACAACACTCCTGAAGAAGAGAAAAAACTGGATATAATTAAAACAAAAAGGCAATGTAAAAAAAAATCTGAAATATACATTGTAGTGGTGAAGATCTAACTGTGCTTGATCCTCTGAATCCTATGTTTCATAATTCATGGGATGCCTCCAAGACATCCCTTGAAGTGGAGTGAACCGCTCACTGTTTATGCATTTATAACGAAGCTCTAAAGTTTGCCTAAGATCATATATTCAGCTAAACTCAGCATGAGGGTTTATCCTCTGCTACCCCCATCTGTGCTTCTTTACACAACAACGTCTACATCTACAATGCAATTCGGTCAGTGTTTGAACTGTAATATAATTTCGCGTCTCAATCTAAAAGCAATAAGATTGGAAATAAGAAAAGCAATCAGCCCTGTATCTAGTATTGCATGTGAACCACTCTATGGCATATGGCTGTCACAGCAGTGTTTCGCCACAGTGGGAACAGAAGGCTGTGCTAAAGCTGATCAGGCCAACCAGTTTTCAGGTGTACACAATGCCACAGGGCGTGGACTCTGAAAGTTTTACAAGTCGCAGAGTCAACATGGAGCCCGAGACAGCTTGCTGGTAAGAAGGTATGCTGGCCGTCAGCCAAGCCTGCATTCAAAACACGACTATGATGAGGAGAAGCTTCCTTAAGCCTTTTATTACTGGCTGCAATTCACTCCTCGGTAAACAAATGAGGAAAACCATCCGATGGTTACGCCTCACCGGGGCTGAACCGAGAAGAGTGACATTTGTGCAGAGCAAACGTATGAGAATTTGTTTTTCAGAGAACGGATTTCTAATCTCCCTGAGAGTCAAGTTTGACACAATCATGTGCGTAGTTCTCTTTGAACACATTTGCTTTTATCTAACCTTTTACTGGTGTTATCTGTCATTGCTGCGGATGCGGATTTTCCACATGCTGAAAAAACAAAACTGTTTTCTTTTCAGGCATCTGTAGGGATAGCCTATGCAAATGCGAAACATGCAATAACACTCCCTCTAATGTGACATGATCTCTCTTGCAACACCGCTTGATGTCACCAAGATGGCATCATATCAAGATAACATCATCCTTGCACCCTTCCCAGAAGATATGATCAAATTCTACATGAAGTAGAATGTAACAGTGTATGTGACACATGACCAGACACATATTTGTTGATGGTGGATGGGTGTGTGTAGGACTACACCACGTTCCAAATTATTATGCAAGTGACATATCAGTAAGATTTCAGCACAATAAACATTCATATTTTAGTTTTTCTAAGAAAATGCTTGTTTATTTATCCATGTCTTTTTACATAACTGGTATCAATCTCAGAAAAAATAATTTGCCAGGTCTATGAAAACCCTTCTTAGAGGTTGTTCCACATTATTAAGCAAGTCAAAGTCAGATATAGGCTTATTAATGAAAGTTCCTGTCAAAAAAAATTAATTGTATTAAAAGGGCAGCTATAAAAAAAGCCAGTGTTGAGCAGCAAACAGGTATTTGAAGCTGCTGGTGTCTCTGGAGTCTTGAGAACCTCTCCATGCAGACTGGGAGTTGTGCGTAAAGATGCATTTTAGCCACTCCTAACCAAACCTCACAAAGAGAAACATTTACAGTGGGTTTAGAAATACATTAAAGACTCATTTTTAAATAATCTTATGATAATTCGATAATCTGCATTCAGTTTTCACACAATATTAGTTGTTTTCATGCCTTTTGCACAACATTGCACCATTTCATGCTTTTCATCTTCAGAAAGATCTTTCTTCCTCCCCATATTGCATGAGAACTGTGACTTGCTTAATAATGTGGAACAACCTCTAAGTAGGGTTTCCATTTACCTAAATAGACCTGGCAAATTATTTTGTCTGAGATTGATGCCAGTTATGTAAAAAGACATGGATAAATAAACAAACAAACATTTTCTTAGACAAACTAAAATCTGAATGTTTATTCTACTGAAATCTTACTGATATGCCACTTGCATAATAATTTGGAATGCGGTGTATATCGGTCCTTATCTTTCCTGTAGCGCAACCGTCGTAGCTCCTGTAGCTAGCAACGGCAAGGTCCTGGGTTCGATTCCCAGGGAAAGCAAGAACTGATAATGCAATATAAGTTGCTTTGGGTAAAAACATCTGCCATATACATGAATGTAAGTGTAATGTAAATAAATGAGGACTCACCTTCTCCAGCTGTTGTCAGGGGGAGGAGAAAGGTACATCGTTCCATATGGAGAACTCTCAGCGTAGTTCAGTCAAGGAAAGCCTCCGAAATGTTCACAGGCAAAAGGTCAAAATTATATGTGCTTCAACCCTTGTTTATATAAAAAGGCATAAATCTAATTTTTGATGACCATTTTTTAACCCTCTTTCTAGTTTAGATTTTTACTTGATTTTTAGCAATGTACTGTATTTTTATATTTGAAAGAAATATTTATATTTTTCTTACAGTACGGGGCTGTTGAATGCTTGAATCTGAGGTGTGCCATTATTTTCAAGGAAATACACAGCTAAAGTTGTTCCAGGCAGGTCTTGACTGCATTACAAGTCCATATCACTTCACCAAATGATTTCAGTTATTAACAGTTAGCAGCAAAAGAACCAAAACCCACAACAATAGGATAAAAACAACAAGTTATTTCCATGTTTTTTGCCACAAAATTACATTTTATGTACGGAAAGCACATACTCTCTCTCTCCCGCTCTCTCTTCCACTCAAACGCACACACATACAGTACGAACAAACACTTGCACAGAAACATGTTGTCAGCACTGCTCTGATGATTTTATTAGTAAAATAGTAAAGCAACTTAAAAGCTAAATGACATTTCTCATTAGTGAGGTAATAATGGCGCTGATATCTGCTGAAGCAGATAAAATTAGTTTCACTATTAGTAGAGACGCTGCTGCTGAACACTGTTGAGAGACTCAGGAACTTTACACACGCTTAATCTCTCTCTCTCTCTCTCTCTCTCTCTCTCTCTCTAATAACTGCATTAAAAACTGCATTAGTCTGCTATCAATGGCTCAAGCCTCCATTACTGCATTAATAACTGAATTAGTCTGCTATCAATGGCTCAAGCTTCCATTACTAGAGCTAAAATGATGTTTTGGAATCAGCAATGAAGGCGTGGGATAAGATGTGTAAGAAATTAGTCCTACACACAAGCATTTTAAGGACAAAAATAAAAAAAAAATCTTGAAATACAACATCTGAACAATGTCTTCAGGTGTGGTAACTGTAGTACAAGCAGAATAATTGACTCTGCTTCGCGTCATGGCTGCATTACCACCTTGGGTGTGCATTATTTTCTAATAATTCAACGGCCCATCAAATATTTCTTACTTAATCCATACATAGATCAATAGTTCACAATAAGATCAATTTTACATGCATTTACAAAACAGATGGTGACTTAAACAGTTAATTCACCCAAAAATGAAAATAAAATTATCCCATGATTCACTCACCCTCAAGCCATCCTAGGTGTATATGACCATCTTTCAGACAAACACAATCAAAGATAGATTTAAAGATATCCTTGCTCTTCCAAATTTTATAATGGTAGTGAAGGGGGATAATGGTTTTGAAGCCAAAATAAATGCATCCATCCATCATAAAACTAATCAATACTGCTCCAGGGGGTTAATAAAGGCCTTCTAAAGCAAAGCGATGGGTTTTTCTAAGAAAAATATCCATATTTAAAACTTTATTAACTATAATAACTAGCTTCCGGCGGACGGCCGTACGTACCGATATGTGGTGGAAGAGTAACCTCTGACCCAACGCATGACGAAATGACAAACATGGAAGTGCAGAGGATAGAGCAAAACAAAACACCGGTTATGAATTAGAAGTCTAAAACAATTTTTAAAGAGAAATGTTGGAGGATTTCGATATAAAAGAAGAGGAGCTTGAGTTTGTTGCCCAGCCCTATTTGTTTGAACCGTGAGAGGCGTCTAAGCTTACGATACTCCTACAAACCCGATTCCAAAAAAGTTGGGACACTGTACAAATTGTGAATAAAAAAGGAATGCAATAATTTACAAATCTCATAAATTTATATTTTATTCACAATAGAATATAGATAACATATCAAATGTTGAAAGTGAGACATTTTGAAATGTCATGCCAAATATTGGCTCATTTTGGATTTCATGAGAGCTACACATTCCAAAAAAGTTGGGACAGGTAGCAATAAGAGGCCGGAAAAGTTAAATGTACATATAAAGGAACAGTTGGAGGACCAATTTGCAACTTATTAGGTCAATTGGCAACATGATTGGGTATAAAAAGAGCCTCTCAGAGTGGCAGTGTCTCTCAGAAGTCAAGATGGGCAGAGGATCACCAATTCCCCCAATGCTGCGGCGAAAAATAGTGGAGCAATATCAGAAAGGAGTTTCTCAGAGAAAAATTGCAAAGAGTTTGAAGTTATCATCATCTACAGTGCATAATATCATCCAAAGATTCAGAGAATCTGGAACAATCTCTGTGCGTAAGGGTCAAGGCCGGAAAACCATACTGGATGCCCGTGATCTTCGGGCCCTTAGACGGCACTGCGTCACATACAGGAATGCTACTGTAATGGAAATCACAACATGGGCTCAGGAATACTTCCAGAAAACATTGTCGGTGAACACAATCCACCGTGCCATTAGCCGTTGCAGGCCAAAACTCTATAGGTCAAAAAAGAAGCCATATCTAAACATGATCCAGAAGCGCAGGCGTTTTCTCTGGGCCAAGGCTCATTTAAAATGGACTGTGGCAAAGTGGAAAACTGTTCTGTGGTCAGACGAATCAAAATTTGAAGTTCTTTTTGGAAAACTGGGACGCCATGTCATCCGGACTAAAGAGGACAAGGACAACCCAAGTTGTTATCAGCGCTCAGTTCAGAAGCCTGCATCTCTGATGGTATGGGGTTGCATGAGTGCGTGTGGCATGGGCAGCTTACACATCTGGAAAGGCACCATCAATGCTGAAAGGTATATCCAAGTTCTAGAACAACATATGCTCCCATCCAGACGTCGTCTCTTTCAGGGAAGACCTTGCATTTTCCAACATGACAATGCCAGACCACATACTGCATCAATTACAACATCATGGCTGCGTAGAAGAAGGATCCGGGTACTGAAATGGCCAGCCTGCAGTCCAGATCTTTCACCCATAGAAAACATTTGGCGCATCATAAAGAGGAAGATGCGACAAAGAAGACCTAAGACAGTTGAGCAACTAGAAGCCTGTATCAGACAAGAATAGGACAACATTTCTATTCCTAAACTTGAGCAACTTGTCTCCTCAGTCCCCAGACGTTTGCAGACTGTTATAAAAAGAAGAGGGGATGCCGAACAGTGGTAAACATGGCCTTGTCCCAACTTTTTTGAGATGTGTTGATGCCATGAAATTTAAAATCAACTTAATTTTCCCTTAAAATGATACATTTTCTCAGTTTAAACATTTGATATGTCATTTATGTTGTATTCTGAATAAAATATTGAAATTTGAAACTTCCACATCATTGCATTCCTTTTTTATTCACAATTTGTACAGTGTCCCAACTTTTTTGGAATCGGGTTTGTACATCTTACATCATACATCGCGTCAGGGGGTTACTCATTTGGCCTAAGTCGACTTGCGCATTCTGCATATGGTCTTCCGCCGGAAGCTAGTTATTTGAATTTATAAAGTTTTCAATATGGATATTTTTCTTACAAAAACGCATTGCTTCACTTCAAAAGGACTTTATTAACCCCCTGGAGCAGTATGGATTATTTTTATGATGTATGGATGAATTTTTTTTGGGCTTCAAAATGTGGCCCTCCTTCACTACCGTTATAAAGCTTGGAAGAGCAAGGATATTTTAAAATATATCTCCGATTGTGTTCGTCTGAAAGAAGTCATATACACCTAGGATGGCTTGAGGGTGAGTAAATTATGGGATCATTTTCATTTTTGGGTGAACTACCCCTTTAATAATAGAATCTATAATACTTTCTCCTTGTTACCTCACTGTGGCCAGATGGCCAATGTTTCTGAAAACCAGGTAGACACATTTGATTTCAAGCTGTACTTTGTAAACTGAAGAAATGGTGTCGAGTTCTAAACTTTTTTTGCTGTCTGAACCCACTCAAGACTCAAACAAAAGTTACAGGAACTATGGGAGAGAAAATAGCCCAGCTGAAGAACTCCTTGAGTAAACACTGTTACTTCGACTCAGAACGATGTTGACAATGCTGCCTCGTCATGTCCTTCTGTGCCAAGACTCTCACATCCAAATGGGGGGAGGGGTGGATTTACAAGACAGAAAGCAGGACAGAGTCTTTCTCTGTTCAACATCTGCATGGGCCTGGAAAACCCAGCAATCAGTTCTGCTGCAGTAATGAGAGACTGAGCTCTTCATACCTACTCTTCAACCACCAGCCCGCCCCTTGACCCGAACCATGACACAGCAAAGAGGCAAAGCCAGGCCACAGAAAAACCATTTTAGGTCACTTCAAAGTTAATACAGTATGCTATAACCCGTATCATTTGTATGAAATCCCTAGCGTGACATACTGTTGGTGATGCTAGGCCTGGGGAGGGGGAGAGCGATGATGACATAAGCCAGGCGGCTTGGATTACGAGGGATCCTTCCTAAGATCTAATTAGCCCATGGCTGCTGAAGCGGTGTGGAGAGACAGGGTGGCTGTGACAGCACCTTCGTCTCAGAAGCTCCAGGACGGCGTGGGTGAGCTAACCTTTCTCTCTGACATTTCACACTCGACCCACACCGCTCGCCCTCCAATAGGACATCGTTCCAGAAATACAGACAAAGCCAAATCAAGGCATCTGGCATGATATATGTGGCTTGAAGGCAACTACATGGGTTAGGAGGAAGTTGGACAGCGTTAGGTTGGCTAACGAGCCTGTGAGAGAGTCTAATCTTGGCAGACGTGGTTGAATCGATGTGAGCAAAACAAGCCAACACTGTGAGGGACATCTGGCACTAAAGGGAAAAAAATCAGAGCGAAAGCAAATTTGGGCTTTGAATCCTCCCTTATATTCTCTCACTCAGCAGAATTAGAGTGGCATGAAAATGAAATGCTTTGGACATTAAGAGAAAAGCCTAGTGGGTGAACGTTTATTTAGAGAGACTACATTTATTTAGATTAGATGTAGAGTGTAGTTTGGAGTTTAAGAAGATTTAAAAATTGTTTTTTTTTTTTTTTTGAAAATGTGAGTGGCATATGGCTGTGAAGAACATGCCATCATAATGACAGGGTGTTGTAGGTGGCTTCCAGGACCATCAGTGTTATTTTAGTATTATTTATATACTACTATAGCATTTATTAATATTTTGAATTAGGGTTTATTTTTATAATATTTTCAGTTTGCATTTTAATTTTAGTTTAAGTTTTAGTCATTTTGTTATGTGCTTTTGTCATTTTTATTAGTTTTTGTTTTCTTTAAAATATTTCTATTTAGCTTTCTATAATTATTTTTTTGTTTCAGTTTTAGATTTAACAAATTCATTAAAACGCACCATATAATGCATTATATAGTCCTGTGAATAACTGTAGCCACAGTTATAATAATAGTAATCTATTATTAATCTATTAAACCTCAACACACCTTTAGAAAGTACAATGCATTAAAACACATGAAAAAAAAAAAAAAAAAATTCAGGGGAATCTGCTAATATTATAATGCATTTAACTTTACAATTATTTAAGAAAAGATATAATGCATTATAACATACATTATGAATACCATTCTAATGCATTATACACCACAATGTTTAATAGATTTAGCATTAGTTAACTCTTATTGCACCTAAATATGGTTATTCCTCATCTACTGAGTGCCTAATCTCACAAAGTTCCGAAGAATTATGGAAATAACAATTGCATTCTACCACCTGAAATGACCGAAAATTTGTGAAGTTAAACTTGTTAAGACGGTTTTATTTACACTTTGCCACATAAATGTGAATCCACAATACGAATATAAATCCAAACTTCAATTCCTGCGCTGTATGCAAACTCAACGGGGTTCACGTCAACGAAAGCAACAGATATGAGCTGCATTTTATTTATCAGCTAATTTCAAGATCAAAGACCGCAACAGGAGAAAAAGTGGGATCAGCACTGGAAAGATTCATTTAGTCCCATTTTTAATGAAGATGATTGTGTGTTGAGCATCTGCGACCAATTCATTTGCGGCAGTTTGCGCGTTGGCTTGCTAAAGAGATACGGCTATCATATCTGGCTATAACATGGCAAACCTATAACACGCTCTCACGCATTTATTTTTTAACATTTTTTGGGGTGAGTAAAATGTACATATATGTGGTTTCAACAACCAGATGCATTTATACTTGTCCAGTTTTGTTTGGAATGCATCTCAAACCACCTCTTAAAGTGGTTTGAGTGATCGGATTTAAAAATCGGTCTCGAAAGTGATTCGGAGGGCATTTACACCTGGTCTTTTCAGGATCGAATAGCTATCAGAGAAAATGCATGAAGTGACCAGGTGTAAACAGGCCCTAATGTAGTGACAATTGAATTGATATTAAATAAAATTGAAAGACTTGACATTAATTACGTATTTAAACATGTATCAGAGATAGTATCTCATTTCCAGCAGCACTTCGAGCAAACACAGGGAAATACATCTCAACTCATTTTGATTCAAGTCTTATTCTCTGCACCATAGTTGCTTTCACAGGCCCTGTGGTCTAGGGGCACCACATACATTAGGGTCCATAGGGACAGTGTTGCCAGATCATGCTAGAAAAAGCAACAACTGGGTTTAACAAAACAAGCCCAAAATAGGCAATCTGCCTCACAGAAATGAGCCTAAAATAATGCCAAAATACATATCTCACAACTGCCCATATTTATATATATATATATAAAAAAAAAAATCCTCAAAAGATCTGAAGGACATGCCAACACTGTCACACACACACACACACACACACACACACACACACACACACACAAGTGTGCACGGTTTAAAAGCAGAGGCTTAAACAAAAAGCAATAAAAATGATGGTTGTCTTGTTATTTACACATATAAGAGGTTAATAAATCTGAAACACCAGGATTTAAAATCGCCCCATTCACGATTTTTCTCTACAGACCCTTAACATGCATATGAAGGAGGTGTGTTCTTAACTACTCATGTCTCTCCATTAATCACAAGAGCATTACTGCTGTGAGGGTAAGATGCCAAGTAAGACCGTCCGACATTGTTCTGTCCCTGGATGTAGACAAACTGCGCATTCCAAAAACTGCATTCCCTTTCAAAAGATCAAACTATTAGAAATACATGGCTAAAATTAATTTTTAACTGTTTTTCATTATTCATATCATTTCACTACATACTCTTTTCTTAATTATTCTCAACATGCTGCCTTTTTTCTAAATATCAATTAATTATAGCAGTCAAACAAGTTTTAATAATAGTTTTAAAACAGATAACAGATTTTAGCAAGTGCAGGCAATTAGCACACTGACTGTGGCAATCGTGGTTGCGTTGGTTCAATTTTTTCTGCTTTGGGATCTGACTCTGGCTCAAACATATATGGCTCTATTATAGAGCAGGCCATCTCGAGCATAAAAATAGTGCAATAAAGTTTGCCATTCATGGCAGTGGGCATTTAATTGCGTTTCTGAAAAATGTAACGCCTCTTGAAACTGTTTTTTGATAGAGGCCTCAAACAGGTAGAGCGCGGCACTACCAATGCCAAGGTCATGGGTTTGATTGCTGGGGAATCCATGAACTGACAAAATGTATAGCATCATGAAACAATTTTGGACTATTGTCTATCTCGGTTATGCTCACATGAAGATGCTGTGCTGCGCGGTCACGAAAGCTTATCGTTTGCATGCGTTTTTAAGCATTGCGGTTTGAAAAAAAGTGGTTTTAAACCATTGAAGCACAATTATCAGCGAAAGACAACTCATTTAGGTATGCGCACTCTGTCTGAGAGACGTGCAAAATGAAGCCGCTGCTCATACAGCATGAGTCCTGAACGGAGTGCTTTTTGCCTACTAATTGGGCTTGAACGTTTAAATACACATATTTATGTATCAAAGTGACCATGTATTTGCAAGTAAACAGAGCCATTTGTCTTTAGTGAAGGTACAGTTGAGAAAGACAAGGCATGAGTATAATAGATCGGTGCAGTCTTAAAGGGACAGCTTCCAAATTTACCTGCTGACTTTATAAATGCTAATCAAACAACAACAACAAAAAAAAAAAAAAAAAGAGAGAAAATCTCTCACTGGTTGCTTTTGTAACTTTAATAAGAATAAATGTATATTTAATTTACACAGTAAAGACAATGCATTGTTTTTTATACATTTGATTACTTTGTACATTTTATGTAGGCTTAGTATTTCTAGTGCTTGAAGTTTTTTCAGGTAGGTCTATTTCAATTGTGTGTTTGTTCTATTGTAGTTTGTTTTCTTTGATTTTTCATCATCACTGTTTACTTGTCTTCAGTAAGCTTGAGAGTTTTTTTTAAGGCTAGTATTCCTTTTTTAAAATCATATTGAAAATGGTGATAAGAATTATGAAAATTATGAACATTTTTGATATCATTATTTAAAGCAAAAATAACTATATTGTGATATATTGTTATCGTGATATAAAATTACTTATATTGTGAAATAAGATTTTGGTCATTTCGCCCACCCCTACTTTAAGTATGACAAATAGTAACAGTGATGCACCACTAACAAGTTGGATTGGTCTGGACTCTTTGCTGCATCAGATTAAAATGTGTTAGTAAGTCTTCTCATTCATATGCTGAATTTTTAAACTGAAAGCAACAACAAAAACCAGAAAGTTCTGAGCCTAGAGCAAAAAGCTTTGAAGACGATAACAACCCAGCTAACCATTTACTCATTAAAATTATTTTCTTTGTTTCAAAGACAACTAGAAACAAGTGTCAGCAATTAAGGGAAAAAAACAAAAGCAACACAATACAAACAGACAACGAGGTGAAGAGAAAAAAAATCATCTGAGACTCTGAAGAAACCCATGAGAATACACAAGAATATCTTCAGCTCTTGGGGAGGGAGCGGCTCAATTCACAGAGCAGAGTTCTGACAAACAGGTCTTGCAGTTTTTAGCATGACTGCGGTCACCATCACAAATGCCTTTTTCCCACTCAAAGAAGGGCGGCTGTAGCACACCGTGTGGAATTACTTTGAACCCATCATTCAAAGTTCTTGCGTAACTCAACTCTGCCACACTTTTTTATTTTCATCTGTCTCCCTCACACTGTCTTTGTTGTCTTTTCGTATTGCACCGTATCAGAGCAAGTGGACCATTCCCAAACTATTCCAATTTTAATGACTACAGAGCAGCTTCTTACTGGGTTTCTAGATAATTCAAACCCCAAAACTTCTCTGCAGCTTCAAAAGAAAGATGATGAAATCAAAACTAAATCAGTGGAAGACTGTTCATGCCCTCAACATCTTCAAAACAGCATGGTTACTCAGAAAGCATTAGGGCCTTGTTATTTTTTATTTAATCTTTAGCACTAAGCTAAATCTGCAGACCCGAAATTATTTTTTGAGCCCACAGACGATTAAGCTTACAGACAACCACTAAAAAAATAAATGAAAGAAATCCATCAACTACACAACCGAGGAAGATAAAAGACCGGCCGGGCCGGCATAGTCAGTGACTTCATCAACTTGCGTGATGAATGAATGCAGAACTAGCGGCAGAATGCGCAAGACGATCTGCGGCAAGTTTTGTTAATCACCCACTAATGAGGACACCAGAGTACTGATATTCAAATCTCTAAACGTTTCTCATGAGTAGGGAGAAAACAGCAGGTTATTGCAGTTACCCACTCATTCACACCCACAGTACAAGAGTGGGAATATCAATACATAGAGGATCATCAGCAGCCTGAAGCCTCAAAAAAAGCTGCCCACATGAGCAAAGGTCAACATGTATGACACATACAACATTCTGAGCTCATAATAATGATGCATCTACTAGCGTAAGCAAAGAACCTCACAGATTATAAGTCACTTTTTCCCTCTACAAAGGCCTTTCCACCAGTGAACTTAAAGGATATCTGCCGCCCGTGCTTGTCAATGGGCCTGCGGTGCGGTGAGTTGATCCGATTGCGGTCTCGATGGACCCTCTCCACCAGACCATGGTGTCTAGTCCCTCGCACAGAGTCCAGACCAGAGGGAAACGCCCCCTGTGGAGAAACACCATTTTGGTTAACATCTGTCATAAATGCCTTTAATAGTAACTGCCTAAAAATTGTCAGTGTTCATATTTCAGGACTGATAAAGCATGCAGAATACACACTCACACACAAGTAAAGTATTCAAAGTGCCACCATTAGCTTGTGTCCCCAGTGGAAATCAGTCTACTCCAAAGTGCTTTTACCTCTCTAGGTTTGGTTTCTCATGGCAGACAAAAAGTAGGGATCACTGCTCGGTGTCTCAAAGAAGCTTTATTCAGAGCAACAAGAGCACTTTCACCTAAAGGTATACAACACTGTTCTCCATAGGGGATAGACACAGATACAGTTCTTCGGCTCTTGGTGCACACCGCTGTATCAAGTGTACTTGTGGGGATAGCCGTGTACTGAAGGAGTAGGCAAAGTGAGGGCAAACTAAGAGGAGGGTACAAACACACTCTTTGTTTTATAAGGACAAGGTTTGCAATTACCATCTCTTGACATCGTTTATCGGAGGGTAGAAAAGGGGAATATATGGCTGGAGCTTATCTTCTCTTAAATGAACATGACTAAATGAACAGATTTAGTAGACTTTGATAAGTGGATGGAGGACAACCCAGGTACCTGGAAATCATTGCTGGCATTGCCTATCTGGTTGACGTTGGGCAGTGAGCCACCGTAGTACTGTGCCCGGTTCTGAGACAGACGGAGCTGCTGGATCTTCTGGAACTGCACCTTTAATCAAGAGGAAGACACCGTGAATGCATTTGAAAAAGAAAGAAGAGTGAGAGTCTATCGAGGCATTTTATAAGGTGTTGTTATAACATATGTATTTAACTAAGGTGGAAATTCTTGGAAATGAGTTTGGTTTTAAGTGAACTTCAGAGCCCAAGCTGGAGGACAGTATGGATTTTGTTGTTAGGCAAAAGTAAACAATGAAAATTATCAATTCTGATCAGGCACAAGCAAATCAGGAGGCGTTCCTTCCTCCCACTAACCAAAGGACAAAATTTGAATCTCAAAGGCTGACCTCATTTAATGATATCAATGGGTTACTACACATAAGCTTAAGGCCTCTTTTTAATCCAACACACTGACATTTTTAAGCCAGAGCACAAAACATGAGTTGTGTGCTGCTTGGTTGTAAGGCTGCTTTATTTAGCCAAAAAAAGTCATATTGCATAATCTGAAACATATTGCAGTTGTTTTGACAAATAACAAAATTCCTATTTTAATTGCGATTTCATAAACATTTAATATTTCACATCGCTTCTAAGACACCAATGAAATATAAAAAGTATAAAAAAGGCATACAAGGCGTACTGCTGCAAAGTTGCAATGAAACAGAAGTAGTTACAGATCTTTTCTTTCGTACATACGAGCGAAATGGAGTAAGTGAAATACCATACGTGTAGCCAAGTATGGTGTCCCATACTTGGAATTTGTGCTCTGCATTTCACCCATCCAAGTGTACACGTACAGTAGTGAGTAATGAACACACACACACACACCGTGTACACGCACCCAGAGCAGTGGGCAGCCATTTTTGCTGCGGCGCCCGGGGAGTGATTGGGGGTTAGGTGCCTTGCTCAAGGGTACCTCAGTTGTGGGTAATGAGAGAGGAAGAGAAGGCTGTTCATTCACTCCCCCACCTACATTTCCTGCCAGTACTGAGACTCAAACCCATGACCTTCGGGTTACAAGTCCGACACTCTTACCATTAGGCCACAACTGCCCCTAAGCCCCTAATTATCTATCCATTGGTTGTTTATGTGTGGCATACGTCACCAGTGGGAAGTCTGTTGTTTCACCACAAGATAAAGTTATAACATTTTCATAAAAAAACTACAAGGTCAAAAGGAAATGCAAAAATTAAACATATGCACAGATTAATTGTTCACAATTAGGTCAATAACATGCACTCAGAAAATAGTGAATTTTCATTTCATGACGACTTTAAGGGTATTCACATTTATCTTTAGAAAAAAAAAAAAAAAAAAAAAGCCAAACTCTCATAGACCCAAAAGTGAGCTAAGACAAACAGAACCCAGTTCTCGTTGCATACCTGAACTTGAAAGTGGAATTTTTGCCTTATTGTGCCTCTACTGTGAAATGCTCACAATGTTATGTCAAAAACACACAAGGTTCACATAAACACAGTCGGTCTTTGCATCCTTGTTCCAATTTATAACAAAGATAAAACAACAAAATAAATCGTTTCACTTTATTTTTGGTCAAAACCATTTTCTTTCTTGTGCTGACATTTCTTTTTGACATCTGCCAACAAGCTTTAGTTACCATTAACCAAAATGTACTACCTACTGTGACAGGTGGTATTAGAGAGAGGGACACTTTCATTCTAGAGAGAATTTGATTGGAAAAAAATGTGCAGCGCATGGTCAATTATCCTTAGAATAATTTTAAAAAGCCAACTTTATTTCGATTAACTGTGCAGCCCTAATTATAGATATGAGAAACACTTTTATATATATCTTGAACTTAAAAATGATGGGCCATAAAACAAAAACACAACACAATCTCTCACTCATCAGACACTGTTTCAATGCATAAGCAAGATGCTGCTTCAAATCCAGTGTTGACTCGGTTCCAGGCAGACAGCTCAGAAACACAGGCTTGTTAATAAACAAGCACAGATCCTCGCTCTCAGCACACACTCTGGGGTCATTGAGAGTCACATCCAGCCTTTCAATATACGGCGTTATCAAAACAATGACACCCCAGCTGTGGAGCAGGACCAAGCAGCTTAGTGAAGCCGAGGATTTCCCTGGGGCAGCGTGCTTAAGCTTATGCTCTTCCTCTCCTCTGTCAACATCACAAACAACATTGCAGAGAATGGTTACAAAATCGGTGCATCCCTAGTAGTATTTTGGCTGATACTGATAGCCGATAATTCTTTATTCGAAGGCCGATAACCAGTATTTTGGCCGATAAATCAAAATACAGATTTTTATATCATATATGTTTTGACTACAAAAATAAAAGTCTAAAAAGCCATGTCCCATGCACTTCAACATAAATCAAACAAACAGCAGTAGCCTTAGTTTGAACCAGTGTAAGAACTTTTAAAATTAATTTTACACTCCTATGGCCAATGTACTTTACCAAAAAAAAAAAAAAATCTACTGTCTTACAAATAAATAAAATATAAAATAATGCCTAAATAAATGCAAATAAGTCAACGGACAACATTACCTGTGTATAAAGAATTAAAATCCATGTGCCATGGATACATGTATTGGAATATCCTCTGCACAGACAATAATGAAATGATTTTAATTCAACTATATTGCTGATGAAAATAATACAAGAGAAATAAAAGTGCTAGTTATAATTCATAAGTGCTGAAGTGCTTTGTTAGCGGGTTAATTAACTCAATGAAACATCTTATATTAGATTAATCAGATATTTATACAACATAAACATAACATTACAACTTATATCTGCACAAAATGAAATGATGAATGCACAAGTGAACTTGAACTAAGTTACATGCTAGTTAGAAAGTGTAACTCCTCTTGTGGATGTGCTCTTCCTGTAACAACGCGCTGAAACACAGCAGTTCATGTGAGTACAGTGGTTCAATATTAATATAATAAAGCGACGAGAATATTTTGGTGCGCCAAAAAAAAAACAAAATAACGACTTATATAGTGATGGCTGATTTCAAAACACTGCTTCATGAAGCTTCGGACCGTACAAATCTTTTGTGTCGAATCAGCGGTTCAGAGCGCCAAAGTCACGTGATTTCATTTCAGCAGTTTGGCGGTTTGACACGCAATCTGAATCACGATTCGACACAAAAGATTCATAGCGCTCCAAAGCTTCCTGAAGCAGTGTTTTGAAATCAGCCATCACTACATAAGTCATTATTTTGTTTTTTTTTGGCGTACCAAAAATATTCTCGTCGCTTTATAATATTAATATTGAACCACTGTACTCACATGAATTGATTTAAATATGTTTTTAGTACATTAATGGATCTTGAGAGAGGAAATGTCATTGCTGGCTATGGAGGCCTCACTGAGCCATCGGATTTCAACAAAAATATCTTAATTTGTGTTCCGAAGATGAACCAAGGTCTTATGGGTGTGGAACGGCATGAGGGTGAGTAATTAAAGACAGAATTTTCATTTTTGGGTGAACTAACCCTTTAAAAATGAACTAGTAAACAGAGTTCTTTAGTTTCCCAATTCAATATTTTTCTCATGCAGTAGAGCATACATTTTTTAGTTTTAGTTTTTTTATTGTTAACTTTTACTAATAAACACTTGAGATGAAAAAACTCTACTGGTATCTAAAAATAAAGTGGTGGACAAACTAAACTTTTGGTTTTATTGACTTCCATTCATACACGTGAATAATAGAGACAGGAAACGCAAGCTCATGCGAAGAAGTTTCACAATTCGCTGTGTTCCAAAGTTCACGTTTGGTGAACTATGACATGCAAATTTGTATCACGTGAAGAGGTCTGACAAATAGAATATTGATACGGCACAACGTGACAAACTTTAAATCTGCAGGACTGCAGCGATGCAATTAAGTGAAGTAGATTGCATAGATGATGCTCAAAGTCTAGTGACCACGGCTTAACAGAGACACCTTGATTCACTACTACAAGTTGCATAGGCTGGACATGCCAAAGGACAGTCAGCACACCTGCAGCTGGATGACTTCCTGCATGCAAACATGTAGTGGGCTTATAGACAACAAGTGTTGTAATAGCACACAGACAAGTTCTGTTTCCATTTCTGTTTATCACATCCTACTGAAAATGGCAAGAATCACTCTCTCTGCTCTGAAAAACACCTGGTCTTTGCCTTTCGCCAAATCTCTCAGATCCACAAAAACGTGAAGGTGTCAAATCCGTTTCTAAAAGCAGACATTCAAAGTGACACATTCAATTCTGAACCGTGTTCTTGTTCCTAAGAAAGACAACTGTTTGACAAAATCAAAAATTGTCAAATGATCCCTTTGTTGATAGCAGTTTAATGTGCAGACACCATACATATAATTAAGCCATTTGTAGGTTCACTTCCTCGAAAAGTTTACAGTGTAAACACTGTGGCAAATGATGTTTATTTGAGCAGCTCAAGAAATATTGAGAAATCAAACAAAGAAAAGTGATCACTTTGAGATACCAGAAGCATTGTCAGTCATTTCCTTGCAAATGACACATTTTGCTGCTTCCTTTGGGATTATTGCCATGCAGGGCTTGACACTAACACCCGCCAACCCGCCAAATGTGGGTAGATTTCAGCTGTGGCGGGTAAGACAGCCACTCCCACTAGCCACTTTGGCGGGTTGAATATAATTTCAGCCTACAGCCTAATCAAAGGTAGCCAAGCTTGTTGTAGCACAAAATGACAATTCAATCACAATTCGTTATCAATGAACGTGCAGTTAGTGAAGGTGGGATAGGCGGAATAGCGCTGAATGACACAACAGAAGCGCTCTCTCGCGTGCGCGCTCTCTCTCTGTCGCACGCCCGATCAGTTCTCCTTGCGCCTGAATAGTCAAATACACGCACACACAAATGTCAAAATGTCCATCGTGTGGAGTATCTCACGTGAATACAGTCGGTTATGGCTTAAGTGTACGTAAACAGGTGGGTAAAAACTGGATATGTGTCAGTATATTACGTCCATGCATTCAGCAGCCCAATTAAATACCTGTCTGTCATTAATGTTAATCAAACAGTTAAATAAATGTATACATGTTAAATAAACCTACTGTATCTTAAAAAAAAAAAAAAAAAAAAAAAAAAGTTTATTTAGTTTACTATTGTATTGGTAAATTTTTTCTTCTTTTCATTTTGTATAGCCTAACAAAAATAACTTTATAAAAAATAAAATTTCTCATATTATGGTCATATTGCCCACCCATACATACCAGCTGATATACCATGAAGTTTTGATAAGGGTGGTCAATCTGCATCTGAAAGATTGAAAGCGTTTTAAATCTAGCTAAATCAAGTAAAATGACTCAAAATCAAGTAATTTTAGCATGCCAAAGTCAACTTTAATCATATAAAATGTAATTTCCCAATCAGCAAAATTGTGGCCAGTGAAAGTGCTGAGTGGCTAGTAACTTTGGAAAAGTACTAGCCACAGTGGCTGGTGAGCAAAAAAGTTAATGTCAAGCCCTGTTGCCATGTATACACTTATTTCATTTGTGGACCATTGCTAACAAGGTTTGGAAAGCTACAACAACACTGAGCGGTTTGGTACATATCACAAAGTTTAAAAAATTAACCAAATGTGTAAAATTTGAGAAATGCTTGAGAGATCACAAACTTGCCTTTTGTAACCTCTCTGAAATACAAGCATTTTCCTCCAGGGCTCATTCTATTGTCAAGAAGACAAATTGTATTTAAGATGTATGAACTCTGAAAAACTCTGACAATTTACTATAACACAACCACATGTTCTCGTGCCCTAGAAGAGGAGGCAGCCAGATCATGAACTGGCAGATCATGTTCATTCATACCCGCCTACAGACTCCACACAGAGACAGAGCGCTGTCTGAGGCAGAGCTGCTTTCTGGTCAAACACTTCCCACTGGTGAAAGACCTACAGTTGAGCCACTACACCTGAACAACATTTCTTAACCTTACTCTAACCATACTTCAAAAGCTAAATAATAATAATAATAATAATTCATTGCAGACAACAAAAACTAAAACATAACTCAAACTCTAAGCTTGGTACACACAAGCATTTTTCCACAACTCACAGTAAAGCAGCCTGAACATGTTCAGCTCTCATCTTTTACTGGTCAGTCCAAAGCTAGAGGGTGATGTTCACCATTACAAATGTTACTCTAAATGTTTACAAGAAGTGCATGTAAATATAACTGAAAATGCAAAGCAGCTCAGCACACTAAAAGCCTCTGACATGACCCCTACAAATGTTTACCATGGCAACCGCAGCTTCCTACTAAACAACAGTTACTAGTTCTTGTATAAAATCATAAATTACTAGTGAATCTTTTTGGGGGCATGTCTAGGGATGGTCAGTGACCAAACAATATAAAATCAGCAAAATTTTAGTATTTAGCAAAAAAAAAAAAAAAAAAAAAAAAAAAAAAAAAAGAGGCATTGATGGTTCCATGAAGATCCTTTAACATCCGTGGAGGGGTTCTTCTACGGCATTACTGGGAAAAATCCTTTTGTTGGAACCCTTTGTTAATTGGCTTTTACGTTCTCTTTTGCTGATTTTTCACTCATTGGAATACTTGATTGCTACATACGGCAGTCAAGTATTTCTGAATAATTATCGGCCAACACTGTATAACTGACCACTACGGTATATAACTATGTTCTGTCTTTGATTTATTTGGTAAGCAGCCATGTAATAAGCAAGATTATGTATATTCAGCTGGTTATTATTGCAAAATCAATTCTTCATAAACATACAAGAGACCTTGAGTTTTAAAAAGGCACTACATAAATCGAGCTTATTACTATTATTATTACTTTCAATATTAGACTCGACAGGGTGAACTGGACTTGTGGATGTGGAGGGGTCTTATATCAACCTAAAGGGGGTTATTTTTGCAAAACCCCTCCATTTTAAGGCTCTGATAACCATGATGGGTTTATTTTCCAATAACAATCGACTTACTGTACATTATACATTACAAAACGCAAACAAATAAACTCCTACATAATATATATCCAATAAAACACAGGTGTAAATTTAAAAACTTTACATCAGATTCCTCACACTCAAAAGTGTAATAAAAGTGATACCCATGTATTCAAGTGAACTACTTTGCATTGTGACTCTGTCTGAATTCACATTTAAAAAATATATATATTGTTTGAAATCATTTAAGACAATATTTTATTTGAACTTTTCATATTTACTTGAGCTACCCACCCCACATATCCGCCTGCCCACCCCAGGATGTCATCAAGGTAACCTCAATGCTGTTTCTGTGGTTATTCTGTCCTATATGTCGTTACTACAGTTTTATTGTAGTAACAATAGCTCTGGTAACTATGGTTGCCATGGTGCCTTCTTCAAGGGGTCATGACTATCAAAAACATCTGTACTTAAAGAAAAAATACATTTCCTTTTCACAGCTAAGACAAAATGTAATTAGCGATTCATCAAGTGATGACTAGCAAATATGATGAGATCAATAAAAGGTATCATCCCTTTAATGATGTCCGTGTGAATGCGTGCAGTGTGAATGACAGCAGTCAGCCACTGACATTCTCATCCCTCCTCATGAGCTCGATGTGTCGGGCATTTTACATTCATAGTGATTCAGTTGCGCATAGGACAAACTTAGGCATCTGCATTTGATGTATGAAATCGAGGGAACGAGGTAATTTCCTAATTTGGCTGTGCTTACCCTTGAGACGGTGAGGTCTGTCATGAGCTGCTCGAAGGCCCGCGTCTCCTCCGCCTGTTTCTGGTTGTGCAGCGCGATCTTCTCGCTGAACTTCCGCGGGTTGGAGCCACTCGAGCCCGGGGATCCAGACATGATTGGGCCGCAGAGTTTCGAGATCAACTTCGCAGGGAACTGACTGTTGAATGTTGTCGATATAGAAGTCAAATATGTTTAAGTTGTCCCTCCATGTCTGAAAAGCGTGTAAGAGTGCAGTCCAGATGCTTTAGAGGGGTTTGACGAGGTCGCTTTAATGACAAGAGCTTTGCCACCGTTAATGAGCTGGAAAACGCGACGAAACCGTATTATTAACAACTTAATGGACTTAAATAAGCTTACGTGCAAAGTAACGACGATATATAGGAATTACTTATACTTATAACGACAATTTTTGAATATAGGCGATGAGCCGATATTGCTAAAAGTTTGTCAGGAAACTGGACATCGCTAAATATTCAAGCGTTTATGACAGTTTTGTTTGGCATCACCCAAACAAGTTCTTGCTTTGTATCATTGGAAAAAGAGAGTGAGATGTGGAATACTGTGCAATGCCAAACAGAAAAGCTTAAATATTTCACTTGGCTTTCCGAAACAAGTTCAGTATCGACTCTAGCTAGCGAGCTAAATACTTTAGATTCTGACGAGAAGCATTTTAATTATGTATTTTTAATGATTACACATAAATATTTAAGTGCCCACCATTATTTATGAATTAAGGTAGACAGTTGGTGATATAACTGTCTAAATGTGTGTAATTGACTGCTATTTCTCGGTCAGGTACAGTGTAAAGTCAGCCGTAACAGCTAACCAGCTAATGAGCGATATGACACAATCAAAATATCACAAACGAAATGTCACAAACGAACTGTAGATGACAGCAAACGGCCGACTATATGGTAAATTCAATCAATCTTATTGCCCACAATACTGAACTTAGTTTCGTGAGATTTCAACAAGTGGTCTCGCCAATGTAAACCTCATTACGCATTCAAAACTCATATAAAACAGGTAAGCGCGACAGCAACTTTGCAACAAGGTAGCAAATGAAACTCTGCACCAGACACTCACTGTCCCGCGGCAGGACAACCAGCGGCCAGTGATCGAGCGCTGTTGTCATACGAGTCAGAGAAAATGTTTAGATGTTACTGATTCGTGAAATGCAGCGGCGAAATCTGATCATGTAGTCCGCGTGTACTCCCTTGAACTCTCTTCTCCTTGTCCATCATCTAGATCCACCTGAACTGTGAAACGCCGACTCGTGACTCCACGGCACACATTTGTTTTGTCAACTTCGATCCCTCACTCCGAGTGAAAACAAGCCGAGGAAAAAACACACAAGCCTGCCCCAAAACTGTATACCAATTTTTTTGTGTTGTGTCCACAAGGAGGCAGTGGAGTTCCCTTAAAGGGATACACAGCCCTATTATTCATGTTAAAGGTGTCATAAAGAACTTGCAAAAAAAAAAGTTAAAACTTCTGCTCTACAAATCCTACAAATCTGGTCATGAAATACTAAATAGATGCAAAAACGCTATGTGTGTGTATTGATTATATATATTTCAAATAAATGCTGTTCTTTTGAACTCCCCCTTAAAAGTAAGAAGCAGAGATATTATGGTTAACCAAAACTAAAAGAGTTAAAAACATTTTATTTATAAAATAAAGCTGAAATCAAATATAAATTTTAGATGAAAAACAAAAATTAGAAATGTTGCCTTGGCGATAAACTGAAATAAGCTTAAATTGAAACTAAAACTATCTCAAATTAAAACTAAAACTGAAAACTAAGACTGGAGTAATGATGCTGAAAATTTAGCTTTACCACCACAGGAATAAATTACATTTTAAAATACATTAAAAGTAGAAAACAGTTATTTTAATTATAAAAACAGTATTACTGAATTTTTATTACAACATTAACTCCAAGCAACTGGTAAATGTTAAAACAGACACTAAACTATGTCAGATGCCCAAACACATTAATTGATATTTAAATCCACATAAGATCTCAGAAAAATAATATGACTGCAACATTCAAAACAGTCTGCCTTTTTTCCTGACAAACTACATTGATTCTTTGTTCAGGACCGTACCACTGATTCACCAATCTTCCTCCATTCATCATATTTACTCAAGGCTCCTGGCTGTAATGTCACCCCCAGCTTTGTTGTGAAGGCATGTGCAGATCAGCTGCTATTTTTCTTTTCAGATATATGCAACTTTTGTTCAGTCTATAGAACCTATAAGAAAACCTCCATTGTGCCAGTTCTAAGAAGCCCAGGATTATGGGCACAAGAGATAAAAGGAGGATGATATCGCCACTGCTGCCCACAGTGTCTTGTCACGCTCAGATAGAGAGGAGCATGTGAGAATGATCTTTTTAGTAAGTAAAAGCTTTATTTATATAGCACATTTTAAAACGGTGTTTAAAAAGTGCTTTACAGAAGAGAAATTCACAGAAAAAAAAAAAACAAATAAGATAATGAAATCAAAAATAATAAATCAAATCAATAAAATATGTGTGTGTGCATTCGCAGAGAAGAAAAACTGTATGCAAGAGTTTGAGATCCTCGGTTAGCAACCCTTGGCTTCCTATAGTTTCTTACCACCCCTAATTGAGTGACGATATAATATATACCTCGGCATGTAATATCAAAGTGACTTAAATGGTCATCATCAACTCCAGGACTTGGGGTTAGAAGATGTGAGCACCAACGAATCATCCCAACATCCTCTACTCAGTCTCTGAATACTAGTCAAGTAGTTTTACTAGTACTACCTGTCAAGGATGTCCTGTAAGCATACTGTAGCACTCTTCTCTACTCCCTGTGCTGTAAATATAACTCCATTATTAACTGCTTTGCAGTCAATGTCCTAATTAGGACCCCTTTTAAGATGTGTATTTAAGTGACATATCTTTAGCATCTTGGAAATAAAAATGGATATTTTGCATTTTTTTGTAAAAATGTCAAAAAGTTGGACGCCAGTTTTACATAGCCACATAGTGAGTCTTTGGGTGACTCGAGTTTGTGATCATAAAAATCATGACTATACTGTCATTACTTCGATTTGATTCTGTGAAAAGCAGAATTGGAATTCAACATTTGCTTAATATTTCGAACATAGCTGTACACTTATATTTTGAATATTTTTTAATATTTTCTTTTAGTTTTTATTTTAAGTTTTAGTAATTTTGTTCTGTGCAAATTCTTTATAGCTTTAATTTATATTTTTCAGTTTTTATTTTTAATTCTTTAAAGGGTTAGTTCACCCAAAAATGAAAATAATGTCATTTATTACTCACCCTCATGGCGTTCCACACTCGTAAGACCTTTGTTAATCTTCGGAACACAAATTAAGATATTTTTGTTGAAATCCGATGGCTCAGTGAGGCCTCCATAGCCAGCAATGACATTTCCTCTCTCAAGATCCATTAATGTACTAAAAACATATTTAAATCAGTTCATGTGAGTACAGTGGTTCAATATTAATATTATAAAGCGATGAGAATATTTTTGGTGCGCCAAAAAAACAAAACAATGACTTATTATAGTGATGGCCGATTTCAAAACACTGCTTCATGAAGCTTCGGAGCGTTATGAATCAGCGTATCAAATCATGATTCGGATCGCGTGTCAAACCGCTGAAATCACGTGACTTTGGCGCTCCGAACCGCTGATTCATAACGCTCCAATGCTTCCTGAAGCAGTGTTTTGAAATCGGCCATTACTATAATAAGTCATTGTTTTGTTTTTTTGGAGCACCAAAAATATTCTCGTCGCTTTATAATATTAATATTGAACCACTGTACTCACATGAACTGATTTAAATATGTTTTTAGTACATTAATGGATCTTGAGAGAGGAAATGTCATTGCTGGCTATGGAGGCCTCACTGAGCCATCGGATTTCAACAAAAATATCTTAATTTGTGTTCCAAAGATTAACGAAGGTCTTACGGGTGTGGAACGCCATGAGGGTGAGTAATAAATTACATTATTTTCATTTTTGGGTGAACTAACCCTTTAACTTGTTTTATTTCAGTTAGTTGCCAAAGTAACATTACTAATTTTCATTGTACTATTTTAATTTTTTTTAATCAAATCTTTATATTTTCTTTCATTTCAGTTGACGCAGTTTTTTTTTTAAATAATTTTAATTTTAGTTAACAATAACAACACTGGAAAATACAGTAAAAAAAAAAAATTTAAATCATTTTTCATGAATTCAAATTGTTAAAACTATTCAAAGAGGCTTTTATACTTTTCTCCTGATTTAAATAGAAACTCCTAGTGATTAAATCTGTCAGTGTTGACAGGGCTTCAGTATTGGAGATGCATTACAGTACCATTTACATTACATGCTTTTTCAAAAATCTCATTTATTATCTTAGAGTTTCCAGATCCCTATATTATATTATATTATATTATATATTATATTATATTATATTATATAACACAACACAGCATCTATACAATGTATACAGCAAAATTAAATGAATATCTAAGCCTAATTATTTGCGCCTTTCAAATATTAAAACTGAATGATGATCTTATTGTGTTTGGGCTTCTGAACAAAAGCAAATACAGTACATCATTCTCTCCATCACTGTGGTTTTCATTTTTACATTTTATTAATAGTTTTTGCGGTGAAACAGCTAACAACTGACTGCATGAGCTATCTGCAATTTATGAAAAAACAAACAAACAAAATTACATCGAGTAGATATTCAAGCAAGAACTTTGAACCATACACTGAGGTCAAAGAATATCAGGTTACATTACTTTCTGCCATATGAAACACTGGACAGTGAAATTTATCATCCTGTGTCATTCATTCATGCAGCATCTTTGTGAACTACCTTTAAAGTGCTACTGGTAACATTAGCATAACGACTGTTACAACTGTTACATTAAGACATTTCAACCATTCCATATTGGATGAACATGTGAAAAAAAATACACACCTTCATACAGCTTTATAAAACATTTGAATAGAAAACAGTGTAGCACTTTGTTTTCAAAAGTACAGCAACTGAGAGCATCCCAGTTAGACAACAGAGTTACACAAGTTTGATGTTCTGCTCTAAAACCTGAATCCTTTTGTTTGTAATGGACTGAATTTATTACCAACTTGATATTTGCAATGGTTCTGGAAGAAAATTAAAAGAAAATATGTCTGTACATCTTTAAATGTAATAATAAATCTGTTATGTCATTACTGCATTTTCTGAACATAATGAGTGTATAAACCAGCATTACTAATCAGTCAAAATATGTAATCATCATTCAACTTTTCCTTTTTTTTCTTTCTTTATTTATTTCTTTATAAGAGACATTAACTAACAATAGACAGTGAGATGGACTGATATTTTAAGCACTATGTGTAATGCTTCTCTACAAATTTTCCCAACGGTTTATTTAAGTTAAGGCACCTTTAAAAAAAAAAAAAAAAAAATGGACATAAGGCTGCAAAAATTAGAGGGAAGTAAACTCATCCAGCATGCGGTTTCCAAATGCTCAAAAAAAAAAAAAAAAAAAGGATTTCCCATTAAGTCCTCATTTTTGACCAGCCAATGAACCTATTCATAGCTGGGGTTTTTTTTTTTTTTTTTTTTACAAATAATCAAACAAAAAAATTGCTCTGATAAATATATTTTGGTAACAATTCGAGGAATGTGGCTATAACACTCATCACTTTCCTATACGATAGGGATACTAAGAAACAAATTTGTTTCTCCCAAAGAATAGATTAGGCAATAAAAATGCTCATTTTACATATAACATATACAGTTTTCAAAGCTCATGCAAGGACAGTTTGCAAAAGATCAAAGCAAACACTATTGATACTCTTTTGGACACTGATAATCTCAATAAAAAAAAATAAAAAAAAAGTGTCAACCATTACTTATCTGGAAGATGCGAGTTGGTGGTCTATGACAATTTTGATAATGTACATCCTTCGAGAAAGGTACAAAGGCATACTCAGAGTAGTGCAGAAAAGATTTAAACTGTAAAGATGCATGTGGTCTGGGCTTCACTTTGTGTTCAACAGTCTGTCAAGTCCCTCTGAGTCTCTATTTGCCATAGAATTTCTTGTTAAGCAGGAAAATAAGGAGGTTAACATTTACAGTAGCTCGATCGAACAGCTTCATCACTGCCACCCCCTCGTACTGCAACTGGAGCAGGTCCTGATATTAAAGAGGACAAAAATGACATATACAGTTAAGCCCCATTCACACCAAGAATGATAAGTATAAAAGTAACTATAGATATAACTACATTAGCATCCACACCAGCAGATAAAAACATTCTGTTTATTATAAGCGTGCACTGCAGTTCTGTCATCTGCTGCTTTAAATGCTCAAGCTCTTTACGGCCTGTTGGATTATAATTGGCTGTTTTTTATCATTCATCAGCCGGGAAAAAAATAGTTCTGAGATTTATTCTAACGATATCATTCTTCTGTGTTGGTACTGTTATAGTGTTGTTTCTTATAGAATTAGAACAGTGATTGAAACTTTATAGATAGTTATCTTTTGGTGTGAATGGGCCATTAGTAGTTACAAAAAAACAAAAAAAAACAAACAAACATTCCTTCCGACTACAATAGATGAAAAAAATATCAAGAGAAGAACTTTCACCTGGTATTCTAACATTAATGTCTCCAAATGGACTCCCATAAGCTTAGCTTTCACCTCAAACACGCCCACAATCTCAGATGGTGAGATCTCGAAAATTACATTCTTATACCTGTAAAAGATAAAGCATATTATTATCAAGGACAACAGGAGGAAATGCTGATATATAAACAAATAGTACTATAAGATATAAATATATATCAACCCAAATACACAAACTCACTGATTTGTCTGCAGATCCTCAATGTCAATGAGCACTCCCTTCTCATGCAGACGGGCTGCTGTGTACTTCTGCGATACCTGCTTGCTCTTCTTCGCCTTATTGTCTCCAGGTTTCTTAGAAACTCTGTGTGAAGCAATGGCATTTTCCATGACCGTAAGCCAAGAGCTTAACAGCAATTATCCAATCAGAGATAATGACATGAACTAAACTGGACAGTAAATACTCCAAACACTCATCACTCACTTGCCCTTGCTGGCTAAATTGTCCATGCAGGTCTTGATGTATTGATTGTAGTAGTCAATCTGCACATTGTAGAAATTTGTCTTGGAGTTCAGAGCAGCATTGGTCTGCTGAAGCTTCACCAATTCTGCCTTTCGCCTCTGACGATATCGCCTCTGGTTCCGGATGTCCTACAAAAATCATCAACAAATGAATCAAGAGGCCTTAGTATAAAATGAAAAGGTGAATTTGAAATAATTCAAGTACAGTCTGAAAATCCCAGGATGCAGAGGACATAGGAACAGTACCTTGGCAATGTCATTGATAAGGTCCTGGTATTTCTTCTCAGGGTGAACTTTACCCAACTCTCCTAGTCTCTGCAAGTTGCTCTTGATCTTGTCCTTCTTGCCTTGCAAGGTAAGACTGTCATCCACAACTGGTTTGGCTTGC
This sequence comes from Ctenopharyngodon idella, assembly GCF_019924925.1. NCBI lineage: Eukaryota > Metazoa > Chordata > Actinopteri > Cypriniformes > Xenocyprididae > Ctenopharyngodon > Ctenopharyngodon idella. The sequence goes on from NC_067226.1 coordinate 19,336,443, forward strand.
TTCATCTTCTCTGGGGTCTTGGCATCACGAATGGCTCGTCGCTGCATGGCACGCTGGTACTCGGCTTCCTGTTTCAAATAAAAATGCCAACTTGAACACAACACTGCTTTGATGGAGTTTCTTTTTCATTCTGAAATACCTGCTATTAAATTACCTGCTCTGGTGAAGCTACAGTCTCCAGGATCTCAGTAAGTGTCTCTCCTGGCTGAAACCTGATCACATCTACTATGAGCCTCTTGGTGCTAAATAAGCAGGGTGAATGGACAAAGATTCATGTTAAATACTAGCAAAACTGCATTAACAAGTAAAAACATCAGTTGCAGAACCCAGTGAGCCATCTTGGATTTAATTGTTTTATTTATTTTTTTCAGTGAGCTTGCCACATTGCATTATCAAATTGTCTTCTCTGAGAAGGATTTGGTCAAATGAAGTATCTTAGGAGGCATCATATCTTTTGGAACTGCCTTTGAAGATACCTCACTAAGTTTTGTAACAGAACAATTGAGTAAGGCATTGTCCTTACTTGAGAAGGAGAGTCTTGGCATCCATTTCTGCATTGGCCTCATCAGGAACATCAAATTTGTTGGTGAGGGTGAGAGAGACTTCTGTCTTACCCATCATTTCCTTACTGGGATCATCAGCGGGCAGTGGGCTCTCACCTGTGAGAGAACGACAATCAATCACCCTGACTCAGCAGGACCTCAGCGTCCTGACACATTAAATCATTTCTCAGAGGCTCACCTATTAAAGACTCAATGGTGGGCACCTCTCCCAGGTCATCTAGCAACTCATGGATGGGATCATTGTGGTCTGGTGCGATAGCATCTTGGTGATCCAGCAAGAGCTAAAGAAGATATCACACAACATATTCAATCCTGAAAACCAACTATACTGGATGTGATCTCTTACATAAAGGTGCGGTCACTTTAGCTAAATTCAAGGGGAAAAGTGTCCATTATCAATAGTGTGGCAATGCTTGAAGCACCGGTCACAGAGGTAATTTTCAAACCAGTAAGCTTTCTGTTAGTGAATACATTTAAGTTTCATGAACAATTTTAACCCAATGCAACTGGTGGAAATGTTTCGCCCTAACTCGAAACTCCCTCTCACACGGATTCCTCTTGAAATGACTGGATTTTGAATTTGAAATTTCGCCGAGAAACGATAAATGCGACTGCACCTTTAGTCTCATATTTTACCGTGTGAGTGTTGATGATCTCCCCAATGGAAATGTAGATAACGGGCTTGGTCAAGGTGACCAGGTCAGAGTATTGATCCACATTGAACTTGTCTTCCAAAGAAGGGACGTCACAAGCGGCCAAAAAGAAACGTCTGGGCAACAGAAAAGTTCTTGCATCAGTATGGATTGAATGTGAATTAAGCTGCTAAAAATGAAGAAACAAACAGAAGCACTTTGATGTCACTTGTAGTACCTAAATTTCTGGTAGGAGTTGGAGAGATATTCATTGATGGGGTTCAGATGAGCGTTGTCTCCAAGGAACATCTTGTTGGAGGCGGCATGCTGCAACATTTTGGCAATTGATCCCAGGTTTCGCCTCTGTTCTGTGGTCAGCTGACCTCCAGCAGATAAATCAATGATGTCAAAGGCATCGGGAGCCACAATGGCTGGGTTCATGTAGCGGTAGTACAGCAGGTTGCCCACAATCTTAAAAAAATAATAATAAGGATGGGTATGTTCTTCTTTTCAAGCAAGTACAACAACTGTGGAATTTTTAAAAACATATTATCTATGTTTCTACATTTGTGCAATTGAAGATCTTTTGCTTCCACAAGGGGGTAAACAAAAATACTGAGGAAAAAAAGAGAAGCAGCAAGGCAAGAATAAGAAAGATGTGGCTCACCTGGGCTGGGTGCTCATCAAAAACCTCTTGAAAAGGGTATAAGCAAGGGCCAAGAGGAGAGCTTGAGTCAGGGCATAGAGAAAGAGAGAGACAGAGCAAGTGTGGGACAGATAGATAGAAAGGAGGAGGAATCTCTTTCCAGGAGAAAAGGAAAGAGATGGAAACCACATTTAGTATTCAGAGTAAGGAGACTGGTGTATCACAATAGAAGAGAAGCACAAGAGCAGAGAAATGCTTAAGATTGTTTCACAGTGGGACAGCAGCGGGTGCCAGTTTAGCAAAGAGGTAATCAGAGTGTTTAAGACATCTGAATAAAGGCTGTCTTGGTTTGGAGACTAAAGTGTGCAATTACATCAGCCAAATGTTGCTTTGATTTCTAGCAGCTGTGATGTAACAAACCTTCAAAAGCTCATCCTCTGTGGCATCAGGGAACCTTTCATTAAGTGTGTCCTTCAGCGTCTTGGCAATGAATCGCATGCCATATCTGCAGGGGAACACAATCAATCAAACATACAGAGACTTACACCAGTGTTTCCTACAGAATTCTGTGTTTGTAATATATTTGAATGTTGCTTTAGTTTAAATATCACTTATTCCAAAATATATGTAGTGAATGTAACTTTAACTAGGTCTACAACTGTTATAAGAACATTCAGTCAGTAGTACTGATTTCATAAAGTGATGAATAAAGGGCTAGTACACTTAACATCGTTCAACAGTTCTTGGATCATTTTCGATCAAAAATGAATGTTATGATGAGTTAGAGTTCAATGAATCAGTTAATTAAAAACTGCATCACAATTAATTCATAATTGTTAACTGTGCTCTGGATTCAGTGAATGAGATCATTAGTTTTTAATGACCCATTAAAGGAACAGCTTCATAAAGAGTTGTTCGCTGTATGTCATTTGTTTTAAGTTCAATCAGTGAAGAAAAGGCAATATAAAGACTGTTTTTTTTGTTTTTTGTTTGTGGTACACTACCTTTTTTAAATCATTAGGTTTATTTCAGACTGAAAGCTCAGAAAAATATGATTCAGCTGCGGCACAGTGCCACTCTTTAACAGTGGTATTACACTGACTTGTACACAAGCATGAACAATGAAACAGCTCATGTAGCCGACATGTATTTGAATATTCAAATTTGGTCTTGCTAAAAGTCATTTTCATATATTCAAGAACTCATTTATTCATTATTGGTAGGTACATCTAAATATAGATGTAAGACATGGAATTTGTTGGTCTCAGGGGGGAAATTCCGGTGGTGGATATTAGGTGCTGACACACAAACACACACACACAAACAATCTACCAGTGGCAGATGTGTAAACTTACGGGATTTTATCCACAGAAACAACTATGGCCGAAAGAAATTTGTCTGTGACCGTCCTCATGTTCTTGATGGAGGCTTCCAGGCGGGTTCGAACCTCCTCGTGACTCATTGCCTGCTCTGGAGTCACATCATACGGCAATTTACTGCAAAACAGAATTAGGGGGACTCAGTATACTTAATTATTAAAATTAATAAATGATTATTATTAGAATATAAAAATAAAATTTAACCCTAAATTAAAATGTGAAGAAATCATATGTCTTTTATTTTCTTCAATAACTACTGTTATTATTGAAGAACACACAGTTCTGGAATACAAAACATAACCTCCGGAATAACAAAACAAATTATAGATAAATAATTTAATATACAAACCCCATTTCCAGAAAAGTTGGGACGTTTTGTGAATAAAATCAAGAATCTTTGATTTGTTAATTCTGTTTTACCTTTATTTAATTGACATAAGTACAAAGAAAAGATTTCAAATGTTTTCACTGACCAAATTAATTGTATTTTGTAAATATAAACAAATTTTGGTTTTGATGGCTGCAACACACTCCAAAAAAGTTGGGATGGAGCCACGTTTACCACTGTGTCACATTACCTTTCCTTTTAATTACATTTTTTAATCTTTGGGAATTGAGGATACTAATTGGTGAAGTTTTGCAAGCAAAATTTTTGCCCAATCTCGCTTGATACAAAACTTAAGAACTTTTTTAACTTAAACTTTTCATGATGGGCCATACATTTTCAACAGGAGTCAGATCTGATGGCCAGTCAGTCACATCCACGTGTCTACGAAATCATGCTGTTGTAGCACATGCAGAATGAGACCTAACATTGTCTTGATCTAATAACCATGGACTTCCCATGAAAGATGTCATCCTGAGGGCAGTATATGTCTCTGTACAATCCCAATATGTGCCTCCACGTCAATGGTATCTTCACACATATGCGAGTCACCCATGCCGTTTGCACTGATGCACCCATATACCATGACAGATTTTCTTTTGCACTTGTTGCTGATGAAAGTCTGGATGGTCACTTTTTTCCCCAGAAACAAGCTTAATCGTGGACTAATCTGACCACAGCACACATTTCCACTGTCTTTTGGACCATATGAGATGAGCTTGGGCCCAGAGAACTCACTGGCATCTCTGCATAGAATTGATGTATAGATTTATCTATGTGTAACATAGATTCAAGTTGCATTTCTTGATGCAGCGGCAGACTGTGTTCAGTGACACTGGTTTTCCATAGTACTCAAAAACCCATATGGCTGTATTTAACACAGCAGCATGACAGTTTCTCATGCAGTGCCATCCGAGGGATCAAAGGCCAGGCACATTCAACTGAGGTCTCCTGCCTTGACCTATGCGTACTGAAATTTGTCTGGATTCCCTGAAGTTTTTTCACAATATTATGCATGGTAGATGGTGAAAGTCCTAAATTCTTTGCAATTTTGCATTGACAAATGTGATTTTTGATTTGTCTGACAATTATCTCATGAAATTTGGCACAAAGTGATAAGCCATGACCCATCTTTGCTGGCAAGGACTGAGATGCTCCTTTTAAACGCAATCATGATAGTCTGACCAATTACCAATTTACCTGATAATTGTGGACTGTTTCAAAACAGTTTAACCTGGAGATTCTATAAACTTTACACTTTTATTATGCTTCTGTTCCAACAATTTTGGAGTGTGTTGCAGCCATCAAAATCAAAATGTGTTTATATTTACAAAATACATTTAAGTTGGTCAGTGAAAACATCAGAAATATTTTCTTTGTACTTTTGTCAGCTAAATAATTAACAAATCACAGATTCCTGATGTGATTGCATTTTACAAAATGTCCCAACTTTTCTGGAAATGGGGTTTGTATTAAAAAAATGTTTTTACCACATTAATTAATTCAATGTATCAACAAAAATATCTTAGGGTATATGGAGGGGGGCCTTAAAATATTGGGAGGCCTTCAAGTGAAAAAGGTTGAGGAACACACCTGGCCTCTCCTGTTTGACTCTCCATCTGGTTCACCCAGCTCTTGTATATGTCAACTGGGTCAGTTTTAATGTTGAGAGTCTTGTCATCCATGATTTCCTTCACGACGGGAGCCAGGATCTGCCGAAGGGCGTTCTGACCTCGGGCTCCTCTGTTAAAGCTCACCACCATCTTAATGACTGTAGGGTTTCCTGTGACAATCTCCTGGATTTGGTCCACTTTTGATCTGAATTTACAAGATAAATATCACTGAGAGATCGTAAAAGAGTGCAAATGCATCTTGATAAATATTTAAAGAGTGTATCATTTATGGAATATCATTCAGTTCCTACTTGATTTCCTCCTGCAGGGCCGTTTTGAAGAGATTAAGCAAGAGGTACTCCTCACGCTGATTGGAAGCGTAGTTGTACAATGTGAAAATCACAGAATCCATGAACTTGGTTGACTTGTTCTGTGGCATCTGAAAGATCAGCTTGGCCAGATAGGTTGGATTTGTCTGAGGAAAACAGAGAGGAAAATGAACAGGCCTGCTGAGACACTGATTTTCAAACAATTGTTGGATTAGAGTTGATGAGGTTTACCTGTAACAGGTAAAAGAGGAACTGATATGCCTCCAGCTTCTCTCTCTTCTCTTTACTGAGGGCCTTCAGGCCTCCCTTCTGCTTATTCATCATCATGAGGTTGGACAGCTCACCCTTGTTCTTCTTGGTGAGCTTCTTGCTGTGAGAGACCACCTCCTGAAGGGTGATCTTGTTTTTCACCAGCAGGCCAATCTTAATGTCCATCAGATTAAGGTCGTTCTCCAGCTGCTGGTTGGAGCGGATGTTGGTGATCACCTCCTCTCTTAGCCGCATCAGATCCAGCTCTTCCTGGAAGTCCTGGTCACTGTGATCCAGCAGGTGGACAAACTTACGAACGACTGCCATTGGAGGATCATCTGCGTTGACTGTTAAAAACAGGATTTGGAGTTTTGTGTTTTTTTTGTTGGAAACAGTTTGCAGGTATACACATTTAAAATTTACAGTCTTTTTATTCTGGGACAACAGAATAAATATTTTGATGACTCATTCTACACTCTGATTTTTGTCCAATCAAATGTTCTTTTGAGTGTCCCCCCCTTAAAGGGATAGTTTACCCAAAAATGAATATTTTGTTATTTATTCCCCCTCATATCATTCCAAACCTGAATGAAATAATATAACATTGACATTTTGAAGAATGTAACCAAACATTTGACTTCCATTGTATGAAAAAAAAAAAAAAAAAACATTTGAAAACATTTGTCAAAATACTTTCTTTTATGTTCTATAGAAGAAATAATGTCATACAGGTTTGGAATGACATGAGAGTGAGTAAATGACCGAAAATTCATTTTTGGGTGAATTCTGCTTTTAGTATCACCATAAAAAATGCCTTAAAACAAATGCCAACACAGAAAAGAAATGCAGTCAATAATTCATTTCATAGCATCTTCAAAATTTCAACAGTATATAGAAATAACAAATTCACGCCTTCAAAAGAGTTATCTTCATAGATTTTGTGGTATATTGTAAGTGAGAGGATGTGAAACAGAATTTGAAGGAAGTACATGAAATGCTTACTGAGAGTTTTGTAGTCATCTCTTGCTTTGTTGGCTCGAATGAATGCCTGAATTTTCACCACATCATTTATCTGAAATGAGACAATTGATGGGAGAACATTAAAGACTAATCACTGTGTGGTCAGATATCAGATTATATTAAATATAAAAATATACAAGTTATTTGGTTTGAACTCACATGGTCTTTGAAGTACTGAAGGCGATCTTTGTATTTTTTGCGAGCTTGGTGCATCCTGACCAATGATTGAATCTACAAAAGAAAGAAAAATCATATATTTACCCACACTCAAATTTGACCATATTAAGATTTATCTAATCTGAAATAAAGGGTCCAAACCCAAAAAATTTTTTAGGCCATGCAGTGTATAGCATACAGTACGAGTATAATCCTGACATTTTATGATGCAAGAAGCATGGCTCTTTAATTCCATCAGAATTTCTCATGCTGATTCTCATTATCTTACCTTGACAGCATCTTGAGAGTGATCCTTCAAGTACTGCTTCCTGTCATTGTACTTCTTTCTTTCCTTAAAGCCTCTCCAGTGTGCCTATAAAGCAAACAGAACCAGATGGTCATGATGGCAAAGACTCAGATATTATTAAATATTCTTTGCATTAATGTCCTGAAGTCTTAACTGAAGGAAGCAAGAGGAAAATTACCTGTATGCAGGTAACAGATGGCTCCTGAGACTTCAAGAACCCAATACGGTCTTTCATTCCACGTCGCACCAGAAAACCACGGCACCGGGCTTGCAGCTTGGCAATCAGACTCTCGTTGGCCAACCACAGTTGCTCTCGGTTATATGCTGAGGTTACTCCTGACACAACAGACTATAAAGACACAGACAGTATGTGAATCAGGAAGAGAAAACATATATATTTATGTTTTATACATGTGTGTACGTACACACACACACACACACACACACACACACACACACACACACACGCAATCATTAAAAAGATTTTGATTGATACGATTTTTAAATGTATTTAAAAGAAGTCTCTTATGCTCACCAAGGCTGCATTTATTTGATCCAAAATACAGCAAAAACAGTAATACTGTGATATATTTTTACAATTTAAAATAACTGATAAGTAATTTATTCCTTGAACTTTCTATTCATCAAAGAATCCTGAAAAAAAAAAAATGTACACAACTGTTTTCAACATTGATAATAATAATAATAATAATAATAAATGTTTCTTAAGCAGCAAATCAGCATATTAGAATGATTTCTGAAGGATCATGTGACACTGAAGACTGGAGTAATGATGCTGAAAATACAACTTTGCAAACACAGGAATAAATTGCATTATAAAATATATTCAAATAGAAAATAGTTATTTTAAATCATAAAAATATTTCACTATTTTTGATCAAATAAATGCAGCCTTGGAGAGCAGAAGATACTTTTGGATAGAACGGCAGAACGGTATTGTATATATACATACACACGCTATATGTATGATTATCAGATGAAGATTTACCTGTATTTCCTCTTTGTTGAGCTGAGTGTTGGTTGGAACAAACTCTGCAGGCTCATCCCAGGTGCCTTGTCCAGTCTTGAGGTTATAGTAGTAGTTGTGTCCTCCCTTCACCCAATGTTTCATCCATTCACTGCCATTATCCCCTACCAAAAACCTCTATTACTCTCTCAGTCACAATGTGTACATTTATGATATGTTGTGATAAGAATATTTATCACCAAATAGTTTAAAATGAATTATTTTAACTGAGAACATAAGTAGAAAAAAAGAAATGTTACTTGTAAATATTACCATATATTTATGTACCAAATATCACAGAATAAACACAAAAACCCATCTCACCTTCCTTATTCTTTTCCTCTTTAATTCGAAACAGGTCATCCTGGTAGGTCTGAGCACATTCAGATGTGACTCCATACAGACCAGCAGAAGATGAACGCAGGGCTGCCAGTGTTTGAGAAGAGTCCTTGTTATCCACAGCCTCATTAATGGCCTGAATTGCCTGAGAGACTGAAGGTGGACAAGAAGATCATTCTTTAGAAAAACAGATTATTCAAAGAAAAGAATCGTTGTTCATATTTTTATTAAAGCTAAGATTTAAATGAGGATTATTACACTGCAGAGCTTCTTCTGAGTCCTTGTTGGCTCTCAAGATCGCATCCTGGATCTCATCTAGCCAAAGCACTGCGGAAGGATCTCCGCATTCCTGGAAAGACAGGGGAAAAAAAAACAACAAAAAAAACAAGGAGTCAGTCACCAATGAATAACCATTTCAAAGCGTTAAGATGTGTTATGGTCACTCTAGTAAAACTGAATTTATACAAGGTTCCCACACTTTGTGGAAAATTCATTTCTATTATTTGACATTTGCTGTTATTTTGATGACTGAATAAGGATTTATAATGGGTAATTTCTAGCTGAAAAAATATTAAGAACTATAAGCATTTATATTGACTATAGTTATTTCCATGACTTATCTAAACCTGGAAATCAACTTTTGAAATTGCAGGTTTTTCAGGATAATGGGAACTCTGTTTAAAGGTGAAGAAAGTTCTTTGCCACCAAACAGAATTGCTGTTTTAAAAATGATTAAACAATTCCAACTAGGTTTCCACTTGTAGTTGGTTAGGAATAAGACTCATATAGGCACTAGGTGTCAGTCAAACCTTCTGCAATGAGAGGACAGACATTAAACAAACAGTCCACCCAAAAATGAAAATACTGTACTGTCATTATTTACTCACCCTCACGTTGTTCCAAACCTGTACGACTTTCTTTTTTCCTCAGGAACAAGATATTTTGAAAAATGTTTATGGTTCATACATTGAAAGTCGATGGGGTCCAGTGTTGTTTTTCTACTGTATGAACAAAAACAGTTGAAACATTTTTCAAAACATCTGTGTTCTGCAGTGGAAAAAAATTGTACAGGTTTGAAACAAATTGAGAGTGAGTCACTTATGACAGTATTTTCATTTTGGGGTAAACTGTCACTTTAATTCCATTAACAAAAATGTTTTGACTGTCAATGGGTATAGTATAATGGACGTAAAAAACAAAACAAAACAAGCAAAAAACAAAAAAACACTAGTAACAACAAATGCTGTGAGAACTGGTAGAGAGAAATAGCGTTTCATTATTCAACAATACAACTGCCAAAATTATATAAACAATTACACTTTGCCTTTTAGGAAAATAGCACAATGTCCTTCTGAAAGTGCTGAGGAGAACCACGAACAAGACTGAGCTGACTGATTTCATCAGATCATGTTCTTTGGCTGTAATAGTCTACATTTGTAGGGGTATCTGTAATATTTTCTCCACTGGATTAATCACATCTGCTTCTATTATCATTTGTAGGGCGTTATAGGATAAACACATGCTAATGGAGGGGTTCATTTCTACCACCACCAGGTGGCGCAGTTGCCCTCTCATAGTAGTCCTGACCGCATGCTCAGCTCAGTTTCCTGAGCACGATTTGCTGCTCTCTGATTTGCTGAATGCAAAGGCGCCTCTATGTAGTCCACCCGCCTTTTTTGCAAACGTACAGCAGCGCACCAAACCGAGGGTGTGGCAAACTGTGCAACAGAGGAAAACGTTGTTCCTTCTGGGTTGATAAGGCTCCGCTTCAATGTGTTGCATTTCAGCAGCTGTATAAAACGAATGCCTGCTGGATTAGAGTGCAAATAAAACTTAATGTGTCCCAGTGGGGTGGAGTAGAAATGATCAGAATCTGAATATCTGAATAAAGTCTGCCAACTGTAACTAAGGAAGTGAAAAAGGGTGTGGTGTAATGTCCAAGATTACATTACCATCTCTTCTGGGCCTGTTTACCACACAGAATGATAAAAAAAAGGAACAACTTCTATTCCAGCTACACTTTGGTAAAGGTCATCCAAAAATGTTAAGTAGGAAAATTTAGCACATGATGTTATACAAATTGTGATGTACTACTAAAATCCATATTAATAATTTTTATGTACAAATATTGTGCATATAAAAACTCAAAAGTGCATATAACAAAGTTCTCTCTCAATATTATATCAAACAAAAATGCATATAATAATTATATTGTAAAAAATTATATATATAAATTAGAGGACAGTGATTTATATTAAGATTCATATTTTTCACAAAAATTTTGATAATTGATGTCAATTAAAAAGAATTGCTACTCTCTGTCAGGTCACACATCACTCAATCTTTTGCGATCCTTGCTTGTTGGGGATCATTTAAAATTGCAGAAGTTAAAAAAACAAATCATCAAACTTCCTTCCTAACCACTTCCTGTCAGTTGAGCAGATCTGGTTTTATCTGTGCTTTACACTTCATAGTGACCCAAACTAGTGTAAGCCTAGTGTAAGGAGTGATGTCAGTGTTAAAAATCCTTTATTTAGCTACACCAGCTAACAGGACCAGAATTTTGCCCTTTTAAGGCAGAGGAAAAAGTAATCAGCCTTGTTATTTCCGATGCTTGGGCAAATCATAGTTAAAGGAAACACTTTGTTTTTCCAGCCATGTTTTTTTTGTTTTTGGCAGCATGGGTTCAGCAGCTATTATGAGTCCAAAAAAAAAAAAATTTATGTTTGTCATGCGACCCGCTATTAAAAGATTGGTTAGTGACATAAAGCATAAATATCACTACTTAAACTCGTAAGAATTGCCTCCAAATAGGCAAATCAAACAGATTTGGGATTTGTTGTCCATAATGCCTCTAAACGACTATTCTTTGCCTCAGAAGCTTCAGTTCAGCTCTGAACCACAGTGGCACACTGCTGTGGTAAACCATGTGCCCATTCATCTGTGTCCCTGAGGTTTCAGCTTCACGTCCACAGGAAACATGGGGCGTGACCAAAAACAAAACTAAATACCTAACTACTTCACGTCCTCAGCCTCAGATCAGAACCAAAATGTCCTATTATCATTCAGACAGAAACCTTATGAATGAAGCATTTATATAGCACTTTACTACTGTACATCCAAAGTGCTGGTGTTGGTTGAGTGCGCAGCATCCACTTGGATGATGCGAGCAACAGTGCCAGTGCGCTCACCACACACCGGCTATAGGTGGAGAGGAGAGAGAGTGATAGAGCCAGTTCAAAGGATAGGGATTATAGGAGGCCATGATTGATAAAGGCAAATGGAGGGAATTTGGCCGGAACACCAGGGTTACCCCTAATGACCACAGAGAGTCAGGACCTCGGTTTACCATCTCATCTGAAGGATGGATGACTTTTCTCAAAAGATAAAGAGAGATGAACCTGAATCAAGTCATTTGTACATATTACAGTCATTTGAAAATGTAAGGGGGGTTTCCATTGAAAAGAAGAGGGAAGCTGTCAATTAATAGCCAGACAAAATACGGGGGTGAGGAATGAGACTGTATGAGCTCAAATGATGTCATTAGACTTGAGTCATGAGAAGCTTAGACTGAAAACCCACATGATGCATTTTTAGAGGGAAATAGAGAGAAAGAGAGAAAAAGACTTTCCAGACGGGTACACAGTTAATCGAAATGAAATAGTAATATTCGCAATATGGCGTAGTGTGATTTAATTACATAAATATATGCACTGTATCAGGGATAAGTGCCGCACTGTGTTCTTTTATACACAAGCAGCTCATGATCTGGTGTTTTCAGTGTATCAGAGCGACTCGGTTAGCAATAAATACTGCTCCACATGAACTCCATCTCTGTAAGTTTTGTGAGTTCGAGTCGCTAAGATGCATTTGGGAATCTTCCAAACCTTGTAATGAGAAGCACTTATAAACCGCTGTTGTCAACAGAAGAGAAGCTTCAGGGGGTCTCAGCTGAAATAAAAATCTGATTTAATGTTTGAAAATAAAGTCATTTATATTAGTATTGTCAAGCACAACAAACCTGGTGCTTAATAATAAATAATTACATAAAAAAATTTTATAAAAAAAAAAAATAGTTCAATATTTTTTTTTTCTCAAATCATGCAGCCCTATATTCAGAACGTGGACTCCATCAGCTGTTCACCAAATAAGCCAAACTCATTAAATGACTAAGAACAAAGCCCCTCACCAGATCACTTTAACTACGGCTATCTTCAAACAGCAGCAGAATACGGCTGGAGAGCTAGATTAAAAAAAAAAAAAAAAAGAAATCCTTACATTTTCAGATTTAAAACTGAATTCTGAAAATGAATTATGTTTATATGTGTTCTATGAACACAAACTAGCTGCCTTTGACGTCACTGTATGACATAACACGCACTTGATGGCAATTTCTTTTCACTAACATCAGTATAGTTAGCACTGTAAACCCATCTCAGGTTATAAAGAATGGGAGAAAACACTATTGTGTGTTCAGCAAGTGTGACAAACTTTCCATTAGGGTTTGGAGGAAACAAAAACTAGACAAAAAAATGGAACCGGATATCAGAGGATGAAAGCAATGGGAGTGACCCAGCATGCTGAACGGTTCAAAACAAGACACAAAGTCTTGATATTTACTGACAATGTTTGGGCTGTGTTACTGTTATGGGTTTGTATAAGAGTACGTACGTGGGCCTTCTCTCTCCTTGCCTCCTGCAGTATATCATAGTAATGCTGGGCCAAAGATGGATCTATATCTGTTAGCTTGGCAGCTGAGTTCTGTAAAGCAGCCATTGTCTTCTGTAGGTCGCCCTCATCCAGAGCCTCATTAATCAGACCAATAGCAGCAATCCCTAAAATTGCAAAACGACACATACACCGTTCATAATGAAGAACAATCTGAATTTTCCTCTGCTCATAATGAGGATGAATGTCATACTCACTTTCATGCTCTTCTTGAACAGTACCGTTGACCTGGTCCACACAGGCCTGGATGTCATTCCAGGTAAGATAGTCACTGCCCTCCTCGCGTGCAGCTGCCTTCAGACGTATTAGCTCATCTATATACCTGCAGGGAAACAACAAGCAGTGTCTGAAACCAGAACTATTTGGCATCTTCTCTAATCAAAATGAAACTCATTCACAACCTATTTTACTTCCGTGGTTTGGCATATTTATGAGCAAAACAAAAACGAAAGTAGGGTGGGACCTAATTTTATCCATCGCAAACTAATTTGATTGTAAAAAGTAGGTGTTCCATACAAGAATAGAGTCAGACTTGAATATGAGTTAGCTAAAACATGCCTAAATAGCTATTAGGCTAATGGTTGACATAATCCAATGGCCCATGAAGACTGTGGCAGTCAGCTGAAAGGAAAAGTCATTCCAGAGGCCAAGTAATGTCGCCCATACACGTGTCATGTTTTTAGCACTGATTTTCAGCTACAGGTAATGGAGATCACAGACAAAAGCCTAAAATTGGCAATTCTGTGCTTGTTCACGTGAGTGATAATCTCTGTTTGAATTATCAAAGACACTGAGAGATTAGAGAGAAGCACCAATGAATCGCCAATGACCAAGAGATATTTATCAAGTCAATTATCTACACTGGACTGTGAGTCCTGTAGTGTGAAACCAACAATAACACACAGAATTATGCCAAAATGTACGTTTTGTTGAGTATTCTCGTAAGAGCAGTCTTAAATGAGTTAAAAATGAACTTAAAGAGTTATGAGAAAATAGGATGCATTTAAGATCTGCGTCATATTCGGCAGCAGCAGGTCTTGAAGTCACAGTAGCCTAATAAACCAGCTGCTGTGATGTCTGTCATTAATGTTAATCAAAGAACAAAAGCAACAGAGAAAGTTACTTACTGCTCTTGACTAAAGAAATTTTGTAGCTTTAATAGGATTAATCTATATTTATTTAATAATTTATGCAGTGCAGACTGTTTGATAACTTTATTCAGTTTCTGTATAGACAGGTAGAAAGTTGTTATATTTTTTGAAGCATAATAAATATTAAAATTGATAACTTTTAGTTATACTGTAATGTTGAATGGCTATAACGGTTTAAAATTTAAAAAAAGATCAATTTCATTGAGACATCAGTAGCTGTATTAGGGGCTGTTTACACGACACCGTTTTCAACTAAAAACGGAAAACTTTTATGCATTTTGGCCGTTCATTTACAGTATACAACAACAGCATTTTGGTGGCCTGAAAATGCAAACTTTTAAAAATGGGTTTAAAAGTTCAAGTTTTTGAAAACGATACCGTTGTCATCTCTGTGTAAACTGCAAAAACGCGAATCTCTGAAAACGGTGACGGCATGCACATGCGTATTACATGTTTAGTCTATCCACCTTATTTTTAAACGTGTTTTCTGTGAATGTGCGAGACTTCCGATTTATTAGCCGCTATAGGGAAATGACAAGAAGAATATCAAAGTGCCGTAAACTGTAAAAATAAGATGGATAGGCATGCGCGTTTGGCACAAGTGCTCTGTAAAAGAATGCGTATGCGCAGGCGCGTAGTCTTTCTTTAAAAGTGACATCGCCAACTACTTGTCTGGCATGCGTAAAACAGCGTTTTTACAGTCATTTTCGCGGATCTATGTGAACGGGGATAGTTTTGATAACGTTGTCATCTGTACAAAAAAAAAAAACTTGAGTTTTTAGTACATTGTTGTCGTGTAAACGTACCCTTAGTATAAAAACGTAAGTGTTTTAATCGCGATTAATCACATATAAGAGTGATGTTTCATCAAGATACGCAAGTTGCTGTATTTTGATGAAAGGCCAAGAATAACACCACTAAAAAAATTGTGCACATTAAGTCCAGGAATGTGTATTTAAGTAAATAGGACCAGTTTTCAGTTGCACATTGACTTTAACCATACACCTCATTCTCACCTCTGGGCGTACTCGTCCTCTACATTGCTGAGGCCAGTGTTGGTACTGCTGAGCTGTTTCCACACCGCTGCCCTGTCCCCTACATCTAGTGCCTCGTTTATCAGCACCACTGAGGACAGCATCTCCACGGCAACCAACAGCTCGGGGTGTGACAAGGAGCCCTGTGCAGTCAAGCAAAGCATGAAACTAAAAACTAAAAGGTTACAGATCATCAACTTATGTAAACTGCATGTAAATAATTGTTCTGTTCTAAAACCTAGTGAGCTGCTTACAAAGGCGAAGTTAAATACAAGTTAAATATGCTGCCTCCTAGAGAAGCCTAATTTTGACCATATTCTAAGCCAGAATCGCATGTATCTTTCACAGAGAAGGCAATCCCATAATTCATTGTGACAAGTGGAAAAAAAAAAAGATGCTGGACATGGCGAAAGAAATGTCAATGGCTATTCAACGTCTGTCATTGTATCAGATTTCCACTAAGAAATAATTCACAATAACGATATTATCACAATAATTTTTGAAAAAAATAAAAAATAAATAATAATAATAATGCTATCAGTCAATGCTATCAAATTCATCATTTAACTTTGTTTATTTTGTGTTTTCTCTTTTTTTGGCCAATAAACCCTCAAAGTAAAACTGTGCAGAGTGGAGGAGAGAGTCTTTTTACAGTATTGTGGCACTAGCTTGGCAAATTGTGCAAAAGCGCACAAAAAAAACAACAACTGATGATCAGCACTTCTGCAGACTGGGTTCTGTAGTTCCTTTTTTTTTTTACGGAATTCAAAAAAAAACTGGCAAGCTAATTTTTTTTTTTCAGGCATGGGAAGTGTGTCTCACTTTCATCTGTCATTTACACTAACATGATCTTGTATGGCAGTAGTAGCCACACATCGCGTCGTTGCCTTCTTTTTTTCTATTTTGTGACGGGTGGCAATATCGCCACTTATGTTAGAGAATCAACCAGATTGGTGCTGGATTATTTACGATATTATCGAATGTGTAGAATTAACTCAATATCAATATTTAATTTTTTAAATGTCACAATCATCGTCAATGCTATAGTATTGCGACCCCCTTGTCTTGATAGAAAGTATTGATAAAAATGGTTCAGTGTGAGTTTTTTATTTTACCGAATATTTGGGTGTGCTATGTATTTTTTTGCTTAATGCTCTTATTAAGGCCCCAATATACTTCAAACGAATTCAAAGAACATACTGGTGTGACGTCATTTCAAACAAAACTACTCCAGGTGTGTGTTCACGGAGTGTGTGTATGTTCAATACTCACTGCTGTGTGTGTGTGTGTGCGCGTGGATGGGTGAAATGCAGAGCACAAATTCTGAGTATCGGACACCATACTTGGCTACACGTCAAGTCACTTTTTTCACTTTCAAAAATCAGGCCAAAACTAAGTTTGTTTTGTTTTCATTTCAGGACTTCTAAACAGCTTGCTTGTAAACATAATACATAATACATTAGATATGCCAAGATGCTATTGCTAAACTCTACTGAAATAAAGAACTGGTGCCTTTGTAGAGCATTCCAAATGGATCACTTATTAGTAGCCATGACCATTAGGATGCTGTGTAGGCTGTAGGCAGCTCTCTTGGTTCTGGAGACAGTTATTTATTGTCTCATTAGAAATATGGTTACAGCAAAATAACGCACTAGAGTGAGAAGAGATTGTGTGGATGTGAGTGTGTTTTAACCTCTGCGCTCTGCTGTTGCAGGCTGGCGAGTTCTCTCTGGTACAGATCTGCAGCACTAGGGTAAACCTGCGGCAGCTTGGCATCTGGGTTCATCAGTTCATTCACTGTTTCCTCTGCTACACCTTTTCTGATGGCAGCATTAATCCTCTCCACCGCCCGCAGCACTGAGACAAACACACACACACACACACAAACACATCTCATTGTTCTTTTCGCAGAGTGACAGCTGTAGGACAGCAAACATGAACACATAAAAGAGAGACAAAGAAAACACTGGCGTCTCTGATGTACAGTTCTCTGAACATACAAAATATTTCATGAGTTTAAAAATAATATATCGATACATAAAAAAGTACACACATTTTTGATAGTCCGCTGCATGCGAATTGGCTGCATCCACGCCACTCTGTAACTCCTCCTTTATCAGCGGCTCTCCTGGGGCATTCTAGGCACGAGGAAGAATGGCAAAAGCCAAAATGATGAGATAATATAATTTAGAGGTAACAGTTCATATTTTTCAGTTTGGTTTGTATCACGAATCAGTTGTGATACAGTAAAGAATTGTTATTTCATTAATAGGGGTGCAATGATTAGGAAATCTGAGGCCAATACAGATAACCAATATTTTAACATCATAAATAGAGGCCAATGTAAATCTGACAGTGATATTAATATTTACTGCTAATGTTTTTTTTTTTTAAACCTTTTCCAGTCACTTTTAAAACATTAAGCCATACACTGCAGCTCTAAGCTTGAGTCAGTAAGATTTTTTTAAAAGAAATGAATATTTTTATTCATCAAGGAAGCATGTTACAAAAGATTTCCATTTCAAATAAATGCTGTTCTTTTTGAACTTTCTATTCATAAAAGAATCCTGAGAAAATGTTTCACGGTTTCCACAAAAATATTAAGCAGTTATATTAAAACTGTTTTCAACATTGATAATAAGAAATGTTTCTTGAGCAACAAATCAGCATATTAGAATGATTTCTGAAGGAAAATTACTGACAATTACTGATTACTAAAGATTAAAGTAATATATATTAATAAACTATACATAATATATATAAAAAAATAAATAATTGAATCTAAACTGATAATATTTCACAAATTTATTTTTTTTACTATATTTTTGTTAAAATAAATGTACTTTCTTGCAGACAAAAATGTGCATTTCGTGATATCTACAATTTGTTTATACTTTTTAGGGTTTTGTTTAGTGTTAAGTAACACAAATCACTAATAACTAAGCATTTGAGAGAAGACGTCTCAGTGCTGTTATTGCAGGATATTTTTATGCCACATCAGCTATTGCTGAATAAACTCTTATTGCTGTTATCATGGTTACCGTGAACAGCATATATTTCTGTTGAGCTCTAGGCTTTGTCACAGACGTGCAGTGATGAGGGTCTCTGAGAGCAGTCTGACTGATTCGAATTACAGAACTCTTAAAAAGGGCCAGCACACAATGCATATGCATTCATTCAATATTTAGAATTCTAAAGGCAGCATTATACAACATCGAACTGCAGTACAAAAGTGTACCACACTATGAGTGGCAAACCATTGTGATTAGCAGAGCCTGTTACCTGTTCCTTCTGCTCTCGATCGGCCAGCAGCTGTTTGAAGTACCATCCCTTGTTCGGAGCCTGCACTGACTGCAGGCCTAACGCAGGGGAACGGAGAGTATCATACAGCTTGTCCTCATCACCACTCAGCAGGGCCTGTTCTGCTGAATTCAAGGCTTTGGACACTGAAAATGCACAAAAACAGAACTCAGATCACATCATTGATCATTCACTTCAGAAGAACACAAAGAGCTGGACGTAGACATGGGTGAGGTACATACAATTGACTTTGTTGATGTTTCCCTGGATTTCAGCATGTGTAAGCAGCTCATCGTAAGCATCCCTTTCAGCCTCAGCATTCTCTCCAATCTATACCAAAGAAATATTCATTTCATTCAAATCTTTATCGTCATATTATGACACAATGGATACATTCTCAACCGTGTTGTTATTGTTAACTAAACCTAAAATATTAAAAATAGTTTTCGTTAACTGGAATAAAATACGTTCATCAAAGTTGTCCTAAGAAGAAGGTTTTAGGACAACTTTGATGAAAGGTCTTGATCCACTTCAAATGTTGACTACTGTATGAAAATTAGATGAAAAAAAATAAATGAAATTTGAATAAATTAGAAATGTCGCCTTGGCAACTAACTGAAATAAAATAAGCTGAAGTTGAAGTACTAAAATTACTAAAACTGAAATAAAAATAAATTGCTAGATGGAAATATTAAAAAAAAAAATAATAATAAATAAATAAATAAAAAAATTACTAAAACTTTAATTAAAATAAAAACTGAAAAATAAAAATAAAATAAATACTATCAATAGTATATAAATAATAAATATAAATAATAATACTAAAATTACACTGATTATCAATATTTTTTAGCTGAATGTATCACACAAAAAGTGCACTAACGTTCACAGTTAATTCCAAAACATAATCTGGCATTTGATATTTCAGCAAAGTTTATCCAAGATAATGGACAGAGTTTGGAAAAATATTAATTATAAACATCCCTGTATTTTATATAATTATGCCACCTTCTATTCAGAACAACCTTCACATCACACTTCTGATGCTTTAAAGAGTTATTCCACTCAAAAATGAAATTTCTGTCATTAATTACTCACCCTCATGTTGTTCCAAACCCATAAGACCTTTGTTTATCTTCGGAACACAAATTAAGATATTTTTGATGAAATCCAAGAGGTTTTTTTTTCTTATCCCCCATAGAAAGCAATGAAATGACCACATTCAAGGTCCAGAGAAGTAGTAAAAACATCGTTAAAACAGTCAACGTGACTACAGTGGTTCAACCTTAATGTTATGAAGTGACAAGAATACTTTTTTGCACAAAAACAAAACAAAAGTAACTACTTTATTCAGACGTAGAACCTGGAAGCGCTGCACTGTGTCTACAACTTAAACAACGTAGCAGAATGACAGGAAAGAGAAGAAATTGTTGAATAAAGTAGTTATTTTTGCGCACAAAAAGTATTCTCGTCACTTCATAACATTAAGGTTGAACCACTGCAGTCACATGGACTATTTTAACAATCCCTTTACTACCTTTCTGGACCTTGAATGTGGTAATTATGTTGCTTTCTATGGGGGATCAGAAACCTCTTGGATTTCATCAAAAATATCTTAATTTGTGTTCTGAAGATGAACAAAGGTCTTACGGGTTTGAAACGGCATGAGGGCGAGTAATTAATGACAGAAATTTCATTTTTGGGTGATCTAACCCTTTAAAATCCTGTCTAGCTAGACAGGCTGATAGGCTTTTTGACAGAGATAGTGTGTGCATATATTAAAATACAACCTCAGTTACCCAAAAATTACAAATCTTTTAATAGGAACTGTAGAGTGCAGTTCGTACTCTCTTTCGGGAGTTGGCCACTTTCTCAGTCTTGGCCTGGAACAAGGTGTCCTGGTAGTGCTGGGCAGCGCTTTCATCCAGCTGCAGTAACATGGCGTTTGGGTTTCTCATGGCAGCTAGAGTGCCCTCAGGGACTCCATGGTCAATGGCATCATTGATGGCGATCACAGCGGCATGCACTGAATCATTGCAACAGAAGATAATGCAGTTCTTTTGGGTTCAAATCCATGTAAAACAGATCGTAATTACTGTGTTGTTAAACTCTTGGCTGTACAAGTTAGGTCTAGTTGTTTATGTTTACAAGCGAAGGAGTTGTGCCAAAGAGCCAAGAGGAATTCGACTTTAAAAGCAGAAACAATACTCACAGGCTGCTTCATCCACTGACAGCTCGTTTGCTAAAATCCCACCAATTTTGCTGAATGCTGGCATTTGAATGTTGTATTTCTCCAGTTCAATCTTCATGTTGTTAATCTCCTCCTCTGAAAAGACAAAAAAAAAAACTCAGCACATAAATAACAAAAAATTGGGATTATTTGTCTCAGTGGAAAGTATTCCGTTTGTTTTCATTATTTTATAAAATAAGTCTCTGGGCAGGCTCAGGATAAATATTGCAAAGTCATGCTTTAATAAGCATGGTAACCTTTTGGAAGGTAATCTTGGCAGTGCATTTTTCCTCGCTTTAATGTGATTGGCTGGACATTGTTCTCAATAGGTCTAGTAAATAATGTTTTCCATCCATGGACTTGGCAGGCAGTTTGGGCCAGCCAAAATGGCAGGAAACGCTCATACAATTGATAATGATTTTCACATTGACCACAGCTCCCAGGAGCAGGGCCTTTTCCAGCTGTTATTGTATAAACTCAAGCTTTTGGTACCACAGCAAGCTGACTCACCTGTGAAGGCAACCTTGCCATACAGGTCTGTAATCTGGGGCGCAAGGCCAAGTTTAAACAGGTAGAGGCTGTAGAGAAAACAGAAAGAGATCATGAGAAACTAATTTCCCAGAGGAGAGCTATCCTATTCCACAGGTGTGTGCAGGAAAAGGCACTACTGGAAAGAGGGTCAGATGTTATCTGCATGACTTTCAAGTTTAACCTACATCCCGTCATTAATACTCCCTACAAAGACCCACAACTGGATTCAGTACCCCTCACCCCACGCCAGGCCCCTGCCAAATTCTCGCCCCCTGAATACTGTTATTTCCTGTTTCTGAAGGCCAGATTTATGGCCTTTGGGCCCAGCGTCAATTCTGCTTTGAGCAGGAATGTGAGAGTTACAAACGGCAGGATTCTCTAGCCTCATGTTAAGTTGCCTCAGCAGCAACCAGAACAGGTTTCCTCATTAATTCTGACTCGTTAATTCCAGGATGAGAACATGTAGATGCAGATCAAATCTACAGCGTCATTCCCTTGCACTTCTAGGCATGATTAACATAATTTAACAAACAAACAAAAAAAACAAACAAAAAAAAAAGTTCAGGTCTGAATATGCATATCTTTAAGTTAGAGAAGAGAAGCTAATTTTAAACAGTTTAACTAGTTATTTATAGGTATTTTTCTGCAATTAAAACAAAACTCAATACTGGTAACAGTATTCAATTAAACACATGAAATAACAAAACAATAAAATATCACTCAACACAACTAATAACACTAAAAAACTGCCTGATTTATAAGTGATTTTGCTCTAAAGTGAACTGGTTCATTTACATGAAACACTGAAAGTACTAGTTCACTAAAATGAGTTATAATATAGGTCATTTGAACAGGAAGTGTGAGAATGAACAGACTAACTAAATGATTCAAAAAAACAGAAATATATATGGTGCTGTTCAAAAGTTTGGGTCCAGTATGATTTTTTAAATGTTTCTGAAAGAAATCTCACCAAGGCTGACAAAAATACAGTAAAAACAGTAATATTGTAAAATAATATTACAATTTAAAATAACTTTTGAATTGTAATATATGTTAAAATGTAATTTATTCCTGTGATGACAAAGCTGAATTTTCAGCATCATTACTCCAGTCTTCAGTGTCACATGATCCTTCAGAAATCATTCTAATATGCTGATTCGGTGCTTAAGAAACATTTACTATTATTATGAATGTTGAAACAGTACCTGAGAGCATGTATGCAATAGATGCAGCGTGGCATGTTCTTCCTGTCGTAGATGTCTGTTGTCTCAGGATAGAAAATCTGACAGGGAAAGACAAGTACATGTACTTTGATGAGAGATTGAATGCAGCACTGTTTCCAAACATGGGAAAGGAGATCATTGGCAAGCTATGTCATGTTAGTGACTCAATAAATCCAAAGAAAGACTGCTAATGACAGAACCATGCAGACACGTGTTCACCACCTACACTCCTCACCTTAGGAAGGCCCTTATCTGTCATTGCATTCAGCCATTGGATGATGTTGTCTGTGTGTCTGAAATGGAGACCAGTGGCCTACAAATGGAACAAAGCAGCAACAAGTGAATCCAAACCTTCTGCTATGTCCATATCAGTGCTTGTGCAAATGGTTTTAAACTTAAGTCTTACCTTATAACGTGTTTGTTCGCGGTCATAGATCCTTTTGAGAGAGACCACTTTGGGAGCGAAGAAGTTTCCCAGCTTGGCCAGATACACGCCGTTCCTCAGGCCCTCCTCCAGCTCGGTGGTGGGTGGAAGATCCTCATTTAAACATGCTTCAATCCATCTAAAACAAAGAGACAGGGCGTATTCAGCAAGGCAATGCACTCTTTTGTACATGATGCAAGTTACAAAGACTATGTTCACACTGCGAGACTTAATGCTCAATTCCGATTTTTCAAAACTAACCCAATCGCGTTCTGTCGTTGCGGTCGCTTCAACCCAGAGATTTGCAAAACAACCTGCAGCAACAGTGAAAAAGTAACCCAATTCTGCGGGAAATCGCAGATTTGGCAACATACACAGCGCGCTGTCATACGGAAGTAAACACAGAGGGCATTAAAGTAAGCAATTACATGTTTATTTACAGTGTGATCTGCCGCGGAAGCCAGTGAAATTATGCACAGGCAATTTGAAAAATAAACAATGATGGGACAAAAGAAAGCAGAGTTTTGAAACTTATGATACGAGCCCTCATGTTGTGCTTGTATTATAAAGCTTTCTCTGTAATACAAGTTCTGACACATCACTGCCCTTCTACTGACTACCTTTCACAACTGTCTCGATAACGTGGGTGTGTAAAATCTTTGAATAGACTCCCATGAGCGCAAAATTGTGCAAATGTTGATCGAGTGATGTAAAAATCGCATGAATTCCAATATGACTGTTCACACTGCGGTCGCATTACAAAACATCTGATCTGTATTGGATTTAGTACCACATGGAAGTGGCACAAATTGGAATTGAAAAGATCAGATTCCATGTGGTTTCTACTGTTCACACTGTCATTGGGAAAACAGATATGTCACATGTGGGCAAAAAAAAATAAGATTTGGGCCACATTTAGATGCAGTGTGAACGTAGACGTGCTGTAGGAGTCATCGTGTTATAGGCTGCTTTATTATAGTGCATTTGTAGAGCTTCGCAAAATATTCAAACATATTTGAATACCTTTATATAGTTTAAAGCTCTTGGCTACTCAATTACAAAGTCAAATATAATAATAAAAAAAAAAAAAAAAAAAAAAAACGGTACTCATGCTATGAAAAAATAAGCACATTAAAGCACACCCTGTTATCTTTTTCATTTGTTACGAGGCTTTATTACAAGAGGGTTTTGTCCAAAGAAGACCAACAAAATACCACATACCAACTGGTTACATCATATGCATCACATTGACAACATTCTCCTATACATTTCAACCTGCTGAGGCCAACACAAAAACATTCCAAGGCGGCCAAGAAATGCTTTAAAACAGAAACAACACAACCTGACAACATACTTCAAATATTGAACATCTGGAACAGATGCTAAACATAAAACCAGGAACTGAGATGGAGACCAAAATGTCTTGCTCTGCTAAGGTTGTCGTCTACTTGCAGGTCAGATGGATGAGGTAACAATAGATTATGCAAATTTTCTATGGATTTTCCATGTAATTTACATAATGCTAGTTGTCTGCTTTGCAAAGGTTAATTCTGTTTGTTCTAGAAAAGCAGCAGACTCGCTGTACCCGTTTCTTAAAGGCATAGTTACCCAAAGATGAAAACATCATGATGCTCAAAAACTGAATCACTTTCTCTGAAGAACACAAAAGGAGAATTTCTGAAGACTGTTCATACAATGAAAGCAGAATGTGTCTAGGGGCTATTTAGCCCCAAAAATATAAGCAATTACACAATGTCTTCCAAATATCCTAAAGCCATACAATATCTTTGTATGGAGGAATTTACTTTGTGCAAAAGAACACTAGTATAAAAAGTGAAAAAGAAAACGCGACTATAAAGAATCTGAACATTTTCAACCAGTATCTAGATATATTTTTTTGAGCAGGAATGCTTTAGTCCAGATTAAAATGTAAAAATGTCTATGTTTGAAAACAAATAAAATGTACAGTATTTAAGCACATGGTGATGTTTGATAAACATAGCAAATACAAAAATCTGAATGGCTATTTAAAAACATTCAAATACTACTTGACTTCCTTCCATCAATGTGTCAAGTGGGTATCAGAAACAGAATGTTTCGCAGCACTGCTTTGTGTACAGGGGTAACCGGGCTGATGAAAAAGAAGCTAAGGTGCATTATAAAAATCAAAACAATTCGGATAATAAGCTATATAAAATTATCATTAGAATTATAAGTATTTTGAAGTGTCCATGATAACAACAGGGCTGTGAAACCACCAAAAACAAGTTCCCCCCAATAATTAGAAATGGCCAAAATGTGCCAATGTTTTGATGCTGCTCTGCTGCACTCCGTTACACACACACACACACTGCTTTGTTTGTTGGATGACAAAACATTTTTAGTCTGGTCTGATTCAGCAGTCTAGCAGCACTCGTCGATGTCAAAATGTTTCAGCTGGCCAATCAAATCAAAAAAGGCAGGCTTTACTAGTGTTCACAGAAGACAAGTGAGTATTTCAGCATTCAGGTTTAATGGTGAAATAGTGCAGGTCATATGAAATATGTTTTATGGTAACCGTTTTGTAATAGAAATGTTAAACACCCCACAGTAATTTTCGGTGATGCAAACTACTTGACTTTTTGATGATTTGAATTGAAAATACAGGCTCATACTGGGTGTGACGACTCAGAGAAAAGCCATTTTTGACATATTCATACAATTAAGAATGACTGTGTACTTTTAAAAAACAGTTCAAATTATAATATAAGGTCATGGGTGTTCATGAGAAAGTCCAAAGCACAGGTGGGATCCAGGAGTCATCGATACAGGATCATTTTAATGAAAGACACATCGCATTCACACAATATGATAAAAGTGTCAAGAGACGTATGACAAAAAGTACCAATGCAAGGTCATTGCAAGTTACCTGCATGATATCCTGCAGAAATGAGTTGCTGATCAAATAATAATCTGAACAATTTACATCTGCCAGTTCATCTCTCTAGGTAATGCTGTTACAGGTGATTTTTGTTACTGTCAGGGGTAATTTTAATCTAGTCTGATTTAATTCATATCTAGATTTAATGTTCACACACTATTGACACACTTAATCAGCTTCACAGGTTAGAGCAAAAAGTTAAAAAAAGTTTTGTTGAAGCTCCATTTTTTGATTAAACCTGGGTGAAGGAGGGAAATAAATGTTCTTTCATTTATTCATTCTTTAAAATGTCAAGACAAAGGAAGATTTTTTTAATGCTTCAATTAGGCTCATTGAGCTCAGCCAGCCACAGCTGTGGTGCTGCCTCTCTCCATCTCAGTTGGTCATCTCACTCCATTCATCTTAGCGTTCAAAGCTGACTTTGGCATGCCTGTGGACATTCATTGGAGGTTGCAAAGGAAATCTTCGGGGTCCATATTTGCCACATAGGGTCAGATGCCTTTTGAACCTGCAGGGTTTATCCACTGCCTTCTTTCTATCCACTGACTTGCTTTCCAGCTTGTCACTGAAAGATCCAGCAGCATAAATGTCATCCCACTCGTCCCAGCGTTTAAAGGTGGCTTTGACATGCCGGTGGACATTACAGGTGGCAAAGGAAACAAGCGGTATCCATCTTTGCCTGCAGTTCATTAATGTATATGGGGTCTCCACTGCCTTCTTTCCATCTATTTTCATGCTTTCTAGCTTGTCAGTGAAGGAGCCAGCAGAATATATGTCACGCCACTCGTCCGAGCATTCACAGAATGCTTCGCTGTTATAGGAGATCTTAAGCAGTAGGCACATCACATCTGACTGGCTCTGACTGTTGACTGTCTCCTTCCAGTCATCATCCCATGTACTCCAGTCAACATCCTAATCCCAAATTTGATCTGGCATGGAATCTCCCCGGTCAATCACACACCGTCCCACTTGTTCTACAACAAACAGTGTTCATCGTCGGCCCATGAATGAAGGACTGTAGAACACTTTCCATTTCTAGCTTCAAAACTTCACAGAGCAGTGACTGTGCTCAATGTATCGTGACTGTGCTCAACATCATACTGGATGCCAGCAGCCTTGGCTGATGATGTGACATCATCATCACTGAAAGAAAAGTTTCATTTACAAAGAGTCATGGAAACCTTCTCTGTGTAAAAATGAAAGGATTTACACAACAAACATCTGGTTTATGGTTTGATTTGCAATCATGTTAATAAGACAAAACTGGTGGGTCTCAGCAGGTTCCCTTGTTTCAGTTTATATATAACACAAATTCAAGCTTTTCATCTGAATTCCATGTACTTTAATCTGTAGCAGACAAATATGAGAATGTTAGCCTATATAAAAAGACAATTTTTATTAAGTGCATTTTCAAGATGTAATTTTGTCAAATTATGCAAAATGTGTGAAAATATTGTGTTCACATAAAATGCTAGCTATGAAATTAGCCATAGCAGCACAAAGGATTTTTCTTTTATACATTTACATTTTATTTCTTGCTTAAAATGTCATTTTATTTCACCAAATGCTATTAAACACAATACATAATCTACAACGTGGTGGAAATTACATTGTGGCTGAGGGGGACAAGTCTCCTCCAATAATTAGAAATGGCCAAACTGCGGGTCAGCACTCGTCAATGACACTGAAGACTGGAGTAATGGCTGATGAAAATTCAGCTCTGCATAAAATTATATTTTAAAGTATATTAAAATAGAAAATCATTATTTTAAATTGTAATAATATTTCAAAATATTACTGTTTTTTCTATATTTATTTTTTGTTCAAATGAATGCAGGCTTGATGAGCATAAGAGACTTCATTCAAAATAGTATGTTTCCAAACTTTTGAACGGTAGTGTATATATAATATTTACATACTTTGTTTAGTACGTCTGCCAGATAAACCAAGAAATTTAAAGGCCAATTGATACTCTATTGTCTATTTTTCTGTCTAAACTATTCCATGAAAGAGAACGCAGGTATCATTATTGCAGTGGTTAAACCAGAGCAACTGAAACGCTCTCTAACTGACCTGTGAATGCCCACACAGGACACACATTCACAGCCGCACAACAACCTTTCTTTCATTCTCTTTCTCATCTGAAAAACTGCAATGGTTCTTCAAAAGAGAGACGCCTGAACTCGCACACACACATACACACACAGGACACACACCCAAGTCAATGCTATTAATGGGGCCCAAGAATGAAACAAACAAACAAACAAACAAAAATCTGAATTCTACTATTAACAATACACCATACAGTGTGGTGACATCTCAAACTTAAGCCAATAATAACTGAGACTGTAGCTGAGAAAGTGCAACATTATCTACAACATCTGACTTCCTTTCAGTGTGACACAGGAAGACTAAATCTGCACACAGTTCACAGGTCATTCCAATAGGAAGAGAAGAGATGAGAGTGAGCTCACTGTCTCTCAAGACACACAAAGGCTTTTTTTTTTTTTTCCCCAATTTGTACTTTGTAACATTAGCTGTTCTATATTTTGCATGGGGGAAAGGGAATATCCCCTTTTTCCTATTTTTTAAGAGCAAATGCAAAAATATCTAGCCATATTATCAAAATATTGATATACATTTTTACCTATATCGCCCAGCCTTAGTTAGAAGTACTATGAAACATTACTGTGACTTTAAGAACTGAAATCTTCCTCTCCAGTCCAAAAAAAAAAAAAACATATTATAGATCTATGAAGTCAGAAAATTAAACATTTTAACACATGACCCTCCACATTTTCATGACAAACAACATTGATTATTCATTTCTGTACCTGAAAAACATGAAAAGCACTATTTAATTTATTTGTATCTTTGCTCTATTGTATTTATTTGTGCTATTGCTTGTAGATTGATTATTTGTTCTTATTGTCTTTATTTTTATTTGACATTTTTTCTAAACCTAGCACATACCGAACCATACCGAAACTGTGACCCTTAAAACCATGATACAAACCGAACCATGATAAATTTGAACCGTTACACCCCTACTTTGCAAAGAGACTGTCATTAAAGGATGGGGCAGTTAAAAACTACTACAAGAGAAACGACAATGCATCTGTAACCCATCAGTAAGCCCTGTTCCACATGTCATATGAGAAGAGGGGGCATTATATAGGAGTCTTAAAGGCACAGCCACAAAAAAAAAGAAAAAAAAAAAAGAAATATTTATGAACCTAACTGTGAATCACTTATCAGTAAATGTGTTAGTAATCATAATTTTGACTGGGACTCAACAAGTCTCAATGCATTAACTGCACTTTACACGTATGGTTCTTGAGCCACCTCACAGCTGCAGACCACAAACAGTCACTTCCTCACTCATACAAAAAAAACTTCAAAGGCAAACTCCTAGACAGTTACTCCACCAGTCAAAGCCGAGCACTGAACGAGGGGGCGGAGCCTTTAGAGGGAGCCCATAACACTACTGCTCCAGCATTTGTAAATGTACAGGCAGTTACAATTCTGCTCATAAGTTTCCCCTGCAAAAGCTGTATGATGTATAAAAAAAAAATAATAATAATTAAAAAAAAAAAAGTGAGCGAGACTTTTTTTCAGTAATACACAAAGGAGAAGTTAAACAAATGATCCTTTAAAAGGTTTAAAAGTTCCCTTAGGTCTTAAAAGGCATATGTCAACTAAAAATGAAAATTCTGTCATTTACTCACTCTTATGTCATTCCAAGCCCATAAGACTTTCGTTCATCTTCAAAACACAAATTAAGATATTTTTGTTAATACCTGAGAGGTTTCCGTCCCTCTATTGAAAGTCCAGGTAACCAAAACTTAAAAAGATCCAAAAGGTTATAAAAGGTAAATGCTACTTAAAATAAATCCATATGAATTAAGCGGTTTAATCAGTCTTGAGAAGCGATACGATTGCTTTATATGATGAAAAGATTTCATTTAAGCTTTTATTCACTTGTATACATACGTATATACATACAGCGCATCACACATGCACAAGCTTTCGTGTTTACCATACAGTGATGTGCTAGAATAAACCTCCTGGGTTCTTGGGAGTGCGTGATGCATGGAAACCAACGAGGTCTATCATAGTATGTGACACGCATGAGTTTGCCATACATGTATGTGTCGATCATTGTTTAGATATAAATAAAAGCCTAAATTAAATCTGATCATTATATAAAGTTATCGTATCTCTTCACAAATCTTTTATTAACTTTATCACCGTCTTTATCACAACATCTTTAAAAATGATAATGATGTCTTTATCACCTTTTTGGATCTTTTACGTTTTGTTTTCAATGAAGAGCTATATCTCTCCTACTTCATTTCCTGTCAGGTCTCTATACTATCCTTTCAAAATAAAGGCAAAAATAGCAAAAATAAATCTTTAAAATGAATGTGTGTTTCGAAGATTAACCAAAGTCTTTATTAACGACATGAGGGTGAGTAAATGATGACAATTTTAATTTTTGTCATTTGTTTCCTCTCTGAGCAAATGTAGGTTTACTTGGACTTTGGGTTGAAGTAAGATTAAGCTAACTTGTCTTCTACAATGTAATGTAAAAACTTTAGTTCATATGAAAACATACCAGTATTATTTTGACCAAGACCAGACCTAAAGAATGTGACTGTAGCTCAACTTTGTCCAGAATGTTCGCACATAATTGAACAACAAATAGTCTTAGAATTGTTTGCTTGTTCCAAAAGACCACAAAAGGTAAACACAATGAGCAATATTTTTCTCACCATAAACAAGGTGTGCCATGAAACAACCAGCTGTACACCTTTGTCTGGACCAGTTCAGATGGACAGAGAACAGGCAAATCAGTGGTGGAGCTTATCTGACCATATTAAAATATCTGTTTAAACTGAGAAAGGCACAGGCTCACCTACTTTCTTCCAAACTTTCTCAGCAGCATTCTGACAGCAAAAACTAAAAGAACTACATTTTGTCTCATATAAACATTAAAAATGTATCAAAAAAGATTGGATTATGGTAGAAAGATAATGACAGGAAAAGCCCTGGCACGAGAAGGAGAGCATTTCAGCGTGCAGTAGCCAAGTGCTCCATTACATGCTCAGCTGCAGAGGAGGAATTCAGTGCAGGACCTCCATGATCAGGTGCCACAGACACTCACAGACTGAGCTGAATCACCTCTCAACAGGAAGCCGCTGTCTGAAACTCTTTCATCCCGAAACACCCCTATGAACTGCTTCTTTTTTGTCAAGTCTTCAACTGGGTCTTTTTCTAGTTTAAAGGTTATATCTTTTATATTCATTTAAGAACTGTTGACACATCATACATACACTGTATAGAGCACAACTGTTGGGTTACTGAAGTAAAAACTCCATTCATTTTCTCCATAGGAAAATTGATTTTGAACAATAACATATAAACCTTTAAAGACAGACCTACTGTGAGCTACAAGGTCGTTAACCCATGGTATTTGTTTCTGATGAAGCCATCAGCCTGCGTTATTTCAGCATATTTTTTTAAATAATCGTGTTTAACAGCGGAATTCCTGGTGAAAAACTACATTACCCATGATGGTGTACAAAAAATTTACACCAATCAAAGAGTCGAAGAAAGCAACATGCACTAAAATAGCTCTTTAGCTCCGCCTGCTCACATGAAGCACTGCCAATGACGTAATCGAGTCGGACTTTCACCCACCCCTAAACAAGATTAACTTACGCTTGATGACCAGAAAGTGTCCACATACATTATAACTCATTTGATTTGCAAGAACTCAAACTAAAAAAGTTAATTAACTAAATCTTTTATATTAATTGCTATCAAAATGTATGAGTTAGCTAACTCAGTACTTCAAGTTAGGAGCAATTAACATGCATGAGTACAACAAACTCAAAACTTAATAGTTCTGCTTACTTAAAATTGGGAACATCATAACTCAAAATTTTATGTAACTGATTACCCTTAAATTTTTTGAGTTAGCCCAACTTATTCGGGTTCACAGTGCATGTAAAATCCAACCGATCTTCTGTTCGTTAAATTTTACTTGAAAAGTGTTTGTGCTATATTTCTTAAAATATCAATACAAGTGTCACTTATTTTAGTTATCTAATGCAATGACATTTAATTGTTTTAAGTGCCTCATATCCCACTTTTGGAGCCATTATAAGCATTAGTAGAGGAAATGGACCTTGCAGCCAACATATCCAATTTCCCAAACATTACAGACAAGCGGAGGCATCAAAATGGGTCTGTGGTTTTAAAAGGAGCAGTCTCCCCTTCCTCACTTTAGTGTGTGACAATGGACTTACTGTGTGCTTGTTTCATTGGTATCACAGCTGTGATCCAGGGGTCAAGAGACCCTGTACAGTATTTCTGTGTTTCAAGTGAAAAAAAAGTCATACATAGGACAAATAATCTCACTCCCACATATTCTCACAGAAAATGTTGGATGAAGCAACCCTTTGAAGTCCAAAACCAAATATGTGTCCAAGAAATAAACTAAAGTAACCTGAGATTGACAAGTCAAACAGTCATCATTAAAACGATGACTAAGGCTCATTTCTCAAAGCCAGAGCCAAGTGGACGCTGCCATTTTCCTGGGAAGAGCACCTGTGAAGGGCTTGAGGAAAAAAAGCAGTGGGTAATGAAGGGTAGGGCAGACAAACACAGGGGCGTGGACTCTTTCCTGTTCAAACAAGGGAGAGGCTGTCTTGTGTGTGAGTGAATGAGAGCCGTACTAAAGCAAATCACATAATGAACAATGACCTCATGTTTCTGTATAATTAACTTCTGCAACGTTATAAAGTTATAGAGAGTGAAGTGTCCTTGGTTCTCCTCCCTCACACCAAAGGCATTCATTTTCTCTCCATTCACTGCTGGCATTTACCGCCTCACCGCCATTGCCATGTGATTTACAGAAATTAACAGCAGCTTATACACCGAAAAATGGACCCTACACTTCTGCAGAAAAACTGAAATGCATTGGGAATCCTTTTGGATCAGGACTCCTGAACTGAAACTAAATCTAAAGATTTCCACCCCTACTTCAAATATATGAGGTCGGAAAAAAATGAAACATGCATGAATAAATAGTTCACAATAACATCTATGAGATGCATTTACAAAATATATTAATTTTCATTTCATGCCAACTATAAATTATATTGTGTGTTAATATTTTTAAAAGATGCAAACAATGGGCAGTGTATTGCACAGTTCCCCACATCCTCTGTATTGTTACAATGATTACAGCTCTATTCCCTACAGACAGCCACATACACAAACACACACAGATGAGGGGTTTCTCTACCTCACTCTGAGAGCATATTTAAGACCGCCTGTAGCTCAACAGGAAATTGCATGAAAGTGTTTTTTTGTAATAAGAGGAACAGGGCACTGTTTTTAGAAGTGAATTTAATAAAACATTTGGACAGACTAGCAAACTATCATTAAAACTGACCTTTCTCAGTCTGCCTCAATTTCATTTGTGGAAAAAATAAATAAATAATTAAAAAGTGGAAAATATCTTCAACCTATTCAGTTCTTAGTATTTTGTGATGGTAGTTTAAAAAGCAGCCTAAACGCCATTCACACTGGCAGTGATCTGCAGCAAAGTAAATTCTTTTCAATGAAAGCTGGCTTTTCCCAAAGACGTGAGCAACAGCACCTGTGGCAAAGTGATGTGGGCATGTCCAGCAATGCCACAGAATTGACAAAAGTTTAACTTTAGGGATGCACAATATTATTGAAACGTCATCAGAATCGGCCAATAAAGGCTTAAAATGTAATGTATTGGTTCGATATGAAAAAATTACGCAGATAAGCCTTGCTGATAAGATAACTTGATTGTGCATCTGCAATAACTCATGTGTGCAAGGAGTGGAAGTGATAAGATCATATCAGCAGAGTGGCCAATCTTGAAGTGAACATGTATGGTGATTAGACTCACTCTTTTGGATTGCTGCCTTGAACTTGAGCGAGTACAGAATAAGCGAGTACGGAATGAGGTGTCTGATTTGCAATGGAGTGCTGCAGGGATGACGTAAAATCCCAAAAAAGACTATGGCCCTGTGCCAAATGTCTTCCTAAAAGTCTGCACTTTCGCGACGTAACGCCAATTTGACTGTCGGAAAGAAGTCTGCTGTGGTGCTCATTTCAGTGCGGCCTTCAGTGCACGTTGAAAGCACCTTACAGTACACAGCTTTTTAAAAATTGCAGATACCGGTGTTTTGAATGGCATGAGTTCGGCCAATTAATGTACACTTAAGTCACTGGTAGTTCCTAATGTGCTGGGTTAGACTCTACTCTGAATTAGAAGCTAATTTAGTCCCCCCAAAATGTGTTCCTATGACTAAAATCATGCTAGTGACAGTCGTGTTTCCACTGTCACTTCTGGGGCTAGAGTGTGCCTCGTCGGGGCTTCGTCTGGGCTTCCTCGGGGCCAGCGGCCAGGTTTTTTTGGCCTGCCGAATACCTTGGTCCAAAGCGGGCCAGCTCGGGCTTGAGGAGTGGTTATGAACAAAGGCGGAGTTTCTCTGAGTCAGGAGAGGGTCAGCCCCGTGGATCATATATAACTACCAGCTAACATAAGCATAAAAGACATTTAAAATAATTTTAGCTCAAAACTAACTTTCAGACAGCAGCGAGTGTTTGAAATAACTTCCGTTTGCAATCCGATGTGGATTCTGATCACCATATAAGGCAGCCATTAACATAGTAAAATATAGTAAATACAAGACACCGCTTGAAGAAAATCAGACAAATCATATAATCACAATTGTTTATGTATTTGGTTACACTGTCAATGTGTCTTGTCTCTTTATACCGGACTGTCTGATATTCATATTTAGCTCCGGATAGGACATAAAATATATAATTCTGTTTTTTTCATTTGGGAGCTCCTCTGTTGCTAAAGCTCCAGTGTTGTCTTGTGATGTCCTGTGAAATAAACAGAAACAGACCGACTGAATAAGTGCGCGTGGCCTCTTTCTTTTGTGAAATAATGGTAAATAAGTTTCTGGCCTGACGGTGGAAACACAGTGCGATTTTGGGCTCAGTGCTACAGGTCTGTGGCTATTAGCCCCGCCCGGCCCATTGCAATCCCTGGCTCGCACTGGCCCAACAGTGGAAAAGCAGTTATTAAGTTACTTCTGTTTTGAATAAATAAAGAAGAAACTGAAGTCATAAAATCACAAACTGAATTTAATGGTCAAAAACTATACCCTGCATGATGAATAAAAAAAAAAAAATCACAAACATGACACTTGTAAATTAAATAATTTATATATACAGTTTATTAATGTGTAATATTTTTTTTTTCAAATGGATGATGAAAATAACTTGAATCCAATGAGCTCTAAAGGAATTTTAGAATTTTTATCTGAGGCTAAAAGCGATATCCTTCAACTGAAGGTCTGAACTGACCTGGCAACCTCCAGCAATAAAACCGCTATCGGTGTGATAGGGGCATAAATTAACAATGCTTTGAAACAAATCATTAATTTAAGCATGTAAGATGCTGTAATGGCCATAAAAGAGATCTAAATATTAATGTATCTTATCTAAACATTTTTCTCAAGGAAAAAAAGGATGTGATACTAGCATAACATGTATACACACTACTATGCATAGTAACAGAGGAATCTAGCATAGGCTACACCTTCACAAAGTTATGAGACGGGCGGGGTGTAATTTAGAAAGGACCAGTTCTGAAGAGCTGAACAAAACATTCACACATCCCAGTGTGAATGCCAGTAATAGCAGCGGTGAACCATGCTGCAGAGATATGCGCACAATTGGTTACATTCTCACAATCCTCTCTCACACTTCTCTTTCCCTCTTCAACATCGATCTCTCTCTCGCATTTACAGAACAAAAACCTACAATTAACAGCAGGCGAAATGAGAGGTTTGTATAACGCTCCAAAAACGATGGCAAGCTGCCGGTAGACCTCATCATGACACAGCCATTTTCACATAGAGAAGATGCTTTGCACTTCAGCTGAGTAATGTTGACCTGTAAGGTCAATGACAAATAAGAGTGTTAACGATAAAGGAAAGTAAAAAAGCTTTTAAAAATCTAGTTTAAAGCACACATGCCTAGTTCTTAGAAATGTGCTACTTTATATTGTTTTGTAAAACATTTCAAGAAAATTTAAATTTAAAAATAAAATGTAAACAAACAAACAAAAGAAAAGGGTCTGGAATGCTAGGTAACCAAAAAAAATCGCTGAATCCCCACAAGGTAATCCATTACTAGCTCTGTCTGCAAAACTGTGAACTTGTGCCTGACCTTCATGCATCTTCCTGACCTTGTTTACACCCACGATTACAGCAGTTTCCTTCTGTTGCACTCATGCTATTTAAATTTCCAGATGACATCATTCACTCTTAGAACCATATTGCCTTAAAGAACCCTTTTATGCTGAAATGGTTCTTCATGTTAGTTATAAACAAAATAATAATAATAATAATCTGTAACTGTCAGAATTCTTTCAAAACCTCAATATTGATTTTCTGGAGCTCAACCATCCAACTACACAGACTGTAAACAAACAGGTACTTGATGTCCTTCTTAAAATGTCTACAAATTTTAACTTTCAAAATTGTAAGTTTGGTTTAAATCTTTCAAACTGTAACTGGTTCCTAATAATAATGTAGTTTTTTTTTTTATATAATTTTAACAAAACATGTAAGAGTGAGCAGTTAAGGATACATCTATCCTCTTCTTTACTAAGCAAATATGTGACAGAGATTATCCATATTGTTAGAGTTCAAAGAACAAATATAAGACAAAGACAAAGAACCTATTCTAGTACTGTTAGATCCATTCTCTTTTTAAGAGTGCAAAATAAGAAATGGCACAGTGGTTGGATAGTCACGGATGGAGATAAGAATGGATAAAGTAGGAGCAGAATTTGCATTGCATTGCTCAGAGACAATTTCACAATTCATTTGAGCAAATCATCATACAGAGCAGGCCTTCATGCTTTAAAGTAGACTGTGGTATGGAAATAAACGAACGATAAAAGCTCATTTGGAAATGCACTGTGGTATTCTAACAACTAACACAAATTCACAACCTTTCGCTTTCAGACACTGCATATAAACCTACAAAATTCCCATCATACCATAGACTGCAATACGTCACTCTCGCTGCAAACTCCAAGCATTCCAGAGATGAAGCCCAAGGGCAAATGCTGTCAGCTCAATAAGGTCTGAGAAAGAAACTTTCTCCCGTCCTCCAGGCAAAAGCCTGATGGATGACGTCGAGAAAAGCAACAAAGTTGGAGTTTTAGTTGATTTATTAAAGTGCAGATGTACTGTAAATTTCAGATGCCACAGCGGGACAAAGGAGAACACCTGAACAGAGAATAAACAGCAGTATAAATGGCACAGACTTTGACTCTTTTGACCTTATCTGCTCACTTATGTATACACTGGAGTTTCTTTCTCTCCCACTATGTCACGCACTCATTCCCTCAAACACGCAGACACCGGAACCAGTCTCTATGACAACCTCATGTTGTCATAGCTACAGAGTGAGATACTGAAATCAACAGGGACTGACTCACTTCCTC
This sequence comes from Ctenopharyngodon idella, assembly GCF_019924925.1. Taxonomy (NCBI): domain Eukaryota; kingdom Metazoa; phylum Chordata; class Actinopteri; order Cypriniformes; family Xenocyprididae; genus Ctenopharyngodon; species Ctenopharyngodon idella. The sequence continues at coordinate 19,374,213 of NC_067226.1, forward strand.
TTGCACCACTGATGTGTCTTTGTGTGCATGTAATGAATGCACTGACAGGCCATAGTCTCCAAAATCTCCAAAAGATCCAAAAAAAATATAGATACAGCAGATCAGAGACTTAAATAAACTTCTACCCTAAGCCCCAAGTGTTAAACTTTGGCGTTTAATTCATCACACACCTTTTGTGGTACCTCAGAATGCGTGGCTTGATGAGGAGAGGTATGTCATTTCTTTCTAAGCCACCTAACTGGACCTACAAATGATGTAGAGTACCTTGGAAGCACACAGCAACATGCTTAAAATCATTTACAACACATTAGCAACGCATAAAAACACCCTGACATGGACAAGCACTAGTCAAATATTGTACAAAAATGTACAAATCTGCCCAACCATTCAAAATGTTGGAGTCCGTAATATGTAGGGGTTTTTTAAGAAATTGACTTTTTTTCATGGGGTGCATTAAACTGATCAAAAGTGGCAGTAAAGACATTTATAAAGTTACAAAAGATTTCTATTTCAAATAAATGCTGCTCTATTGAACTTTCTATTCATCAACAAAATCCTAGAATTTTTGCTTACAAAAAAAAAAATATAAACAGCAGCTTTCAACACTCACAATAATAAGAAATGTACCAAATCAGCATATTAGAATGATTTCTGAAGGATCATGTGACACTGAAGATTGCAATAATGATGCTGAAAATTCAGATGTGTCATCACAGAAATAAACTACATTTTAAAATATATTAAAATAGAAAACAGTTATTTTAAATTGTAATAATATTTCACATTATTACTGTTTTTACTGTATTTTTGATCAAATAAATGCAGCCCTGGCGAGCATTAGAAACTTCTTTGAAAAACATGAATATTACCAACCCCACACTTTCCAACAGTAGTGTATTATGCTCTCAGATCTCATTTACCACAAACTCGTTGAAACGCTTCACCCAAAAATGAAAATTCTATCATTATTTTCTCACCCTTACGTCGTTGTAAACCTGTTTGACCTTCTTTATGCATTACACAAAAGAAGATACTTTTAAGAATGTTTCAGCTTACTTTGTACATATAATGAAAATATTTGGGGTTCAGCGAAGTTTTGGAGCCCCATTGACTTTCACTATGTGGACAAAAACAGCTGAAATATTCATCAAAATATCTTTTATGTTCCACAGAAAAAAGAAAGTCATACCGGTTTGGAATGAATGACATGAAGGTGAGAAAATCATGGCAATTTTTCGGGGGTGACGTAACTCTTAAAGTCTGAGCCACTGAAATATAACTGACATAAAATCCAGACCTTCATGGAGAATCTGGGTTACTTAGAAATTCACTGTAGTGGGTCTTGCTGGGACATGCAGGAAGAAACCCACAATCATGTGACAAGTATTCATCACAGAGACATTAAACAACCACCAACTGAAAGCTAAACAGCTATTTTAACCGAAACACTCTGTGTTAACTGTCAAGAAATAACATGACTGCTGAAGGGCTGAAATGGAGATTTGGGCTCTTACCGTTTAGCCTCCTCCAAGTGGCACAGGTATTCATAGGCCATGTTCTGTTGACGCCGCTCATCCATCTCCTCAGCAGTGAGCCGCTCCACACCGTCCAGAACAGCTGAAATGAGGGGGGCAAACATACCAAACATGAGAATGAAACACACTTACTGTATACACTACTGTTCAAAAGCTTGGGGTCAGTTTTCTTTTGAAAAAAATTTTTACTTTTATTCAGCAAGGATGCTTTAAGTTGCTCAAAAGTGGCAGTGGCAGTTACCAACCCCAAACGTTTAAACAATAGTGTATAGATATATTTCTCTCACACACTGTACATAATCAAATCACTTAAATACAGTCGCCCTCAAACAGTTAGAATAAAATGTAAATAAACTGCTCCACTCTAACCAAACTGTTTCAGCAGTTTATGCAAACTTTGTAATATATAACATGACTTACGTGCCTCACCTCTAGCAACCTTAAGATCTGTGATTATTCCACATACTGAAATCATTTAATGAGGTTTAATGTCATGTGCAAAAAGAAGATAAATCTAATTATAAATGGCTGCACATTCTTCAGACAGAAAAAAAAAAAGGAGGAAACTATGGAAAAACACATTTATCTATAAAAACCTTAGTCAGGACAGACACCATATTGAATTTTATGCGAATGAAAATGACGCTGTGAAATCCCTAGTTTTCACTCCTGTCAAAAATTAAATATGGCCAAAGATTTGAAAAACGTCTAATTTCAGTCTCTAGAGTTGTACTCAATATGGTCTGAACTGTTATGATCCACTGTGGACCTATTTGATGTATAAGATGCATTTGTAAGTCAAACTTCTGTTGGAAAATAAACATTTAAGGGAATAAATCAGGCTGCAAGGCTCTAACTCTGAGAACGGCTTTCATCTGAGGGGATTCACATCCCTAGCAGTCAGTGAGTAGATCCTAAACTGTGAATATTAAACTTTAAATAAGAGTGAGAGAACCATAATAGTATTGACGTCTTTGATTTTGAATTATGAAACTTCAAAACAATCCTTTACCCTGCAACAAACCTGCAAAGAAACCCAATTCAAAATGATGTCTGCATGTTCAGACGTGAACAGAACTATGATATGACGAGGATATTCTTAAGGAACTGTTATACCATTCTTCAGTGGCTGTTTTAGGTACTGCACTAAAGGTTTTCCAAAAACAAGACTATTAATGGCATTTTTCCATTGCATACAGATAAAAACAAAGTCTAGAAGATAATAAAATTACACGACTCAACCACCAAATAATTGTTGTTCAGAGCTAAACTCAAGCCTCCTTTGAACTGTTACGTTACCCTACCTTTAAGTAATAACTAGTTTTAAAAGTTGCTATAAGAAAATATATGTCAAATTTGGCATTTCGTTTGTGAACCAATCGGTTTCTGAACAAATCATTTTCATTCATTTCCATGCACTGAAGTCTCTCCCTTTTGAAGTGCCTTAAAAGACGAATAGCACAAACCAAAAGCATTCTAGAAAAGGCTGAAAGCAACTTGCAGTGACATACCTTAAAATATGTCAGTGTTAATGTTCAGAACTTCATAGCTCTGATCATTAATAACTGAAACAAACTACTTGCTGAATAAGTCTTACATAGGGCGAGTCAGTGTTTTCAGTCTGAATGAGAATGTGAAACTCAGATAAATAAATAAATAAATAAATAAATAAGAAGCAAAGGGGGCAGAATAATTCTGAATGTTCTTTACAGAATTAAAGTCACGTAGTATGATGATGACTTACCTCCAGTTTCACAGACAAGGCTTAAGGTAGTCCTAGACTAAAATGCATGTTTGAGCTGTTTTAACTGAAAGCAAGTTCTTATAATATGTCAGTGCCATTGTTTTGTCAAGATGCACACCAGTAATGATTTTTTTTGTCTAATGCACGTTTATAAAAACTACTTAAATGCCCTAATTGAACTAAGGCCTAATCCTGGCTTAATCTAATCCCGGTCTGTGAAATTGGGCATTAAATTCCTTACTTAGTCTACTTTATTTTCTACAATTTTAAATTGTTATAGTTTGATTAAAATCGTGCAGTTTATTTAAACCCTTGTTTCAGTAAACCAAATGTTTTTTTTGGTTTCACTCATCGAATCGATGAGTGAATGATTCGATGACTCACTCATAACACATAAAAAGACTCGTCTCCACCAACCGCCGTAAAGCCTCACTGGACGAATCAGTAAGAAAATCTAAATGAATCCTTTAGTAAATGGATTCAAAAGATTCAACTGATATGAATCACACCACTGAAGTAAAATACTGTGTATTTCAAGCTTAGAAAAGTGAGTGGTTTCGAAAAGCTGTCTGCTAGTGAAAGAGATCATTGAAACTGTATTAGTACCAGAAACAGTGAACCGCTTTTACGGCAGCAAAGTAACTCCATAATTAGTCAGTTTGGTTTCGCTCATGCCGGGGGGGGAAGATAAATAATAGCGCGCGATACATGACGCTTTTTCCAGTACTCGAGTCACTGAGAGTCACGCCTGACCTTCATTGGGGCGTTTATGGTGATTGGTTTTCTGCTTATAATAAAGACAACACTCATAGATGAGAGAGAGCGTCGTTATGGGATAGATCCAAACCACTGACTACTTAATAAAACTGTTTTTCAAACGATCTTGTCTAAATTAAAGGTATGCAAACAGTATATACGCCATTTCATTTCATGTTCAATTTATATGATTCAGCAGTTCAGCAGAGAGAATTGAATGCCGGTGATTTATGTAAAATTACGCAAAAAACAACATGTTTGGTTGCTCAAAAAAAGCTGTCCAGGTGATCCCGCTCGGTTGTGCCCTAGCACACATACAGTATTATAATGCGGAAGTTGTTTACCATGCCGAAGTAAACTTGTGCATTAAAAACATGAGCAACTTTATTAAAATAATCTAAAATCAACTGAATTGTACTCTTTTTGAATTAAAGCATTTGCATAAAATGAAAATGATTAGTTTTTCTTGTAACAAACTTTTCAACATGTCTCAGAAGAACGCGTAATGAAAACGCATTAATACTTACACCCATATCTAGGTCGGAAACCGTCTATATCTTCAGAAGTTGACATGTCTTCTCAAAAAGTTAATCCTGTTTCCTTCTGAGTTCTCAATGCAGATCTGTATCCTTTTAAGATTTATATTTAGACCTTGAGAAGGCACCTCTGGCCCCCTTCTTACTTCGCTGCACAGTTTCAGCGACTTTTTTTTTTCTTGAAAACCCACTGATGTCATGGGCGTGTTCCTTCCTAAATCCTGAAGTATGCGTTTCAGGAAACACCCATTTTAAGAAAATCACTTCAAAACTTTTAACTGTGACTGCAGCGCCGTCTACTGGCAACACAGGTCATCGTCTGCCACTGCACTCTATACCAGTGATTCTCCAGCAGGGGGCCTCAGCAAACTTCCAAAGAGCAGCAGGAAAACAGTATAGTTTTAGTTAAATTATAGTTACGTTAAAAAAAAAAAATGGTGAATTTGTAAATTATAATCACTGCATTCAATGGTTCATTTTAACTAGCACTGTGGTGAGATTAATATAATAAATGATATAGGTAGCCTATAATAATAATAGGAGAGGAGAACTGGCCCCCCAACTGAGCCTGGTTTCTCCCAACGTTTTTTTTTTTCCCATTTCTGTCACCTGATGCCACCTGATTTGCCACTGTCGCCTTTGGCTTGCTCAGTTGGGGACACATAAAATTATATTCAGCAATACATAATATTCAGCAATATTACTGATTTGACTATTGGCACTATTGGATGATAACTGGATGATGACATCACTGTTTTCTGCAGAGCTGTTTTATCTGAATTGAACTCATTTCATAATTGATGTGGGCTTATTACAGCTGCAATATATGCCTGCATTTACGACAGGAGAATTATCTATTGAACATGCAATAAACCGCTTGTTTGTGCTCCAATCTCAGCGTCAGCAAAATAGATATGTTTTGCCCAATAGCTGACACGATATAATCCGTTAACCGAAGTCAGGGCGGGGCATATCAGTTTATAAAACAGCCAAAGAACTGTTAAATAGACCGTGTTTACTAAGTTACCCGACTCTCCACAACTCAGTGTCCTGTGACCCGGGCAGTTGACTGGACCGAGGACCATGGCGAGCTCAGAGATACTGTCTGGACTGATCATACTCGGCCTCTTTATCGTCCTGTGCTCTGGACAAACTTCCCAAGAACTATCCTCAGATGACACACAACTGTCCCAGCAGGAAACGGAGAAAGAATTGGTGAGTATTCGCGAAATAAACGCCTTTTTATAGCTTTGTTTATATTTCTTTGTAGCGTGATATCTTTTTATATTGCGAGACATATGTGGCCAATTAGCCTGTATCTGTGAACCAAAAACTGTATAATTGGTTGGTGAAGTGTCAAACTTGTTTGTAAAAGTAGCCTAATTTCATTCATATCTCAATTAAAGAAAAACAGGCTATTCAGTTGATTATGGGTGCTTGTTTTTGCATAGGTTGAGGCAATGACAGCACTTTTGGGGAGATATCAGACAAATTTACCAACTTCAGAAAAACGTGGCATTCCACAGGTAAATTTTTCTCAATTTTTTTCTCACCTTTATTTTCTTCATACTATAAGTCATTCGTTGCAAAGGTCTTAACATCTGATCATGAAATTCTTTCTCTCTGTCTCTCTCTGTAGTGTGCTGTGGGGTCCCGCTGCGCCATGAGATTTGGTCCACGCTTTGGAAAATTGTGTGAATGTGTCAGAGGATCCAACTGTAACTCATTTCTTCTAAAATGCATCTGAATCATTAAAAAGAAGCGAATCCATCATCCTTTCTTGACGCATAATGTCATGCACAAATGATGACCTGAAAGACGCAGAGGGTGGAAATCTGTTTTCTGAATCACTTGTACAAGGTCTATGACAAGTATTCATCAAAACGCAGCATGACAAACAAAGCATGGGTTTTATGTGTTTATTTATATTTTTTGGTTGTCTTGTGTTATCAATAAACATTATTATTCTTCAGCACATCTTATTGTCTTCATGAATTATGCATTTGTTTAATACAACCTTAACAACAAAAAATTAGACTAGTTCCAATTCTGAAATAGGTTAGTAGTTTCTGAGGGTATAGTGGTTTCTTAAGTGTACTAAAACCTTATACACCAATTCATCACAATACCAGCAGTGGTAAGTGAAAGATGGTCAACTTCGCCAACCAGACAAGTAGCCTGATTAAAATGTCAATAACAAAAAATAAATAAGGAAGCACCAAATGTTCAGACCAGTTATTACAATGTTATTACATTCATGTATATATATATATATATATATATATACACACACACACACACACACACACAAAAACAGAGATGTTTCTCTTCAGACACAGTAACAGGAGTGGGGGTATAGTTCACAAATTGGCAAGCCATTATGGGAAATGTAATTCATATTCTCACTGTGAACTTGATTGGAACATGCAACCCCCATCCCAAATCGATTTGCAGGAATATATGCAATAATTTAGTCTACAGAAAATGAGAAGTATAAATTGCAAAATGTGAATCATTGGCTACAGATGCACATCAGATGTTTAAAGTCAATGAACTAGAAAATTACTAATTTAAAGTTCCTGTAGTTTCATTGCCTTTAGGAGGAACAGTGAAGTTATTCCTGAATGCTTTCTGCCAAGACGATAAAATGATGCTGTATCCACAGAATCTTAATTCATGAGGGCATGCAGGTCATTATGTTTGGGTTTAGTACCTCTTGATTACAGTCAATCAGGCTAAAACCCAGGGGTTCAATAGTAAAGTTATCTGTTTGATCTAGGCCCTGTACCCATTGATCTAGAGAAAAAACAATGTCCTCTGAGGTAGCAATAAAAAGCATATTGTGTAAGGTGTATCACATGCCAGATATAAGATGGTACAATCTGACTTTCATTATCCTGCTGAAATATACAAAATATGTTTTCTGTGCTGACACCTGTCACAATTAAGGCCAGAATACAACACATTAAATTTTGTATATAAAATCTACTGAATGGGATGCAACCAAACGCAGTTATTATGAAAGCCCCAGCTGTGAAATAGGATGTAAAAGTAAATAAAAAGAGATATGAATTGGATAGGCCTTCATTTGAGCCTGATGAATGATTAAAGATTATGAGCTGTTCTTCAATGCTGGATGTCGTCATTTCCACATTACATTCTTGCATTTAGCTGTATGACTTTCTATAACAAGACTGCAGTGTGAATGTTTCCCCTGAGAAAGAGCACAGTCGATATATTGGTAGTTGAGAGTGCAACTTTCTGGTCCATTTCTTGAAATTGGTCAGTTTAGTGTCCCCTTGAGATATAGTGGTGCATTATTTAGGTGTCCTGTGTTATACGCACACACTCTGGCACTTTAATGACCTCTAAATAAATATGTTTAACCTGTTAGTCATGAGGCCAAACCACTGAATTATTAATTGTTCCAATGTTTCACTGAATAATATTATGCTGCACATGGTGTTGTTTCATACCTCAGTTTTCCTGCGAAGGATTTTTTCAGGACTTGACATTAATATATGCCTTTAATATATTTAAATGTACGTTTAAGTCAATGAACAATGAACGAAATTAATATTAATTCAGGGCACATGTTGAGAAAGCTGGTTGTTATGTTATATTTATCTTATTTGGAAATGAGATTTTATTCATTTATGGCCTACATTTACAGTTTGATTGTATAAGACATTTAACATAAACAGTAAGACTTGCTCTTTGATTTAATCTGACATGCTAATTATGTTGTTTAAATGAACCCATAATGACTGGGGTGATTATTTGTTTTCAGCATGTTTGTGGCTCATAACATGATTAAATGCTCCAAGTGATACAATTACTGTCTTTAGAGAGGCATGTTTGCAGTGTGGTCAAAAAGAAATTAAAATATTTTGTAATGTTTTCATCACTTTTATTATGAGCTTTAGTGTTGGAAAATATGTCTGTAATATTACTAAACTACCTGTGAGCCAGACCTCAGCATCAATATTTCTATTACTGCACAGTTTCTTAGTTAAGTTACCACAGGCTGTATAATACAACATGAAAATGATTCAAAACCAACAAGGGGACTGCAAAAGTACATTCTTTGATTCTTCAGTTACATGTATATGCATTTTGTTGCCACATAGAAGCCAACATCATGTATAATACACTGCATTCGCTAAGAAATGGGAGACCTATAACACAACAGTTCAATGAAAATGGCAGGTTCTCTCAAGTTCTCATTGAATATTTTGTAAATACAACAGTTTTTATTTGCGTTTGGGTTCTTTGCAGACACTTTGCAGTGAAAGGGTTTCAGCTGTGGTGTGCTAGTAGTACCTGCTCTAAATATAGATTCTTTATTGAGTATAATAAGTATAATAGTATAATATAAATGTATAATAGTATAACAATAATATAACAATAATTGAGTATTATTGAGTATAATATATTCTTTATAGATATAATAATATGGGTTATATAATTAATAGCCTAATAAAAATATACAATAATAATTGACATTAAAATGTAATAAAATAAACTTTCAGCAAGACAGTAATGAACATTAAGAACATTCTGTTACAGATAACTAAAAATATTCTGGCATGGGTATCTGTTGAATATGAAGATCAGAGCGGTAATTGGGTTCTGAGGGTGTTCAGCTCATTTGAGTCCTGCTGTGACAGATGCGTGATGACTGTCCACCCTCAGTAACACCTGCATTTGATCTTTTTAGACAGTTTTTCTGACATGTGGAATGAAGTGGAAAAGTTTTTCAAAGTATTTCACTCTTGTGTTATGAAATGAATGGCAGTAGGAGAAAGTGTGCTCGAAAGTGTGATCACCCTCACCTCTTTTCCTTTTGAAGCCAATTTTTGTCCATGTCTGCTTTTCTCTTCAGCTACAGCTGTGCTCACCTGTTTTTGGAAAGGATTCCTGATTTGTATCTCTGACAATGAAGAGATATTCTGCCTGACCATTCTGTTTGAAGCCATAAAATTACAATTAATTCAAGAGAAGAGAAGAGAAGAGAAGAGAAGAGAAGAGAAGAGAAGAGAAGAGAAGAGGTCGTTGCAAGTGGGAGGGGAAGTTATTTTGATTAAAGATTACGAAGTCACATGATTTTTTTAAATTAACGATGTTCACGAAAAAATCATTTAGCTATAATAAATACTGTTCCATCAAATAAAGGAATTGTCCATTTTGATTTCATTGACCTTAAGAGCTTATGTGGGTGTGGTAGAAGAATGGAACGTTTTGTATTTATTTGCTGTAACGTGACATTGTGCTGGTGGTTTATATTTTTCAAAATATTGTTCCCCTTATTACTTTATTCAAGATAAATAACGTTTAGTGAAGTCGTTTTTCCTCATAATGATAATTTTAAAAAGCATTGTTTTTATTTTGTATCCATTTGTTATTTTCATTGAACACTAGGTGGCATTGTTTGTTTACTAATTGTAAACGCTGAGTCTACCCTTACTTATTTTATTTAATGTACAGTTTAGTCCATTTTACTAAGTCATTCATGTTTAAAATGCTCACCAATAATTTCAGCCTCCTTAATTAACAGCCTCCTTTATAAGCCAAGAACATAATGAGATTTTTGTCTGACCCTTAATAAGACTAGGGTTGAGGAAGGAATTGTTTTCAAGTCATCCAAATTTTGATTTAGAATTTTCCCAATACCCAAAATGTCATTAAACGAGTGAAAAGCAAATACAGCTGAGATCTGATATCCGTCTCAGAATTCCATAAAACGTATAATTAAGAAATAGCAAACATCAGAAGAGAGACATTCTACCAGGAAAGATAACACCGCTGTACTCATCTCTTCCAATGGCTTTGTCAGTCCTCAGTGGAAGGAAGCAGTTAGTGAGAGACGGAGTGAGTCATTAAGTCTGCAATAATCAGCAGCTCACTTCTTTAATTATTTATGCTGTGTAATTATGCTTCTGTGGAGCTGGTGGAGGAGGCTGGCAAAATGATGAAGTGCTTGTTTTTCAAATAAATGCTCATTGGATGATGGAAACTCAATTTAGTGTCGGAGAGGACATGTTGCTTTATGTGACACTTGTGTGGTGGGTTAATGAACAGCTTCCTTGAGTCACTTAGGGAGATATCTGCAATCTATCTAAAGGCTTCTCGGCTGACACTCATCATTCTGTCCTCTTTGTATCCTGCAGGTCATCTTCCCTCTCTGACGAGCCTCCCAAACCTGTCCTGATTTCTTCTTGGCTGCTGCTGTGAAAATGACAGGAACTTTGCTTTCAGAAGAGGCTCCAGAGGCTCACTGGTTCTGTCTGAAAGAAAATCTTTTGTACTGAACACTTAAAACATTACACTACTGTTTTACTCAAAATGTTTATTTATTAAGAAGGTTAAAAATACACCACAGACTACAAGACAGACGTTGTTATGTAACTTCTCCCCATCCACAGAAGTTGCTGGGTCAGAGAATCTGTTAATGCATGTAATGCGAGGGAAACATATAAATTATATATGTATATATAAACAAACACATTAATATGTGCAATATGCAATGCTCACCATATATATATATATTATAAATGTAACATTTATTATTATCATAAAATTCAGTAACACTTTACAATAAGGTCTCATTTGTAGACATGCGTTTAACACAAACTAACTATGAGAAATAGTTTTACAGCATTAAAGGGTTACTTCAACCAAAAATGAAAATTCGGTCATTAATTACTCACCCTCATGTCCATCCAAACCCGTAAGACTTTTGTTCATCTTTGGAACACAAATGAAGATATTTTTGATGAAATCTGAGATCTTTCAGTGCCTTCATTGACAGTTACATAACTACCACTTTGACGCTTCAAAAAGTTCATAAAGAGATCGTAAAACTAATCCATATGAATTTGATTGGTTTAGTCCAAATTTTCTGAAGAGACTTGATCACTTTATATGTTGAACAGATTTAATTTGGGCTTCTATTAACATATAAACATTGATCAGCAAACATAAATAGAAGCTCAACCAAACCTGCTTCACGTGTGAGAAGAAACCTCATTGGTTCTTGTGGAAGCTCAAACATGCTGCTTAACACGAAAATGAACCTCATTGGTTCTCGCACATCAACCAAACATGCTTGAGCTTCTGTTTACCACAACTGATGTGTGTTGATGAATGTTTATATGTGAATAAAAGTCTAAATTCAATCTGTTCATCATATAAAGCGACAATCTCTTTATGAACTTTTTGAAGAGTCAAAGTGGTAGTTGCATAGCTTTCAACAGAGGTACAGAAATTGCTCAGATTTTATTAAAAATATCTTTATTTGAGTTCTGAAGATGAACGAAAGTTTGAAATGACATGAGGTTGAGTAAATGATGACAGAATTTTCATTTTTGGGTGGACTATCCTTTAACCTTGAATATGAATATAATGTTAAGTTAATGTTAGTTAATAAAAACACAGTTGTGCATTGTTTGTTCATGTTAGTTCACAGTGCATTAACTAATGTTAACAGATACAATTTTTGGTTTTAAAAATAGTATTAGTAAATGTAGAAATCAACATTAACACTAGTTAATGTTAACAAATGAAACCGTATTGTAATGTGCCAGTAATTCTTTTAAAAATTCTTTATAAAAATATATAAATAATAATTATTATTATAAAATTTTATGTCAGTGATTATAAAATGTCTCTGACACAGCAGTTTTCTTGGAGAGAAGAATTCCTCTCTTAATATTTGCCAGAGAAGTCACCCAAAGTTCTTCCTTTGAATTTCTTGGCATTTTCTGTCCTCCTCAGCCCGCTTTATTCTGTTATGTTGGCATTAGCTTAAAGATGTTAAGCTTTTGTCTAAAAATGGATTTGAAGAGAGTGGGTGGAATGGAAGTGGAGTCGTTAAGCAATATTATAAAGCTTAACACCACACACACGAGAGCTATACAGTGCAATTACGGAGATAAGCAACTCCTCATCAGAATAAATAAAGCTTTGTAGGCAGGGAAGAGTTGAAGGAGATTTTTCAGAGACCCCTAATTACCTCACAATGACGCACAACACAGACCGTGGACCCCGGTATGTGCGGACAGCCTTAACAATTTTGTGAATATATCACTGATGCTTTTTGCCTCAAGCAGAAGGCAGTGGATATAGAAAAGCTTTCACTTTCTGTCTTTTAATTTAAATTAATACGATTTGGTGGAACAAATAAAACTAATGCAGTATGCATGTGACAATGTCAAACGTTTTAACAAAACAAATGTCACTCCCATTAAAGAAAATGATTCTTGTTCATGCTTCAAAGGCATCAGGAGTAAAGATGTAAATGGGATGGTATATTATTCATCAACTTAAACAGGAAGAATGAAAAAATATTAAAAGACAGATGATTACATCTGCGAACAAGATCCCCTACCGAACCCTCAGGAACAGAACGTTGCGCAGTGTTATTTAAAGAAGCCTATTGTACCCTTTGCTTTGCTCTGTGTACTTTTTTCCCTTTAATCTTCTCCTAAGTTTTGACAGGCCAAAGACAGACTTTGCAATCATACAAGCTCGTTCATATTTGATCCTCCTGTTTGGCTCTTGTTTATCATTCTTTACCTCATCTAGACCACGAAACAGTGCTCTTTTGCTTTGTGCTTGACCATCTCATTTGCTCTCTAGCCAGTGTTTCTGATAGAGGTGAGACGGGTCAGCTCAATACAAATAGGCTCTTTCTGCTGTAACTACAGCATGCATATTAATAACAGCTGTAGGCATTCTTATCCTTAGTACATGGTGATGCTTTTATTTGACAGATCTTGAGCTTGTCACATCTTGTAGGATACCCAGGACATTGATGGATACATCTGTTAAGGGAGCGTACTAACATGCACATCCGCTGCTGTTATCTTAATAATGCAATCAGTGGACTGGAGTGTGGCTGTCACTGACACATGAGATAATCTTTGCTGCACAATAAAGTGACCTGATTCTGTGTCTCTCTCCATGCTGACATCTAATATTACCCACTGGCCACTTCACAGCTGGATTAACCGACTCTGGTCCCGTTTATCAGCTTCGTTTTGGGGTTTTAGGATCTAAAGACTGTCTGAAGCTCGACTGTTTGGCTTGGGCATTTGGTCTCAGTGTTGACTCCCTCCCTCTGACATAATGGGGAGTCTGTGTTGTGCCTTGAAAAATGAAGGTCTGGCACTAACAAGGGACCTCTGGCGTTCTGGTAACGTGTTAGAGCCCTCCAAGTAATTGACAGTTCAGACACAGCTCTTCCTCTCTCTGGGTTAGCGAGTCCCCCTGTTGCTATGCTGAAGCTCCTGAAACTACATTTGTTATCCTTTTGCATTCACATTTATGCATTTGGCAGATACTTTTATCCAAAGCAACTTACATTACATTCAAGGTATACATTTTTATCAGTTTTTGCTTTCCCTAGGAATCAAACCCATGACCCTGCGCTACAGGAAAGCTTTTATTAACCATTTTTGATTAAGCAATATCACAGAAGTAAGATTGCTGTTCACAATATCATCACGGCTCTGACTGCCTTTAGTTCAACAAACAAGAGGTTATATTGAGTATATTTTAGATAGAATACATTGTCTATTTCTGATTTGCCAACAATATAGTTACACAGTGGTGTTTTGTTCCTGAATGAATCAGTGTTTTTGAATGAATCTATTGAGGGAACGATTCAATAACTGTAGGTATTGGGGCAGAGGGCCACACTTACAGTCTTTGCACTTGACCACAACTGAAAAGTTTTCCTCAAATTCTTGCAATTTCAGGGCACATGTTCCTGAATGTGATGAATGATGGGATACACTTAGCTACAAATACCACTCTGAAGCTGTATTAGTGATAGTGTGGATTTAGTGAAAAATCTCCTCTATTACAGACCGAGGCCCCGTTTACAATAGTGCATTTTTGTTTTAAAACGCATAAGTTTTGCTACGGTTACGCCTGTCGTTCACATTACGCCAGTGTTTTCGAAATGGAGACTTTTGAAAACGACGGCGTGGCTGCCCACGTTCGCTCTGCGTAATCTTGACGACCATGTAAACAATAACATGGAGACTGAACTGCAATATTTGCTGGCTTTGTTGTCATTTTTAGCAGCCATTGTGCAGTTAAACTCTGCATTTTTTTAATACTGCAGCTGCCAAAATGTGCAAGAGGCAACTGTTTACACTTCTATGCGCATACCCAGTGTGCGTTTTCAGCCATGTGTAGACGGAGATCGTTTCTGAAATGCTGTGGAATCGCCAGTGTAGACGGAGATCGTTTCTGAGACGCTGTGGAATCGCCAGTGTAGACGAGGATTGTTTTCATTTTAAAACACCATTTTAAAACAAAAATGCACTAGTGTAAATGGGGCCTGATATTATTAAACAATAATGTATAATAATTATTCATTCTTTTTTTTCTTCTTCCAAACTATTTTCAGGCATTCAGATCATCTTAAGATTGTTTTGTATAATAACAACTGCTGATGATTGAAAAATAATAATAATAAAAAAATAATAAAACACACACACACACACACACACACACACACACACACACATACAAAAACCCCCGAAGAGATATGCTCCAAAATAAATTCAGTAATTTATTCCAGAGTGATGGAAATTTATTGAGAATCAAGAAAAATTAAAGGAATTTGGGATCAGATGTTCTTCTTTATATAAATGCTGTGATCAGTAGATTAATAAGAGTCTTATCTGAACATATCTTCATGGTAGGAAAATAGAACAAGGGTTAGTTCACCCCAAAATGAAATTTCTGTCATTAATTACCAACCCTCATGTTGTTCCAAACCTGTAAGACATTTGTTCATCTTCAGAACACAAATTAAGGTATTTTTGATGATTTTTTTATCTCCCATAGAAGGCAACAAAATTATCACATTCAAGGTGCAGAAAGGCAGTAAAGACATCATTAAAATGGTCAACATGACTACAGTGGTTCAACCTTAATGTTATGAAGCGACGAGAATACATTTTGTGCACAAAAACAAAAAAATAACAACTTTATTCAACAATTTCCTCTCTACTCTGTTAGTCTCCTACGCAGTTTATGTTGAAGACACATTGCAGAACTTCTGTGTTCTATGTCAGAACGCCGACTCTGTATTGGCCGGCCCCTGCTCCTGCATCATTCATTGTGCTGCTCATGTAAACAGCGTCGGCCAATACTGAGCCAGTATTCGGACGTAAACATGGAAGCGCTGCACTGCATCAAATACGTAGGAGACTGAAAGGGTAGAGAAGAAATTGTTGAATAAAGTCGTTATTTTTGTTTTGTTTTTGCGCACAAAAAAGTATTCTCGTCGCTTCATAACATTAAGGTTGAACCACTGTAGTCACGTTGACTATTTTAACAATGTCTTTACTACTTCTCTGGACCTTGAATGTGGTAATATCATTGCTTTCTATGGGAGATAAAAAAAAAAACCTTGGATTTCATCAAAAATATCTTAATTTATGTTCCGAAGATGAACGAAGGTCTTACGGGTTTGGAACGACATGAGGGTGGGTAATAAATGACAGAAATTTCATTTTTGGGTAAACTAATCCTTTAATTCCACCAAATAGATGTCACACAAGTATGTCACTTTTAATTTTTCAACATTAGAGAGGCAATAAGGTTGTAATGCACTTAACTTGATCACCTGAAGGAACAGGGAAATCACACACCCACACAAAATCAATTTCAACGCAAGATCTTTCCAGCTCAAGTAACTCGACTCTCTCGAGAGGATTCATAAGGTAGAAAAAAGGTGGGAGGTCATCGAAATGCCAGCGAATAGAGAAAACAAACATCTTTGAACCAAACAAATGTGCCAGGATCTTAGAGTTCGGAGGAATACTTAGATAAGTCAGGAAGATAATGAATTCCGATCTCTCCCACACAACACTCCTGCTTCGTCTTTGAGATTTGCCTTCAAAGGACATTCTCTTTCTCTTCGCTGCATATACAAACAACCCTCTTCAGTGACTCAGGAAGCTTTTCTAGAGGCCAATAATCTTAATGGGAACTTAAAGGTGAGAGTTTATTATTAAAAGATGTCAGACTTCCTTTGTTGAGGATATAGGCTGTTTGGCAGAAGATATGTTATTTCCCCAAATTAAATCAGAGCCAAGTCCTATTAGTGGGTGGCGAACCTTTACCACATTGAAAGATTACACCAAACTACCATTTACAAACTGTCAAGTCAAATTTTGAATGAAGTCTGCATGCACAATAGTAGCAATGCGTATGTTCAAGTTACTGCAACTGCCAGTGTGTATTTTCGGTTATGTTCCTCTCAGCCATTCTAACACTTGGTCTGGATTTGACACCCTATGGCAATCCTGTCCTATCCGGTAATCATCTTTTCAAAAATGGTCTACACTGTTTTGACAGGAATGACACCCTCAGGACCTTATTTTAGCAGTGTGGAGAAATGTTATGTGAATAATGACCGTGAAAAGTGAAACATTTTGCTGGTGTTAAATTACTGACATGCGTACTTATGCATATGAACTATCTGCCTGCACAAAATTGAATAATTTTTCTTGGAAGGAAATGAAAATACAGCTCATTTGACGTGAGTGGTGAGCAAAACTACCCTGACAGTGGTCGTATTAATAAACAGGTAACCGTGCAGAGGGAAAAGTTTCTGTCAGGCAATAATACATGTAGTAATTGGAATGATATGACTCATGCAGCCCACAGAGCAGTCAGACGGACCTGGTTTGATTCCTGCCTCTAACCGACAAATGATCCTCATGAAGAAACTGAGACCGGATCAAAGTGAGGCTTGGCTTCGCATTAATCAGCAGGAAACAACAAAATAACATTTTCTGTGCCTAAAAACTGACAAACATCTTCTATGGTGACATGTGGCAAATTAATTTGTTGGCCAGAGAAAATGTATTAACTTACTCCCTTCTTGTGTGTAGGACATTGTATTTAAGAAAAATAGCATTAAGAATGGAGGATCATTCAGTTTCTTTAGTATGTCCCGGTCTTTTGCAGGTTTTATTTCTGGCAAGCTATTGATGTTCCTTTTGGATGTTCAATAAAGGCATGCTTCACAAAAAGCTGACAAACTAGAGATGAATGCAAGTAGGACAGCTGGTATGGAGGAACACTTAAGCTTCATCATCTTTATCACAATGCGTATATTTTTCCATTACTAAAAATAACTATTATGGTCATGCTAAACTAGTGTGGGATTACATTAATGTTGTTATATAATATATAATTTGAATATATATATATACACACTGTGTTCCAAATTATTATGCAAGTGACGTATCAGTAGGATTTCAGTACAATAAACATTCAGATTTTAGTTTTTCTAAGAAAGTGTTTGTTTGTTTATTTATCCATGTCTTTTTACATAACTGGTATCAATCTCAGACAAAATAATTTGCCAGGTCTATGGAAACCCTACTTAGAGGTTGTTCCACATTATTAAGCAAGTCACAGTTCTCATGCAATATGGGGAGGAAGAAAGATCTTTCTGAAGATGAAAGCATGAAATAGTGCAATGTTGTGCAAAAGGCATGAAAACAACTAATATTGTGTGAAAACTGAATGGAGATTATTGAAGTATCATAAGATTTGTGAGTGATTTAGAGCACAGCAGAACTCGGTCAGATAAAGGCTTATTAGGAAAGTTTCTGTAAAAAAAAATTAATTGTATTAAAAGGGCAGCTATAAAAAAAAAAAAAAGCCAGTGTTGAGCAGCAAACAGGTATTTGAAGCTGCTGGTGTCTCTGGAGTCTTGAGAAGCTCTCCATGCAGACTGGCAGTTGTGTGTAAAGATGCATTTCAGCCACTCCAAACCAAAGCTCACAAAGAAAAACATTTACAGTGGGTTTAGAAATACATGAAGACTCATTTTTAAATAGTTTTATTCACTGACTAATGCCGTACTACAATGGATGGTCTAAATGGATGGATTTCTGGATGGTTGGTGAATGGCTACCACGTTCCAACAAGACTGCGACGTCAGCAGGGAGCTGGCAGGTGATCATTTGGGCTGGAATATTGGGAAGTGAGATGGAAGGTCCCTTTAGGGTCTCTGAGGGTATTAAAATGACTTCAGCAAGATATGTGGAGTTCATAACTGGCCATTTTCAGCTATGGTATAAAAAGAAGGATAGTGCCTTCTGAAATACAATGCACTATGCACTATCCCATGCTGCAAAAAAACACCACAGCAATAAAACTGTTTGAAAATGTATTTCTACACCCACTGTAAATGTTTCTCTTTGTGAGGTTTGGTTAGTGGTAGCTAAAATGCAATTTTGCATATAACTGCCTGCATGGAGAGCTTCTCAAGACTCCAGAGACACCAGCAGCTTCAAATACCTGTTTGCTGTAGTTTGCTGTTTCTCATAAATATATAATCACTCACAAATCTTTTGATAGTTCAATAATCTGCATTCAGTTTTCACACAATATTACTTGTTTTCATGCCTTTTGCACAACATTGCACCATTTCATGCTTTTCATCTTCAAAAAGATCTTTCTTCCTCCCCATATTGCATGAGAACTGTGACTTGCTTAATAATGTGGAACGACCTCTAAGTAGGGTTCCCATTTACCTAAATAGACCTGGCAAATTATTTTGTCTGAGATTGATACCAGTTATCTAAAAAGACATGGATAAATAAACAAACAAACACTTTCAAAGAAAAAATAAAATCTGAATGTTTATTGTACTGAAATCCTACTGATACATCACTTGCATAATAATTTGAAACACAGTGTATATATATATATATATATATATATATATATATATATATATATATATCTAGGTTGTCACATAGGGATTTGTATGAGATTGGTGGATTTGTATGTTGGTTTCCATTAGTTAATTATACTAATTTAACTTATTACCATAATATTTTTAGTGAATAAAACCACATTAGCATAGATTTAGACTAGGCTGAAAGGTTGAAATGTCTTCTCAGGCAAATAGTCACACTTGTTTTAAATGTCACATTTTGCTGTTTTATTTATTTATTTATTAACACAAACCAGATTCAGTCATATACTTTGGTTCTAAAGCACTTTTCAGCTGGCCAGGATGGGAGACCAGAAAACCAGAATGGTTTAATTTTTGTGTGCTATTTCATAATTTTACCATTAAAAGTAGTTTAAACATGCTTAAAAAAATCAACGTGTTAAATGAACTGTATCTTCTTTTCTGTGCAATAATGGTGGAAGTACTTTAAAAATATTTAAGATATGTGGCTACATAGAACTGATTTCAGAAATAAACCTGATGTAAACAGTGTGACACCTGGCTCCATCTGTCCATCTCCAATGTACGTCTGCAATCTGTTTCAACTTTCGCTAAAACAATCAAAAACAGAATCATAATTATAATTTGTGAGAAAAAATAATTATAAAAAAACAAAAATACCAGCCTAAATCCCCTTCAGGCGTATTTCTGACTTGTTTTGGACATAAACACGGCAGTTTTACGCAATGAGTCATCGTCTGCGTCCTTTTTTACGCATGGACAAAAATCAATGTGTAAGGTGGAGCAAAAGAAGGACAGAAGTGAGTGGTGTGTCACTGGAGCAGATATAAGGTGATTGGACCGCGGGAAGCGAGTGTTCACTTGAATCTCAGTGCAGAGGACGCGTTCAATCTTGGCTGTGACAATGGAGAGCTCCAAACTCTGGACGACAGCGATGGCATGCGCTGTGCTGCTCTCCTGCATTCAAGGTGCTGAAATGGACTTTGACAACGAATCTGACTTAGAAACGAGAGCTTTGAGAGAGTTTTACCCAAAGGACCCGAATCTGACAAACGAAAAGCAGCTCGTAAGTATTGCGTAATTCTCGGCGCATAAAGAAAACAAATGTTGCTCCCTTCTTCTTAATGACAGTTACTTTTGATTAATTAATCACTGTTTACAGCTGGGGGCTTTACATGACGTTCTGGAGAAACTGCAGAGTAAACGCATCTCACTTTGGGAAAAGAAGTTTGGGCGCGTTCCTACAGTGAGTAACACAAAACAGAATTTTTAAGATATTTTTGTGTTTCGCTATTTGATACTTAATACTTTACTTCAATTATAATAAAATGGGTTTTGTCTGGATTCAAATCACACATTTACTGTTTACATTTATTCCCAAAACGCTGACAATGAGTTATCTAACAATGACTATTTGTTTTCACATCAGTGCGACGTTGGGGAGCAATGCGCCATCAGAAAAGGGTCAAGAATCGGCAAAATGTGTGACTGTCCACGTGGAGCGTTTTGCAATTACTTTTTGCTGAAGTGTTTGTAATAATAAAGATGGATTGTGGATTGGAAATATACACATGGTATTACAGATATTTATACATTATGTGATTTCTATTTTTATGATTATGAAGTGCTACGAGAAGAACAGATGAATCTGAAAGATTGTTTAATTATTTGCTGCTCTTGATGTGTAACTAAACCTGAATAAATTGTGGACTTTTGTTTTCTAAGGCAGTCTGTGTGTTTCCTCTGGTATAATGTAACCTGACTTACACCTCAATACACATGACAAAACATCATGCACTGTAAGAAATATCAACTTACTAAAATAATAATGCTTATATTTAATTGCCCTTAAGTAAAATCAAAGTGGCAATGTTGAAAAAGTGGCACTTTTTCAACCACTTTGAATTACAGAAGAAAAATTGAGTTAAAATCAAATAATTGAAAACTCAAAATGAAATAGAAATGACAAAACATGTTGTAAAATGTTAAAAGATTATAGAAAAGAATAAGAAAAAGATGATGTTGTAATAATTAAATTGATTAAAACATTCTAAATTATGATAAACATTAGTGAAATTGTTGGTTGCAGGAAAATATAGAATTATAGTTAGGATAGTCGATTTAATGGCTAAAAGACATTTACACACTAAGATATAAACAATATGTCAAATTTGTGTATTTAAGCTTTTCTTTCTGAAATTACTTAAGTCTTGATTTTGAATGTAACACGTTAACTGAACAATAATAAAGTTTTTCTATAAAACACATCACCCCGGTTTTACGTTCCTTGTAATTTCTTCAATTCGTCTCACACATCTCATTCCATCAGCATGAATGATTTCAACAGCTGGGTTCAAAATATGTGACATTTCTGTATTACAAAAGCCTCTGACTCATAGGAGAGAATGAGGAAAAGTGCAGTTAGTACAGGCTGTCCCATGATTAGCTCTGCCTGAGAGGATGAGTCCAGCATGCAACCAAGCAGAAAAACACACCCAAATTCCCTCGGATGTCAATCAAAGTCGGCACTCAAATGGGTGCTTTCACTCCTTGTTAGGTTCATTTATGTTTGTTAATATTTTACAGAGTGCCAGCAGAAGAATGAGAAATACGTGTGTGCTGTTGCTCGCTGGCACTGAGAAAGTACAAACACATCTCTGCATAAAAATAGATGTTGATTGCGGATTAATTTTATATAACACCAATCAAACCTCTGTACACATTCAAGCCATTTAATATTCAGATCTCATAATGATTTTTCATTATTCATTTGATTGTGTAATTGCATTCAGGTTGCTGCATAGAGAGGAAGCTAATTGATTATGTGGTAAATATGAGCAAAGCAGTATGTGATGTGTAATAAAGTTGTCATTTACTTTAGGTAACAATCAGCTGCTCTTACAAGTGATTAAAAATGACCTCTGAGGTGATATAAACACAATAAAACTACTACAGTGCTTGATATGGAATCTACACAAATAATTGTTACGCAAAAAAACATTTAGGCTGAATCTAGTGATATCCCTAGTTTGTGTACAAAAATTGCTCTTTGCCAGTTTTGAACATTTTCATGTCATGTAAACAGGAATTGATCCATCTCTCAAGGCAAACAAATAAATACACAAGTATTATAAACTAGAGGCAGATTACATCCTGTAAAAAAAAGTGTTTTATATATTTTAAAATATAGCTGCAAGAGGTAGCTAATCATCAGCTCCAATCTTTTCAAATATTATGTAATTTTTACAGCAAAGTCTATCTTGAATCTTCATTGAAAGGGTTTGATGAAAGAGCAATATAATCTGTTGTCACAATCAGTGTTAATTTCGTTGACGAAAAATTTCGTCATAATTTTCGTCAACGACATTTTTTCACGGACGAAAACGAAACGATGACTAGATAAAAATGCGTTTTGAATGACTAAAACTATGAATCTACTCTAATTTTCGTCAACGAATAAAAACGAGACGAAAATGAAAGAGGAACGATTTGGGACGATATCCAGTCAGGACTGCTGTCCTGTGTGGAAGATGCGCACATTTGAAGTGTAACGTGCTGATCTAACCGCGGGAAAAGCGCGGCGCTCAACAGGCTCGCGCAGCAGTACTTCAGACTGCTTCGCAATCAATGAACAGCGCACATTTATGCCAAGCGATTGCTTATAAGCTAATGTTGATGAATTATGAGAATGTTTACTACACGATGTTTATATGGTAGTATGTTTTAGACGGTTGTAAGAATGCATATTTTATCACCCTCATGAGCAGCCTGCTACAGTGACTGCAGACATTTCAGAATAAGAGTCACGGTGTATTTCGGGATGGTTTATAATTATTATTTTATTATTGTTATTTTGTTTACACAATAAGCTGTATTTAATTTAATTTCTATTTAATTAATAGTAAACTACTGTATCTTTTGTCAGAGGAAGGAAAGACTAAGAACATTATTTGACACATTATTCAATATATTTTACAAGTATAAGGGTTATTATAGTTAACTAAACCAAAACCAAAGAAATCTTCATTACTTGAAATAAACGTTAACTGAAATAAAAAAACAAATATATAAAAAATTTAAACTTTATTTCATCTAGTTTCTAAGCTTTAGCTTAACCTGAGGTATTAAAATAACAAACAGAAATAAAAATGTATAGACATTTAAAAGCAAAAACTAAAAGACATAAACACACAAAAAAATTACTAAAACGTTTAACTAAAATTACAATGAAAGCAGAAAAACTAAAAATCAAATCTAATACAAATTTTAAATGAAAACTATAATAGTACCTCAATGATAAGTCAATCCCTGAAAAGTACTGAATTTTGCTCTTTCGTGTCTTTTTGCACTTGAACGGTCAAAAAACGTCTGCTTTGGTGAGCAAAGTACAGTTGGGTGAACATAAACAGTTTGGGGAATATCAGATGTACCTATATCAGTGTATTGGATCTGTGTATTGTTAGAGAAATGCTTAATGCATTACAATTTAACTAAATTAGATTTTAGTTGACTAAATCTACTGTAGATTTAGTCGACTAAAATCTTATGATATTTAGTCGACTAAAACTAAAACAATTTCTGATGACTAAAATATGACTAAAACTAAATGGCATTTTAGTCAAAAGACTATGACTAAAGCTAAATCAAAATTTGCTGTCAAAAGTAACACTGAGTCACAATAGACAAATGACTCACTTTTACTGTTAAACTTAATTTTTTTTTTACTGATATGATATGTCATCAGTGTATGCGGACTCATGTTAAACAGTTACATTTAATTGCAACTCAAAATTTTGCAAATCCAAAATTGTTTCCTCATTTTAATTATACAGCAATATATTCAGTCATGTCTGGCAACTCACAAATAGGCTAGGTATTAAGGATCATTAGGATAGACTCTCTGGATCATTATTGCAGTGTTTATTGCAGTTTCTAGCATGTTTGGCAAGGGTTCTTCTAGCCTTAACTGATGGAGTGTGTAGCTTTTCATTTCTTAAACAACCATGTAGGAAGACACATCATGGCCATATTCCAGGATAACACCGTGTCCTAACCAGACGCGACGCGACGCGACGACACGCGATAAAAGGTATCTTTTCCATATCAATCTGAGTTTTTGTTCTAACCAGGTTGGAACAGCAACACAAAGTCTGGCAATGATAATATCAGGTACGGTTTATGTACTTTATTTAATAATGTTTAAATGGTGTAATATGGATTTGGAACCACCCCATTAAGTCTGAGATCTCTGCGGCTTACGGTCTCTGATGTTGAGACACTTTTAAGGCAGAAAAACAGTACAAATACCTGTGGTAATGAATAAAATACCTCTGGTGCTTGGAGCCATAATGAATTTTATTTTGATAAGATAGTGAGCACTAAGAATTTTTATTTTTAAAATGTCACTACAAAACAAAAAACAGAGGGATAGAAGGAACATATGAACCCCAGTATGAACACTGGACCCCAGTTAAACCTCAAGTATACTTACTAGTTTATGAGACTAAGATACATTAAACCAAACATTTACACTTTATTGATAATTCTGCTTCAACAAGCCTTCAACATTCAACATGGCGGTTTTTATTTGACATTCAAAAAATCTGCCCAAAGGTCCACAACAACAGCAACAACGTTACCATACTTTGTCACAGTGTATGACCAAGAAAGTGGTTAAAATGTTTAATAAATAAAAATTGTCCAATATACATGTGAAGCAGGGGGAAAATATAGTGTCACGAAATCTAGATATCAAGCTAACAATAAGATTTTTTATTATTGTTTTAACGATCTTAAATCAGTTTAACCATCGACTGTTCAAATGTTGTTAACATTCATGAATTAATTCAGGATTTATTCTTTTATTTTAATATTATTCTTTTGAATATTGGACATGGACAAATCCAATCACTGTCAACTGCAAACTGTATATCCTCAATGTAATGTTTCAGAAATAAATAAAACAAAAGTTATTGACATTTTTACTAATTAAAATAGCAGCTTTTTAAACTGCCAACATATTTCATAGGTCAGACAGATCTACAACTGCAGTTATGAATGTTCAAAAACATGAAAATCTAAATCATCTCAACTTCACAACCACAAACCATAAACAAGACTCTAAAGCAAAAGAGTAAGCCTTTCACAAGCCACAAAACTGACTGGCACTCGTTTTTTAGATACCTTTTACAAACAACTAAATAAACCTACCGGTCCTTCTGAATGACCATAACTGAAAACCGAACAAATGAAAATCTTTGGAACGGCAGCGAGGAACGTCTTCACGGCTTTATATCTTTTATATCACTGTGGCAGAATGGAGCTCTACTGATCTTCCTGAAAAGGATAGCTGAGAGCTGGAGGGAAAACTTGGCTCCTGGACTGTTCATCCAACAGAACCAAATCGTCGACGTCTCGTCCTCGAAACCTGCGGCGGCAAACTTTCACTGTCACTTTATGCCCTTGAAAAACTTTGAGTGCTTCTTTAGAGGCCATTGCCCTGGCGGCGCAATCATCACGCCCGTAGCCCGTACCAATGTAGACATTGCGGCAGCGCAGTTCACACACCTGGCCTTCTTTTTGGGTACGTACCACAGGCAGGTCAGGAATGTCTTTGAGAGGTACGAACACACAGCTTAGACTGGCCTTGCATGACTCCACACAACTGCGCAAGATTTCGAAGTGTTCCAGGTTGGGGCCAAAGCCGCCAGCAGACACAAGCTTCCAAGCAACTGCCTTGTAGAGTCGATTAAAAAAGGGCTGGTGTTCTGCGGGAGCCCCTGGTGGAGGGCCTGATTTCAGAGTACTGGCAGCTGGACGCCCAACACTCTTCGCATGAGCTTTAACATCTGTCTCATTAGGTTTAGCCTTCTTACCCTGGTAATCAGCATCCAGTGCTGCAAAATACAGAAAAAAAGCTCAGCTATTATACTACTGTTCAAAAGTTTGTGCTCAGTAAGATTTCAATTTTTTTAAAGAAAGTAATACTTTTATTCAGCAAGGACACATTAAATTGATCAAAAGTGCCAACAAAGACATTTATAATGTTACAAAATACTTCTGTTTCAAATAAATGTTGATCTTTTGAACTTTCTATTCATCGAAAAATCCAGATAAACATTTTCCACAAAAAATATTAAGCAGCACAACAGTTTTCAACATTGATAATACTAGTAAATGTTTCTTGAGCAGCAAATCAGCACATTAGAATTTAGATTAGATTTCTGAAGGATCATGTGACACTGAAGACTGGAGTAATTCAGCTTTGATCACAGAAATATATTACATGTTAACATACAGTATCTCACAGAAGTGAGTACACCCCTCACATTTTTGTAAATATTTTATTATATCTTTTCATGTGACAACACTGAAGAAATTACACTTTACTACAAAGTAAAGTAGTGAGTGTACAGCTTGTATAACAATGTAAATTTGCTGTCCCCTCAAAATAACTCAACACACAGCCATTAATGTCTAAACCGCTGGCCACAAAAGTGAGTACACCCCTAAGTGAAAATGTCCAAATTGGGCCCAATTAGCCATTTTCTCTCCCCGGTGTCATGTGACTCGTTAGTGTTACAAGGTCTCAGGTGTGAATGGGGAGCAGGTGTGTTAAATTTGGTGTTATCGCTCTCACTCTCACATACTGGTCACTGGAAGTTCAACATGGCACCTCATGGCAAAGAACTCTCTGAGGATCTGGAAAAAATAATTGTTGCTCTACATAAAGATGGCGTAGGCTATAAGAAGATTGCCAAGACCCTGAAACTGAGCTGCAGCTTGGTGGCCAAGACCATACAGCGGTTTAACAGGTCAGGTTCCACTCAGAACAGGCCTCGCCATGGTCGACCAAAAAAGTTGAGTGCATGTGCTCAGCGTCATATCCAGAGGTTGTGTTTGGGAAATAGACGTATGAGTGCTGCCAGCATTGCTGCAGAGGTTGAAGGGGAGGGGGGTCAGCCTGTCAGTGCTCAGACCATACACCGCACACTGCATCAAATTGGTCTGCATGACTGTCGTCCCAGAAGGAAGCTTCTTCTAAAGATGATGCACAAGAAAGCCCGCAAACAGTTTGCTGAAGACAAGCAGACTAAGGACATTACTGGAACCATGTCCTCTGGTCTGATGAGACCAAGATAAACTTATTTGGTTCAGATGGTGTCAAGCGTGTGTGGCGGCAACCAGGTGAGGAGTACAAAGACAAGTGTGTCTTGCCTACAGTCAAGCATAGTGGTGGGAGTGTCATGGTCTGGGGCTGCATGAGTGCTGCCGGCACTGGGGAGCTACAGTTCATTGAGGGAACCATGAATGCCAACATGTACTGTGACATACTGAAGCAGAGTATGATCCCCTCCCTTCGGAGACTGGGCCGCAGGGCAGTATTCCAACATGATAACAACCCCAAACACACCTCCAAGATGACCACTGACTTGCTAAAGAAGCTGAGGGTACCTAAACCCTATTGAGCATCTGTGGGGCATCCTCAAACAGAAGGTGAAGGAGCGCAAGGTCTCTAACATCCACCAGCTCCGTGATGTCGTCATGGAGGAGTGGAAGAGGACTCCAGTGGCAACCTGTGAAGCTCTGGTGAACTCCATGCCCAAGAGGGTTAAGGCAGTGCTGGAAAATAATGGTGGCCACACAAAATATTGACACTTTGGGCCCAATTTGGACATTTTTACTTAGGGGTGTACTCACTTTTGTGGCCAGCAGTTTAGACATTAATGGCTGTGTGTTGAGTTATTTTGAGGGGACAGCAAATTTACACTGTTATACAAGCTGTACACTCACTACTTTACATTGTAGCAAAGTGTCATTTCTTCAGTGTTGTCACATGAAAAGATATAATAAAATATTTACAAAAATGTGAGGGGTGTACTTACTTCTGTGAGATACTGTATATTCAAATAGAAAACTGTTATTTTTAAAATTGTAATAATATTTCACAATATTATGATTTTTACTGTATTTTTGGTTAGGCAAATGCAGTCTTGGTGAGCAGAAGAGACTTCTTTTAAAAAAAACAACTTATGACTCCAAACCTTTGAAGGTTAATGTACATTAGTTAGTTTTTATTTGCCCCCATAAAAAACACACACGCACGCACGGCCAGAGTATGCCTCTTATCACTCACAATATTGTTTGCCTTATTTAACAATCACTCTTTATAAATACCATCTATACTAGGTGACGTAGTCCCTAGCAATTTACTTGCCATTGTTACCACTATCATTACTGATTTCTTCTGTACTTCGGTAGCATTACCATACCATTAAATAATACAGAATGCCATGACACTTTCAATAAAAGCACCATAAAACATCAGAAGCATTCTGTTGTGGACATTAAAGGATTAAAGGAAGGTAATTTCTTTAAGAATACTCTGTTGTGTCTTCATACTTATATAATCGGTCAGCATGTCCCATTTAAGCTCATGGTCAAGCACTGTACCGAGGTATTTATAATATGGGTCACACTTTATATTAGGTGTCCTTAACTACTATGTACTTGCATCAAAAAAGAAAAAAGTACAATGTACTTATTGTGTTTATGTTGTATTGCAAAACACTTTTGCTGCTATTGAGGTGGGATACGGGTAAGGTTAGGTACCGGTTTAGAGGTAGGTTTAAGGGTGGGTTAAGGGTAGGCTCAATAGTGTAATTATAAATGTAATTACAGAAATTAATTACAGCTGTAACTACATGCAGGTATTGTTTAAAATAAAAGTACGATGTAAAAACATGTCTGTACACAATAAGTGCATTGTATCAAATGATTAAATGTTTAAATGTTGGTACACAGTAGTTAAAGACACCTAATATAAAATAGGACAATAATTTCTAACTGATTATATTGGCTCCTCATTAATTGAGGATTTGATATTAATTCAATGATACACATTAAAGACAGTCCATTTACCTGAAACTGCAGGTCTTTTTGTTTTTCCCATGATTTCATCTCTGGTCTTTCGCTCAGGGGCCTCAATCACAGTGATTCCTTCTGCCATTTCATTTACTTTGTCCATTACAGGCTGTGGATATCTGCATTAGGGTCAATGACAAATAATAGAGCTCTCAATAAAAAGAGGAAAAGGAATCTTTTAAAAATCAAGTTTAAAACACGTGTGACAAGTTATTAGAAATGTATTAGAAGTGTGACATGACTTTCGTTTGGCGGGCATTTTTCAAATATTATTAATACTAATAACAAAAATGCTCCACTAATTTTTTTTTAGATAATAATAAAAGATTATGTCAGACTATTCTTTATTTTCAAGAATGTTATTTTAATCTTCATTACGATATCAGGACAGTTCTTTCACCTTCACATTTTCTATTTTATGTCCCCCAAAAAAACTTTAAAATGAATTTTAATACAGAAAGGTAAAACATGCTTATCACAGAAGAGGTGCTTTTAAAGACATTTTATATAAAGACATTTTATTGTACACTACTGTTCAGAAGTTTGGGGTAAAAAATGATTTTTTAAACCAAAGCTGCATTTATTTGATCAAAAATACAGTAAAAATTTTATGAAATATTAAATTTAAATAAATGAATAATACATTTAAAATAAATTTCTATTTTAATATATTCTAAAATGCAATTTATTCCAGTGATGGCAAAGTTGAATTTCCAGTAGCCATTACTTCTTATTTCCTATTATTATCAATGTTGAAAATGGTTGTGCTGCTTAATATTTTTCTGAAAAAACATGAAAAAAAAGTTCAGGATTCTTTAATGAATATAAATTTCAAAAGAATAGCATTTATTTGAAATAGAAATCTTTTTTGCCATTATAAAGGTCTTTACAGTGTCACTTTTTAAGAATTTTAATGCATCTTTGCGGAATAAAAGTATTAATTTCT
Organism: Ctenopharyngodon idella; assembly: GCF_019924925.1. Lineage (NCBI taxonomy): Eukaryota > Metazoa > Chordata > Actinopteri > Cypriniformes > Xenocyprididae > Ctenopharyngodon > Ctenopharyngodon idella. The sequence goes on from NC_067226.1 coordinate 19,404,397, forward strand.
TTAAATAAAAACATAAATAAATAAATAAATAAATAGCCTTTCTGAACCCAAACTTTTGGGTAGCATATTTCAGAATACATGAATAAATCTGACAAAATTAGATAAAAGTCACTGACCCATTTAGAACTTAAGTTATACGAAATGCATTAAGTTAATGAAAACAAAAAAACAACCACAAATGAACAAAGTCCATGATAAAATGACAATTACCGACAGCCCAAAAACACGTGGTTGGCCCAAACCATAGACAGAGACAGTAGTCTGTCTAAACTAGGACTTGGGGTCCCAGGTTGGATTGTAGGAAAGGCCTCCATATTGCGCAGGACAAACTCTCTCCTAGCATGCCATTGTTTATTTGTCTCACAGTGTCCTCTTAAAGATTCCACCCAGTTCACCAGGTGTGGATTCTGACTGAGGAACTCAGAGACGATATCTGCTCCTCTCCCCGCCGCCATCACTGAAAACATGCAAAACAATCAAAAGTTAGTTTGAGAAGTTCATAAAAAGCAAGTGTCCCACACAGTTTCAGGCTTGAGGGCTGAGATTCTAGACATGTTTCCCAGCGACAGACAAACAAACAGTTTATCAGTGGTTGGCAAGATATCTAAATCTGCAGACAGGACAGCTCATACATAAACATCAGTATGTATATTTATTTAGGTAAGAATGCTTAGTGTTAAGTCAACAGTAGTTTAAGGCTTGTTTTCATACGTGATTGCACAAATTATTATTTATCAAGTTATCACGATATAATTACCAAAGCATTTTAGTAATGCATTTAAATGACCACTTTGCTCACCCTGTGGGGATTTACATGACTCCAATCTCAACTTCAATTTCATTTCATGAGTCCAAGCAGTCGCTATACAGCCAATCATATATATGAAAAATAATGAAATAGCAAAACACACAAAAAAAGATTATTAAGAGAAAATAAGCACTGTTTACCTCTAAATATATTCTCCGCAGATGAGTTTGAGTCCTCATCAGCTGTATGTAGTAAAACTGTTATGTTAAATGTAATTGTAGAGCAGCTGGCTGAGCACTTCCCCTGTCGCGATCGAGATCTGCGTCATCAACATGCGACGGGTGTTTTGGCGGTGCAAAAATATTAATGATGAGAACGTACAACCTGTATTTTTATTATCGTGTGTTTTATTTGGATAAGCTTTCTGACTAGCAGCGTCGGTAAAATGATCCATGAGTTGCTTCTGGCTCTCAGTGGATATCCTGGGACCATATTCACTTGGAATAAACGGAATGGATTGCAGGTATTTTATGCAGTATTCCGTCAGTGATGCAGCTAATAATATCTCTGTTACAGAATGGATAAATTGCATCATAGCTGTACGGAAACAGGAAAATATTTTTTAATTAACACGCCAGTAGTTTTTGTTTCACATTTATGAATACATTTATAAAATTATCCCTTAATGTGGCATTGCGTTTACATGGTACTTCACAGAATACCATGATAAAATACTCCATAAAAAGGTATTACCATGGTGCATGCCCAAAACATGGTAATACCATGGCATTCTAAAGCACTTCAAAAATACCATGTCCATAAAAACAGCACTCTGTTGGTATGCCAGTATAAAATAAGATGCATCAAGTGTTGTTGATCACAGGTGTCCCAGGACCTTCCATTCCTCCACCCCAGTGAAACCAGTGTCCTCAATCGGCTCTGTAAAATGGGCACTGACTACGTGCGCTTTACAGAATTCATAGAGCAACACACGGGTCATGTCCACCAACAGGTAATCAGAGCATATGCATTCATTTTGTGTTTGACTTGATCAGATCAAGACTGAAGTGTGATTTCTTCTCCATGTTTCACAGGAGCACTACTCGAGCCAGCCGAGTCAGTCTGGGCTTCATGGCATTTATCTGCGTGCGTTCTGCACTGGGCTGAACTCTATGCTGCAGCCCTATCGACAGGCTTTACTGGACCTTGAAAAAGAGGTTGCATATTTGGAGTTTACATTTGAAGTCCTTATGGTGCTTTTATGGCTGTTTGCAGATAATATTAAACAATTTTTTAATTTTTCCTGCAGTTTCTTGGTGATCCACACCTCTCTATTTCTCATGTAAACTACATGCTGGAACAGGTAAAGAGAAAACTTGAATATTTACCTGTAGACCCCATCGCCTGAAATATGTGGAATTATCTTATACTACATTTCAAAAGTTTGGGGTCAGTAAGATTTTTTTTTTTATATACTAGTATTTAAAGAAATTAATACTTTAAATCCATACTTTTACATTAATCATAAGTGACTGTAGACATTTATAATGTTACAAAAAAAATCTGTTTCAAATAAATGCTGTTAGTTTGAATCAAAAATCCTGGGAAAAATGTATCACGGTTTCCACAAAAATATTAAACAAAACTATTTTCATCATTGATGATAATAGGAAATGTTTCTTGAGCAGCAAATCAGCATATTAGAATGATTTCTAAAGGATCATGTCACACTGAAGACTGGAGTAATGATGCTGAAAATTCAACTTTGCCATCAAAGTAATAATATTTCACAAGATTACTATTTTTATTGTATTTTTGATCAAATAAAAGTAGTTTTTGTGAGCATAAGATATTTTAAAAATCTACCTAACCCCAAACCTTTGACCAGTATATTTTACATTATTTTAAAAAATAATAGATTTAAATTAAATCAAAATAAGTCCCAGATTTGTAATATGGACACTGAGTATATGTCTAACTTTCAGTTTATTCTGTTGTTCAGTTTCAGCTTCTCTTCCCATCTGTGATGGTTGTTGTGGAGACCATGAAGTCTCAGAAGGTTGGTAACTTGATGGGTGCCACCTGTTTGTGTAAATGATTAGAAGAGTGCATGGTTGAAAATAATAACCTTCTGAAACTTTCTTCTTGTTTCAACAGATTCATGGCTGCCAGATCCTAGAGACTGTGTACAAGCACAGCTGTGGAGGACTGCCTCCTGTCAGGATGGCCTTAGAGAAGTAAGCTCTCAAAAACCCTGCTAAAAACCCCTAATGCACGTGGCGTTTGAACGTAAGACAGAGAATTCTATTTTTACTCCTCTAATGGTAGTGTCTGTTTTGCAGGATTCTTGCAGTGTGCCATGGCGTGATGTATAAGCAGCTGGCTGCGTGGATGCTGCACGGGTTGCTGCTGGATCAGAGTGAGGAGTTTTTTGTCAAGCAGGGCCCCAGTGCTGGCGGAGCCACAGCTGCACAGGAGGAAGAAGAGGAGGACCTGGGTATCGGAGGGCTGAGTGGAAAACAGCTCCGTGAGCTGCAGGATTTGGTGAGCAATTAAATACCTGAACAGCACTTCCTGAGATTATGTGATTCAGGCTGGGTCATGTGTCTGATTTCTTAGCCTCTAAATGTGACCCTGGACCACAAAACCAGTCATAAGGGTACATTTTTTGAAATTGAGATTTATATATCATCTGAAAGGACAATATTTGGCTGAGATAAAACTATTTGAAAATCTGGAATCTGAGGGTGCAAAAAAATCTAAATATTGAGAAAATCGCCTTTAAAGTTGTCCAAATGAAGTCCTTAGCAAGGACTTCTCACAAAACTCACAAGACACCACTCACAAAAATACATTTTTGATATATTTACGGTAGGAAATTCACAAAATATCTTCATGGAACATGATCTTTACTTAACATCCTAATGATTTTTGGCATAAAAGAAAAATTGATAATTTACAATGTATTGTTGGCTATTGCTAAAAATATACCCTGCTACTTATGACTGGTTTTGTGGTCCAGGGTCACAAATGTAAACTTCCATATAGATGTACGCAAGGAGGTCCAGGGCTCAACAATTTTTTTTTAGCCCAATAGTTCAGTTTTTTTTTTTTTTTTTTTTTTTTTTTACTTGCCCTGAGAATATTTTCAATGGCCGCACCACAAACAATAAATTCTTTTCGAAATAATATTTGTATTTATTTTTTATCGTTTTTATTAATTTAAATATATAATGTCATGTAAAAGTTTTCTTTACAGAAATATTTTTTACACACAAAAAAGATGGAAAATTATACAGCCATAATCCAACTCCAGTTTTCAAGGCCTAAAAATGTATGAAATACTTGATGGGGTGGCCTAGCAAAACATCTACTGATCAGTTTTTATCTTAGCAATGTGTATATATATATATATATATATATATATATATATATGTGTGTGACCCGTCCTGGCGACATGAGTCGGAATGCGCTAATTACGAGCTACAGGCAAAACAAGTGAAAAATGTCAATTTTGGTCAAATTTGAGGTTTTCACAAAAATGAGTTCATTAAGCCCTCGCCTAGCGATCCCAATGCTCCAAATAGCAATTAAACATCTAAAAGTATCTTTATTTGTACGTTTTCTGAGAGGAGTACCTTTCCTTTGACCATGAAAAATGCTGTTTTTCTCTGCTCGCTTCTCGACAACTGGCGCTTCCCCTCAGCACAAGTTTGGTATCGTTGTAAAGCGCAGCATTCCAACTTTGTGAATATTCATAGCGAATTCTCGATAGCATGAGCCTGAACCAATGAAATGTAAATTTTCAAACTCATGCTGACGTAAACAAAACGATCTTACTCGCTCTGACTGACAGATCCGAAGAGCGTGCACAAAGACGCCTCAGACAGCGCGCAATCCCGATTATACATATATACACAGAATTACATTATTTCAAAAAAATCTGTCTTGGCGAGTATTCATGCAAACATTATCTGTTTATGTTTGGTTAACTGTTGGGGGGAAAACATCTGATGTGTAACATTATATTAGATCCGTTTGCTACAGTAGGTCTTAATATATAGGCTGTCTGTTTCATTAATGTTAATCAAACAATTGTGGAATCATGGGAAAAGTTGAAAAAAAATATATATATATATATATATATATATATATATAATATCAATAACTCATTTTTGAAAATTTGCTCATTGCGACTCATTTTGCCAGCACGGGTCACATATTACTATTTAATATTTCATATTAAATAAATTACAACCATAATTACAAAAAAGCAGGCATTTTGTAAAATGACCACAGACTGTTGAGCAGCTGTCTTTTATCAGGTGAGATAAAATTCCACTTGCAAAACAGCAGCAATTAGTATCCCTAACTCCCAAACAATTAAAACGTGTAATTAAAAGGAAAGGTGACACAGAGGTTAACAAGTTTTTTGGAGTGTTGCAGCCATCAAAATCAAAATTTATATTTACAAAAATACAATTAATTTGGTCAGTGAAAACACTGAACATTTTTCTTTGTACTTTTTTTTCAGTTAAATAAAGGTTAAAGAGAATTAACAAATCATAGATTCTTGATTTTATTGCATTTTACAAAATGTCCCAACTTTTCTGGAATTTGAGATATAATATTAATAAATACTTATTTTAATTATTTAATTTTCAATTTTAATTTAAAATTACAGTAACACTTTACAAAAAGGTTCCGTTTGTTAACATTAGTTAACTATATTAGTTAACATGACAATGAATACTACGTTTATTAATTTTAGTTTATTTTAATATCAACATTTACTACTACATAATAAAAATCAAAAGCTGTATCTGTTCATATTATTTATAATGAACCTGAGCTAACATGAACTAACAATGAACTAACTTTAACAAAGATAAATACTGTATGTTATGATCCCCTATTCAAATTCATCAAAAGAAGGTGCAAGCAACATAAAAAGGACATATGAAACCAAAATGTGATGTTTAAATATTTATTAGAAAAACAAAATTAACAAATGCAAAAGAAATCAAGTATCATAACGGAGAAACAAATGAAAATAATTCTAAATAGTTTCACAACAAAGAACGAACCAAAAACAAATAACAATATTTGAAAGTTCCAACTTAACAGAGGCAACCAATATTAACAATAAATCAACAAAAAAACTTGAAAAAGGAATGCAAATAAAAGCTTGTTTGCTGGTGAATATTTCCTCTGCCCTACCATGCTCCGCTTCAGCGCCATTTATACTCAATCAAGAAGCGCAGGCAATGAGACTTAGGTGCACAAGGGCGGACCTAAACAAACACACACTCAGACAGAGAGTTAAAACAGGTGTCATGACATCACATGCAAAAAGAGAAGCACACCCGAGGCACAGACCGTAACACTAACAAATGTATTACTCATAGTTAGTAAATGTTAGTTAATGCATTAACCAAAGTTAACTAATGGAACCTTATGTAAAGTGTTACCACTTTTATTTTTATATATATATATATATATATATATATATATATATATATATATATATATATATATATATATATATATAAAAAAAATTTCTATTACAAAAAAGGAAAATAATTAATAAATATAATAATAATAATAATAATAAAACATTATTTAGCATTATTTAACAATCTTTTTCAGCCAAACTGGGTCTGCTTGTACATGATTCCAAATTTGGCAGTTTTTTACTGGCTGTGATTTATTATAACATTTTATACATTTTCTGGAATTTCTGCCTTCTGTTCATTCTGTTCATGTCCTGCTGTAGAGACTGATTGAGGAAGAGAACATGCTCGCACCTTCACTGCAGCAGTTCTCCTTGCGTGTGGAGATGCTTCCCTCATACATCCCTGTTCGAGTAGCTGAAAAAATCCTCTTTGTTGGGGAGTCAGTGCAAATGTTTGAAAATCACAACCAGAGCCCATCCCGAGCTGGTGAGTGAATGAGAATTTTGCGTCTGTTTTTCGGGTGTGTTTGTGATGGTTTGTTTCGTAACGCTGCCCTCATGTGGTTGCTCAGGGTCTATACTGAAGCATCAGGAGGACATGTTTGCAGCAGAGCTCCACAGACTCAAACAGCAACCTCTCTTTAGTCTGGTGGACTTTGAGAATCTTGTGGATGGCATTCGGAGCACAGTTGCTGAGGTTGGTCCAGTAACTAATTTGATATACAAAGGTGAATCCCACGAAACATGTCTATTACATCTCTGGGTCGTATTCAACCCATAATCAAGAGATAAATGAAGCCTATTTTTAAGCCATTCATATTTTTGACATTGTGACATTATTTTCATAAGAACCCCCCATTCTTATAGAGTGCTACAGTCGGGTTGCGGAAGTAAATACTGTTTATTCTCTCCATAGGGGAATTGATTTTTAACAATAACTTATAAAGCTTTAAAGACAGACCTACTGTTGTTACTAGGTTGTTAATCGGTGGTATTTACTTTTATTTTTAAAATAATCATGTGTAATAGCAGAATTCCTGGTGAAAAACTACATTACCATTATGCTGTACAGAAAATTACACAAATCAGAGTGGAAAAAAGCAACATTGTGCCAAAAGAGCTCTTTAGCACCGCCCACTCCCATGAAACATGATTGAGTCTGCCTTCATACACTCTCAAAATACTTAAATATTTGTATTTATATGCATATTTTGAAAAAAAAAAAAAAAAAAAGGAGAAAATGGAGAAATATAAAACTACTATATATATATATATATATATATATCAAATCAAAATTTTTAAATGAGTAGTTTTATATTTCTCCATTGTTTTTAATTCGATTATGCTGTTTGCAATGCTTCATGGGATTGTAGTTCTTTCCCTCACTAAAGCTGTTAAGTATACAGTCAAGAACCTTTGTATTTCTGTCTGATTTTCAAATACTTCTTTGCTTCAAATCAGTTTTGCTTCACCTCATAGCTGATTGGTTTAGTTCATGACATTTTAACATTGTGATTTCACGCTTGGAAAACTCATGGAAACTTGTATACAAAATGTACCTTTTTTCAAGGTGAAATATGAGCATATTTTCATGAAATTCACCCACACTAATAGCTCTACCAAAATATCAGCAGGTGCCCAGATGAAATTGTGTTTGTCTTTCTTGCAGCACTTATGGACTTTGATGGTAGAGGAATCTGATCTTTTGGGGCAGCTTAAGGTAAATAGAGAAATTTGTTGATGGTACACTTTTGCTGGTGCACTTTTGCTTTCGCAATGAATGATTTGTTGTTGTTTTAGATCATAAAGGACTTTTACTTGTTGGGACGAGGTGAACTGTACCAGGTCTTTATTGACCTTGCTCAACATATGCTGAAAACCCCACCATCTGCCGTTACTGAACATGGTATTATGTTTTTCATAAAAAGCATGAAATCAAATCACCCTCTTTAAATTCTTTCATCCTCTTCATTATTCCTCTGAATATGCTATATTTGTTTCAGATGTCAATGTGGCATTTCAGCAAGCAGCTCATAAAGTGCTGCTAGATGATGACAATCTTTTGCCCCTCCTGCATCTCACCATTGACTACCAAGGGAAAGAAAGCAAAGGTATTGTCTACTGACTAGCATGTTTAGCCCTCGCCAAACCCTGTCTTGGCATATCAAATACTTTACATCATTGGATAATTGTGCTTGCAGAGGCTTCTGGGAATCGAGAGGGCACCACTCCTCCACAGGAGAGTTCTCCTCGTGAGGCTCCGCCCACTGGCTGGGCAGCATTGGGATTGGCTTACAAGGTTCAATGGCCCCTACATATTCTTTTCACCCCTGCTGTGTTGGAGAAGTAGGCCATTGTTTCATATTAGCCATTTAATATTATTCCATTAATCAACAGTATGAACACCACAGCAGTTAACCCTTGCTTCACTTCAGGTATAATGTAGTGTTTCGTTACCTGCTGAGTGTGCGTCGTGTCCAGTCCGAGCTGCAGCACTGCTGGGCCTTACAGATGCAGCGAAAACATCTTAAATCAAACCAGACGGATGCAGTTAAATGGAGACTTCGCAACCATATGGCCTTCCTAGTGGACAACCTTCAGTATTACCTTCAGGTTACAACTTCAGTCATCTCTTTGGCTGTGTCCCGATTTGCATCCTACACACTGTTAAAAGTATTTTGCTGGTGATGTGAAAATGCATGCACTGTTAAAAGGTTTGGGGTCGATAAATTAGGTAATGTTTTTGAAAGAAGTCTGTTAGGCTGCATTTATTTGATATACAAAATTACAGTAAAACATGTTTAATGTTGTGAAATAGTATTACAGAATATAATTTATTCCTGTGATGCAAAGCTGAATTTTCAGCATCATTACTCCAGTCTTCAGTGTCACATGATCCTTCAGAAATCATTCTAATATACTGATTTGCTGCTCAAGAAACATTTCTTATTTTTATCAATGATGAAAAAATTTGTGCTGCTTATAAAAGAACAGCATTTATTTGAAATCGATCCATTTTAGAGAAAGTGTAATATCTGGTCACCAAATATTTTCATCATACTTATACATACTAATCTTGCATACTGTTTGGGTTTTAATATGGAATAGAATTATTTTGGCCTTTCTTGCATTGTTCTTTAGGTGGACGTTTTGGAGTCTCAGTTTTCACAGCTCTTACAACAGATCAACTCCACACGAGACTTTGAGAGCATTCGATTGGCCCATGACCATTTCCTCAGCAATCTTCTTGCACAGTCTTTCATATTGCTCAAGCCTGTGAGTGTCCAGAACAAACCTCTGTGTATCCCAGATTCTGTGTTCTGCTTTTGGTTAAATATTCATTTTATTTCTCTCCCAGGTTTTTCACTGTTTGAATGAAATTCTGGACCTGTGTCACAACTTTTGTTCCCTGGTCAGTCAGAATCTTGGGCCTCTGGATGAAAGAGGAACAGCCCAGCTAGATATTCTTGTGAAGGTAGCTTTTGTGAATCGATTTTTAAATTATTCCTAATGCAAGATTGTATTGATGGAAGAAAATTTCTGCCACATAAGAAAAAAAAAAAAGTTATGCTTTGGTAAATCATGACCAAAAAAAAAAAATTGAGATAAAGTCAATTATCACAAAGTTGAAATAAGATACTAAGTGAAAAAGTTACTAAGTCACTTATGACATTATTAAAAATCTAAATTTTGACTTTACATTTTTATCTTATTACTTGAAAGGCCAAAATTAATTATGACAAAAAAAACCTTAGGTCATAATTATAATTTACCGAAAACAACATCTTATGTGGCAGAAATGGTCTTTCATAAATACGATCTTGCATTTGGAATAATTTCATAATCTTCCAAACTCAAGACTTTATGACTGGTTTTACAGACAAGGCTTAAGATAGTCCCAGACTAAAAAGCATGTTTGGGTTGTTTGAACTGAAAGCAACTTGCACTGACATATCTTACAATATGTCCGTGCCATTGTTTTGTCTCAAGATTCACACCAGTATGTTTTTTTTTTCTTTTTCTTTTTTTTTTTCTAAGGCATGTTTGTAAAAGCAGGCAGAAATGAGCTTTAATAGTCATTACTGTACTTTTACTTTACAGGGATTTAGTCGTCAGTCATTCTTGCTCTTCAAGATTCTTTCCAGCGTGCGTAACCACCAGATAAACTCTGACTTGGCACAACTGCTGTTACGACTTGACTACAACAAATACTACACACAGGCAGGAGGCACGCTAGGAAGGTAGGCATGAGTGATGTAGTGCTTTAGTAAGCTGATTAATGCAAAAATGTAACATGTTGCTTTGTTGTCCTACAGTTTTGGGCTATAAAACGGAGCCTGAAGATCTCAGAAGCAAACCTCACACAACGGTGCATTTCAGCTTAAAACATGCCTACTACAATACTTTTGTTGATTTGTACATTAAATTAATATACGATAGGTGCTCTTGTCAATGTCAGTGCTTGTGTCCTGCTTTTTCTGCACTATCAACTATCCTGTGCTATTTTACAAAAGTAAAACTATTCCTTGAACGTGAACACTTAATCTGTAAATACAATGTGCTTTGTAATCTGTTATGAAATAAAACGGACAAGTGAAACAATCACGATTTCTTTATTTAATAAAAACTATGTACAGTAAAATGCATGCACTAAAACAGAGGACATTTAAAAGACACGTGAGAAGACACCAGAGGACGGTGGTTTACGTAGATGGGTTGTGACAGAATTCAGAATTGCTGTCATAGCTGAGGCACTTTCCACAGATCAAGCTCTGAATCAGCCACTCCAGAGAGACAACAGGCATGTCCGGGGCCACATGTTTCAGTTCCTCAGAAGGACATGCAGATGCCGTCACTGCCAGGTCAAGTTTCATGTTTGAAATGTCTGTTGACAAAATGACAAAATTGACATCACGTTATTCTGTGTTTTGTCTAATCACTTTGCCGCCAGCTTTTTTGTGCATACTTAAAGGTACACTATGTAACTTTTGTTCAATTTATATAATGAGAGTACATTGCTGGTGCAGAGTCTGCTCTTTTGGTCACGGCATGCCATTTTGCATGGTCAAGTACACTGTTCGCCAAATTACACCCAAACAGTGCGCTCCTGCAAAATGGTATGCCATGATCTGAAGAGCAGGCTCTGCACTAGCAGAAAATACGTTAAGATGAAGAAGAATACAATGAGCGAGTACATCATGAATCCATCTTTCAAACCATGTTTTTGTCTTGTCCTGAATCACTACGGTATGCCTACAATAAGTGTCTATATTCAGACTATTTTAGACCTGGTGGGACAACAACCAATGTAGAGTAGCCCTGTAGTACCTGGGTGACTTGAGACACAGAGACAGAGAGAAGTAGGTCCAGCTACAGTGCTCTTCCACGAGATGCATGCAGTTTTGTCTATTAACCACTAGTGCGCCAAAAGTTACATAGTGTACATTTAAAGCTCTCTACAGTTTGCTAATGAACTAAAGGTACTGTTACCCACCAGACATGTCTTCGTTTTCTTTATGGTGATGAACTTTTGCTGCACCACCCATGGAAAGCAAAGAGGTCCACAAATCCACACGATCTTCTGATATCAGCATCACCTTCAGCGCTTTAAAAGGGTTACAACGAGGATGCCTGAGGACAGAACACAAGAAAACATTTATTCACGAAAGAAAATGAAAGCACCTAAGGCTTTGTTCAGACAGGCAGTAAAAAATATGCTTTTTTGTTGTATTCAGCAAAAAAAAAAAAAAAAAAAAAGCATCTGAATTTTACAAACCCAATCCAAATCGAGTCTATATGTATTAAAAAAATATATATATATATATTTATAAACCTTTCTCACACTCCAAGCAAAATATATACACATAGAAGTGCAATAATAGATAAAAGAAAATCAAACAATTACACATCCAGATCAATACAGAGAAATAAACAAGTCCATGAATCCCTATAACTGAGTTTAAAAGATTTTTAAAGTTTTTAATGATATTTTGAGTTTGAGATGATCATTTCATGAAACCATAATCTGGGGCTGTCAAAGGGTTGTGGTTTAAAATGTAATTATAATGCCTTTTTTGAAAAAGCAATTCAGTCTGAATTCGATTAGATTTCCAGTCAATTTTTCCCATCATTTAGGACATGTTCAGTCATACACAAAGGGCAGTACTGTCTACAGCTGTGTACGAATTAACTTATTTACACTATTTATTTAATGCTGTGCAGTGTGAACAAAGCCCAAGTTATATTAGATTAGAAAATGAGTCATATCCAAACAAGACAAGCTCTTACCACTCCACAATGTGCCCCTCTGGCCCCAGACCAGCAGGAAGTAGGTAGTTCCTATAGTTGAGCAGCTTCTTCTCCTGGCAGCAGTCCCTCACCCACATCTGAGACACACAGGGAACTCCACCTGCCACACACAGCAGGTACTTCCTGGTCCGACAGTGCTGGTCGGCAATCAGCAAGCTCTGATAGGCTGCTTTACACTGGCAACGCAGAAAGCACACATACATAAAACATGCACACACAGCAAAAAGTATGTTGTGCAGCTCTTGCAGGAGAGAGAGGAGTTGTTTTGAATATGAGCTTACCTGTTCTTCATTAAAGTCAAGCAGGATCATTCCTCCTCCTGCCTCCAGCTGTCTCACTGTATAGAGCTTGTTATATGGGGCTCTCTGCACACTCTCTACCAAGAGACAAACTACATCATCACAGTCCAATACAAAAAAAGAAAGATTCTGGACTAGACCAGGGTGATGATACAGCTATATATAGAGAGCTGTACATAAAATATTACAATCCACATAACATATGGGAGACATATCAGTTCAATAGAGGACAAATTGTTGGTGTGCATTTATATATAGACTACGTTTATATACACACAACCAAGTTTTCTCCAATCTTCAGTTCAAAAAAGCAGCATTTATTTGAAATAGAAATCTTTTGTAACATTATAAATGTATTTACACTTTTGATCAAATTAATTTATCCCTGCTGAATAAAAGTATACATTTCTTTCCAAAAAACTAAATTTCTGGGTGTCTTTTTGACCCCAAACTTTTGAATGGTAGTGTATGAACGTACTGCAAATTCTAGTTAAAAATAATCAAGCCATTTTTTCCACATTCCATAATAAACAGTAATGTCTTAAAATCATTAGCTACAAGCGACACTTTTTGTTCAGAATGATTTCATTGATGAATCCGAACATAGTGTTTACATGAATGCTAAATAAAGCGATCAAGTTGATGTGCGTGTTTATGTCACAAGTTTCAAATTGGACGTGGTTACATGTGACTTCTTCCCCCACCGACTCTGCTACAAGTCCAATTACAATCGGATTATCAGGGTCCATGTCAAAGCATCTACTGCTCCATGTTGTATGATGTTTAACTTTAAATCACCAGCAAAATAATAGAGCCTTAAAAACATTGAACGCTCAAAATATGCAGTCTTTATTTGTTCTACCCTCACCTTCATCCTCATCGCTGGTCTGGTGGTTTGAGTCCCTGTCGCTTTCAGAGGATGTCGTCAGCATGAAGACAAATCCCATGAAGAGAGAGGAGTTTTCAGGCAGAGGTCCATGTGTCGCCACCAGGTCATTGGGGTCAGGGGGCAGGTCTGCGCCACTCCCAGATGTGTTACAAGCAGCAAGACGCTGCCCTGTTAAAGTGAAACAAAAAAATAAATAAATAGGTAAGAAACAACCTAAACAGTACTTTGAACCTGACTGTTGAGACTGGCTGTGCAACAAAGAGCCCATAAAGGATAATGAACTGTGAGGAATTAAAAACAGACACCACTCCCATCTCCCACTCCCATGTTGAGTGCTCACCCACACAAAAGAAAAAAAGTATGTTATGCCACATACCAGTTGCTGTTTAGACCTGGAGATCTGCACTTCATTAAACATCAAAAACAGTATTTGATCACACCTTCATGTGGTTTATCAGATGTTTTATATTGTAAAACCAGTCGGTTACATACAAAAACGAGAACACTGAAGAGAAAGGCACTCATATGGTTTGTCATTCATGTGTTTGAGTTCATTTAAAAATACATTTACTGATAATATAAAACATATTTCATAGACATTAAAATGAATAAAATATTGCTAAAACCCATAACAGTAAAAGTCCAAATTATGCAATAAAATCAGGCATATAATATAACATTCTGCTAAAATGGAGCAAATGATTTGCTTCATATTGTTGAATTAATAAAGTCTGTCTACAAGGGGCACCGTACCCACTCTGGCCCCTCCCCCCCTGCGTCCTCTCTTCGCAGGAGTCCTTTCGTCCTCTGTGCCACTGATGAGCTTTCGTTTCCCAGAAGGCCCTGGGTTTCTCGGGCTGTTGCTGGAGCTGCGGGTAGGGGTCCCTGGTCCACTCAAGTTCCCTCTGCGTCTCCTCTTTCCTTCTACCAAGTTATCTGAGGACAAAATGAAGCATTGACAGCAAATGTGACAAAACTGGTGCGGTTTCAACTTGTGCTACAAAAACATTTAGCAGTAGGCATACCAAAAAGGTTTGGTAAGTTTGGCTAGTTAGCATGGATGTGTAAGTAAATTGCAGGAATTTCATTATATTATAATAGATGTTTGTTTCCAGAACAGTCCAGCAGAAAACTCACCAAGGCTGATATCAGATGCCATGGTTTGGGGTGTAGACGGTTCGTAGGGCCCCAGTCCATACTGCTCCCTCAGACGGTTGCCTTGCTCCATGCTGAGAATCACAGATGTTCTGCTGTACCACTTACTCTGACCATCTTTCTCCACACAGTAAAGGAACTCAGAGTCTTGAGTCTTATGACCTTTCACCAAACCTGATCAGAGACAGAGTAAAGCACAGAAAAATTAAAGATTAAGAAGAGGTGCGATTCTTCACTTCACTTCAATCTTTCACAGATTTGATTACGATTTAGAGGGCAACGATTTGATTATAAAGTGATTATCGATGCATCACGATCAATGCATCTTTTCTTCCAATTCTTTTAATAATAAATTATTATATTAATAATCACAAGTTATTTTTGTTATTAAAAATAAGAACAAAGATGCAAATAACAAACAGTAGAACAAATATAAGAAACAAATGAAGTTACCAGGTGCTTTACATTTTTTCATTTTATATCCATTTAACAAACGCATTTAAAAATACAGAAATTGAATCAAATGTAAAAAGTCACTGCATAGTCTTTAGTGTATTAATTATAAATAAACTGATTATTAAAGCCACAAAGTTATTCAGTCAAGAGCAGTCAGTGATTCCCTCTTTTCTTTTGTTGTTTGATTAACATTAATGACATAGACAGCAGCAGGTTTCTTATATTAAGACCTAATGCACAGATCTAATTTAATGTTACACATCAGATTTCCCCCCCAACTGTTTACTTAAGACATAACCAACAATGTTTATGTGAATACTCATTTGTATATTTGACCATTCAAGGTCAATATGCTGTGAAAGACAATTTTCGCACACATCCGAATTGCGCACACAGAAAGCAGCGTCTCAGACAGCATGCGAGTACTAAATTGAGTTCTCCTTCACGTCTTCTTGCACTTGAACGGACAAATTCACACAAAATTATGTCAACATGCCTGTTTTGGCGAGCATCTTAGTAAACATAGTTGGTTATGTCTCAAGTGTACGTAAACAGTCAAGACAGACAACGCATGTATATCAGACAGAAAAAAAAAAAAAATTACTCACTGCTCTTGACTGAATAACTTTTGTTACTTAAATAAGGATTCATCTATATTTAATTTACACAGTGAAGACTATGCAGTGTTATTTTACATTTGTTTACTTTATTCAATTTCTGTACCTGAAAACTATTCTTAGTTCCACCTGAAAAACCCGAAAAGCATTGTTTATTTCATTTGTATCTTTGCTCTATTGTATATATTTGCTATTGCTTGTAGTTCGATTATTTGTTCTTATTATCTTTATTTTTATTTGACAAAAGTCCTTTTTTCCCCTGAACCTAGCACATACTGAACCGTATCAAAACCGTGACCTAAAACCATGATACAAACTGAACTGTGAGTAATTTGAACTTTTACATGCCTAGTATATGAATACATCATGGTATAAATGTAATGGTTCATAATAGTTTTTTAGTCCTGCTTACCTATATTGAAGTACTCCTCTTCTGTCAAGGCAGTGACCTCCGTCTCCAGAGGAATGGGGTCGCAGAGCAAGATGTCCTTTCCTTGTACTTCACACTCCTGGTTGTCATCGAATAGAAGGCGGAAACGGTTCTCTCCAAGGTCTCGAGTAATACTCCCAGAATAGAAATAAGAGTTGGATGACCACTTGGCCAGCACACGCAACCCAACAAAACTGGACCCAGTGCTGTTATCCGGGGAAGTGGTGTTAAGAGAATCAGAGCGGCTTGTAGCACTGGGCTCTACCGGGCTGCCTGGCGCTTGGGCATGTCTTTGGGCAAAGGGCTCCTCTTCTGAAGATGATGTACCCTGGACATGGGCACCACCTCTCTGCCCTGTCCTGCCACCTCTAAGAGTCAATATTAGCAGTGGATGGAGAGAGCAATAAAAAGAGAAGATTGTGACACCATGAGCATCGCAACAACCATTAAATATACAAACTAACAGAGAGCTTATCCATGATCCACAAAGGAGAGCTGAGGTAATACTACTATAATACTACTGAGACATTTTGGGGGAAAAAAAGAGCAAGAGTCATGCAAGATGATTAAAAACAGTAGTTTTATGAAGTGCCTATAAATTAGTGGCTAACTGTGGGTACAAAAAGTGTCTTAGACCCTGCCAGCCTACCCAGGAGCACCTCACCTGGACAGCGGGCCGCGGGAAGGAGGCCTTCCTCGCCGGGCACGGCCACGGGGGCTCAGCTGGGTGGTGACCCGAGACCCCCGTGCATCCGTCACCACTGACCCCACCACCACAGTGTGGGTCCTCGGCTGCTGCCGCCCGCCCCACCTGGGGTTCAAACACACACAAGGAGAGGATGCGCTCAGATGAAACGCCCTCAACCAAATGTGTATGGGAGCAGCAGCCATGAGGGGATACTAATATCATACTGTGTCTAATAACGAGAAGGTGAAAACATGCTTGAAGGAAGCATTTTGACAATCAAACGCATGCAAGACATTCTACACAACTACTGCCCTACAAGTGTGACCGTTTCCGAGACTCGTGTGTTAACCGCAGAGTGTTAGTAAAGGAAACGGAAACAGAACAACTTCTTACCGGCCAGATTTGGCCCCTCGGCTGGCAGGCATGAGGAAATCTGGCATTCTGATGGGGCCCAGGCCCAGGCCCCCGCTGCTTGTCCCACTGGAGCTGTGGTGTGATGGGGCCTTTGAGGAGAGTGAACTGACATCAGCCAGGTCTCCTGATGTCATGGAGCTTCCTGTGCGGGATGGGGAGATGTCATTATCTATGACGCAGCGGTCCACCACAGGTTCCTCTGACTCCTTAGAGAAAACATACAGTAGTGGTTAGTTTAACAGCTTAAAATGTCCTTAAGACATTTGACAATGTTTTTTTTTTTTACATGCAAGTCATTCATAGGACTGAGACTGAGAACCAATCATTGAAGGCACGCTCAGTAATATTTTTCTCATTAAAAAACATTTACCACTAAAGAAATAAAAAGTAATTCTTAAATATGTTTAATATCAAGACTCCAGCCATATCAGTAGCTTCCTAAAATCAGATTTATTTTACATGCAGCAGGGGCCGGAATCACGAAACATTACGAATAAAACTATTCTTAACTGCTATTTTCTTATTATTTTAAAACTTAAGAATTAGAGCTGCATGATTAATCATTAAAAGATTGCAATTTCAATTTAAACACCCACGCAATCTCATTCCTTAACCTTTTAGTAAACCTTTGACAAAATCACAGCAGAACATTCAGATTTACGTTAGTGCAGCCACTAACCCAGAGAAAGCAAATATCATGTAAATGTATGAAACAGCTTCACAAATAGTATTTTTAACCACACAGTATCGTTACTTCTGTGTTACAAATATTTATATTATCACAGAAAAAGTGGGATAAATAGTTCGATATAAACACTGATGTCTATGAAAATGATCAAATTAGAGCAGATCACTTTTTAAAGGAACACTCCACTTTTTTTGAAAATAGGCTCATTTTCCAACTCCCCTAGAGTTAAACAGTTGAGTTTTACCGTTTTTGAATCCATCCATTCGATTCCATTCTCCGGGTCTGGCGGTACCACTTTTAGCATAGCTTAGCATAGTTCATTGAATCTGATTAGACCGTTAGCATCTCGCTCAAAAATGACCAAAGAGTTTCGATATTTTTCCTGTTTAAAACTTGACTCTTCTGTAGTTACATTGTGTACTAAGACCGACGGAAAATGAAAAATTGCGATTTTTCTAGGCCGATATGGCTAGGAACTATACTCTCATTCCGGCGTAATAATCAAGGAACTTTTCTGCCGTACCATGGGTGCAGCAAAGTTGACGCTTGACGCTTCAAATAACAATTGTATCGATCACATCGTTACGCCACTAGGTGGCAAAAAGTACTACTATACAGTAGGCGAAAAACAGTATGTGACAAAACGAGTATGTCCGAATTCACAGTACTCATAAAAGAGTAGGCGAAAAGTACTCGGATGACATGTTACTTCCGCCAAGATTATGAAATGGGCATACGATGGACACTTTACTATCCCATTAGGCCACAGGAGAGGATTTATGAACAGCAGTGGAGCAACGCAACTGACTCTGGTAGGTCACATGATAATGACAACAAGGCAAATTTAGTACAGATTACATTCATACTACACATGTTCATAATATATAGAAGATAGTTTTTAACAGTCGTGAAGTAAGTATTTAAAATAAATACCTACTCAAGAGTATGCGATCTTGGACGCAGCCATTCCAGAGATTTGTTCAAAAACGCTGATTCATCCAGTAATGAAACAAGTGAAGTCTTAATGAGCGAGTCATTGAATCATTCATTCAAACCGTTTTTTAAATAAGTCATTCAGATTAATAAAACCTTTTAAATGTAAGATTCATAATCTTCTTAAGTTTTTATCTTTAGAACAATATTACAACATGACACTACCTACAAATATATAGTACTGCTAGGATGTGCACGAGTACTTGGAAATTAAAACCAATGATCACAAACAGTGATTGGTCATTATTATGCGTGACGTAACTTTTTACTGAGCACTTAGCAAATAGAGCACACATACACAGGATGCCTTTCCTCTAGTAACACACACATACAGATACAGGATGCATTCACTCAATCAACACAACAGAGCACTCAATGGTAAGACAGGATCTTTAAAAATAACTAATTAAAATACAGACAGGCACATTAAAAAAAATTTAACAGCAAGCGCTGGACTCCCACCAAGCTGGAAATAGTGTGTACACTCATTATCATTATTATAGTAAACTTAAAAAAAATAACCAAATTTTCATAAGAAAATATTTGAGAATCTTTAAAATTTTTCAAGAATTGTACTTAGGAACATTCTTACAAACTCCAAACACTACCCAGTAACCTCCCTATTATCAGAAACTTTTGCTCATGGAATAAATTAATCATGCCTGAACCAAAACTATTTTTACTATCAGTTCAGTTTTAACCAAGGCAACGCATCTATCTTACCTGGGTAACCTTGCGGTCAACTTCTCTGCCATCTTCATAGTAGACATCTGTAATGATGCGAGTGACCGTTGTTCGAACTTCCTGAATGGTGCGAATATGTCTGCGCAAAGCTGGACCAGGCTGGGTTCTGGTGGGTGTGCTTGGTTCTCCCTATAAGAGTGAGATCAAATTTAAAGAGACATAAAAAAAAAAAAAAGATACATCCTTTTATATTTAATAATACTAAATAACACTGGATTGCTTGCCACAGCTATTCTTTCTTTGTAATGCCTAACATGTTTACAAAAAGTCATTATATCCATATAGTGAAGACTTTTACCCTTCCAGACAGGTTATGTGGTCCAGACAAATCAAAACTAGTCTGCTGAGACACAGCTTTCTGACAAACCAAAAGAGACAAAGGGGGAAAATAAAACATATGGCACATGTTAAAGCACTTTATCATTACATTTATCCTAAAATAACCAACCACATTCTTACTTTTCTGGGTGGGCTTGTAGTCGAGCTGATATCCACACTAGTTTGCTGTGACACGGCTCTCTGTCGGACGGGTGTTCGAGGTCTGTCAGAAGTGCTGAGGACCTCTTGTTCTCTGGCAGGGGAGGACAAAGAACTGACCAAAGGTTCAGAGTTTGCTCCTGTACCACCAGGATGCAGAGATATAGCTTCTGTGACTCGGCCGGAGGTTCTGCTGCCCGCTGTCTCTTTTGGGCAGTTGGGAGACAGTCCTGAGTCATTAGTGTTGGTGGGACTGAATGGTTGGCTCGGCTGCCTGTTGGAGAAGTGGAAAGAAAAGCAAGTAAAGGCAGGAGTTTAAACAGAGTAAATTTGTTTAGTACAGTGCACATGACTTTAATCATTTTAATGTTTCACTTAGAGATAGAAAAGAACAATATATTGACTTCTGAAGTCACTTGCACATAATAATATGGCTGCTGAATTTGGGGACAAAAACATAATTGTGATTTTTCCTGATAAAAAAAGCTTGCTGAGCTTGTTTAAGGGCTGCACAATTTGACCAACACTTGTGTGATTATATATCAATATGACTATAAAATAATAATTTATAATTATTATTAAATAATAATAATTATTGTTATTATTATTATTACTAAATAAAAACCAAGCCACTTTGAGACACTAAAAATGGTGGATCATGAGCTCCTTGCATGTAAAAGAACACAGTGCTGCACTTCACTCTGAAACACGCAGCGCATATATTTAATTAAATTGTAGCCTTTGCAATTTAAAGGCCATATCGTGATTTCAGTTTTATTTTGATCATTCATGCAGGCCTACACAATAATGTAATGACAATGTTTAAATCAACTGATGGTTTCTTAACAATAATCTTAGATGACCAGATGAACAGCTTAAAGAACGCAGGCCAAAGACAAAGGACAAAACAAACAAAAAACTCCCAACCTTGAGCTGTGGAAATGGGTCATGCTCTGTTGTACGGCTCTATACAGCCCTGACCAGGGAGGAGAGGCATTATCAAACCTACTTTAAGTTTCTAAAGATATCAAACACCAAGGGAACTCTATTTATAACCTCAAGAAAAAAAAGAATTCAAGGTCAGTTGTGCCAAAGACTATTATTATGCAGAGTCTAGTGACTTGAGAAAGGGCTTTATGCTTACACTGTTTATTAGCACTCATACCCCTCCAACAGCAGCACTGATCACCTTATGAACATCTGAGCAACAAATATATATTGATTACACTTTCACTACTGATAATTTTCATTAGTCAGATACAAATATTATATTGAATTAATATTATGTGCGTCACAATGTAACAGTAGGCCTAATATTTTGACTGATAAAGGGCTGCAAACTCATCAATGGTGACAAATACACAGAGAAAAATGGGAGAAAATGTTTTAAATATAAGCCTTAAAATGATGATTTACTGTCAACTTTAGCATGAGGCTACAGGAAAAACCCACCCTAGATTCTATACATCTACATTATGTAGCTCAATATGACTATATGTTATTATTATTATATTACTATAATACTACTACTGTACTGTAAAATAAATGTAGCATTTAATATTTATTTATAGAATTAATATTTTATAGAAAAACAGTTCAACAGTTCAAATTCAAAATACAAATTTTCTTTTTCTTTCTTAAACTTTCTTTTCTTACAAGTGTTCTTTTTTTCTTATTTTTAACTATTAAACCACAGGCCTTTAATTTTGGAGGAGAACCAAGATATGCTTAAAGCTTCTTTTTAGATATTTGCTTTACATGCTCATTTGTAGTTACTTTAAGGGATTTTTATTACCTTGTATGTCCAAAACTGTATTTTTTCACAAAAAAACAACAACAACATATTGTTGCAACATTTTACCAAAATCAAGATTGAATACATTTGGTCAAAACCTCATGTTATAAAAGATGAAGTGCTATGCAGGCTCTATTTAAGACAATATTGGCTGATTAGATGGCAATACTGAGCTGAACTGCAACCTGTTTGCCCTCTCTCTCTTCACCGGTCCCACATCTCAGACCTCACATACATAAAATATTACCCTTTATTGTCAGTTTTTAAAGTACAGAGTAAAGTAAGCACTGTACAGTACTTACTGAAACATCCCCCACCCCCCTTATAAAAACACATTCTCATTGGATCTGTGCAAATCCCATAGGGGACTTACTTTGATCTCAAAAAGGTGAGTTGTCACTGAAAGGTGAGGAGTTTGCATCTATGAGGAACACAGTGCTGCGCTTCACCCTCTTTTTTTTGACAACACAAAAGCCGTGGTTCTCATTTCATTCCCTGTGACTCATCACAGACCCCCACTCCCAATTTTAAATCATCTATTTTACAATATGTATTGACGCACCATGCCTTAAATTCACATTGAGTACCACAACATTATAATTAACAGGGCTTTCTACATGGCACAAAACATGCATTAGGGATTAATAACAACAACATCCTGATGTTATTATATACGTTGTCAGTATCTCAGTACGCTCAGTGGTCAGATGTCACTCGCACAGTGCATCAAAATAATTTTTATATTCGCGCACACACTAATTTTCAGTCACAAGTGCTCATTGTAGAGCCTTGTGAGAACATATAATTCAAGATAGCTGGCAATCCAGCATGACTCTACTTGGAAATTGGACTGCATAAACAAATATACTTTTATCTCCAATGAACAGGAAGAGGTGATTTAAAAGTGACATTATTGTCATTTCAGAGTAGTGCAGTACCTGAGGGGAGGATCACTGGACTCTGCATCATCCTCTACCTGGACCTGCCTGTGGGCCTCCCGAACACGACTAAACACAGAAGAACTGAATGACAGAAAAAAAAAACAGGGAAATATGTCACATCATGTCCCAACAATGAACACTAAAATCTGCAGTTTTGTCCAGTATTTAAATGAAATGAAGCCCAGTGTTGAGATATTATTAAGGATCTGTACTGCAAATTGTTAAAAAGAGTAAGGCAGTGAATCAGCAGCAGTGAGTGACAGCCGAAAAATGAATCCATCCCACTGATAAGCTTCTGCATAGCAACCACTGCAGGTTACCTGGTTACAGCCATGGCAACAGTGGTAGCCTTGGAGACAGATCCTTCCTCATCTGTTAATGGTGGTTCTGGGGAAGCATTAAAATCAAGCTTAATGGGTTAAGCGGTAGGACACTTGAAAACAGTACAAGTATTTACTGACTTATACTACATTAAAAATACCTTAGAAATTATTACATCTGAAGAGTATATAAATAATAATTACAAAAGCTTAATGTAAAAAAATCAATTGTATTTTATTGTAATATATTGTATAATTAAAAATATTAAAAAGAAAAAAAGAAAAGAATTAATAAAAGATTATATATTATAACAAAATAACATTTATATATTAATATTTATATTTGTTAATTATTTAAAATAGTTATATACTGTTTAGATGTAACGAATAAATTCTGTTTTAACCAAAATATATAATTAAACACATTTTATATTATAATAAATAGAATTTTTGTCTTATTATACTATATTTTATATTATATTATTAAAATAAGTCATTAAAATATAGAATATAAATTAAATATGATACAAATATAAAACAATATAATTAAAATTCATAACTGTAATTAAATAATTATATTATTTACTGACTTTACACTACATTAAAAATACCTTAGAATTAATTACATCTGAAGAGTAGTAGTCAACATTTGAAGTGGATCAAAACCTTTCATCAAAGTTGTCCCAAAACCTTCTTCTTAGGACAACTTAGTTCTTAGGACAACTTTGATTAACTTTTTTGATCCACTTCAAATGTTGACTACTGTATATATATATATATTTTAATTAAAAAAATAAAAAAAATAAATGAAATAACAAAAATAAAGATTATACATTATAATAAAATATAATTTAATTGTATTATATTTAATAATATTAATAATAATATTTATAATATTATTAAATATATATTTGTATTTAATTATTTAAAACAGTTATATACTGTTCAGATGTTATGAATAAATTCTGTTTTAAACAACAGAAACCAACATATATATTTAAATACATACGCAAATGATTTTTAATATATATGATTTTTGTCTTATTATACTATAATTTATATTGTTATATTATTAAAATAAGTATAAATTAAATATAATAAAACTATAAAACAATATAATTAAAATTCATAACTGTAATAAAATAATTATAATAATGTGTTTTTGGTGTGAGAATATGAGTGAAAATGAAACAACAACAACAAAAAATGGCTTTTACTCTGCAGGCTGAAATGTTCTGAGCCCGAGCTGCCCTCTTCCACTGGGGTCACCAATTTCATCCTGAGACTCAGTTTCCCATCTTGCTCCACCGAGGCTGGCTCTTCACCCTCTCTACTCTCCTCTACGGAAATCTCACTGGTTGCCATTGTCGTCTCCCTGGTAACGTCGGCCTCTGACGGCTCTGAGAACGAGGTCATCTCTGCAAAACATCACAAGGGCATGAAGAAAACGAAAACACAACAAGAACACAAATGTTAAGAGGGAGGGGTGTGCAGCATCAGCTCAGCATACTGATATTCAAACACATCTATCCAAATGTTATGCAACGAAAAGAAAGGGACACCCACCAATAGGAGTGCTGTGCCTTGGTGTCTTTTTCAGCTGACTAATCTGTGGAGGAGTTGCACTCACTGCTGGGCGGATCAGCTCGCCATCTTTGGGCAATGTAAAGTGAAACGGAAGCTCTGGACAGGAAAGAACGGAAAAGAAAACAGCTAGTTGGATTTACTGAAGACGGGTTACATAATCAGCAGGGATAATAGATCATTTGTTTGCAGTTTAATCCCACCTCCAGAGCTGTCACTCAGACTTTTGTTGGAGACATTGTCAGAGTTCACTTTGTTCTGTCCTGAATCACTGGGCTGTGTGCTCTGGGGCTTAGTTCTCTCAAGCTGTAAAGGTGAAACCTCAGTTGATCCCAGTGGCTGAGACCCTGAGATCTTTACCACGGCCTCATGTTTGTCCTGCATGGAGCCTCTCACAGGTTGAGAGGAGCTTATGAATGGCTGTGACCTCCTATCCTTTACTTTCTCCTGAGAGACCCTCTGGCTCTCTTCTAGCACCATGACGCTGAAGCTCTCCTCTTTGCTGGAGGAGTGGTGATCTCTGCTGGGTACACACTGAGACGTTTCCTTCTTCTCCTCCCCATTCTCCTCCTCCATGGGTTCTGGAGAAAGCACCTGACTCTCAGACAAAGCCAGGTTGACTTTAGTGGCATCACCCTTTACAGTACTCTGGATCTCATCTTCATCCATCTGTTCCTCCTCTTCAGCATTTTTAACACTGTCTGTAGTAACACTGTGGCTGTGTGTCATGGGTTGACTGAGTCTCTGGCTTTGAACAGCACATTCTTTTTCATTCTCTGTGTTCTTTTGGGACGACACAGTCAAGACAGACTGAGACTGAGACTGCTGGGGGACAGGAACAGGGGTTGCAGGTCTGTCAGCTGATGGTGAGACTTGAGAACAGCCAGAGACTGTGGTTTTATTTGTCTGTGGTGGATTAGGGGTGTCTGAAACACAGTCTGCACCAACAGAAAGCTGGGACGGAGTCGCAAGTGGAGTAGCACTTATATTCTGGTTCCCTATATTAACAGCCTGTGAGAGCTTTTGAGAGGGGTTACAGTCTTCTGCTTTTTCAGGTAAAGCACTTGTACATTTTGAGTCAGGCACCTTGGAAAGACTTTGAGAATTTGATGTTTTACCGGGATCAGAATCCATAGCATTCTTGCTTGCAGTTTGGGAATGGTGTTTAGGGCTTGAGCTACTCTTGTCAGCATCAACAGTTCCTTCCTCTCCCTCGATCTGTGTGGCTTGGCTATCATCCTCCACCATGAACAACTGTGTCTTCTGAGTAAAACTGCTGTTTTCACTGCTGAGTTCCAACTGACAGCCCACAGTACCCTCAGAGGGTTGTGAAAAGCTGCCTGAAGCTGCCTTTTTTAGCTGCTCCGCTGGACCGCTCTGCTTGGGCGATGCTGACTCGGTTGCTGATGGGCTGTTTTGGTGAGACAACTTCCTCTTTGAGCTCTCAGTCCCTTGACTATTGTTTCCAGGCTCAAGACTTGGAGTGGAAATAAACACATCCTACATTGAGAGAACATGGAAAGTACATTGTAAACAAAGTAATGTGCAAGAGATATTTAATTAAAACTTTATGAACTGAACACAAAGGTAAGGTGCGCTCATATTAGTGAAATTTCGGCAAAATAGGTCCATTGACTATAAAAGCTTAGATGTGTAAAGCACAGTTCACACAGAAGAAACTTTCAAACCAAAGGTGGTCAACCTGGAAAATCCACATGACCAACTTGAACCCGTTGTGAAACCTGCGTGGGGAAATCGTTTGCACTCACAGAGAAATTCCCAATTGTGTGGATTCCTACTGAAATGTCTGGATTTTTCCCGCAAATTAGCCAAACAACGGTTAATGTGACCGCACCTTTACTCTGAATAATTGATGCCTACATGTGAGAATTCAGGCTGGCTGGGGACAGAGAGGCTTTTCTCCAGAACAAATCCAGGGGTATTCTGGGACACTGGAGTGGAGGCTGTGGGTTGTGGTTTGGGGCAGGGGTCCATGTCCATCGGCTCCTCCTCTCTCCCTTGTGGCTGGTCCTCAGGGGGGGCTGATGTGTCCATTGGGGATTCAGCAGCTTCATTATAATCTAAAAGGAACAGGAATTAAGAATGCATTTAAAAAACCATTTACACCACATAAGCCTTATCTGTATGTGAAACACACTTACTCTGTTCTTTTTCTGTGGGTGAATTTGGGACAATATAAGGTGTTTGGCTTAAATTGTCCTGAGTGGCAGCCACAAAGTCAACAGATTGCCTAAAATTATGAAGGAAAATGGACAATTACTACATGCCATAATTAACATTTTTCACTGTACATAGAGAAAATTCTTATCTGTACACCCTTAACAGTGAGGACATTATAATGTTTTAATTTGTGGGTGAACTATTGCTTTAAGTAAAACAGTCAAGTGAGATTATGTAGCATATATGCTATGTCAGATATTAGAATATCATGTCATTATTTAAAGGATTAGTTCACTTCATAATTAAAATTTCCTGATAATTTACTCACCCCCATGTCATCCAAGATGTTTATGTCTTTCTTTCTTCAATCAAAAAGAAATTAAGATTTTTGAGGAAAACATTCCAGGATTTTACTCCATATAATGGACTTTACTGGGGTACAATAGGTTAAAGGTCCAAATTGCAGTTTAAATGCAGCTTCAAATGGCTCTACACAATCCCAGCCAAGGAATAAGGGTCTTGTCTGGCAAAACAATTGGTCATTTTTTAAAAAATAAATTAAAAAATAAATAAAAATGTATATACTTTTTAACCACAAATGCTCGTCTCGCACTAGCTTTGTGATGCGCAACGCATTACGTCATCACACTGGAAAGGTCATGCATGACGTAGGCAGAAGTACCAATTTGGACCTTCAACCCGTTGTACCACAGTGAAGTCCACTATATGGAGAAACATCCTGGAATGTTTTCCTCAAAAACCTTAAATTTTTTTTTGACTGAAGAAAGAAAGAAATAAACATCTTGGATGACATGGGGGCGAGTAAATTATCAGGAAATTTTAATTCTGAAGAGAACTAATCCTTTAATATTCTTTAAATAGCACAGATTCTTAATTTTACCCTCCAACCAAAAAAAAAAAAAAGTATCAATAAATCATTCTAAGAATAACCACTTACTGTGAAAGACTCTCCTGTACAAGTGTCCCCTGTCCAGACAGATGAAGCAAGCGAAGACTCTGTGCAGGTGTGGATGTTGCCAAGTGTTCTTTGTCAAGCTCTGAAACACTGCTGTCTGCCTTGGTGCCTGTTATAGTGAACACGATTCAATAACAATAAACAAAAACCAAAATTAGTCAAGAACACATAATGAAAACAAAAAGTGGCATAATTTGAGTCTACACACCATTTCTTTCCTTTTCAAACATGTCATCCTGAGAGGAAACAAGTACATCCTCTTCATCTTCTTGACTGTCCGGTAACTGAGAGTGCAGTATAGCCTGAATACTGAGCTTTCTGCTTTCCCCGTCCTGAGGCTTCGAAGAACAGCTTGAACTGACCTCTGACCTACAATATCATCAGGAAAATTAGAAATGTCAAACTGAAAAAACTGGGCAAATGATCAATTATGACAAAAACTTCCCTTGGTATTTCCCAGACTGCTTACAACTTTCTCAGACTTAGTGAAAGCTAATTTAAAGCCTCCGATTCAGCAATGCATTAATGCACACAACGGACAAGTGTTGATACTTTTTACAATTAGATAATCATGAAAGCCGTAATCATAATCTTGCTTTTGTTTTCAATTCATTGTGCAGCACTATTGCTTTAAAAAAAAAAAAAAAAACTCTTGCCCTGCAGAATTTCCATCCTGATTGGATGATGTCCTTTCTGAACTCTTCAATCCACCTGACAAAGAAAATTAAAAGAAACCCATTAAAAAAAAATTAACTAAACGGCAGCAGATCAAGTGGTTGCAGCAAAATGTAAACATACATTGGCTGGCTGGCTTTTGGCTGGCTTTTTGACTTGCAGGAGCTCCATCCCGCTCATCTTCCTCAAAGACACCCTGGCTCTCCGACAGCTCCAAAAGACCGAGCTGAGACATCTCCTCTGCCATCAGATCAACACAATCATTCATTTATTCAGCCAAGCATTTTATTAGTAAAGCACTGTATTGGAAGGAGCATACACTGAAGTTAATGGCCATGGTGACACTACCTGATACACGCTAAAACCAAAACTATTAAAATAACGTAATTGAAATAAAATATAAATATTAGTTTAAAAAAACTTTAAAAAAATTAAAATTAGAAATTTTGCTTTGGCAACAAACTGTAATAAGTTTACTTTTAAGTTTAAAATTACTAAAACTATAACTGAAATAGAAATATTTTAAACTAATAAAAATGACAAAATCACATGACAAAAATACACAAAAAAAAAAAAGCTAATTAAAGTGAAATCTGAGAATATTAAAATAAATTAATATAAATAAATATAATAGTATACAAATAATACTAAGATAACACTGACATGCATATACTGTTTAACATCTTACCATATGTTTCTGTACAGTGTGTGGTGGAGTTGGCCTCAGACTCCATGTGCTCTTTAACACTTCTGCACAAACAAAGATAGCAGATAAAACAAAAATTAAAGATTTTTAGAATGTAATATTTCTCTCTGCTTGAAAATGTAAAAGGCGTCAAGGCAGCTTGACATCAGCCTCATATTCCTAGTACCTTTTTGAAATAGGAAGAGAGCAAACTTCAAAAACTTGACTATGCTCTGTAGCTGCTGAACCCAGGTTAGACTGCAAATTGTCTGAAACAAATCGAAAACCCTTTTATCAGTATGAATTGTAAACAAATAATAAGTGAATGTTTTGGTCCATGAAGTAAATTACTTACCTGGGTGGGCTGAATTGTCGCTCTTATCAATTTGAATGTCAGTTTGTAAACAATGACTTTTAGCAGGGGAAGAAATCAGCTCCTGCAAAGACATGGTGACTCACAATAAACTTTCAGAGTTTTTAGGAAAATAAAGAACTTAGATCACACCATAGCCTGTGATGCCTCACCAACACTGGGCTTTGTGAAGTGGGCTGCAGGTTAGAGAGGCGACGGGCGAGAAGGGCACAGTAGCTGGTGTCAGGGTCGTCCTCCAAGGCTACACTGTCAGGCTGGGAGTCCTCAACTATGAGGCAGGGGTTTTCTGTCTGAGGAAAACTTGAATCAAGATCACTCTCACCAGGATCCATAAGGATGGGACAGGGTTAGCAGATGTCTACATACAAAGAGATTAAAGAAGAGGATTAAAACAAAGAGATGACTTCCAGTTAAACCGACTGATATATGTAAATACATGATTTCATAATGTAAACTAGATAGGGTCATGTGTTTGGCAGGGGTGTTTGTTTAGATGTACTTCCATATTTATACTTTGTAAAGCACCCTGTACCAATGCTAAAACAGCTGTATAACCTTTATTGTTATTAATAGTAGCAACTCAACTTTTAGCAAGACAAAAGTTGGTAATGTGCTT
This sequence comes from Ctenopharyngodon idella, assembly GCF_019924925.1. Taxonomy (NCBI): domain Eukaryota; kingdom Metazoa; phylum Chordata; class Actinopteri; order Cypriniformes; family Xenocyprididae; genus Ctenopharyngodon; species Ctenopharyngodon idella. The sequence continues at coordinate 19,434,905 of NC_067226.1, forward strand.
TTTTTTTTTTTTTTTTAATGATTTTGTGACATTAAAAAAAAGCAGAAAGACAAAAAATATGCTACTCTATGTCAAAATATTTAGTAATTTAGTACTATCCTGATTTCCTTCAAATCTTGCTCTCTTTTTTGTAATTGTGCCTGGTCATGTGATGTAAACATGGCGGCGCCCATAAGGGGGCGGGTCGCTCCACGTAGAATAAAACAGCTTCTCCTTGGTCTGTGTGCATGGAGTCATCTCATGAGAGTGTACGGTACTTTGATGTTATTTCCAAAGTATTGTTCAGTTCTGTGTGCAAAACACGATTAGCAAAAAAAAAAAAAAAAAAAAGTCTGCGCATTTAAGGTGTTTTAGTTGTTTACTGTAGAATACTTTGGTGTGTCTTGGACGCTTACCAAGTTATTTTACATAAAAGCACAATTTAATTTATAGAAATTAATATCTTTAATGATTTCCTGCCTGCTGACGCACAAAACGTCGACAGTAAAATTCCAAAAGTAAAGTCCATGCAAACAATTCCAAGAGTACAATCAATGCAAAAACTAAAGAAACACCAGAAAACGCAGAAACGATTTGCTAAACCTCAAAGACACACGTGTATTAATTACACAAAAAGCCTTTCCACAGCTTTATCTCGGAGCTGCATGTACCAAGGAAGCATTGCAGCTATAGTCAGAAAAGAAATCAGCCCTTCCTGTAAAACACAGCGGAAGAAAATTGTGATCTTACTTGCTGGATCCCTGGTAGATGTTAATCCATCTCAGTGGACGCGCAACATTTTACAGGGAATATACAGAACTTCTGTACACTTTCACAGCCTAACCTTAGCGAAAGCTTTTCCTTCGCGGTAAAAACCCTGCAGGAATACTCGCCGTTGATTGGCTGCAATAGTTCTTGTCTCAACCGAACAGCAAGAAAACCTGTTTTGATTGGCTGAGAGAGAAGCTTGAGGCGGGGCTTTGTAGTCAGACTACAGATAAGAGTTGGAACTGCGCAGATGTTTAAAGGCCGCAGTGGATCTTTGTGTTTTATTTACCAGTGCCCAGCTGCAAAATCCTTACTTTAAAAAATGTACTTATAACTGTAAGGTTATTATTTAAAAGGAGTTTCTTAACTTAAGGGGCTTGTTGCAACTTGCTGTAGTCATTCATACGACCGCTATTGATTCATCGCAAGATACTACATCAAAACAAGACCACTAAAGCAGAGTCCCAATAAAACAAATATATCAACATATGACCTACAAGAACTTAATCAGTGGCAATATAGTTGAAAAATTGCGTCATTATTGTTTGATCTGAGACATCAGCTTTGAGATTTAAGCTAATATTATTATTGCATTGCCAATAATATGTAGCCTATATTAATAAATGAAACAAACTCAGGTAAATAACATGGGAGCTGGTTCTTTAGCTATCTTTAGGTCTGTGAAAAACATCTATTTTTTTAAAGATCATTGAAAAAATGGGTGCCATTGTTACCCTCACGTTTTAAAAATAACTTTCAATGAATTGATTATCTTTTAATAGGCCTATGTCACTAGTGACATATAGGCATAGTAAAAAATAATAAATTCATATTATGTATTTTTAAATACATCAACAAAATCCAGAAGCCTAACTTTTTTCATCATGAAGTTGTCTTTTCTAGTCTGTTCTCATGTTTTTTTTTTTATCAATTGCTTCTTGCTTTATTAGCCAATTTGCTTTTTTGTTTGCTTTAAATCAAAAAACAACATAGGCTATAAAAACTAGCTACATACTATTTTCATATAAGTTATGAACTATATGATAGCAATATCTGAAGTCAAACTAAGAAGCACCTTAATTTCACTAAATTGAGCACAAGGATTAAACTGCAAAACTGTCATAACTACATTCCAGCATATCTTAAAATGTATTGTTTTAGTTTGTGATGGCATAATAAGCAAAGTGTTTGTCTGACAGCGTTTAAATCGCCACCAGTTCATAGAATGACCACTGATCTATATAATATTTACATTGATCAGTGAGAATGACCCATAAACCTGTTTCAGTTGTGTGTTGATCATGTGTTGTGTTGCATCGCATCATGCATTTCATTGGTTTAGCGGCTGCAAACACATGAGATGACATAATGTCGATACCAGTGATTGATGGCTGCTTACTACAGTTTTAGTGACATTTTCGAAATAATATTTTTAGCTACGTAGGCTATCCCCCAAACACCACATTTCTTATCAAGCACATGACAGCTAACGTTTCCCTGTCGTCTCGAGCTCGAAGGCATCGGGTAATACACACAACGACGCGTTAGCCTGTCGACACTGGGAACCATTGTTATATTGCACTAACAACGCCTTTATAACAGCTTATTAAATCACTTCGTCCACCAGTCAGAAAGCATCGCGCTGGAAACACAAAATGCAAGTCACAGCGATGGCGACAGCTTACAAAAATGAGCCCATTACCTGAGAAACTGATCCTGTGCTAAACCGCAGGCTTGTCTGTTTCTGGAAGAAAGCAGGAAGAAAGGAAAGGTTGTGCGAGTCGATTATCTCTATGAAGATGATGGGGTGTGTGTGGGATACATCATGGGTGTCACTTGACGGTGCCTTGGCATCTTTTGATATGCGCGCGCATGGTAATTATTAGGAACTAACATATTTCAAAAAGCAGAGCCAAACGATAGTGATTTTATTTATGTAAACGTGTCTGTTAGATTTTCAATTTACCTTTGAAAGGTTATCAAAAATGAAACACTAACAATAGTACTATTACATATTATGGATAAAACTTTTTTTTTACATGTAAAACAGTAAATGTTAAGAAAGGATACGGGAAAAATGAATTTGTTTTTAGCAGACACTAACAAACAACGTTACAGCACACACAGGTCACATTACTGGCAATTACCATGTAGATGAGAATACACAAACCATGCTCAGTTTACCCTGTAGAACAAATGCAATGATCATCTACAAAAGATGACAATAAGGGTCAATAATAGTCAACGCAAACAGGCATGGGGTGTATCTGTGAGTGAAGAGATAGGCCATGTGTAAAAGCGGACACACATTAGGACCACCAATGAGGAGCAAAGATGAAGAAGTTGTTAAATCTGGTCACTGTATACTATAATTCTTCAGTAAAAAAGTGGGAGAATATATAAGTATATATCTATACTACTACATTTATCTCTATCCCAACAACCAAAGAAGCACTGCCAAGACAAGTGCTTCAAACTTAAATACTTGAGACTGAAATTAAAATATGACACTGAAGGAGCCATGCCTCAATCGATAGTAAATATCAAGAGCATTCCATAAAAATTATCAGTATGAATTTGATAAGAAAACAATACATTTTTTCAAAAAATTTAAAAGTTATTGATAACTTTAAGTTGATAATTTAAAGTTATCAACACTCTAAAAAATAACTATAAAAAAAACGAAACAAATTTACACAGTAAAACAGTAAAACACCATTGAAACAGTAGGCCAATATACCATAAAACAATGCATTCTGGGTAATAATATTTGTCGTTTTCGAGAAAGTAACCAATACTTTCTCGACAACGACAAATATTACCCAGAATGCACTGTTTTTTTTAGTATATATTACAATGCATTCTGTATATTACAATGCATTCTGGGTAATATTAGGCTATTTTTCGTTTTCAAGAAGCGACAAATATTACACAGAATGCATTGCTTTTATGGTATATTACTGTTTCAGTGGAAAACGGTATTTTACTGTGTAAATTTTGTTTCATTGTTTTTTACAGTTATTTTTTAAATTGAAATGAGATCATAAATTTACTTAAATATCAAGATTATAGTAATTAATATAACAGCTAGCTGAAGAGATTTTTGAACCTTTTAGAAATAATAATACAAACATTGGTTAAAAAAAAAAAAAAAAATGAGAGCGTTGTCACTTGTAAAAAGAAAGTAATGTTTGTATATCCTTGTTTGTGTAGTGCAACTTCAATCAATATTAATGTAATGCACAATATCAATACACATTTTTAAGTAGCCTATGTTTGTCTATGCATATTTGAACATACAGGTTAGACTTACATATTAATATTTTGGTCAAAGTAGCCTACATTTCTAATCTCATTTGATAACATATTTCCATTTTTTGATGGTTCACTGTCAAGGTTACTGGAAAGTTTCTTATGTTCTCTTATGAAAGTATTGTTTGCGTGTCTTTGTATATTTAAACAATCTGAACGTGTTTGTTTTTATTTTTCTTATAGAATGGGTCCTATAAAACCAGTGAGCGCAATGTAATGTTTGTGCATTGAAATAAACAGCAGAGGGCAGTATACAATCCTTCTCCTCATGTTCCAGTACCTGCATTAAGGACTTTGCAGTAAATCTCTTAAAAATGCTGACTCACGACTAGAGACGCTGTGGAAATGTTATACATCAGATATCAGCCAGTAAAAATCCATACTACTAACCCAAACCATGACTAAACCCTGTAAGAAGATTATATTTCATCTGCAATGGATAAACGTTGTACACGGTCATTCTTATATGTCATTCATTATTCATGCTTAATGGAAAATAATCTTTGGATCATATAGGCTACCATGTGAATTACAAAACTCACATCTTAAAGGGATAGATCACAATTTTTTTCATCATTTACTCACCCTCAAGTTGTTCCAAACCTGTATGAATTTCTTTTTTCTGCTGAACACAAAGGAAGATATTCTTAAGAATGTCAGTAACCAAATTTTCATTTGATTTCATAACCAGAATTTTCATTTTTGGGTAAACTATCCCTTTAAGATTAATCCTCCCAAAATGACGTTAAAGTTACCGTAGAGAGAACTTGCATCTTTTTTTCTAATACTAAACAGTTGGACTAAAGACTAGGATATTTCCAAGATATTTCAATTATTCAAAACACACTGATGAGCATAATTTCTGATTATCTCCTGTCACAAATCAGATGAACAAATCTTGACTTCGTCCTTGATTATTGGTCACTAATTTATGATTATAATCAGATAAAATCTTGACTGTGCTTGTCTTTCAGTAATAGTTTGCGATCATCAGTGTTTGAACATCAAATTATTCTGGATTAAATCCGCATAATTTAAAGTCAATTGCAGATGAAGCGTAAACAACTATTTCCCCCAGGTGTCTCAGAATACAATACTGATAGGTTAGCAAAGTTGTCATGATGAAATGTAAGCATCTGTTGGCAGCCGGTAACCAATAGAAGGACGTGTTTTCCGAGCCTCCTCTAATCCCGCCCCACTGAGTGGGCTGATGGCTGTAGTTGTCATGGAAATGCAAGAACTCCCTCAGCTCCAGATTCGGTTACTATGGAAATGCCGCTTGGAGATGCTGCGATAGGTCCTCCGGAGAAGAGAGAGATTATTCAGCACCTTGGACAGCAGCGGTGTGTCGGTCCTCCTTTCTGCCAGACGCGATACTATATTCTCATTGTGATCGGAGAAATTTCAACAGATCGCCAGCTTGATTCAGTGAAAGAGCACATTAAAAAGGGTGAGTCGCCAGCTTTTAGGTTTCCTATGGGTCAGCATGAAGAGTTCAGTAGTCACACATGGACCACGCACACTTTATTCAGTGCAGCACCGCATGAAGCTGTTCATAACTGAGCATCCACTGTGAAAAATGATCGTGATTTTAACGGTAAAAGACTGTTAATTGGTTAACTGTAAATTTCCTTACTATATACGGTGATGAATAACTGTAATATATCTAACCTTACATTTAATGCAATTTAATGTAGTTTTAACAAGTCATTGTATAATTCACAGTGAAAAACCGTAAATTGGCATTCCCAGAATTCCCTGCGTGACACTTCACATTTGATGCATTTTCGTTTAAATAACTGTTTCTTCTTATTTTTTTCTTATCTGTAATGTACATTAGCGTTTTATGTTACATCTAATGTTGTTAAATGAATGTTTATGTGTGTTACCATGATGGTGTTTTGTGTTTGTGTGCATGACACTGTGTGCGCCTTCTTTGTGTTAGTGTTTACTTTCTCAGTTCGTGGAAAAGCTGCTTTTGATCTTTGATTCATCATGTGATTCTCTCATCATCACCTGTTTTTTGGTGGTTGTCAGTGTATTACAAAGGTACAAAACAGACTTCAGTGATTAGTATATTAATATTATATTGGTATGCTAACATTATATTATATTATATTTTTACTGTAAATTTAAGTCGAATCTGTATAACCTAAAATGTTACCATATTTTTTACGGTAAATTTCTGGCAACCACAGCTGCCGGTTTTTACTGTAAATTTCACTGCATGTTTTTACAATGTACAAAGTATGTATGTATGTATGTATGCGTATGTAGATGACATTTTCATGCAGATTATATCATTGTGTATATATTTTTAGAAATTGTATGAGTAATACATTTTAAATCTCTGTATATTGAGGATATTGTTGATCTTGAGACATTTTAGCATTGTTTATTTGTTGATTTAATAAATGTGCATCTAACAGGGATTCTGTCATGGGATGTTGATTTGACCATTTGTGACTTGAACAAGGAACTGAAGCTCTTTGAAGCAAGACACTCTGCCCAGTTCTCATCAGAGGTCAAAGGTCAGTTATTAAAGATGATGTATGAGCTTTTGAAAAATGATTGGAAAAAACTTTTTTTTTAAATTATAATGATTAATTTTATTATTTTAACAAACAGCATATTACATGATGTCCGATAGCCATGTTTTTATTTATTTATTTTTTTAGCTTTTTTAGCCTTTTTGTTTGTTTTGAAATCATACAAAACTGAACACTTAAATGTTTAAGAAACCTTTGATGTTGTGAGATTCAGATTCTGTTTACTCTGCCAGAATTACAGTATTTTGAACGCAGGAAGCTTCCTGCCATTTGACAGCTAATAGATTATGAGAAGGTGAGTGTGAAACAACAGTTATGTGAAATCACAGGGAGAAAGATTAGATTGCATTGATGTAAGACCCTGCCAAACCCACCTGAGCTCTCACAGCCAATGAAATGGCTGTATTTTGTAAATGCACATTGGATTACGGAGTGCATTTGTTTATTGCACCTTGTTTAATTCCCTCATAAATATTCTACTTCTCAAGTCAGTGTTGCTCCGTTTGCAGTATTGACATGTTATAAATTGTTCAGCAGGGTACATGCATTTTGGAGTGTGGATGTTTGCCCATGTTATCTGTTCTTGTGTTTTAGGGATGTTCATAATTCATAATTAAGCAAAACCATTGACTGTTGTTCCACGAGAAATAAAAGCATCAAGGTTTGCATGTTCCCAAGCAACACACAAACTGAAATCTCTGAAACGCATGTGGAATAGAGACACTCACAGAACTACAGGACAACTTGACAGTTTTACTGTAAATATATGTTCAATTTGTCAGTTTTATTACAAGCCCCTGTTATACCGTGGCCTGGTTTCACAGACAGGACTTAGATTAAGGAAGGTGTAGGCCTTAGTTCAATTAGGACATGAAAGTAGCTTTTATAAACATGCCTTAGAAAGGAACATTACTGGTGTGCATTTTGTCAGTCCAAGTTGCTTTCAGTTAAAACAGCTCAAACATGCATTTTAGTCTGGGACTAGCTTAAGCCTTGTCTGTAAAACCTGGGGTTTAAGTATGAATAAGAATAAATCATGGTAGGCTGATAAAGTTTGAACTTGAGTTATAAAAATTTTTTTTTTTTCAGTATGTGGTTAATTCAAAAAAACATAAACATTATTTATCTAACATTTGTTATTTTCTGTCTGTATCTGAAGTGTTGGCATTTCTGAGCAGCACAGCTGATAACATCATGCTATGCTGCACACTGCAACCATCAGCAGATATGAAGCTAAAGAGGATAAAGCATTAAATCTAAATTTACTTCCTCTGCAGCATGGCATACCAGCACCCACACACATACTTGCATGCACAAGATTGCATGCACTGCATGGTCACTCTTATCACTCTTCGCTTTGTCACTTATTTAACTTGTCTTTATTAATCTCTCCATTCTGTGATGATGTATGTCACGGCTGCAATCTAAATCCTCTGTTAGCCTGCCTCCAACCATATGGTTCCTCATATGTGACTGCTGACTCCCCATCTATCGCAGAATGAATTAATCATCAGTCCCTCCTCTATTATTCTTGTATTGGTAGATATCTTATATAATATATCTTCTAAATGATTTCCTTCTCCTCTTTCTATTCAGTAGAAAAGCAGTCCATGCGAGACCCTATCAGTGTATAGTGGAGTCTATAATGGGCTTATGGTGTGTGTAGATCAGAGTGCTTGCTGGTGGGATACTTTAACCATTTCAGCACCATGCTGAGGTTTAAATGCAAGAGAATCTAGGTTTTGTGAGCTGTCTTTTATCCACCTGCATGTAAGGTCATCATATACTGTGTGTGTATATATATATATATATATATATAGCCAAAAATGAAAAATTTGTCATAATTTACTCACCCTCATGTTGTTCCAAATCTGTATGAGTTTCTTCTGTTGAACACAAAAGAAGATATTTTAAGTTAGTAATCAAACAGTTGACGAAAATACTATGAAAGTCAATGGCTACCGTCAACTGATTACCAACATTCTTTAAAATATCTTCTCATACAAGTTTAGATCAACTGAGGGTGAGTAAATGATGAAAAAAAAAAATCATTTTTGGGTGAACTATCCCTTTAAAATAGCTCAAACACTTTTTTTATTCTAGGGCTTAAGCCTTATCTGTGAAACCAGGGGAAAGAGTACCATTATAGTTAAAGTCCCTTTGTAGTCAATAATTGTAATCCCATAAAACTCATCTTTGATCACCAAAATGACATATTTAAAAGTTTTTTCCTGTAAAAAATAAAAATTTCTTAATGCCTTAAAATAGCTTGAATATAACTCTACAACCTTGCCTCATTTAATATACACAGATCTATGAATATGCTAATTAGCCCCGCCTCCACTCACTTGGTCAACTTTACCGAGGTAAAAGCTGCACAATAGTATCACTTTTTACAACATCGGACACATAACGGTAAATAATATGATTAGCCTTTTGTTTGACTTTGTTATCAAACAGCTAATAATGTGTTGCTAATGTTACAAACCATGTTCCCGTTCTTCATCTCAGATTCAGACAGCTGCCTTCTAACAATCAGTATCCTTACAAATGTGCTTTGAACAACTCAGAACGTTAATGGAGAAAGGCATATAGTTCATCATAATATTGTAATATACATCATCAACCCACCATATTGCTTATTCTACACGATTTTCATATCAACAGAAAAATATACTGGGATAACCTGCTCACTGTTAATGATATGCTAAAGCCCGCCGGCATGTTGACGTGATTGGTTACAAGGTAGTTTGTGACGACAGAAACACCAGCGATTTCAAACCACGGGTTTGAGACTGTCTTTTTTTTCACAGATTTAAGGAGAAAATACTCAGCAATGGTGTTGACTTATGAATTTGCATATAGTTTTCTTAAAGCATATTAAAAACACCACATAGACATATAAACAACATTAAAACTTGATTTTCACCACAGGGGGACTAACTAAAACCATAAAACAAATGCTGTACTAAATAACTTGCACCTGGTTTTACAGACAAGGCATAGACATATTAAAAGCAGGAAAGAAAGGAAAAAAGAAAGAAAGAAAGAAAACTAATAAAAAATGGCAAAATTACTAAAGCTTTAATAAAAAATTAAAATTTGAAATATAAAAATAAGATTTTTTTCAAAATATTAACCTCTCAATGACAACACTGCTGATATGTAAAAAAAAAAAAGTAATGAACAGTGGCCTACTATTAAGTTATCATTAAGACAACCTTTTTTAATTATTTCCCCAAGCCCTGCAAGGCCAAATGCTATTCTGCTATGTGCACTCAAGTGAAAGATGCAATTAGCAGTCTGAATAAGGGCAGGACAGATAAAGTGACATAATGCTCTACCACTGAGAGACAAAAATGCTTTGAAGCCAGAAAAGCTTTTTCTCACTCTCGAGGGCAGACTTTGTAGAGAGCCAGCAAAGTGCCAATCCACTGATCTCTATGGTCCGTCAACCTCAAAAGACCAGTTCAAACAGTATTTGGGACCAAGGAAACTTAGTGGGTCCAAATGCTGTTTGAACTTGGTCGTTATAGGGGAATCAGTGTTGCTACAAGTCCGACAGAATGAGCTGAGACTGAGTGTTATGATATTTATGAGCACACTAAGAAAGCTCCCACACATGCAGAACAGGAATCATTTTTGTACATTTATATACTATTATAAAATGTATTAATATTTTGAATTTTATATATATATATATATATATATACATTTTTTTTTTTTAGCTTTATTTCAGTTAACAAATAGTTTTAGCAATAACAACAGGCTGACCAGCTGAACAAATCAGGTCATTTTTTTCCACATCGTTGACTGGGTCATTTATTTTCCTTACTGTGATTCCTGAGGAATCTGAACAAAAACTTAAACAAAGCGTATTTGAAGCAGTTTGCTAACTTTTGACAGAAACCACACTGAAGTACAACAGAGGAATGTTTTCTTTTAGAAGCTTTCAGTTGGGTATACATTGGTGGTAAACTGAATGTATTTAGGTTGTAAATCTGGCTTATTTATTTGTAATTCAGTGAATTATATAGAATCCCTGCATCCATTCAGTAACAGAGTTTGCCCTAGTCCAGACGTGGACTGACCCCACTGTGAACTCCTTCTGTCTACTACTATAACTTCTAATTCTGGCTTGCAGGCAAAAGCTGCTGCTTTTTCAGCTCAGAGCATCTTGAAAATAAGAATTTCTTTGTTTTCTTCATGGGGTCTGACCTTTTTGACAGCAATGTTGTTGCCTTTGTAAGCTGGGATTTTTCTGCTAGTGTTGTTTAGTATCATTCAATGCTTAGAAACTAACTTTTATCAATAAGGAATTCCCCTATTGATTATTATGCTACAAATTGGATATTACATCCAGTTATCTCACAAACCATGAAAAGCATGGCCGTCCCGGCACTTGACAAGAAAAAAAAAAATGCTTGGCACACTGTTGCACATAAAAGCACTTAATTGACTCTTTCACCACCCACACAATGTTTCAAGGGTTCAATTTCTTGTATACATTCCATTATTCCATAGATACTTATTATAATATCCATATTCTTAAAAAAAATATGAAAATGTTTTTTCATAGTACAGCAGTATGTGTCAGTGGGGAAATGTATTAGTCCATATCCTGCCATCATATTTGCAGACGGACTTGGTTTTGTTTGTGGTGCATGTTGTTTCTGTAATGAGAGCAGAGGAGCAGCTCCCTCTTCTCACTCCACACAGAACCGCTCCCTCCACTTCACCTTGGTCTCTGACAGGTGGCAGACACTCTGCTGCTCTGTTCTGTACAAAAATCGCTTGCATTGTTTTAGCCAGCAGTGGAAGATGATGGATGAGGACTGAGCATGCTCAGTACGGCTGGTCTGCCACTCCTGCAGCTGTGCTTGGAATACTGATCAGGATGTGAGTGCAGTGTCATTATGGCTGACTGCTTGTAAATGTCAGAGCACAAAACAGAGTGACTTTTAGTTAATGCAAGGTTTTAAGCACATGAATAAGAGCAGTTTTGACTTTGTTCTTTTATTTGTAAGAGGAAAATGCATCCTAATAAATGTGTGAATTAAAAAATATGCCAGATATACTGTGATAGATAGACAGACAGACAGACAGACAGATAGATAGATAGATAGATAGATATTGCTCTTTTATTGGACTTATGCCATTCCACATTCCATACTTACACAAAGTAAAACAGAGCAGGAATCTAACATTGACTCATGTCATGAGGCTGTTAGTATCTTTTTAAAAATATATATAATTAGATTCGTTTTGAAAAGAAAGTTCTAAGCAGGAGACTGAGAATTGTGCTTCTAAGCACTTCTGTTGAATTCCCATATGACCTCTGTCTCAAGAGGAAAACTGCAAGAGATGAGACATGAAAGGAATCTCTGGCAGCATGTCGACTGAACAAACTCAGTACAAGTGAAGAGAGATCAGGCATTTTTTAGACCAGTGCATTTAATGATAATAAAAAAACGAAACAATGCAAAGTTGGTTATTAGACAAAAGTTATGGGTGAATTCAGGTTGGACACTTTTTCATAGTCATCTCAGTGGCAAAAAGTCTCCCAATCAACCTGAATTCACCTATATTTTGTTAAATTATATTTTCTTACATATATATAAAAAATGATAAAATTACTGCATTGACTCTGAAATAAATATTATGATGAAAGAGTAATCTAGAATTCCCATATGTGTTGCTATTCCCATATGAGTGGTTGCCGCCTGAAACTTCAGCCAGGGATTTTACAACCGACACAGATGGATGGGTCCTTGAACAATCGTTACAGATCCCTTTACTTCCCTAGAGGCGGTGGGGAGGAGGCTGGAATGGTCACCATGGCCCCAGCTGTCTCAGGCATTGTTCAATTCATTTAGATTTTTCAGCAACATGCCGCACGGTAATGACTCCGACCACAGCTCGCCACTGTAATAGCCCTTATGTTTAGCATGTTAGGTTGTAAAAGCCTCCAAATATGCAGTTGGGACTTAATTGCATGAGATTCTATGTGATGCTCGGAGGATAATTAAGTCAATAAACAGAGGAAATTGACAAGGCGGAGAAAAATGAGTGATGAGTCTATCATCAGAGGTGCAACTGCAACTCCCTCTGCAATGATTGAAAGACAAGGAGACGCCATATACTCAACCCTATAGCTTTTACATTTGTTTATGAAGATTTTATTGTGTTATATGATATGTGATTAGTTCACAGTAGAAGCTATTTATACCATAATTTCTCTTTAACTACAAACTATAGGTAGACTACATGGAGCTGATTTTCACAAACAGCCCTGAAACTCAAGCTGTTAAGTGAAGCGTTGATTTGTGATTATCTCACCTCAGTGTTAGCGCAGGAAATGCAAATCTTGTCTTAGACAGACATCAGAGTATAAAGGTATAAATCTCTTCACTTATGAACCCGAAGCAGAGAGGGATTTTACATAGGTCCGGTGTGTTTTCTAGTGCTGATTAATAATTCAGGATGGGCTATTGATTCTGCTCTTTTATACCCCTGCAGTCTGCACATGAACACTGAACGTCAGCATGCTGCTCAGGCGACTCCAGTCTGCTTGATGGGGGCATTGATTGCAGGGCTGGATCTTGCACCACAGTGAAACCTGAGCCCACGCCCACACTCTGGACCAAAGGTCTTAGGAAAAATGAGGGGGTTATTGTTATAGTCAGCAAAACCACGATTCCCTACTGCTAGGGTCTAGTAGAGCGTTAAATAGTGTCTGTAAAGAATTTTGACCATAGAAAGACATTTGGAGTGCTTGAAGAAGCATTATAAATCAAGCTTTCCATCTACAGAATTCTACAGAAGAGGCTTTAACTCTGTGGTAATGTGCTAATGCATCACCATTTTGCAAGAGCAAGCTGTTATCAGGGGACTATATTGAATGGATGAAATAACTGAGATAATTCAAGAAATGGACACAAGCTGTCTAGCAGCAAGGGTGTGGCAGCCAGACTGCTGCTTTGAACAGTTGCTTAGGATATGTCTGGAAGGGTCTATTTATAATCTTGTAATAGCGTCAATTTAAATTAGAATTAACAAATGCAAACCCTTTCTGTGGCAGCATTCATCACCTCCGGCTATTAAAAACGCAATCCCTCTATTAAAACCATTTTTCAAGTGGAATTAGGTAAATCATGATTTTCCTCATTTGGTTTTGTTTTTAATGCAGTATGCAGTAATATTAGTCCTTTTTTCCTGTTAGTTTTAATCTCCAGAGTGGACAGCATCCACAATTCTTTGCCGGCTCACTGTCAGAGAGGTGGTCAGAGTCAGGCAGGCGGTCTGCGAGAGAATGCTGATGGAGTGCAGTTAACGGGGCAGATTTTGGCAGTCTTGCCCTGCAGCTGTCGGTCTGGGATCAGCTGTACATAAACTGCTAAATGGCCCATCCTTGTCATTCTTGACAAGCACAGCACCTAGCCTGAAAAATATAAAATTGCTTATGTTCGTGTTGAACATAAACAATACTATAGAATGTCAAAAAAAAAAAAAAAAAAAAATGACATGCATCATGTTGATATGATGCTAAGTGGTCATTTTTGCTTCCTCATTCTTTTAGATAATAGTAAGGTTTTGTTAACAGAGCCACTTGATATGTTGAAAAGCTAGCTTACAATATTGAATGTGATTTATTAGAAATGTCAGATTAAATTTTAATGTGTAAACTCCAGCCAGTCTGTGTTTTGATCTTCAAGACGACCGAGAGTCCAGTAGCCTATTTGTTTATTGTTATTATTATTAATATATTATTTTGGTATAATTGATCAGGTAGCAAAATATAATAAACCAACACTAGAATAATGATAGTTAATTTAATTAAAAATGGCCAATCTTTGTAATAATAATGGTACATTTTATATAGAGAGAGCTTTTCAGAGTAGGCCTACTCAGAGATGCTAATTGATGTTACTAAACTGACCAGTCTTGGGGTGGGTCATGGTAAAGGTATTTCCTGATGCAAAATATTTATGAATATTTTTTAAAAATGTTTTAGTAGCTATTGGATGTAAAACTAGGGTGAATACTGGTAAAGTGGAACGCCTTCAAATGCTTCCTCAAACTCAAACCCCAGTTTATTGCTGTTATTAGCCACCTTTACCTCGGTTCAACCCAAATCTTATTTATAAAAGACTTATATATACAAGGTCGAATTAAATCGGCTGAAATGTGATCACATTGTTGCATATTTCTCATTCTTCAAGTGTCATACTTACTCGTAGTATGTATGTGAATTCAGGCTCATAGGCCACACCCACTCCCTCTCGCGCACTCGCGTGTCTGTGTGCGCGCTCTCGACGCACGATACGCACAGCTCAGCATCAGCAACGGTAGGTCTAATCTGTCATATAATTCTTCAGATGTTTGATTATTGGCATATGGTTCGAATATCTTGATCTCTGACCGAGGTTATTCATTCATGAAATGTGCAGTATTGCTGATCTAGTATCGTGTCAACCTCTTATACGGACTGTCTAGGTCTGTATCGGTTCTGGCTTGTTCACGGATTTGTCTAAAGGTCGCAAAAACCCAAGCCGTTTTAAAGCGTGTACGATTGTGCCATCAGTGAGAGTGAATGAAAGTACATGATATAGCACTGTACGAGGAATCTAAGATGCTAAGGCGATAAGCAAAAATCTTCGACAACATAAGAGAAATTATTTTGAGTTAGAAATATGAGGGTGAAAATTAAATTTATGTAGTCTATGATTTGTTTCTTCACTTTTGCTAGATTTGTTTTCTATTTCAGCTCATTTTCATAAGCCGCTACAGTTGCTAAATTTACATTTTTGATCACAGAGCTAAAATTTAACTCAACGAATCCGCAAATTTGGTGGAAACACATTATTATTTCACCGTGACCCAGATCTTAATTGTGATTCTGACTATTATGGGATGCAGCAGGGCATCTGAGGAACCTGTGACAGTAGCGCGCGCGCGCGCTCGCGTAGAATACTCGTCACCGTGTGAGATGAAAAAATGTGCGCCGTTTCCACAGGCCAGACATAAATCTCAAAATAGTTAATTAGCTATCTCTGTGAAGCAGAACCAGAGTGATGGACTGTGATCTTTGTTCATAGTAAACAATTGCATCTTAAAGGGATAGTTCACCATGAAAATCCAGTCATCATTTAGGCTACTCATGCTTATACTGTTTCAAATGTGAATTATTGTGGAACACATTAGATGTTAGACAGAATTTAATTGAATGAAACAAAGATCATCTCTGGGGAAAACATGAACATCTTTTTTTGTTTCATAGAAGAAAGTAATAGAGGTTTGGAACAGGATGAGTAACCAGTCCTTTTAACAATAATGATAACACCTGTGTTATCATTATTGTTAAAAGAGCATGGCAGGACTAAAATCACAAGCACTGTTTTTGTCCCTGGTCATTAATCCTCAAAAGCGATTATGAATGCAAATTACTTTTGTATCATTTTAAATGGTGCCTTGAAGCTTTCAGTTAATTCACATGTAACAAATAATTTCCAAAATGGGCACTTTAAGGCCAGTGCCCCTCTGTGCTTTGTACAATTTATCCCTTTTAGTCCATTATTGCATTTAAATGAGCCATTTGTATAAACTCAACTCATATTCCGCATTCATTCGCTCCAGCTGTTTACAGCATAATGGGGTCCATTACACCGCAAGAGCACATACATATGAATGAGAGCTCAACACTTGTCTTGCTTTTCTATAAGGGGACTCTATCTCCCCTGCTTGTTAACAAGATATTTGATTAAAATAAACGTGTTGCAGTGGTTTCAAAGGCACGGATAGGACAGTTCCCGCGTAGTGTTCAGAATTTCACTGCTATGGATACGATTAAGTGGCTTTAATAAGATTACAGCTGCTGGTTGAATCACTACCCCTAGATAACGGTTTAAAAAGTGTTACACACCTCCTCTCTCTCTCTTCCTGTCTCTACGTATCACACACAGTGTGATTCAGAGACAGCTGAACAGTGATCAAGGACAGGGCAAAGATAGAATGAGATAACACTGGCTCAACAAATGTAATACTTCTCTCATGCAGAAATTCAGCGGTTATCCCTGTTGTGTTCAAGGTCTTGACATGATTAAAATGGTCATCCAACAACAGCTGGACATTTTTAAAATGTAAAAACTTTTGATTCACTTTAATGATAATGAAGTGTGGAAACATTCAGCCAAGAGGCGATCACATTTACACCTCATTTTCCCGATGAGTGAAGAGCCAGTTTTGCAAGTATAGTTTCAGCTGTCAGGAGTAATGTTTATCTGGTGGAAAAGCTAAATTAGACCTCAGATGTCACTCATATTGCCATATCTACTTTGAAAGTATGATCTTTTTACACAAATGCATGTGTCACTGTTCCAAAATTAGCTAATTTGTGATTTCGGAATAAAGATTTTGGAGGCATTGTGAGCTCAAAGGCAGATATTAAGTGTGACTTTAAAACTATTTAAGCCTGTGAGGCAATCAGTCAGTTCCACTAATTTCTTCCCAGTGAAAGCGTGTGTCAGTCGCCTGGATCACTTGTGATTATCATTTAATCCTAAAAGCCAAAATTGCTTGTGAAGCTTAAAATGCACAGAGTAAAGATGTTCTCTGGATTGCTGTCAAATCTAAGACTGACCTTTACCAAATTAGTCTTAGCAAGTGTAAAATACATTTGACCCCATTTGTCAGCGTTTTACATTCACAGTTGAGTGATATTGAATTAGCTATTTTTAGAAACCATCTGCTGAGTTGCTAAATATTACTGTAACTGTGTACATGATTTGAGTGCATATAAATCACTTATGGATATAAGTTACTCTGAAATGATTATTTTTTTTTTTCATGTTAACAATTTATTTGTTTTCTGGTACTGAAATAACAGAATTTCATATCATCATCAGATCATAAGCAGAGCACACGTCCAGTGTAGTGACCTGATTATTTGACTCTATTCTTAACCTTATTAAGTGCAAGCCAATAACTCACAGAATAACCCATGCTGGTTAACTGTTTGTGCAAAGAGCTTAATTGAATTGTTTGCTCCACAACAAAATGACTAAGGAGGAGGAGTTTAATGTTGTGGGTAGATTGCTTCAGCATGTTTTCAAGTGCACAAACATCAGTAGTTATCTGGGTCCTAGTGCTACATGCCCAGTGGAGAGTTTCTGTATTTATCTGAAGAAATGAGTATGGAAATAAAAATATAGATATTTTTGCCTATGGAATCTAATATCGTACCATTTATTATTAACTTACAAATTAGATAATTTCAGTGCAAATGAACTAAACATATAAGAAGATTCCTAAATAAAAATATAATAAATAAAATATAATGTTCTTATAAAAGCACAAACCACTTCCAAATTCTTGTATCTGACATGAATCACAGTAGAATTTACAAATGCATTTCTTTAGAATGGTAGTAAGGTGAAGTTGTGTGTATGCTCAATGTCACAGAAGACCGTGCAGCCTGATTTAGCTGCTCATAATGTTATCTGTTCTCCATCTCAAAGTGAAAGCACAACTGAAGGTCATGTTGACAGCTGTCCCAAAGCATCTTGTTGGTTCTGAAGGATATATTAAGGTCATAATGATGTCAAATATCAAAAAAACCTAGCATATAAAGGACCAGAATTATTTGGAGTTGAATATAACAAACTACAATTTCTTAAAAGGTTTAGATAAACAATGAAAATATGCTGTTAGAGTCTGAAGGTTAAACTGGGTTAGCACTATTTGTAGTCCACTGCTACCATCCAGAGTCCATTGTATGATCTGACAGAATAATACCGTTATTAACAATTCGATGTTATGCAAGAAAATTATCTATCTCATTCACACTCTTTCATTAATTTTTTGATTAGACAGACTTGCCATGCTTTAAAATGTAAATTTATCAAAGCTTTTTCAATCTCATCACATGTTAAGTACATTAAGCTACTGAGAGTGTGTGAGGAGCCCAGTCAAATCGTCAGTGTGCTATTTAAGTTCACACGCCCTTGTTCCTATCTCACTGCTGTGAAAACGACCCTATAGATACCCTATAGAAAGATCTAAAGCAGTGTTGTGTTTTAACAGCCAATGAGAGATGTGTGCTTATTATAGCCTTATAATGCACAGGGTCACAATTTTTTGTGTGTGTGTTTCAACTGTGTGATGCTGGATTTACATTTTCAGCTAGAGAGAGGATTTTTTCACCCTTTTTAGAAATGCTGCAATGCGTCGCGCAGCACTAAGACTGGGTCAGTGTAACGCAGCTGGCGGCAATAGCCAATTCACCATCCCCATGGCAACAGCCAATAGATTTGCTTGCAGGAGCTTTGCAATATTGTTTTGATTGCATGGAATTGAGAAGACTGCTTCCACAGGATTAGTGTACTCTTGCACAGGAGCAGGAAGAGACAAAGAAAAGTGAATAAACAGTAATTAAATGCATGGAGGCAGTAATTGCATCATTCCAGTAGGGTGCATCCTTTATCTCTAATGTCTCAATATTAGATGTACGATTCTTCAAAATAAATTGTATTGTAAATAAATAAATAAATAATAAATATGCCCTAATTATGTATATATGACATGAAATAGGATAGAAATATACAGATTTTTCCAAAATTTTTAAACATTTGGTGTTTACAACAAAAACATTTTTTTTTTTAGGACAGAGACTTTTGCAATACAAGAGTGATGTCCTGGAGACTGTTGTGTTGGTGAATCCTTCTGAGGAGAATATTGCTATAGAGGTAATTGTAAATAAGCAATTGTGTCCCCCCACCCCTCTCTAAGTTCTTTTTTATTTGTATGCACCACATAAGCATCTAAGATATCAATTTCAAGATATCAGTTATCTTTTAATTGCTAAATATAACAATAAATGCAGTCTCTTTCTTTTCTAGTTCAGAACACTGCTCTGCGACTCAGCAGGACATAAGTTATTAGTCTTAAGTGGGCAAAGTACTGAACAGACTGGTGACATTACCTTGCAAAGTGGAGTGTTTGGTTGGAAAAAATTATCTGACATTCTCTCAAGTCGTAGAGTAAGTAGCTATTGCACCATTACTAATCCCATAATACTTCACACAGCACTTAATCATTTACTTTTTATTGATTTTTTTTAAATTGAACTTTAAGAAACATTTTTTCTTTCTTTCTTTGTAGATTAAAGAACTCTTAAACCAGCCATCCACAGGTCAGCAAGCCTGTTTGACTGTGTCCTGTAAAGGAGAGGGGGGCTGGAGCTCCCTAGGGTACATACAGGAGCAGAGCTTACTGAAGTACAGACTGAACCCTGAGCCTGTGCTGCCTGAGATGGAAGGTGTGAGCGAGTTCACAGAATATGTCTCTGAGACAGTGGATGTTCCCTCTCCTTTTGAGCTCCTGGAACCACCAACCTCAGGAGGGTTCCTCAAGTTGTCCAAGCCATGCTGTTATATCTTTCCTGGAGGACGGGGCGACTCTGCTTTGTTTGCTGTCAATGGCTTTAATATTTTGATTGATGGTGGATCAGACAGAAAGTCTTGCTTCTGGAAGCTGGTCAGACATTTGGATAGGATTGATTCTGTTCTCCTTACCCACATAGGAGCTGATAATCTTCCTGGCATAAATGGACTGTTACAGAGAAAAATTGCAGAGCAGGAGGAAGAGAAGAGCCGTGGTTCAAATACCTATGGAGACTGGATGAAAAACCTGATCTCACCAGAGCTTGGTGTTGTGTTCTTTAATGTTCCAGAAAAGCTGAAGATGCCCGAATCCACGCTGAAATCAAAAAGGAGCATTGAGGAGGCCTCTCTCACATTGCAGTACCTTCACAAACTAGGCATCAAACCTGAGCCTCTATATAGAGTTGTAAGCAACACAATTGAGCCTTTAACACTCTTTCACAAGTTGGGTGTTGGGAAACTAGACATGTATATTCTAAATCCTCTCAAGGACAGTAAGGAAATGCAATTCTTCATGCAGAAGTGGGCTGGTAATAGTAAAGCTAAAACTGGCATTGTCCTGTCCAATGGCAAAGAGGGGGAGATTTCTGTTCCTTACCTCACATCAGTGACAGCTCTGGTTGTATGGGTACCTGCCAGTCCAACTGAAAAGATTGTAAGAGTGCTATTTCCTGGAAATGCCCCACAAAACAAAATATTTGAGGGGCTGGAAAAGCTGAGGCATCTCGATTTCTTGCGATATCCAGTAGCCACTCAAAAAGACATGTCATCTGGAGCTCCACCTCCACTGATTAAACAAACTAAAATGAAGCTGAGAACTGATAGCAAAGAAAGTCTCAAATCATCCCCTAAAATGTCTTCCACTACAAAAGCAAGCAAGAAAGAGGCAAATGAAGATATTGAGTCAAAGAGTGAATCTGTAAATGAGAACAAAGTTGAAAAGAAAGAGAAGAAAATGAAAGAGACTGTTAAAACTCCCAAACCACTGAAACCTAAGATGGCGTCACCCGATTCACTCAAGCAAGAGAAAAAGAAACTGCAGAGAGAAAAATCTCCTAAAAAACATATCAAGGAGAAGGCATCTAAGATGGAGGAAAAGAAAGATCAGGAAAAGAAAGACACAAAGAAAGAAAAGGCAGATGTAAAAAAAGAAGACATAGTTAAAAAAGAACTCAAAAGTAAGGAGGATAAGAAAAAAGAAAAAGAAAAAATTAAGCCAGAGTTGAGAAAAATCACAAAACCTGACTTAAAGCCTTTCACCCCTGAGGTCAGGAAGACTCTGAACAAAGCAAAGGTTCAAGTGAAGCCTAAAACAGAAAAAACCAAAGCTGCAAAGGAGCAAGAAAACAGGCCAGCTGCTAAGAAAGCTTCAGTGGAGAAACGGGAGAGTGAAAGGTCCTTAGTCTCCTCTCCAGAGGATCTTACCAAGGATTTTGAAGCTTTGCGACTGGAAGAAGAGCTTTCCAAGCCAACAGAGAGCAAAATTCTCCCAAATCTTCAGTCTGCAGTGGACACTGTTGTCCCTCACATTGAATCTCCTGATGAGGGAATAACTACAACTGATGTTGAGACAGAGTCCCCTCATGAGGAAAAGGGACCATATGGAGTAAACGCAAATAAACACCCCTCTAAAACCACTGATAGATTTGAGGATGAAGGTGCTGCTACAGAAGATGACATAGAGGATGACTATTCCACAAAACTGAAAAGTGCTAAAGCATCTGACTTTGTGGAGATGAGTGAAGATAAAAAATGGCAAGAAAAGGCAAAAGAAGATATAGAGTTTGAAATGAAACCCAAAAAGAGTGACAGTGAAGAAGATGAGGATGTGATTGAGAAAGCAGAGCTAGAGGAAGCAGAGGATATAGCACATGCGGAGGAGCTTAAGTACAAGTCCGACGAGGCTAGGAAAGAAAAACTTGGAAAGGACTGGGAGACAAAACAAAGTGACATCAAATCTGCCAAACCTCTGGGTGCTGCAGAGCATGTTTCTTTCATCCAAGATGAGACCATTCCAGGTTACTCTGAGACAGAGCAGACCATCTCTGATGAGGAGATTAATGAGGAGACCGAGGAGAGAATCCCACATCTTCAATATGATGTCGGCTCTTATGACATCTCAGTTCCTGATGAACCAGGGACTTTTGACACTATCCATGGCATGAAACCACCAACCATATATGTTGCTTCTGAGTTATCATCAAAGGGTTTTGCAGTAGACCAGGAGCCAGTCCTGTCAGCTTATGCATCCAATATAATTGCGGCTCCATTGGCTGAAGAAGAGCATATATCATCAGCAACCTCCATCACTGAATATGACAAATTATCATCTTTTGCAACATCTGTTACTGAAGATCAGTCTATAGCATCTGTGACAGCACCACCTACTGAAGACGCAGGAAAAAGCTCTTTACTCTTAGATACTATAAATAGTATACCATCGTCCGTACAGACAGATGCCACTCAAGGAAAGGAGTACCTCCACTCTGCTGGAACTATTTCTCCAACTTCTTCCTTAGAGGAGGACAAGTGTTTTAAATCACCTCCTTCAGAGGAATATCAACCCATTGTGCCAGAAACTACAGTGAAGGCCACAGTTCCCACAAATTATGAGGATGAAGATGATGAGGAAGAGGATGAGGACCAGACACCAAATGTTGATATGCCACTTGGAAAGATCCATGAGGGTTACGCATCTGCTGCCATGCTCCAAGACAATGAAAAAGCTTCTGATAACTTTCCTTCATCAGCTGCACCTATTTCTCCTCCCGAGATGTATGTTGGCACACAAGAAAAAGATGAAAAGGGACTCTCATTCTCTAAGGATGAATCTAAATTGGGAACCACTGATAAAAGTTTGTCCTTCTCACCAAATTTGCCTGGCACCTCAGAGACGAATATTATCTCAGAGAGTGAAGAAAGATGCCTCAGCCCAGACGACAGCACTGTGAGGTTTGCCTCACCTACACAATCAGGACCGACCAGCAGTAGTTACTCTCCCACTGAGGAAAGGTCACAAAAGCCACTGATTACAGACAAAGAGGAAAAACTAGACAAGGAGACTTTTGACTCTCAGAGGTGCTTGACCCAAGATGCTTCTGCTGACAAAAAGTCTGTGAAAATAATTGATGATGTTGTGGTCCCTTTTGAAAAGGGGTTCTCCAGCACTAAAACCGCAATATATGACTCTGAAGAGGACGAAGATGAAGAGAAAGATGATTATTATGGAAAGGAAAGCTATAAAGTGTGTGGTAAAGCTAAATACAAAGAGGAGAGGGAATGCACTTTTCTTGATGAAGAATATTCCCAAGAGGCAACACCCCTAAAAGAGGAAAAGCTGCCTGAAAATAAGAAAGAATCTGTTGATAAGGAAGATAAACCACAAAATGTGACCTACTTGGGCCATGAGCACAAATCTCAGATGCTCAGCTCAGGCGAGGAAGATGAAAGTGAAATTGAGGATGGTACTTACTCAAGCGTAAAAGGTCCACAGGACAAGTTAGATTCCATGTCAGCAAGCCCAGGCAAAACAGATGTGTCATTTTCAGAGATAGATGACCCAAACTTGATCTCTAAAGACAGCGATAAAAGTGTCCACTTCAACTTGTATTCCTTCCCAGAGTGTGAGAAAGGCCTCAAAGGGGAATTTGAGAGGGTGGTTAGGCAAGATACACCCTATGTTGGGAAAAGCTTTACATATTCTGATGTATATGACAGTAAGTCAAGTTCAGTGGATTCCTACTCTCCAAATCTGCCAGCTGAGCACACTTTTGATGATAGTGATGTTACTCCAAAGAAAACAGAAAAGGAAGATTCCCTAGAATCTCCCACCAGCAAGATTTCTGACCTTAAAGCATCAGATGAAAAGGAAATGTCATCAGCTTCATATAGTGTCTATGGGACACCACAGTTTAGAGATACATCTGAAGAAACATTCTCTGAGAAAATAAATAAAGTTGAAGAAAAGACAATTGAGAAAACCTCACCTGTTTCAGCAAAGAGAGACCCCTTTTCAGTTCAATTTGAAAAGCCAGATTTCAGTGGGATGGAAGAGGTTGGCGCATCACAATCAGCCCATTATGCAGCTGACAGCTTCATCTCTGATTACAGTGCTAAAAGTACGAGTTCTATGTTAGGTGAATCTACATTTAGCGAAGTACAATTAAAAGAAGTAGTAGCTGGAGACATGAAGATGTTCGCTGATGGAGAGGATGAAGATGACGAGGACGAGGAAGAGGAAGAGGAAGATGATGAGGATGAGGAGTATGGAGAGCATGTAAGTGATAGTGATACAGAGAAAGGTGCCCAGTGCCCACTGACTAGTGCTATCAGCACTGTACCTACTCAATTCCAGGATGAAAAGAAAGACACCATTACACATGAGTACAGCTTTGGCTCTGATACTTACGGGAAATCTCTAGATTCATCAACATTTGAATCCACTATAAGCCGTGAGGGCCCCAAGGACTCATTTAAAACTGCTAAAGGTGATGCCTCATCTTTTCCTACTGAAAGTCAAATTACAATCTCCTCTGGATTTGGACATTCTTCAAGTGAGCAGAAAAATGAGTTTGAAGAAAATGATGAGAAATTTGACAAGTCATATTTACCTCTCTCAACAAAGTCTGCTGAAGATAAATCCTCTACTCAGTATGATGGCAAAGATACTGAGTTTGACAAGCAAAAGACACCAGATGCAGCAGAGAAAAAAACAGCAGACCCTGTTTCGTTGGGCTTCAGTTACACAACTATGTCAGCCACAGCATACTCTTCTTCCTCTTCTTACAGTCATTCTTCATCAGCTTCAGCATCTCTGTCCACTAGCCGCCAGTTTGGGGAGGAGTTGGAGACTCCAGCCAGTACTGCATTTGAGTACTCATCTTTCAAAGATGAACATTCACCAGTAATTGATTCACCCTTTTCCAGTTCTGGTGGGCAGGTTAAGGATGAATATTTAGAAGTGTCCGAGAAGCTGACTCCTGCGACCACTACTGCTGAATCCACCTCTAGTCTTGCGAGATTCTCGCCGTTATCACCCTTTGAGGAGGTCAAGCCTTTCCCTCCACATGCTGGTACTTGTATAGGTGACAAGAAAGATCCTGCTTATTCTACAAGCAATATTTCAGATCAAGGCCCACAAAGTCAGTGCTTTTATAAACCGGAGTGGGATGAGGACTCAAGATTACAAGCTGAATTTGGTGCAACTGGACCTTATTCCTCAATCCCTCCGACCACACAGAAAGACACCATGCCTGAACATCTGTATGGTGCTTCATCTACACTTGAATTTGAGTGCCCTGAAAAACAGTACTATGAAGACACAGAGAGCAGTGAAGAGGAGGATGATTATATGTACGAAACTGAACAGGATAAACTTCAGTACCAAAGACCTACAGTTACAGCTCAAGCAGACAAGAGAGAAGCCACTTTTTCCTTGGGTGAGACAATAACAAAGGACATATCTTCTGGCTTGGGAGCCACTATCTCAGA
This sequence comes from Ctenopharyngodon idella, assembly GCF_019924925.1. Taxonomy (NCBI): domain Eukaryota; kingdom Metazoa; phylum Chordata; class Actinopteri; order Cypriniformes; family Xenocyprididae; genus Ctenopharyngodon; species Ctenopharyngodon idella. The sequence goes on from NC_067226.1 coordinate 19,460,442, forward strand.
TGCGCTTACCTCATATCCTTCCTCTTTCCCTGAGCCCAGAAAACCAGACACAGCAAATGGGCCTGCAGAAGTTAGTTTGAGTGCACCAGAGGCTTTTGGTGGAACCAGCAAGGTGGGGATAGGCTTGTCAAAAACAGAGACGAAAGGCCAAGAATTTGATGTAAAGAAAATTAGGAGTCCAGGTGAATGGGAAATGCAGCAGCAACAAGACATCCACCCAGGGGCATCCCCTCCTCATTATCGACATGAAGATGAGTATGAAGAAGAAGAAGAAGAGACTGAGCCGGAGCACCCAGCCCGTCCTCTTTCCCTCTCATCCACAGACCAACCTTTCCAACCCTCTCATTATGCAGGCGATCCAAGCAGACACGATGACGACTCTGACTATCCTTCAGATGTTGGTATCCGTCAACATTCATCCACAGCTTCCCCAGGCTATTCCTCCTGTGAGTACAAGCAGAGAAGAGGAGACACATCTCCATCATTTATCAACCCAAGCTTATGTCAACTTTCAAGCGATGAAGAAAATGAAGAACAGAGAAGCCAATCTTCTGATCAACAGCAACCTTCTGGGAAGACAAGATCCCATAAACAACCTCGCCACCACTCTCACAGTCATCATGGCGAGGACAGCGAATTGCAACACCTCTCTGGAGCCATGGCTGCTGGGATTAGTGCCAGTGGGGAGGATACCCCTCCAACCTCTGTCAGTGAGCCATTGCATTCCCAGTCAGATTCTGATGTTCTACCAGGCACAGAAGAGTGCCCATCGACCACAGCAGAAAGAAACAATGACTCTGATGAGGATGCAGATTACCTGCCTGTAGATAAATCATCTGGAGCTTATGGGGGGAAGCATTACTCATCTAGGTCACCTAATAAAAACCATGATCCTTTCCCATCACCAATGATGGACCCTGCTCCTTATTCCCCTCACCCAGATGTATGTATGGTTGATCCCGAGGCTCTGTCAAGCATAACAGACAAACCAATCAAGAAAGATACCAAAACAAAGGGTTTACGTAAATTAGGTAAGACAAAATCCTCATCTCCTGCTCGGAAGACTGATGTCAGGCAGAAGAAATCCCCATCCAAGGAAACACCCACTCAGACCACCCCTCTTAGAAAGAAGGACATGGATGATGATCTGTCAAGGTCAAGCCACAACACAGGCAAAGGCCTTGTTAATGGCTATAAGAACAGTGCAGGTATGTACAAACATTTTCTATATGCAAATCAAGATGCCAACATCACACTGACAGCGAGATTTTGTGCATTTTAATTGTTTCTTAACAGGTTCAAGTTCTGCAAAATTCAGTGCAGCTGTGCCCCCCGGTCCTCCTATCTATGTGGATCTGGCCTACATTCCCAACCACTGCAGTGCTAAAAATGTGGACCAGGAGTTTTTCAAACGTGTTCGTTCTGCTTATTATGTAGTGAGTGGAAACGACTCCAGCAGTGGAGAACCGAGCCGTACTGTACTAGATGCCTTGCTAGAAGGAAAGGCTCAGTGGGGATCCAATCTGCAGGTATAATATTTGTTAATTGCTCTCTCTGCATGTCTCTCTGTAGATGTCAACACTGGAAGTTTGTAATTTGCTGATTAATTTGATGGATATTTTATGGATGCTAACTGGGGGAGGGGGTTCAATGAAGTCAGCCACTATGCTATTACTATTACAATGCTATACTATTTACTCTATTCTATTTGTAGGTAACATTGATACCTACTCATGACACAGAAGTGACCCGTGAGTGGTATCAGCAGACCCATGAGAAGCAACAGGAGCTGAACATCATGGTCCTGGCCAGCAGCAGCACAGTTGTGATGCAGGACGAGTCATTCCCTGCCTGCAAAATAGAGTTCTAAATTCAACATGGCTCCCAGGTTCACATCTTTACTCTCAAATGGTCCATTACAGCCTTAATTGTAGTTTACTCAGTGTAAAATTCTTAACCTTTTTCTTTTTAACTTTCCAAGATTTAAAACAGCACATATTATCTATTGCCCAAAAACCCCAAACAAATAGTATAAACATTGATTATTATTTCCTAGTGATGAAAGTTACTAGAGTGCAGGAGAATAGAAGGAAGACGTGCCTTTCACTATGTACTTTTCAGGGTGGCTTTTCCCTTTATGTTGTACAATACATACATACATACTGTAATACATTTCTTGCTGTAAATTCTTAACCCTTAGATTTTGGGCCAGGGCTTGTTTAAACTAGTTTTCATGGTCACATTCCCAGTCGTAGTTTTATACTGAACAAGGTTACCAAACGAGTGTGCTTAATACAGTATCAAAGTTGATATATATAGCCTTGTTTACAATGATATTTAACTAAAGCACAAGTATACCTCTTGACTTATTTTTGAACAATAGCACCAGAAAGTCACCAAATACTGCATTTCAACCGGATGAGATTCCCCAGCTTTCATCCGATTAGTTAATGTATACTTTCTTATCTCAAAGAAACTGTTGCTTTGAGGCTCTGATATATACACAATGGCTTCATAGACTTTCATAGCACAAACATACACTCGATATGTAAAATAATCTTCTATTAATAAAGTTATCCCACATTCAGATACCTACTGTGCAAATGGCAATTGAGGCTATATAACTCAGCAGAGAGTTTAACAACCACCTGGGTGCTAGTATTTCACAAATAAAAATCTAGTTAACAAATAAGATTATGAGATTTAAAAAATAAAAATGTATATGCTGGACATGGAGTCGTGCTGCAGCTTATGTGCTTTGCACAAAATTACTTTACATTCCTGACTCAGAGATTAATGCTTTGAATTTGTATAGTAGAATGACAGCATCAGCAACAACATTTAATTAATAATCATAATTAAATATCGCTATGATCTGGACAAAATTCTGTTTGTAAATTAATGCTGAAAAACAATTGAATGAAGAATAATGTTTAGATGGTAGGTTTATTGTCAACACTTAAATAACGGAGTGGAAGTATTGGAATCAAATCTTATTTTGTCATTAAATGATGTATAAAATGTATGTTCAAAGAGTTTATGATTATTTTTAGTGTTTATGATGTTCAGAAGTATGTTTTATTCCTGATTTCATTCAATTTTGAAGAAAAACCTTGTAATGATTTCCCCTTGATTTCTATTGGTTATATAATGTATATAAGACAAAATTGCTTACTGTAAAGGAATGGGAAGAAATGATGACTGAGAATATGCAAGCCAAAGTTGCCGGCAATGGAAATGCATGGTATTCAATGAATACACTATGTATGAAAGTTTTTTCCATGTTTTTGCATAGGGTTAAATGAAAGAAGTGAGATACGGATACTGCACTTAAACCTATTCCAGAAATGTTAATGTGTGTTTAAAGTTATTTAAAGCAAATTGTGGCTTTTATATGGGACATGAACCTTTATCTTAACCGTTACTGCAAGAGCTGTTGTTTTGCAATCAGTAAAGGACGAGGATATTGATGACATGAAATATAAAAGTAAATTCTTGACCAATGTTTCAAAGACTGGCAAGTTCACTACTTCCTGTTTATTTTGATGTCTTTCTGGTCAGAATTAGAAGTGATGGACAGAAAACATGCGAAGAATTGCGAACGTTGCGTTTTTAAATATGTAAGGCTTAAAAATAACTGATTAAATGATACCACTGCTCTCGTCACTGAGCAGGATCAGAGATGAAAGGAATAGTGAGGTTGTATCATTGACTGATGAATAGGAAACCTTGTAAAAGTATGCACTGCATGTATATTACCATGAGGGAACAGCCTGAACATGCATTTGAATACTGCTATGCTTTTAGGTGCTTGGCTCAATTAATTCCTATGTTAAAGAAGGAAGCTTGTAGGTGAAAACTTTTTTTCAGTTCCATTTGGATCAAAATTTAATCTGTAATCTTCATACTGTACACAAGATTTTAGTTTTTATAATTCTGATTTACATAGTCTCATTTATTGGTCTATAAGATTTGATTGTTGACCTTCATCTTTGGAGAAAAGTGCACAGTTTTGATAAACCATATTTACATCTAGACAAAATGACAGAATACTGTATGGTTCAGCATAATCCTTTATATTTCTCTGAGGAACAATGAATGAGGATACACAGTTAATGCTTGCCTCTAATGTTTTTAAGGTGCTGTAACTTTTGAGCTACTGGTTATTTGGCTGTGCTGCAGAGATGTTCTGCGTGACATGGTGAAACCCAGATGTGACTTCGCAGTACTACAGATATAAACAAACACATACAAGTACCAGACTGCAGACTGCCAGATCAAGTGACTAGATCACTGATCACATTTTATATTCAAGATTTGTAAGTGTCTTGTGTGATTTATTTATTTATTTATTTTTTCGAAGATGAAGACTAAATGTTTCAAAAAAAGTTTGAAAATAAAATAGTCATGTGCTGTGCAAAACATCCCTTAGTTGCAATATTGAGTTTGCCATCTCAGTAGCATCAAAACTGAAATATATCATTCCATTGAGCCTAGCTGTTTAATGCATGTGATCTTAAGTTCGAACTTGTATGTAATAGTTCATAGCTATATTAAATAAAGTACTATTTTAAACATATTTAAACAATAATTGTCTCAATTGTACTGAAAGGCACATATAACCAGGCCGCGCTATCATTTCCAGCGTGCAGTGTTGTTAAAAAAATGTAGACTTGGATTTGTTTTTAATTTTCCATGTTTTCATTACTTTGCTTTTATTTCTCTCTTTTTTATGTGCAATACTCTGTATCTTTCTTTTAAGCTCTTTAAATGAGTGTCTACAAATATGTTGTAGAAAGGTAAACCTGATAATCACTAATAAAATATGTTAATGAGAAATATCAAGTTTTTTGCCTTTCCTTGAGTCAGCTGTCAAAGAAACATGGAATGTCTCCCATGAAAATCAAATGTTAGTATATACTTTGGTAACTTTATTTCAGTGGTCCACTTTAGACATTTTACTGACTATAAGCAACTTTGCAACTACATGTCAACCTATTCTACTTATCTGAGCCCTCTAATGAGAGATAATTGACATATAGTTGCAAAGTTACTTAAAGTTAGTAGAATGTATAAAGTGGATCATCGAAATGAAGTGTAACCTACACTTTTATTCTGGATTTATTTTTATGTAAAAAAAATAAATAAAAAGTACATATGCCAAATATTAGTTTTCAGTTTAATAGTAAGTTTTAGTCATTTTGTCATGTTTTGGCAATTTTTATTGCTTTTTTAATATGCCTACATAGTTTTTATTATTTTTGGTTTTGGTTTTAGTTTTTGTTACTGTAGTACATCAAGTTAAATGTTTCCTTGGCAACTAGTTGAAATAAGTTTTTATTTATTTCAGTTAATAAAGCAATAAGCCTCAAGAAGCTGTGGTTTACAGTGAATTTATAACAGCTTAGGGGCGTTGTTAGTTTTGATGCAGAGCGGAGTGCCTAAAACCCCCTTAGCTGTTATAAATTCACTGTAAACCACAGCTTCACGAGGCATATTGCCAAAAAATATGTATCAATGCAACTCTCATGAAGTAAAATCATTAAAAAGCTTCCTTCCGCTGGAAAAAAAAAAAATAGTCCCTGAGCGTGAACAGCAACAGAAGTCACATTTATTATGCCATTAGATGGCGGCAAAGGTTGTCTTTATGAGCGAGTCACGCAGTCGCAAAGACTTTTATAGCGAAACTTGTTGTGAACACGGAACAAGAGCAAATGCTTTGACTAATGCTGTCAGTGTCAGCAGCGCACGGGAAAACCCATTAAATGTTCAAAGGACAAGATCGCAGCGGATATTCAAACGAATTTATTATTATGAACATAGGACTGACCTGAAGGAAAATGCTAAATCTGAACTTGGTCACTCGATATCTCTCTTCTACATAATGGTAAGCTTCAATGAACAAACATATGTTTACGTTGCTAAGAGTGGTTGCTAAGACAGATGCAGCAACATACTCAGTGGCGCATGGATACTTATGTAATGCGTCAGCTTTATGTTTTCGGGAATTTTACAACGGCTTTGAACACGGCTCAACCAATCAGAATCAAGAGCCGGAACTATCCGTTTTATAATGTTTATTTAACCCTCTGGTGCTCTTTTACGTTTTTAGTTTTTTTTTACTTAATCAGAATGGTACAAAACTTGGTAAAGGTTTTGGCACTTGCTATGTGAACAACACACAAAAAAATCATGGACATGATTCAAAAAGGTTAAATGGTCCTGAAAAAAATAGTCACACTTGTGCTCCTTGTGGTCAAAAATGACGAATTTCATCTATTGAAAACGTTTGGTACTGCAGCCAAACAAAATCTTACTGAAAGCCCATTTTTTGAGATATCAAGCTCAAATTTGGAACACAACTTGTTTTGATTTATGGCTTTGATTTTCTTGCAGTTTTAGAGTAAAATGTGTTTTTGAAAATATATATTTCATATAAAAATTGAAAATAGTAAAAATAGAAATAGAAAATAGTATTTTTGTGCATTTCACTTCAGCAGTAATTTGCCAAGTGTCATCTACTACAGCGTACATATAATTTAATACTATAATATCCCTTAAAAAATTAAATAAAAAACATTATCAAACTAAAATATAGTACAATCATTTCACAATGAAATGATTGTACAATGATTTGTACAACAAGTACAATGATTTTTCAGTGGTTTTATGTATTATATGCAATAGAGTTTGAGATATTGTCTCCACATAAACTAAAAGAAATGAATACTTTATTTTGATTTCAAGCCTGAAAAGACTCATTTTGATTCATTTACTGCTGTAAACAGCTTGAATACTGTTAAATCAAAGAATGTTCTAGAATTTTTCTAACACATTCACACATTATAGGTGATTCAAGGGTTTGAGGAAATAGGGGATCAGTGTATAGCAACACTTTTCCAGTGTTGAGATGTGGCAGCCTCTCCACAGAAAAGCGAGCCGAATTCACATGACGATGACATCACTGTCTGGGTCACATGCCTATTATCTTTTCTTCCCCTCCCTGTCTGTTTCTGAGAGAAAAGCATGGAAATGAACAACAGCCTTGTGTTGAAGAAAACAGAACGCAGTGCTTGGCACAGCAGCGGGCAATGCCAACAATGCCCTACTGTTCAGTGATCCTAATCATATGGAAATACATACATTTTGGATTCTGTTCGCTGGTGGGACTTGAATTTGAGGTGTATTACTAAATGTGTGATACTATGATGATTGTATACTTAGTCTTGTTGAAGATGTGTTTCGGTTGCAGTTAACAAAATGAAAACCCTCCAGGTGATGAATGATAAGAACCTCGCTGTCATGCCAACGAGGATGAATAACAGTTAGAGATAATGATGCTTATGCAAGTGTACACCTATTGAGACAGTAAATTATGTATTGAAAATATGGAAATGTCAGACTTTAGTGAGGGAAATTAACATTCAAGAGAAATAAGGTCCACTTGTTCAATACAGAGAAACCTTGATTTTTATATCTGATCAGTGCAATTCACACATAAATAAATTATAAAAAGACAATCATTTTCTATAGACAATGCCTATTTTATTTAAAACACTATAAATCAAAGTGCCATTTAATACTACTGCACAGACGGCATACAGCACCAACAGTACGACACATTTGAGTTGAATCTATCAGAGGCAGATGCTTTAATATGTCAGTGATTACAGAAACAGTTGTCAGTGGGTTCAGTGTGCTTCACTCTACTCCGAGCGCAGTGGAATAATTCACAGACGCTGCTGGAGGCTGGAAGTGAAATGCTCGTCTCTAGATTCTAGAGGCCTTACAAGCTGGTCCTACATCAGTGAGAGTCAGTTACTTTTACACACACATTCTGCATGCTCAGTAAACAACGTCCACTATCCAAGGTTTACTTAATGTTTTTATCCTGAACAGGTTCAGATCAAAAGAAAAACAGTACAGTATATGCTTCTGAAAAGCAGCATCTTTCTCTCTTTTTTACTGTACACTGAAACAGTAAGCAGACAAAAAAAATTGTGTGTCATGGTAATCTCAGTACATGGCACCCTTCATTTGATTTCAAACAGGAGGGTCACGTTACAAAAAAGTATTTCGTTGGCAAAAAGGTGAAGCAAGAGAAATGTATTTGAAATGAAGACCACTACTTCATTATTTAAAACCGTGAGAGCACTGTATGTTTTACAAAAATAAAAACTAAAATATAAAAAAAATGAGACTTTTTCAATTGCAGTCTCATTGTTAAAAGTAAGCTGCATATTAGTCAATAAATATTTATATATATATATATATATATATATATATAGACTAAATATATATATGTATTTTATAATGATTTAATAAATTATGACAGTGGTATAGCAAGCTTTGGCAAACAGTAATAAAACGGTAGCGTTAATTTATAGGAATAGTTCACTCAAAAATTAACATTCTGTCATCATTTACTCACTCTCCTGTCATTCTAAACCCATAGGACTTTTGTTCATCTTCGGAACACAAAGATATTTTTAATTAAACTTAAGAGATGTCCCTCCATTGAAAGCCCATTCCACATTGTAAGAGAAGTTTTCTGAAAAGACATGATTTCTTTATATGATGAACAGATTTAATTTAGGCTTTCGTTTACATATAAACATTGATCAATACGCATACATAGAGCATATTAAAAATGGTAAACGGAAGCTCAAACATGCTTGCTTAACGTGCCAGAACCAATGAAATTTCACGCAAATACAGCTTAAGTGTCCGTTTACCATATTTGATGTGCTCTATGTGTGTGCATTGATCAATGTTTATATGTGTATAAAAGCCTAAATTAAATCGGTTCATCGTGTAAATTGATCACGTTTCTTCAGAATACTCAAAGATCTGTTCGATTCACACATATGGATTACTTTTACAGAGTCTTTATGAACTTTTTAAAGCATCAAAGTTTTCAGCGAAGGGGAGAAATCGCTCAGGTTTCATAAAAATATCTTCATTTGTGTTTCGAAGATGAACGAAAGTCTTATGGGTTTGGAATGACATGAGGATGAGTTATCATCATGAGGACAGAATTTTCATTTTTGGGGGAACTAACCCTTTAATATGCATTTAGCTGTTTAAGTTCATTATTCAATAGTTCAGCTTGACTAAGTACTTGAGCAAACACAAGCTAGTATCAAATATCACATCCCTTTGAAAAATATCTTCCAGACCAGCTAATGAAGAAAAAATGCAGTCATTTGGAGACAAGGAAGATATTATGTGCACATAAAAATGTTTCAGTGTGTCTAACAGCTTATGTTTGATCACTGGCCGTAGGACTAGAGTGATGTTACACAGGAAGCATCTCTGAATAACACTACAGAATTAAACACATGGAGAGTTTATTAAGATTTTTAACAGGAGCTTCAAGTTCAAAGGGTGACAATCGCAGGGAGGGCCTCCATTTCTTCATCTTCCCTTAAATGACTTAGGCGAATCCCACTTTGATTTGTTTGGGACTTTATGAAGATCTGAGGCACTACAGCGAGAGCATGCTGAGATGGGGTGAAGGACTCACGTATGAGGGAGCTGCTCAGTCTACGTTTCCTTCATGGCTCAGGCACATGTGGAGCTCCCACCTCCAGTGGAGTGCCAGGGTGGGGCAGGGTCCCCGGGCTCCCTCTCCACACATCAACTGTTTCCTGTGTATCAAAGAACTCGTCCGGCTCTTCAGGCGTGAGTGGGGTCTGGGCGCTGGAGCCGGCCTCTGAGCTGCTCTCGCGGAGCTCGAGAAGCACAGGCAGGGAGCTGGGCAGCCCGCAAAAGGACTCTGTTGGCGAACTGTCTGCCAAGAGCGAGTAGGGAGGAGTGGGCTCTGCGGGGGCCGGATTTGACACTTCATCATGGCAGGTGCTCTCTGTCAGACACTGGCCTGCAGAGTCTGTGCCATCAACTGCCATTTCACTGGGTTTCTCCAGGATGGGAGATGGTATGGAGGGGTGGGGGTCTTCAGAGGGGAGGCTGGTTTCAGACGTGGAGGACACACAGTGGCTGTTATTGTGAGGGGCCGGGTGGATTTCCTCGCTGCTCTGCGGCGTGAGGGTGATCTTCTCACTGAAGCTGAAGCGTGGAGAGGTGTCAGCCGTGGTGGGAGACGAGGGGCCGGCGCTTGACACTGTACTTGAGGGACCACTGCTGTCTGCACAGAGAAATACACACGCACGCACACATACACAATTATTTGGCTTATTCTGCAAAACAGGTGCCATTTGTGTCTCCCATACATATGTATGTGTAAAAAATGACTTCAGCAATGAATATTTGATGCCAGCTTTTCCTATGTGTTACTATAGATGTTGTTCTAAATGCATCAAGAAAAATCCAGTAACTTTATTCTACTTTGGAATGTTTTTTACTATTTCTATCATAATGAGGATGCCTTTTTTGCCTGCTCAACCCAGTGTTTTCTCTTCTCCTTGATGTATTAATTTAAAAATATATGATAATTAAAAGCTAGCATTTGTCCTTATTCTTTCTATTTTTTTATTTTTGTGGATTTTAGTTGACATATTGTATTATAAAAATGAATTCGAGTTGTGACTCAAATTTAGTTGGACAGTGTTATCTTTTTCTTTGTAAAAAAGAAGTAACTTTAAACATACAATTAAAGTAAGTACTTGATACAAAAATAATAAACATTAAAATAATAAAGAGTACAAACTAAATGTAATGTTTTAGTACTCTTAACTGCATGTCAACTGCAAAGAAATGAAAATGTATTATAGTGATATATTATATTTATATTAAATGCAACTGAATATTAGTGTGCTTTTTTGACACTTATATTGGACTTAAGTAATTTCATAATTACTTCTATTGTCTTGGTTAAAGTGGTTTAAGTGTCCTGCTGAATGTACTAACAAGCATTTATGATAAACTAAATTATATATAATGTCATTTCTATGGAAACTTACAAATTAGTAATAATGAAGCTGTTAGTACATTTAAAATATATTAACTTAAAATGTAAAATCACACTACAGTTAAAATATGTTAGTCAACACGTCAAAACACGTTCTTTAAAGAACGACAAAAGATTATAAATCATGATTTAAAATGTACTTTAAAGTAAAACAAAATGCACTTTTTAAAAGTAGCATTAAGTGGAATTTTATTCCATTAATATTGTATTATCTGCAAGTATAGTTTTTTAAACTCACACTGTTAAGATTTGAAAAACACTACAAGTGCACATTCAATACAACTAAGCACACTTCTTTTTTACAAGGGGCTTCAAGGACAAGTTATATCCTCAACTTTATCACCTTTTTGTTTAGTTTAAAATGTCAGCACTGTTGCCGTGACTTTGTATAGGAAAGAACTGATCATTGAAAAGTGTATACAGTATTTGTAGAAATCAACAGTAAATTCTCATTGTAAGAAGCACAATCTTGAGCACAAGGCTTGTCAAATAACACTCTCGACCTTTTTACTGTTAACCCTATTACCTTGCATAATTATATCCCAACATACATGAAAATTAAGCTTGAAATGGGACAATGACAAGAGAAGAGAAATGTTAACATTTAAACATCATTTGAACATTTGGTCCATCCATCATATTTAACACATGTTAGTACAATGGGAGTATGATGTGAAGTAGCTTAGGGACCAGTACTCACACCAGGGTGGCCGATCAGAGCGCTGGCGCATTGAAACAGAGGAGGACAGCACTCTGTGAGGCATGTAAGTGTCCCCTGTGGGCTGGTTCTGGGAGTCAAACATGGCTGAGATAGCTACAGAAGAGGAGACAAGCACACATTATATTGCATTATTTTACATTATATTAGGACACAAGCGCATTATATTGGAGTATCAAAAGAACTGAGAGTGACCTAAAATTGACCTAAATGTATGCCATGTTATTTGTCATTTCTTGGGTTACTCAAATTTATGTAGATTGGTAGACAACCTCTGGTTGTCCTGGTGTGGGAATCTCCTGCATTTTCACACACGGCCGTCAGGAACTCATTGACTTGTTTTAGTGAGAGCGAGTTGTGGAGGGTCTCAAGGGGGTAGATGGAGGGCACCATAGAGCAGCCTTCAAAACCTGCAAATGAGAGAAGTGATGAGAGAAAACAGTCCTCAATTCAGACATCGGTGTACACCCAGAAAAACTCAACAGTCTATAACCACTGAACCAATGTCAATAGTCATTCCACCTACTGCCAAACCCTTGTTAGTGACAGAACCACAGACAGAGTCACAGGCGGGAAACATTCAGACGTACATGCACACAAACAAACACACCTCATCCTCTTACCATTCATTCATTCCTATTACATAGGAAATCTAAATCTACATTCAAAAATGAAGGCTAATACATAATCTGACAGTAATGTAGCCACACTCACGCACACAGCTTCAAGTAAAACAAAAAAAAGTTCCATTGTTAATTAATTGTTAGTCTCTATGCACTTCTTTAAGTTGAATAACCAAACTCTTAATGTAGATAAAAGCAACACACATAAATTAGGAGGGAGCTGGCAGAGACAGGAATAAAAACAGAAATGAATGTGAAAACTGCACCTACGGATCATCATGTAATCAGTGCATGAATTTTATAAAAGGAGACATGTATTTCATGACAAATCATCACTTATGACTATTACTTATGAAAATGACCCTGGATTATTGAGAATGTAAATAAAAAAAAAAAAAAAAAAAGCAAGAGTATGATTATGTATGAAGTAAAAGTGGTTTAAATAATTATTGAAAGTGTAATGCATTAATAATAATTTGGAACAGAAATTACAGTATTTCTTTTTTCAAATCCCCAGAGGCCTGTGGCATGCAAAACATATGCCACTACCATGCAAGTCAGTCACTGTTACTTTGATACGTCAGAAAGTCAATGCGACTGTAAGCTGACACAGTTGCAATCAGATGCCACTGGCATGCTTCTGCCACACAACACACCCCAGCAAACAGCACACCTAATGCTTCTCCATCCTCTTCTCTAAACATTAAAACACATTTCAATCTGTTCTGTCCTCTTTTTAAACACTGGTTTGAATAGTTTGCAACCAGTACCAGCACAGGTAATATTAATTAAATCCATTTGGGACCGTTAATAAAAGTCAATTACAATCTTTTGTATGGTGGAATTAATTTATCATCAAAGTACAAAAATTCTAAAATATATTACTGACACAGTGGTGGGCTTGCGAAGTAAAATATTTTTGCATGTTATTTAGTTCATTTTCTTTACACTACCATTTAATAGTCTGGGGTCAGTAAGATTTTTTTTTTTTTTTTTTTTTTTTTTTTAATGCATCTTAAAGACATTTCTTATGCTCACCAAGGCTAAATTTCTTTGGTCAAATATACAACAAAAACAGTAAAAATACCTGTTTTTTTTTTTTTTTTTTTTTTTTTACTTTTTTGGGATATATTTTAAAAAGTAATTTATTCCTGTGATGGCAAAGCTGAATTTTCAATAGCCATTTCTTAGTCTTCAGCATCACATGATCCTTAATATTTCTTAATATTTTTGTGGAAACTGTAATACTCTTGAGATTTTCTTTGATGAACAGAAAGTTCAAAAGAACCTTTTGTAACAATGTGAAAGTCTTAAAGGATTAGTTCACCCAAAAATGAAAATTCTGTCATTAATTACTCACCCTCATGTCGTTCCACACCCATAAGACCTTCGTTCATCTTCGGAACACAAATTAAGATATTTTTAATGAAATCTGAGAAATATCTATCCATCTATGGACAGCCTTTGCAACAACTACTTTTGACGCTTCAAAAATTTCATTAAGAGATCGTAAAACTAATCCATATGAATCGAGCAGTTTAGTCCAAATTTTCTGACAAGACTCGATCGCTGATGACGAACAGATTTAATTTTGGCTTTTAACATTGATCAGTGAACATAAGTAGAAGCTCAACCGAACCTGAATGATGCACAAGAACAAACCTCTTGCGGAAGCTCAAACGTGCTGCGTAACCAATGAGGTTCATTCTCGTGTTACGCAGCTTCAGATTAGGTTCCCCTTTTGTTTGTTGTTTTGGCCTGAACCCCCTTCCGAAGGTATGCTTCCGTTAATTGTTTTGCAAACAAGAAAATAAAGAAAAGCCTTACGATTCTAAAAACTTTGTGGTTATTGTGAGCTGGGACAGGAGAGAATTGTCGTAACTTAAAGTCCCTTATTATTTCAGTTTTATCTCTTGTCACCGATCTCTCCAACCCTAGACTGGACAGATCGTGACACATGTGAGTAAAAGCCTAAATTAAATCTGTTCATCATAAAAAGCAATCGAGTCTCTTTAGAAAATTTGGACTAAACCGCTCAATTCATATGGACTAGTTTTACGATCTCTTTATGAACTTTTTGAAGCATCAAAATGGTTTTTGCAAAGGCAGTCAATGGAGGGACAGATATCTCTCAGATTTAATCAAAAAGATATTCATTTGTGTTCCGAAGATGAATAAAAGTCTTACGAGTTTGGAGTGACATGAGGGTGAGTAATTAATAACAGAATTTTCATTTTGGGGTGAACTAACCCTTTAATGTGTCCTTGCTGAATAAATGTATTAATTTCTTTAAAAAAAAATTTTACTGACCCCAAACATTTGAACGGCAGTGTTTTTTTTACAGGAACATATCTTTGCAAATTCAACATTTTAGATTAATTACTTTAAGACCAAAGCACAAGATTAATCATAATTTTTTATTTTTCCTAATAGCCCTAAAAAATATTCACAATCTAAAAAAAAAAAAAAAAAAAAAAAAACGAGAGCTGTATCAATGCAAGCTGCTTTTCCCAATAACACAAGCATGCTTCAAACAGCAGAGGCGCTAGAGCAAAGCTGAGGCGGCTGTGGTAGCGGCCATTACTGCAGTCACGGCACAGCGGGGCAAGGAGGGACCTCCGCAGGGCTGACCGTAAAGGTACTCTAGCGGGTCCTGGCCAGAGATTAACCAGTTGCGGAAGAGGCGGAGATGGTAGGAGCATTGATGGAGGTGGTGGGCAAAAGCACTGTCCATGCAGAACGGGTGGCCAATATTGGGGTCGTTGGAAAAGCGCCTCAGCAGCTGGGCTACCTGGTGCTCTTCCAGGGGTTCTGAGGAAGAAGAGGCAGAGCAGGGAAGAGAAGAGTGGGGAGTAGGGGTTGGAAAGCAGACGGGTATGGGGTCCTCATGGGTACAGAGATTACCGTTTCATTACTTAGCATGCTATCAGGAAAACTCTCCACAATAGGTCTGACAGCACTTCTCCACATTTAAACACACCCAAACAAGGGCCTGAGCAACTGGTCACCAGCAGATGATCCCAAGCAAACACACAGCAGCACTTAAGTCCATTGTAGTCCACCGCCTGCATCCACAAATAATGATGTACAGAGTGCACACAGAGTGCAAAGGAAACAGGACCATCTCCTGGAGTCAACATTCATCACTTAAGGCACAAGACCACAAGGGATTCAAGGAACAACTCATTAAGCTATACACAGACATGGTCTACATGCCCACACTGACATCTAGAACTTCTAAGCAAATCTATATTTCCTCACACTGTGAGTTCTTGAGCGTGCATACGGACACTGTGTAGTTAGGCCCAGTCGATTAACTCAATCGAGCTGATCGGATTAAAGCTGCAGTGGAATAAAGATCTATCATTACCTGAGCCAGACCACCATAGTGGTGGTTTAACCGCCATGGAAGAAGTGTCATCCTGTGTGCCTAAAGTGAATACAGTGCTCAATGGAGTCAAACATCACACCCCAACTAGACTACACAATGAGAAGGTCACATCATTACAAAAAAAATATACGCAAAAACTTTTTAAAAGAAATTAATACTTCAGCAAGGATGCATTAAATTGACCAAAACTGACAGTTAAGAAATGTGTAATATTACAAAAGATTTCTATTTCTTTTGAACTTTCTATGCATCAAACATTCCTGAAAAAATATATCACTGTTTCGACAAAAACAGTAAGAAGCACAAATGTTTTCAACACTGATAATAAATGTTTCTTAAGCAGCAAATCAGCATATTAGAATGATTTCTGAAGGATCATGTGACACTGAAGACTGGAGTAATGATGCTGAAAATTCAGCTTTGCCACACATGAATAAATTACATTTTATAATATATTAAAATAGAAAATAATTATTTTAAATTGTAATATTACTGTTTTTACTGTATTTTTGATCAAATAAATGCAGCCTTGATGAGCATACGAGACTTCTTTTAAAAATATTTAAAATCTTTTACTGACCCCAAACTTTTAAGCGCTAACGTAAAGGCAACTTTTACAGACCTTTAACATAGATTGTTGGTAATGTTACTGATTGCTATTAATATTGTTAACAAATCTTCCCTTTTATTCTATTTGAATATTTGATTTTTTTTTTTTAAATAAATAAATAAATGACTACTCATTTCAATTTATTTCAATAATTTAAAATATTACAAAACAAATTATTCTGCTTGTTTTAAATGTTGCAAATGAATGCTGTTTATAAAAACAATCTACTTAAGAGCTGAGGCAAAGAAAAATCAGGCTCAGCGGCCTGAATGCATACTTACGTTTTATTAGGTTCATAGTCTTTCTCATTAGATCAATGGTTCCAACACACACAGACACACATTTGTTTTCATATCATAGTGTGGATTTTCTATTTACTTCAGCTGTTTTTATATTAAGTCAGTAAATTATATTTGCTACTCCCAACACTACTCGTTACAGTAACCTTTTGGCATTTGGGGATTTTAATTGAAACATTATACGATCTCTTTATTAAGCTATTTCATCAAGTGCACTATTGGGAGGTGCCCACAACATAGATGATTGCAGGTTTAACTATTCTTGTGGGGACATTTGATACCCACCTGACACACACTTACTGTGAAAACACAAAAGTATAATAATTAGGCTGAATGAATTGAATTTGTTTACTCATTTGACATGAAGGCAAGCGAGTATTCTTATTAACTACAGAGACATAAAACAGGTTGGACGAAAGGCTCCTATGTGAAAGGCTTGAGAGCTGGATGGCTGGGCATGTGTGGTGGGTAGAGAGTGTGGGATCTGGCAAGGGAAGGGGATTGTGTAGGTGGATCAGGGACCATCTTAAGCTTTGCATGAGATGTACTGAACACATACAGCACTGTGTCCAATTCTAAATACACCTACATAACACACTGCAGTAATTCACATCAATTTACAAGCAGTTCTTTTCTATTGTTCTTGACCTTTGTTATCACCTCCATTCAGGTTTGTTTATGCTAGACAACATCTCCAGACATCCTCGGACATATCACAACATATGCAAGGCGATTCTTTTCCCAAGAGAGAAATACACTGATCCTCTTAACCAACATAACATCAACATGCAGATTACGCACAGCACGTGTCTATAAATTAAGTGTTGAGAACCACAAAACACACTGGCTGGGAGTTCATCTGTTTCTGCAAGTGTGGTAGGTTATTTTACTCGCATTGACTGAAGATTTCAATTCGAAAGAAATGCTAGTCTTTGTCGTTTTTGGCATTTCAAAATATCTTGGCCTCTTTTTCTGTAGACAGACTGTAGAAAGCGCTGAGATTTTAAGCTGCCTCCCATGAAGAATCAAAGGGAAACAGGGTAAAATACTCCTTGGCTTTGTAACTCAACATTCACAACATTTAACATAATTACAGTGCACAACCACATTGAATTTAAATCAAAATGGAGAGAAGATTAATGGGGTAAAAGAGTCAGGTGAACCACTTCCCTGTGAGCAATCACTGTCTGCTATTAAATACTGTCAAAACAGTGAAAAACACTGTCCATTAATACCAGAGCGATGAGAATTGCTAACAGGGGAAAGGTTTATATATATATATTTTGATATATATATTTATTATATATATTTTGAATAGCTATTTATAATTTTACACTTGAAAAAAAAAAAATCATTATCTTAGTGTCTCAGTATTTTTGTTATTGTTTCCGTAGAAACACTCTTATCACAAGCTAAATTCAATTACTTTACAATATGGCATAAAATAATATAACTTGATTTCAGAGAATATATTATATTCTCACTTCATTTTTCTTAGTAAATTGGCTAATTGTTTTTTAATAACTTAATTCAATATATTCTCTCTGACATACACTACTGTTCAAACGGTAGTGCATATTATGTAATTTTGCTTCCCAAATGTAAAACAAGACAAAAATACTGATTAAGAACATGATATTTTTTGCAGTGTAATACACCCACCGCCCCACAGACTTGTGCACATACAAGCACAGGAAACACAAACACGTGCTTAAACTCATCCACACAAACAGTCATCCGTAAACTGATTAACATTGAGTAACTGGGTGAGAGTGAGAGTTGTCCGCAAGAGGTTTTTAAGATAGCGATAGTGGTGTGTGTGGGAAGGGTAAGAGGCTGGTTGAATGTTTAAAAAGATGATGAAACTGGAGAAGTCGAAGGAAACATGGCAGAAATCACGTGAAAGAAAATAAAACCAACATAAATTTCCGAAATGAAAAGAGGTTTCCATTGACATGCAAAACGAAGGGAGGTGGAGAAAGTGGAAATATACTTGAAGAGAAGCAGACGTACCATTAGTCGGATGCTTTGCAAACGACACAGAAAATCGCTTTACTGCCGGCATAGACAACAACTCTGAGGAAATAAAAAAGGTCACCTGAGTTACCATATTTTTACAGTTCACCTGTACAGGATGGGGATGGTGTTACAGAGCTGAAGGTGTGAGACTGGATAATAGGGTGAGGAGTGAAGGGCTGGGTTTCTACTGTGACTACAGCAGGATACAGACTCAGAAACACTGGGACAGGAAGCAGGAAGAGCAGCGTTTAGTGTCTCAATGTGATTTAGACTTTTAGCTAAAGAGTGAGAATGTTTCTTATTATGAGGGTGTTAATCTCACAGATAGGTTCAATGAGGCTATTTCTAGCTCAGGTAGTGAAAAAAAAAAACTATGTAAGTAAATAAAAAAAAGAAAATGACAATCAGAGGACAGATCTTTATCCTAACTGCTTAAATGTCTTCACAGAGTCGCCACAGTGAATGAGTGGATCTATTTATAACGCTTTAGCAGTAATATTTTGGGCTTGTCACTTTATGGGCACTTCTCTACTATAAATACAGATGCCATCTTATCAGACGTCATCTCTCAGAACAAACAAAATGGTGGACAGAAGCATGAAAAGCTTGAGACGGTCAAATCAGCCCCTCACCTCTGTAATTTAAGCAGCTCTGAGAGCCTGTAGCGTAACAGCAAATGCCTTCACAAGACACAACCACACACAACAGTGAAGACAAAGAGACTGGGGATTGTGTTCAATGGCCAGTCCTAGAAACCAGCCAGAGGTTTAAAATGAAGCTAAATGAACAAGCTTGTGTATACGATAGTAACAAATGAGAGAGTAAAGTTATAATTGCAAAACGGCAGTAAAGAAAACAGGACACAGGAAATGGGAACTAAAACAGGGAAAACTCCAAACAATGTCACACTGACACCTTGTGGACAAAGGGTTTCACCACCAGCGTAAAAACTGAACATTCTGGAAGGAATCGGTATGTAAGAGCACTCCAAAGAGTACTGAAATCCAAAGCTAATGGTCATTTATCAAATTTAGTAATAATTTCAATACCCATTTAATGGGTAATAATTTGCTGTTCACAAAATCTACATTCTTACCATGTTTTTGCTTCAAACTTTTTTGGATTCCTGCAGCGGTACATAAAAATATGTGCTTCCAATTAAATGAATAAAACACTGCTCACAAAATATGATGAATGACAAGAAACAAATACATAATTTCTGAAAGACAATGAATGGCACAGCAGACTCCATGAGCTTTTGGACACCACACATTTAAGACCATGAAAATGAACCAGACGTGAAATGGTGAATATGACAGCAAGATGTATGATGGATCTAATGCAACGAGAGTTCTTATTCCTAAACTTTACAGGAAGTGCCCTTTACCTAGAGTTCCTGCATTGTAAACTGTTATTATCTCTATGAGAGAAGGAGCTGGACTGAGCACATACCGTCTTTATAGGTCAAACTGCCCGAGGAGAATTTTTTGCGGTGTGTGCGTGCGTAGTCCTGAAGGTTGGGGGCACTAGAGGAGCCCCCCAAGACGGTGGTGCTGAAGAGACCAGCGCACTGAGAGCCTGCAGAGGGGGTTAGATCATGGATTTAGTGTGCACACCAACCACATGCACTTATTAATCAAAACACAACAGTTACTGCAGAGAGAGTGAGAGGATTATAAAGTCATAATATATGACTCATGCCAAAACCATTACGGTTTGGCGAACATCAATGTCAGACCAGTAGAGCAAAATCTAATTAACAAAAGACAGAAGCAACGTTCTGGTCAGGGGAAAAAAATCATATAAATTCATATAAGTATATAAATTACATCTATTAGGAGATATTATGAAAAAAAAAAAAAAAAAAATTCAACAAAACACCAGATGAGTATATTAGTGAACATTAGCGTTCACGTCATTGATAGTAAATTACACAAATTAACTTCAAATCTACAGATAGGTTTGAAATATGTCGGACTGCATGCAGGATTATTTTGCTCATTTACACCCTTGTCAAATGTGTTTTTTTATCATGCAAAACTTTAAAGTTTCAAAATTGTTGCAAATCCAAGGCACTTTCTTTTATAGGCAACATCTTTGTGCATAAATAATCAACTAAACTGTCATCAGAGACCACAGCACTAAATAAAGCACTCATTTTAAATAATGCAAAACACAGAATGATCACTCCAAAATGTCTAAAAATGAACAGCAGCATCCCACCAGCACGAAACAAACATCTCTGTCTGTATCTGAAGTGTGTTTATACCAATTTCCTTGGTAATGTCAATGCAAGTGGTCAGCTAATGGTTTTTACACCCGAAATAACATGCAATATAGTGTTGCCTTGGATTGAGAGGGTGTGTTCCTGTCAAGGAGAAGAGATAAACAGCAGTTGTTGAGGCTGAGTGAGGGGCAGACACACGATACTAACCTAATCCGCTCTGCTTCATCTCTGGAGACTGACGTGAGCAGGAGGGGAAGAGGCGATAGCTGCCCCCTTTAGAGGATGAGCTTTCTGACAGGACCTGTGCACAGACACAAATGGAACTGTTGAATTATGGTACATAAAACCCAGCCTGATTCAGAGAATTTGACACCACAGAGATTTATTAAAGCACACTGTACAATGGTTGGCATAGTAGGTGGCTGAGTGTGATGGCGGCTGTGATACCTCCATGGAGCCAGTCTTGCGATTCCGGATCAGAGGGGATTTCCTCTGGGTGCTGATGGCCTCAGAAAGGGGCAAGGCGCGGTCAGGCTCATCTCGTGCAAGGTTTTCCAAACTACCAGGGTCTGTTTGCTTTTGGTCATTCTATGGCAACACACACAAACACAGACGTGGAAAATTTAGAAAACAAGCATAGCTATTATTAGCTGAACAACAATCTAATCCAATACATGATGAGAAAATGGAACAAACGAAAGTCTGTATACTTCAGCAGAGGCTGGACGGAAGCCAAATCCCATCGGAGCGCTCTCTTCCTCAGATACTTTGACCCCAGGGCTGAAATGCAGTTCCACATGGAAGCGCTCTTCAGAGGATGGGTCCTGAGTTAACAAAATTGTCACATTTCTTTGAAAAACTCTTTTGAGACTACACAGTCCCCACTCAAACAAAACATTGGACAGCTCAGTTATGACAGTTCACTTATGTTTATTCTGTACCTCAGTGGAGCAGAAAAGACAGCAAGAGCAAGATGTACCTTGTTGTTGTCTTCGTAGAGCATAATGACAATCTGGGTCATGTAGTTGAGCTCAGACACTGCACTTAGATAATCCATGGCTCTCTTCCACTGTTGGTCCTTCTCCTCCTGAAACATCATGTATTCTTTAACAGTTAACTAAAACCACAATCAAAGGTGCTTGCTAAAAAAAAAAGTGTTATTTTTCTCTCTTATTTTTTTGCATTTGTATTTTTTGCTCTAGATTTTGTACTACTTTACCCTTGTGAAAATTAAGTACACTTAAGCATACATGATTTTTAAAAAGAGTACTTATGGAAATAATATACTTTAAAAGAATATGCAAACTGAATGTAATATTTTCAGATGCTTAAGTACATGTTAATTGCAATTAAATGAAAATGGATAATAGTTTAAATTTTCATTAAATGCAATTAGCTGAATATTAGAGTGCATTTTTGACACACTTAAAGGGTTAGATCACCCAAAATGAAATTTCTGTCATTAATTACTCACCCTCATGTCATTCTAAAACTCGTTCAAAAGTCCTTTGTTCATCTTTGGAACTTAAATTAAGATATTTTTGATGAAGAGGTTTTTTATCCCCCATATAAAGCAACGTAATTACTGTCATTGAAGGTCCAGAAAAGTAGTAAAGATATCGTCAATATAGTCAATGTGACTAGAGTGGTTCAACCTTAATGTTATGAAGCGACGAGAATACTTTTTGTGCGTAAAAACAAAACAAAAATAATGACTTATTCAACAATTTCTTCTCTACTCCTACACAGTTGACGTAGTTAACGCAGTGCAGTGCTTCTGTGTTCCGTGAACAGCATCGGCCAATACTAAGCCGGCGTTCGGATGTAAACACAGAAGCACTGCACTGCGTTAACAACATCAACTTTGTAGGAGTAGAGAAGAAATTGTTGAATAAGTTGTTATTTTTGTTTTGTTTTTGCGCACAAAAAGTATTTTCATTGCTTCATAACATTGTCTTCATAATGACGTCTTTTCTACTTTTCTGGACCTTATGACGGTAATTACGTTGCTTTCTATGGGGGATAAAAAAAAAACCTCTTGGAATTCATCAACAATATTTTAATTTGTTTTCCGAAGATGATCAATGGTCTTACGGGTGTGGAACGACATGAGGGTGAGTAATTAATGACAGAAATTTAATTTTTGGGTGAACTAACCCTTTAAGTAGGTCTTAAGTACATCTCTATAGGTAATTTCATAATTACTTCTATTGTATTTGAAACATGGTTAAGGTGTCCTGCTTTTTAAATAAAGTCACCTTTATTTATAGAGCGCTTTATAGCAGCTTCACAGTAACAAGAAAACAATGATTCAATGATGCAAACAGAATTCAATCCTGCTGTAAAGCAGCTCTTAAAAGAAAATAGTGTTATTGTTCAGCTGAAGTCAGTTCAGTGTTAATGTTTTGTTCAATAACTGTGTAAAGATCATCAAATATAAAATGAGTTCAATTCAGCTATAAAGCAGCTCCACAGAAAACAGTGATGTCATCAGTGATGTCATTTTTTGTTTGTTTGTTTGTTTTACAGGCAAATTGGCTGGTTTCGATACCGGTTGCTGATTTAAATTTATTTATTGTTTATTTGCTCTATAACAGGCAAAAATATCTGTAGCCATTTGAAATTAGAGGCAACCACTGCATTTTAAACACAATCCAAACAAAGATGCTACACACATGTAGCATGAGCAGTTGTTTTTGATTTGAATTTGATTGTATAATTTCAAGATTTAAAGCAAAAACAGAACAGTCTGACTTCAGATTTGTGAAATTACGCTACATAAGACACTTGCACAAAACAAAAAAAGCAGACGGACTGAATGAAATGCAAATTCACCCTCTGACAGTAGATGGCGCTTATGAACCACAGCAGTTTCTTTGGTTACTGCTGTACACAAAGCAGCGCTGCACTTACAAAGACTACCTTATACGGAAGCAAGAGGAAAAGAAACACCATCGAAACTTTTCTGAAGACAGTCAGTTCCCTTTAGAGATACATTTATATAAACCCCCACCCCAATTCAATATTTATATTTTTCTTCCTATATTTCAAAGTACCGTGAACAGTGAGCTTGTTGTGCCTGGTTCAATATTTGCTCTGCTGGCTGAATGTGTCCCAAACTAAGCAAGCCATAGGCGACAGAGGCAAGGAAACCAAACACCATTGGTGACAGAAATGGTGAAAAAAATCCTTGGGACAAAGCAGGCTCAATAGGGTGGCCATTTCTCCTCTGGCCAAACAAACCAACATGGTGTGGTTATGATTCAGGCTGCAGCACAAGTCAGATAAACCAAAATGTAATTTCTATTGAAACTTGTAAACCTGTAGTGATGAAGTTGCAATTCAGTACATTTAAAATATGTTAATTTTAAGTTTAATATTGAAAAACAAAAGTATAATCAAGTACTTTGCATACTTTAATATGATGGTCAACATATCAAATAACTGTACTTCTTTAAAGCATGACAAAATATTATTAAAACATAATGATTTAAAATGTACTTTAAAGTATAACTTAATTTGGCATTATTACAAAGTGCACGTGTTAAGCATGTTCATGAAATACAATAGACAGAAGGTAGCTCAATAGGTTTTGGTACACAGCTTATGTGTGCGTCACTTTGATTGTCTATTTTCCTATAATTTATCTTTATAATGTGCTATAATACTTACATCCAATAAGCCGCCATAGCGAAAGATGCTAAGCAGGGAGTGGACGTGACTCTCACTTGTGAAATACAGCCGAGTTCGGACATGCCTGCCTGGTGACAGCACTCCACGTGAATATCTAGGACACAAAAGATATGGACAAATCTCTCATGGTCAATAGGAGAGACCAAATTAAAGAAAAAGGAGAGATGAGAGTAAAAAACAGGGCACTCACAGAGGATGCAGCTTGTTTACAGACTCGTCCTCATGTGTCCTCTGAAGGTCCAGTTGAATCTTCTTCACTAAAGGCAGACAGTAGGCATATGCAATATCCAGCTTTTCCATCTTATTAATGCCGTACTCCTAAAAAAAAAGAAAAAAAAGAAGAAGTTTTCAATCAGAGGTACAATAGCAGATCCTGGCCTTGTGTGGAATACTGGGTGAAGACGTTTTGGGAGGAAAAAAAACAACAATCTTTTATTACGTAGAAGAGTACATTACAGTACCCAAGATTATCAATATTTTGTACTACATTTAGTTAAAGGACTAAAATAACTAAAACTAAGTAAAACCTACATAGACAAAAACACAATGAAATTACTACAACTTTAAAATTAAAATGAAAACTACAAATATAAAAATAAAATCTAATTTAATTATATATATAAAAAATTGTATTTTAGTATCAATGATACTAAAATAACACTGCTATTAGCCAAAAAAAAAAGTGTCAAGAAGTACTTAGAAGGGTTTAAAAATAGTTTTTTTTTTTTTTTTTTAGATTTAGTTTTTGTTGTGGTCTCGAGGGCTAGGTGATATGTGAATAAAATAAAATAAAATAAATTTCCCTGAAGAAAGTAATAGCTAATGCTAGTGAAAATAACTAGTGAAATATTGGTATTCTGACAAGCCTGCTGCTAAAGCAGCTGTAGAAGAAGAAATCTTTAGCTGAGGACAAGCTGTATAGGTTCATGTTTCAGAATTTCCTCACACACCTGAGGTATGACAATGTCGGCTAGTGCTCGAGAGAGCTTAAAGAGTTCTACTGTGTCCTCCAGGCCCAGGGAGCTATTGTGCTGCACATCATACTTGACACAGTCATAAATGTCAGGAATTTTGCTGATGTCGTAGCGGCCACTCTTCATGCGGAAGTCCCTTTCCAACTTAGACCATCGCTGCAGCATCATCTCCAGTGTCTCGCTGTGGTACAGCTGTAAATCTGAGAGAGGCAGCTTAAACTCATTTACTCATGTCGTACTTTCACAAGTTTCTCTGTATGGCCTTTTAAAGAGTGTTTGTCTTTTTTTTTTATGTGAGCACAAAGCAATCACCTGCTGATTTGGGGTCTTCAAGTCTTTTGCGGATCTGTGAGGTGAGGCTCTGGACAAGGGTGTAGACTTGATCACACGTACTCACTGGATTCTCCACAGCCTTCATAGAGTTCACCAGAGAGCTGCTGCATGTTGGAGCCAGCTGGAGAAACAAAAGAGATTAAGTGGACACAGATGTGCTTTTCATATTAAGTCAGCGGAGGGGCTGAAATACACCCCATAGTTCAAAAGATGTCTGACGCTCTGATTTACCCTGTCAAAGTCTTCTTCTCTGAAGATTTGATCTTTCTGCATGATCTCATGAAGTCTGGCCTTAACCCTCTGCTGACAGCCGCTGAGGGATTCAATATCGTTATCCAGCAGGCCGTTCATATTTGCGCTCTTTACCATCTGGACCAGGATGGGTGTCAGTTCCCCTTCCAGTGCCAAGAGACCCTGCGAGGCGGACAACAAACACCAGCTTAACATCCTCTGATAACTTTATATCTTTAAACCTTAGATGACTTGTATTTGTTGTGGCTGAGGACCTTTGCAAAGGCAGCAGCAGTCATTTGCACCCTGCCCTCATCAGAGGCATAGATCTTGAGATCATGCCGGTAGGTGCTATGTAGCCTGAGCAGGCCACAGCCTGGAAAGCCAGCGTAATCCCCTATAAGTAGACAAGAACATAACATTCAAAGATCAAAGCTTAGTGAGACTAAAAAGCCATATAGAACAAGGGTAATCAACCCTGTTCCTGAAAACCCACTGTCTTTCCGGGTTTAGCTCCAACCCTAATCAAGGTTTTAACTGACAATTCAGGGCATGGGTGTTGGACTAGGCTGGAATGAAACTCTGCAGGATAGTGTGTCTCTGAACAGGGATGAACACTTCTAGTATAAGCAGTGGTGGATGTACTTTATCAGAGTATCTTTATTTTGGGAAACCTTTACTTTTACTTCACTACATTCTAAAGCATAATAATCCAAGCGTTAGTTCTGGCAGGTCACGTCGGTCAAGCTCGCATCAGCTGACTCTCAGGTGACGACGCCTATCACAGCATCCGTATATAAGGTCCTTCAGCATTATCAACAGCTATCACGTTTCCTAGGAGCTAATTAACCTCCTCCATCCCCAGCTCCTCCTCTTGTCCAGTCAGGATTTGGCCTTCTGATTCCCCTTTGAATCAGACTAATTTCTCAAATTATGTTGTACATTAAATTATTAAACATTAATAATATCTGCAATACATTTATGTTGGTTCTGTTCTGTTTAACCTAGGGGGTTATCGCTGCTCTCCCTGCTCTTACCCATGCTAGGCTGCATGGATGCGCAGAGAGTTCTTGCCCAGAACAGAACCTCTATGCACTTGTTAATCATCTTCAACAATAGTGGTCTTGACAGAATTGTACTTTTTACTCAACTACTCTTTATAAAAATATGTTGTTCCTCATTATTTGAACTAAAGAAATCATCACCCGTTCAGAGCTGCGTCCGATTTGTGAACGAGCTGATTCTTTTCAATGAGCCTGCTAAATCAGTCAAAAAAGGAAATTTGACCAAATCGATTACATCTGTTTCTCGAGTCAACAAGTCACTGATTCAAAAGATCTGGTCAGAGCGAGTCTCCAGTTAACAATTCACTGAATTTTGAGTCACAAGTCTGACTAGCGAGCTGTATGAAATGCTTGAATGTGGAAATGTCCATGTTTGTGTATTACCGTCTAAACGGGGAAGGTTTTAGTAAAAAACAAAATGTATAAATGTTAAAATATTGCAAATTAATGCCCATGCATGTTTCCCGCTGCCGTAGCAGTTTCAAATGATATAAAACTGGTATTTTTGCATAGCTTTCTTCTTAAAATGTAAACATTTTGCCCTGTCACATCTGTTTTTATACTGTATGCTTATATTTGCCAATACTCATTTTGTTTTTTCTCATTTTTATATACTATATGCTATATTTTGTTATTTTCACTTGATTGCACACTTGAACTATCAGAAGGGGGATGGAGTATATACATTTTCAAAATAAATAAATAAATAATAATAAATAAAAGTAACTCATTGGTGAATGTTTAAGTACATTAAAAATCAAATAATTTTGTAGATTTACTTGAGTAAAATTGAAAAGGTATAGTTAATGCTTTAACTGGAGTAATATTTTAATTGGATATCTGTACTTTTACTTAAGTACTTGATTTGTATACTTTGTTCACCACTGAGTATAATTCTGAAGGTTAACATGTGAAAGTTAACATGTCCAAAAATTTTTCTTTAAAATCTCATTCACTCAAATTTGGCAACCTCAGATATGTTGAACCAAGTCTGATGTCACTGACAGTAAACACAATTGGTTGTTCCATGTCACACAACCAATCAGTAAGCAAAATGTAACCACAAATGTAATTTGCAAGATAAAGAAGAATGAAAGATATCCGTGAACAATGATTAAAATTTAAGTCTGTTCCTCAGACAAAAGTATCAGAAGACTATAGTCAAAATATAGTCTTAGGAACAACATGGTTTTGTGACACTTTAATGGCACGAAATATACCGCTACACAGAAAAAAAAGCAGAAATTATAGCTAAGAACAAACAAGAAAATGGGAAGTATATAATAAGAAGACTGCTGAATAGTCACTGGGTTTTATCCCAAAATTGGGTAACACTTTATAATAGCTTACATTTTATAAACGTCAAGAACATCAAGGAAAAATCTTATAATAAATGCTTCACAGATCTTTGGTTAATAGAGTGCTGCAGAGATGCTGTATTTTTGTAGGCCAACCCAGAAGTTAGCATCACCCTGGTTCCCTCAACATCCATTAGCTTTTTGATTAATGCAGAAAATAAGCTCTGTGACAAACAAAAGTTTATAATTCTTACACATTTTGTTCATCAAGATAATCTTCATAAATTAATTCAAGGTTTATAAATATAGAAGCCAAAATACAATCTGCAGAAGTAAAAAGCTGAAGTTAGGCTACACCACAGTTGCATGACATCAACGTCATCAAATGCCTTTTTCAAGACACGTACTGTAAAGCTTAAAAAAATTCACGAGTGGGGTATTACAGATGTATTTTATGTCATAGAATAAAACATGAAAAATATAATGAGCTTGTGTTAACCACAGGCATTTAACCAAAAACACATTCAAAACAGCCCACTGACATCTGGACAAAGTTCAAAAATGCTAACTAATTTCCAGGTTTTAGGACTCCTTACAGCACTCAGAAATTTTAGTTTAATTAGTCATTTCTCTACTGTAAGTCAGTTATTTAACTGTGATTCATATATTTATATTTGAAAGTTCATTTGAAAGTACTGATTTATAAAGCATTAAATAATGTTTGTAGGTGACTGATTAATGAACATTATTAAAATGTCATCCAACATTGAGTCACATCATTAATCTGAATGTTAATTAATTAGTTTTAGGTGTAATGTTGGATTAGAAAGAAAGCAAGAGATTTGTGGAGAGTTTGTGGAGTCTAGCAGACTCAAAATCTCATGGTGAAGAACATCTAAAGGGGTTCTCAACTCTGGCCCTGGAGGTCCGCAGTTTCGCTCCAACCCTAATCAAACACACCTGAACAAGCTAATCAAGGTCTTCAGGATTACTAGAAAGTTGCAGGTAGATGAGTTTAGGTTGGAGCTAAAGGCTTTCTGCAGGAAAGTTGGCCTCGAGGGCCAGAGTTGAGAACCCCTTATCTAAAGTTTGAAATGGGCACAACCAGTGACGAATGTCTGTGTCCTCAACCTTAAGAGATTGACAAACAGGAGTTTTTATTTTTTACCTTGACCTCCAGGATACATGCAGCGGAAAGCCCTGCCGAGTTCTTCAGCCTGAACTCTGCCAGCTGGAGTCAGCTCTCCCCCCCACTTCAGCACCAGTAGTATAGAGGGGCCCTCCTTACGGGTATCTGCACACAACAAATATCAGCACCATAATGCACGACATGATTAAAGCCAAACACGACTGTGTTTCTCGATCAAAAATCCTTGTACCTTCCTCCTCGCTGGATGTTTTGGGCTGTCCATGAGGAAGGTAGGTTAGCTGCACTTTCCTATTGATTCCAGAGAAATGGCCATACCTGAAAAAATAATAGAACAGAACAGGGACAATAGTGTAATTAGGGTGTCTACAGGCCACAAAGAAGTTTACTTTCCACCTCACTGTTCTTGACTGACATCTATATTAACATAGCCAGAAGGACCTGCCAGAACAGCTGCTCTGAAATCCATCCAGTGCATCTATGCCATTGCTGAATGAGTGATGCTTGTCAAGTTGTGAAAGGGGACACTGTGGTTTCATTGTGTCATATGACGAATCTTACTATTGAGATTCTAAAAATACTGGATGTTGGGAATATTGCTGAACATAGTGTTCATATACAACATCCTTTAACTAAATCTCCTTTAAGACATGTTACATGTCTCCTTAGATACACTAGAAACATTATTGTATTTTTAATTGTGCTTTTCTGTAAGAAAGCATTTAAGAATTTGATGGAAATTAATGTATTATTTTATATAACACCTGAGCTAGTAAAAATTTAAACAAGCCATTTATCTGGAAAATATGTCATTTGTCAAAAGACTGAAAAGAGGCCACCAATGATGACTGCAAGTGTGCCAGTTAGCATGGCCCAGTTAACATCTTACATTAACATACATTTCTAGAACAGTCTTCAGTTGTTCAAGCTTGGACTTCTTCTCCTCAATTTCACAGTCAGTATGCTGACCTATGTCTGCCAAGAGTGTCCTGGTAATGTCCAGAACTTCCTGTGGAAACACAGATATGGAGTAGCACAGCAGGTTTTAACAATAAATTCAAGGTTTAAATGAGTGGTTCTCAAACAGTGGGCTGGGGCCCACTATGAGGGCTCAGCAAACTTCTGAGGGGGCCTCAAGATGAAATAAAATTATGTAAAATAAGACACAACAGGTGTTAAAATAAGTTTAAAAATAACCAAAACCAAGGTATTTCTTATTTTAATTTACCCCCTCAACAAGGTTTTGTTTCCTTTGAAGAACCAGGATTCCCAGAGTCTTGGGAAACCTGGATATATAAGGAACCCTGTGATTGTGGACCTAGAAAAGTCATGTAAATGAATCTTAAAATGGATTGGGTATTTTTATAATGAATATACATTATACATTAAAGTTAAAAATATTTTTAAAAATCCTTAGCAAGTAAATAATAAATGACCGGACGAGTCATGTAAATACATTGTTTAAAAAAAGTGGGAGTCCTGAAGGACATTCAGCTCATAAAACTTTTGGTATCCTAAAATGCAATTATTTTAATTTTAATTATGATTATTTTAGTTTCTTTTTTGCATTTACAGAAAATAGGAGTGCCTATGTAGATTAAGATAAATTCTAGGGTTGAGAACCACTGGTTTAAATTCAGCAAAAATATATAAAAAATATAATAACAATAATAATAACAACAATAAGAATAATAGTAACAATAATGATGATAATAATAATAATAGATTTTACAAAATTGTTTCCAAGATAGTTTCTGAAATGACTAATATCTTTGATAAGGTGTTGGTATTGGATCCTTTATTTTGATCCTTGATCTGTCTGACAAAGCTTTGATTTTATCAAAAGAAAAAAGACTGTATAGTCTTCTTACTTTTGCAGGTAGGAAAAACATATTGCTGACGTGGATAAGACTCAAACTATATTGGGCTGGCACAACATTTTGATGGAACTAATTACTTCCGCCGACTTTTTTTTCTTGATTGGGGTTCAAATTTGTGTTGTGCTTTCTGTTAAAGTTGGAAAATGTTCAATAAATATATATATTTTTAAAAATTGTTACCTGGAGTTGTTTGGGTTTCTTTAGCTTCAGCTTGCCCGTTTTATATCCACCGTATTTTTCAAAAAGCTCAAAAAACCTAGAAGAAAGAAAAAAGCACCATATTTTTGTTATTTGGATCTATCATACATGCTTTAATTTATTAAGTCTGTTGTGCAGGTGGCAAGAA
Organism: Ctenopharyngodon idella; assembly: GCF_019924925.1. Classification (NCBI taxonomy): domain Eukaryota; kingdom Metazoa; phylum Chordata; class Actinopteri; order Cypriniformes; family Xenocyprididae; genus Ctenopharyngodon; species Ctenopharyngodon idella. The sequence goes on from NC_067226.1 coordinate 19,492,225, forward strand.
CACACATGGGATTTCGCACTTCCATCTTCATCTTCTGCTTTGGTGTACGATCTCCATGACGGATCACAGCGATCACGCAGCGCAGCTCCATCCTAACGAATAATTATTAAAAAAAAAAAGTCAGTCCGTCATTCTGAGTCATTCTGATGCAATATCATAATCGGTCACTTAAGAGTGGACACCTAAAAAAATATATGAATGTTGTTGCATTAGACAACAAAATTTCAAGTGGAAAGATGAATTTTACTATCATTAATGGATAGTTTACATTACTTTAATAAGTCAAATGGCAAGATGTGAGTATAGCATGTAATAAGTACATGGTGCCTGATGTAGTGGGTACAATAGGAATGTCCTCTGCCTCTGTAGGTATGGACCAGGGGATTTGGAACTGAGGAGCCAGCTCCCTCATCACAATATTTCTGAAAGAAAGAACAAGCCAAACTTATCCTGTTAAGCATTTTGGAACTATATGTTAATATGTTTGAAATACAAACATTTTGAATCTTTATCTGATGATCATTAGGTTTTACCCCAGTATCTTAGCACAGTCGTCATAGTATTTCATGGAATTCTTCACAAAGCTAAATCCGTTGACATCACACACATACGAATGGCCGTTGGCTCGGAGGAGGTCGAATCCACACACTGTTTGCTACAGTGTAAAGAGTATTTGAGAACAAAAATCAGCATGAACAGGTAGCTGACCTGGAAAGAAATGACTTAAACCCTAGAAACATTTTGATTCTGCACATTCTTTCTTGTACATTAATACTTTCATTCTTGAAAGCAAGAAACGAACAGCTCATCTGACCTTGAACGCCAGACACACTTTACGGGCCACAAGCTTCTCCATGGCAGTGAGCATGACTGGGTAGCGAATTTCTTTGCCTTCACTGTCTCGCTCAACTTTCCCGTCAAGAGCAGGGGACTTACGAGCTTCTGCGTGAGCGTAATCTGGCCCTACTGTGTACACCTGTAACAAAATCACACACAAAATAATGCTGCTGCTTCTCTAAAAATAGCAAATTTACAATTGAAATTATCATGTAAGAAAACAAAACTTTGCTCTATATAGATCAAGAGGAACAGGTTAATGCAATCTCTGGGTAGAAAAGACAGTAAATTATTTAGTACCTTCACATCAGTGCCATCGGTTGGCATGAACTCTTCATAGATATAGGAGCCAGTTTTCCTCACACTGCTCTCCGGAGAGTAAACACTGCTTCTGCTCCCAATCTGAAACAGAGACACATTCACACTCAAATGTTACGAAGTTGCCATCGTGCAACATATTCAGTTATGTATACAGTTTTCTAATAAACTATTGTTCATATTACTGTAGGCAGTTCTAGGAAAGCTACTTTGAAACTGTAGCTTACAAAGGTACAAGATACGCATAAATTTAAGCAAATAAACTCCAGTAAAGTTAGCTACACTACAAGTTACAAAACCATAACTACAAGTGAAGGTATTTTGAGGGGTGTTTTTTTTAAACAATATACAATTTAACAATTCACAATTAAGGTAACAGTATCAAACTTGAACAAATACATGTATATTAAATACAACTAATAAAACTTAAAATACACCCTAATCTGAATCAAATAAACATTTGAATTTAAAGCTGAAGTAAAAAGTGTAATTTCTGTGACACTACTCTTACCAAATGGAATAGCTAGAATCATTGCTTTTAAATAAGTTTCATGAACATTGCCCCAAATGAAATTGGTTGAACAAACAGATGTTCTGCCCCAAACACATGGCATTAGTTGGGCCAGTGTTACTGTTCCAGGCTGGTCAAGATGCTCAAAAAAACAGTGAAGTTTTGTTAGAGCCACACTGTTAAACCTTTCAGGGATACAGACGGCTTGCTTATAAAACTACCCCTGCGTATTAAACTGGGATAGTAAAGTTGTTTAGAAAAAAAAAAAGAAAATACTTCAGCTTTAACAATGTATTTTTCTACAAAATAGAATATGTAAAATTCAGCGACTACAGAGCAAGAGTGCAGGGATGATGTAATTTTGTAGGCCAACTCATAAGTTAGCATTATTCGGTTCCCTTTGCAAAAAGCCAGGGTTTTTCCAATGGCATTTGTATTAGTACAGAAAATAAGCTCTGTAACCAACAAAAGTTTATGATCCTTACACGTTTTGTTCATCAAGATAATATTCACAAATAACTTTTATGAAATTTGAAACCTAAATAGTTTCCCTGTTCAGCATGATCCCAGACAACCTGTATATTTCCATTTAGCCACTTGTTAGCAACTGCCTTTTTCAAGATACGTAAAAGCTTAAAAATAAAATTCCAAAAGTAGTATTACTAAAATATTTTTTGCTGTAGAATAAAGCATGAAAATATCTTGTGTTAACCACAAACCTTAATTTAGGCATTTAACCTTCCAGTTCCATTGACTTCAGGACAATGGAACTGGAAGTCAAAAATGCTAACTCATTTCCATGTTTTGAGGACTTTCCTGCAGCACCCTATAACTCTGGTTGGTAAATCAGTGGTTTTAAATGAATGAACTGCTAAAACAAACTTAGTAGCTTTGCAAACAAGTTAGTAGCATTGCTAACATTAAGCTAGTTACTCCCCAACACTGCCTGTAGGATAAACTCTGCAATTCTGTATTTTTTTGGACAGCTGACGGAGAAGACTAAAACAAATGTCAGCATGCTCTTCTCTGTTTGCTGTGCTTGTATGACTGAGAGGATGCAGCTCAAGCTCTATGGAACAGATAATAGGGAGCCACTGTAAAAAGACCTTCCTGAAGAGGCGTTGGCTGCCTCCCCCAGCTGAAGTTGGGTAGTAGATGTACACATTATGGTCCTCGGCAGAAACAGGCTTCTCTACGAATGGTTTTAGAAAGACTTCGCCGTTAACTTCAACTTGGTCTTCTCCCTCAACCAGGTTACACTCTGTGTCAAAACAGGAAAGAAAAGTCCAGTCAAAACAGGGTTCCAGTGAATAGAAACATTATCTGAGCAGATAGACAGATAACACAGTCATCATCTGAGACATGACTGTAATGTGGATTTATAGCTGGATAAATATAGCACTTTGATTGTCATTTGTTTTAGAGGAGGATAAATTTATTCAGGTCCTCAGGGAACTGTCATAGCTGCCAAGAACATAATGGCTCAGAGGATACCAGATGGTCACATCACGGACCTCGGTGCAATATTTGTATCCTTGGCCTGTGAAACACTTAAAATTGCTCTACATGAGGAGCTATATTTACTCAGAGACTAAAATAAAACAGAGCAGAGACAAAGCAGGACACTTTGCTAAGATTTCTACTTTACTGTTATATGATGAAGAAATAAGCAAGCAAATAACTCTTTAAAAAGACAACTCTTTAAAAGTTTTTATATGTTCAGAAAAAAAACTTTGGATACTCAAAAATACTGTTTGTATTTTTTGAAAAAAAAAGAAAAGAAAAAAAAAAAGAAAAAACTTTGACTGACCATCAGGTTTGTCAGGGTCGCGGTTTAACACGGCATAGCGTGGCAGATCTATCCCCTCCTCCTGCAGGATACGATACACCTCCCTCCTAAAGATATGATTAACAATGGACAGAAAAAGCCTTATTCAGGTATCATACAGGATGCTGAAATGTATGTAAATAAAGAGTAAATAAATATGCAAAACTGTGGTTAATGAAGAATATGGTAATACCTATCCTGTATGTAATACTGCATATTAAGATCATTGATGAGCAGTGGGTTACGGAGCTTTGCGTAACTCACTGCCTTATCCAAGGGGAAGCCTAATTCAAAAGAAAATAGTACTGTTGGTATATGGGCATGATAATATAAAAATGACTTGTCAAAGACACAACACACTGGTAAACAACTTAGGGTGTTTTCACATTTACTGTTGTTCAGCAAATTTTTCTGGGCGGAATCCAGTCAATTTAATAGAAATCAACGTGATCTGGAATTTCATGTGAGGGCAGAAGATTTCCTTACACAGATCTTGCAACAGGTTCAAGTTGGTCGCCCAAATTTGCTGCGCTTCATACTCTACATCATTACACTATTGACATTGGAGAACAGACCTTTTTGTATGCAAAAATTCACTAAAGTGACTGCACATTTTTTGTGTCTCATTAGATTAGCTGATGATGCAATAATGTTAGGTAACTGAACAGGAGACCCCTTCAACAAAGCTGCTTCATGATTTCATTGAGTGGTTAAGACTTCAGTGGAGAAACCTTATCTACAACCAGCTCAAAAGGGCACAGGTACAAAACATACCTTTAGAGTGAAATGAGATCAGGCAGTCACAGAGTGGCCACTTTTCCACCGGCTCATTGAGTATGACGTCCTCTGGAAAGATGACCACTGTGATGTACTCAAACTTGCAAAGACGCTCCAAGATCTGAGTCATGGGTTTAGACTTAGATTTCTTCATCATACAGCAAATCCCCACCACGATCTGACGCTCTGGAGGCTTAAGGGAAAAACCAAGGATTTAAATGAGATATACATCTACCTAAACATACTTATATGTACAGATGTTAGAAGAAAACAAAGTGGTTTGCAAAAGTTTATAAATAATTACAAGAATGACTTGAAATCAAAATCAAATAAAAGCTGTTCTTTTGAACTGTCCATTCTGAAAAAATCCACAATATTCAGTTCACCACTGAATAATAAGAAGCAAATCAGCATATTAGTATGATTTTATGTGACACTTAAGACTGGAGAAATGGCTGTTGAAAATTCAGCTTTACCATTACAGGAATAAATTACATTTTAAAATATATTAAAATAGAAAACATTATTTTAAATTATAATAAAATTTACTGTTTTTTTCTGTATTTTTGATAAATGCAGCCTCGGTGAGTATAAGAGACTTCTTTAAAAACTAAAAAAAAAAAAAAAAAAATCCCAACCAACCCCATACTTGAACATTCAAGGAGAATAGCTTACTTCCATGTTGGAAGCGTGTTTCCACTTCAGAGTAAAAAGTAAAACAGGTAACTGAGATTGTGTAAAATAAGAAATAAAGTCACAATTGTGACACATAAATTCACAATTATTTGAAAGGGAAAAAAAAGAAAGAAAAAAAAAAACACTTTTATAGTTCTGCACACAAGAAGTTTTGTGGACAAAAATCTGAATAATGTTCTTAGATAAGCATGCACATGTACTGTAGATGTTTACATGTGGTAGCATCTTTTAAAAGGTATACTTTCAGTAAACTTTCAGTTGGTAATAGGGAACAAAAGAGCAAATATTTGATGTCTGATGTGTTGCTACCATAGTTCCTGCTTCTGTGGTTAGGAGTCTTATAAGAAGTCTTTAATGTTACATAGAAATATGCTAACCAATGGTAAAGAATTACATGCTTCTGTTCTCAAACTATTAAATCCCTAGGTACATGAAGGCAAAATCTCTCCATTAGATCAGAAACTCAGTCGAACACAATCCGTACCGAATCATCCTCCAGGTCGTCTTCGTACAGCTCCATGTCTGTCCTCATGCTGGCGAAGTCGTCCAGGCCCTCGCTCTCATCCTCCGCGCAGCCCACGAAGAATCTGGGAGCGCCGCGCTGGCTCTCGCCGGGGCTGCTGGGCTCTGACATTACAGTCCACAGGGGCAGCGACCCTCTGCTTCCTGCCGCCCCATCTCACACTAACACGCAGAGCTGGAGGGGCACGCGGCCAGACCAGCTCCGTACCCAGCCTGCAGGAGCAGTGGTGGGGTCACCGGCAGAGTGTGTGAGTGCGAGTTAGTGAGGTGAAGGAGAGGCTGAATGAGGCCTGCCAAAGTGGAAGTAAGTAGTTATTGGGAAGGATGTGAAGTGATGGACTGATAACACAAATTCATTCTTTCTAATGTTGATGCTTTTCAGAGATCTTTGAGAAGGGATCTTTCTCCACGTGTCTTAAGGTCCTTGAAGAAGGAACTGAAGGATGTAATAAAACATCTTCTTTCCTACAAAAATAAATAAACAAACAAACAGGATGGATCAATAAATGATCCAGTCAGTAGGTGCACACATAAATTGTGATCTTTGTGAAAGGGCTGATGTTTGAAGATTGGCTGATTGGTTGAGGACTGGTTGATGTTCACTAAATGTAGTCCTTGTTCAAAAAAAGGGATAGTTCACCCAAAAATAAAAAAATTCTGTTATCAATATGATATCTCAACCTCAGTGCTGTTCCAAACTCATACGACTTTCGTTCATCTTCGAAAAACAGAAATTAAGTTATTTTTAATGAAGCCTGAGAGATTTTTGTCCCATCCACTGAAATCTCTGATGGTTAAAAATGCTCATAAAGACATTGTAAAAGTAATCCATATGCAGGGCTGTATGTTAAAGGATTAGTTCACTTCAAAATTAAAATTTCCTGATAATTTACTTTACTCACCCCCATGTCATCCAAGATGTTTATGTCTTTCTTTCTTCAGTCGAAAAGAAATTAAAGGTTTTTAAAGAAAACATTCCAGGATTTTTCTCCGTATAGTGGACTTCAACAGGGTTCAACGGGTTGAAGGCCCAAATTGCAGTTTCAATGCAGCTTCAAAGGGCTCTACATGATCCCAGCCGAGGAATAAGGGTCTTATCTGCGAAGGGTCTTATATGCGATATGCCACACATTACGTAATCATGTTGGAAAGGTCACGCGTGATGTAGGCGGAAGTACTGCGGTATTGCTAAAAATCTCATTTTCTCCTCCAACTTCAAAATTGTCCGACATCGTTGTTATTACCTTTTTTTTGTAAAGGCCGTTTGACTTAGTCTTTGCACGTTTGTTTTGTAAACACTTGCTCGGTACTTCCACTTACGTAATGCGTGGCGCATCGCAGAGCAGTGCAAGATGAGCATTTGTGGTTAAAAAGTATAGGCCTATCTTTTTTTTTTCTTTTTTTTTTTTTTTTAGAAAATAACAGATCGTTTCACTAGATAAGACCCTTATTTATTGTCTGGGATTGTGTAGAGCCCTTTGAAGCTGCATTGTAACTACAATTTATATAGACTATATAGAGAAAAATCCTGGAATGTTTTCCTCAAAAACCTTAATTTCTTTTCGACTGAACAAAGAAAGACAAACACCTTGGATGACATGGGGGTGAGTAAATTATCAGGAAATTTCAATTCTGAAGTCAACTAATCCTTTAACTTTTTTGCACATAGTGCTGGTAACAATTGCATCTCTCCTTCTTCTACACTGTTGACATTATTTAGACAGTGCAGAGCTTCTGTGTACTATGTCAGAACGCAGACTCATTATTGGCCGGCTCCAGTGTCAGCATCACACGCATGCATCGTGCTGCTCACATGAACAGCATCGGCCAATACTGAGTCGGCGTTCTGACGTAAACACGGAAGCACTGTCTAAATAACGTAAACTGTAGGAGACTGACAGGGGAGAGACGTAATTGTTGAATAAAGTTGTCATTTTTGCTTTGTTTTTGCGCACAAAATGTATTCTCGTCGCTTCATAACATTAAGGTTGAACCACTGTAGTCACGTTGACTATTTTAACAATGTCTTTGATACCTTTCTGGACCTTGAATGTGGACCTCTCGGATTTCATCAAAAAGACCTTAATTTGTGTTCCAAAGATGAACGAAGGTCTTCCGAGTTTGGAACGACATGAGGGTGAGTAATTAATGACAGAAATTTCATTTTTTGGTGAACTAATCCTTTAACATTAAGTGGCATGGAATCTTATGCATAGAATCCATTGGCACATGCCGCAGTGCTTAGTGGCACATCCGGTGGCATGTCCGGTTTTCATTGTCATGTGCCAGCGCATAGTGGCATGTTACACTAAAACTTATGACATGTGCCGATGGATTGCATCATGTGCCACTGACAATGTTGCGGAACATGTCACCTTATGTTGTGGCACCTCCAGTAGTGACTGACAGATGAGTTGAGCAGCTATACTGACAGAAACACACAAAATAAATCTATCATAAGTCTCATACGAATATACCGCATTAACAGTCGCATCCGTTACTGTAAACCATTATTTTTGCATGATGCTGCATGCATGCTAAAGGTGTCAATATAAGTGAAACATTATATTGAACAAAATAAATATAGATAGGCCTATAATTGAATATGTGGTTAGTGGTTCTCATCTATGGATTTAATATTTCACAAATAATTTTATGGAATTATGTAATAATAATACAATTTTTTAACAGTATGTACATCTTTTACTTCTGGAGATGCCTGAATGTTTTGTTAAAGTATATGACTTGCTGTAGTCACATTATAATCCAGTTTAATATAGTAAATACATTACTTTGCATTGTGAAGAGCTAATGTCAAGGTCCAGCACACTTCTGAATGGTTGGTGCTAGTTTTCATAATGCATTTCAAAATGGTGGGAGTCACTTTATAAAGGTTTGTGGCATTGTCTCTAATGCTAGTTTACAATATGAAATACCTGATTAGCTGGTTGGTACCACTTTATTAAGAACGTTTCACTTTTTTATTTGTGGCCACCAATCTAAATATCTTTTATAAATCTAAATGACATAGATGAACTCTCAATCCTAGAACCCTAATGGTTGTTGTAATTAAAATTAACTCCGGGATGTAATAAACCCTATGTATGAAAGCAATATATTATTAATAAATGTCTTTCTGTCATTAAGTGCGTATGTTACATTATTTACATAACGCTCCGGCAGACAGCGGCATGTTTCACTATAAGTTATTGGAGGTGCCAACACATACGGCAACATGCTCCGCAGCAATTTCAGTGGCACATGACACAATCCATCAGCACGTCACAAGTTTTAGTGGCACGTCACTATCCACTGGCACATGCAAATGACAACCGGATGTGGCACCGCCATGCCTCCATCTCTCCAGTTGTTTCAGAGATTAAGGCAGTTAACAAAGTTTGATAAAATGTTGTTTAATTTTCCAATAAGAGATTATACTTTTTTACATGATTTGTTACTTTTAATTATCCCATAGCAGATTTTGGCTCATATATGAACTGGACTTTTTGAATATTCAAAACAACAGCACTTCTGCTTGTGTCATATTGCTTAATTATCATGCTGGCACTCATGTTACAGCTCCTGCTCTCAGGTCAGCAGATTCTTCAGTCCAGACTAACCACAGAGCTCTGTTCTCATGGATTTAAAATACATTTGTGTCACACACTGCAACACCCCAATCTCATTTTAATAAAATGCTTTCAAGTCATACTTTTTTTTTTTTTTTTACTGAAACAACTAGGTAACATGATGAAGGTAGTAGCAAGCCTGTATAATTCTGAACGGGTGAATAATCCTGTAAAATAATTAGATCTAATAAGCCTGATGATAAGTATGCAGGAAACCTCATATCAACAGACTTCAAGAATACAAATAGTTTTCTGAATAGTTATAGATCCTGAATAGATCCTGAATAGTGAATGGATATAGAAAAGATCCCGAATAGCTCCAAACTATAAGCTTGCTAAAAGCATGCATCAAGACACTTGCGAACATAACATGAAAAAGACAAATGAATTCCGTTATTTCCAACTGACCACAGTTTGGATCCATTCTTGGCATACGTGTTATTTTGGGTAAAGCTGGTTCCATACTTAACACGATTATCCCTCAGCTACACAACGTATTAAAAGTTTAGAAGTATTAGACGATCAAAATCCCCTATTTACACCTGTTCAATTGCTCGAGAAATTCTAGCACAACTTGGCCATAAGCCCTGCATAAGCTGTATTTCTACATAACACATCCTATACACTCTCTATGCAATTATTACTGAAGCTGACACGTATGTTGATCAGTTTAGGAGGAAGGTCAAAGTCTACCAAAATTTCACATTACACATAAAGCGTGTTTGTTTGGCTACTACCTGAAAACATCGTATTACACATGTGTAACGGTGACAGCACAGTCTACGTATCAGGTTACTAGGTAACGGTTTCAAAGCTCTATAGTCTATACCAATGAACGCTGCACTGCATTTCCCATTAAAATAACACGAGAGAACAAACCCATTACATAACAGCGTAATGAAACCCCAAACAGCACAACGGGGGGAAATACACTTTATATAATTTCTTGCCGCTTTCCATTTATAAATATGCAAGAGAAGACGTGAGTAGGTTGTGTAGGCTCGCTAGCTAGCAACTCGGCTATTCGTTAGCTCAACGTAAACAAGACACTTTTCTTCAGCAATTATGAAAATTGAATGACAGTGGAAGCTACTTTTCGGCAATATTAAAGCTCTTTAGTTTCGTGCAATAATGCGAACATAAACGGTATTTTCCAGTGATGACTTACTACGTGAAATGCGAGGCGGTGTTGATGGTTTCACAGCTGTCCTCGGATTTGACAGGTTGTAAATGAAACCGAACTTTACTTTGTACGCAAAAATAAACAATGGTTTCAGCCAATGAGAGAGCAGGACTTGCTGACAGACCTCCGTGCTTTACGTATGAGGCGATTAAAGGGCGGGACTTACGTGGCAGCAGCGGGACTCACTTCGCCTCAAGTTTTGGAATAATAATTAGCGTTTTCTCCTGTTGAAACTGTTGCATTTTAGATCAAAAACAATCACAGGGAATTCTTGTGTAGCTGGTTAGTGAATATGAATCAAATAAAACAACCATTCAAATTAACCTCTCAAAAATAATTTTACTGTATTGACATTCGCTCACGACACGGCTATACAAATGTGCAGACCCGCACACATACAGCCCATTACTAAATACAACATTGTCCTAAAACAGACAGAAGTGTTTTCAATAACATGACAGAGTTGGATATATACGATTATTCATTTCGTTATTGCAATAAAGCCAGGCTTCAAAGTGAAGTGTTATTTTGTAGCAGCATATTATTGTCCTGTCCTCCTGGCAAACTTGTGTCTTTATAACTCTGAACAGACAGGTGTTTGAGGAGGGATATTTCTTCAGCACGCTCTGATGGAGATATCCATTAAAGAAATCTGCTGCTGACAGCCTTTTCTTGAATTTCACAGCTTTGAATCCAACCCAGCCATCCTAAAAATATATGTGGAGAAAAAGACAACATACACAGTGCTAATTGTTACATACTGTTGCTGTAAATGTGGGCAAACCTATGTCTGTTTGAATGGTAACACTGTTCTTTTGATATAAATATTGATATTTAGAACTGAATATAATAGTAAAATACAGTGTAACATAATAGTACATCTGGTACATTCGGTGTTGTTATTGTTAACTAAAGCTCACTGAAAATAGGTTAAAATAAAATATAAATATTAGTTGAAAAACTTGAGGAAACACTTGGCCTTGTCCACTAACTATAAAAAAAATTTACGTTAAAAGTACTAAAATTACTACAAATAAATAAAGCTAAATGGCAATATTAAAACAAACTAAAAATGAAAAGCACATACCATTTCTAAAACTAAAACTGAAAATATAAAAATAAAAGCAAATTCATTCATTAATAAAAAGTGTGGGCTGTCCCCCGATATACTCAGCGGTGTAAAGCTGTCTTTACTTGGCCTCCCTCATCACAAGGTCTGGTTGTCTCCCCAACTCCCCTTGACAACAGCCCTGATTGTATACAGTTATATACCTTAATTTTAACTCTATGTGTCCACTGGCACAGAGGGAGTGCATCATGAGTAGTGCACTGCTTTCAAATGAATTTTCTATGGAAACTGGACAGAAGGGGATTGAGAGCAGAACAGTGAGATCATTAAAAATATGGGAAAAGCTGAAGGGGAAAAACTCAATGAACAATGTATATCCACACCACCAAAGTGGCAGGCCTCTGGCTGTTTGATTAGTATTGAATGTTTTTCCTTCTGTGCCAGCGGACATGCGTGTGGTAACATTTCCAAACTCCACATGCATACCTTGCAGCGAACAAGTAGGATATTGGATTCTTTCTGATAATGGAAAGACCCTGGTACTGCAGATAAATATGGAGCAGCTGCAAAGAAAGACGAAAAAAAGTGTGATCACTTATATTACTCTTTCTGGTAGACAAACGGTTAGTTACGGTGTTTTCAGACCTGTAGATTGTGTGCTTTGTTCCGAAACAGGGACTTAAATTGTTACAATGTTCCATTCTCTCCTTGATTCAGTTCGCTTTTGTAAGGCAAAATTGCACAGCGTACCCAAAATGTGTTCAAGCAAGTCACATGTGCGTAAAACTGATCTCTCATTGGTGCAAGCGCACCTGTTTATGTTCCGGAATTATGCTCAAAGTGTTCATCCATCAAGATACATATAAATTAAATTACATAAATAATTAACATTGCATTACTCCTGTTTTGAAGAAGAACTATGACATTTTAAGATGATGAGGTGCTGTTTGGTTTTTAAGTGCAAAAAGTAATGTGCTCAACCACAGAATTAGTATACAGCTTGGTTTGTTGGTCTGTTGGGTCAGAATGCACCACAAGAGAACAGCTCTAGAGTTTTCAATCTGGCTCATTCAGACCAAGACCAACTCATTCAGTCGATGCTGGACCAATTATTTTGGTGCGTATCTGAATTCAACTGTTGTGTTCATATATACCAAATCTAACCAAAATAAGGGAGAAAACGCGCCATGTTTCTGAAACAAAAGCTCCAAACGAGCCAGGTGTGAAAATGCTTAGTCACAGCCAATACCACAATCACAAAATAAGCAACTCTGGTTACCTGTAAACAACACGTTGCATTTGCCAACAAAGTCCAGAAGTTTGATGGGATTGCCCATCCACATTGTTTTCAAAGGAATCTGATTGAGGAAAAATAAGCACTGTGTTTAACATTTATTTAAGCAACTGATGTAAATGTACCTTTTTTAGGATCTCTTTTAGTCCTACCCGAGATCCAATAGCTCGAAAGAGACGATCAATGTAGTCACAGCTGTGCTCTTCCCATGTTATCCAGGCCATTCTGGAACTGATTTTGGGTGCTGAAGACAATAATATAGATGGTTGTTTAACGTATTTAATTTGTTTTAACATTATTCTCACACTGTGATCTTATGAGTGCTTAACTGGTCCAAAATTTGCTGAGGCTCTGCTTTGGTCATTACCTCATGAACACACTTACCAAATGATGCACCCTCCTTAGGCTGCTCCTTTCTGTTCGCTATCCTTTCAGGAAGATGTTTTAGAATGTCCATCAACTGTTGATTTAAATATGAGACAGAAGTTTTAAAACAATTTGTATGAATCAATGCCAAACAGTGTTACTGTCGCAAAAGCAGAGTGCATAACCAAACCCAATGACAAATTGTAAATAATTGAATCATTCCTGCAGCTCAGACAGTAGAGCACAACACTAGCAGAGTTGTTTTCCAGAACTGAGAACTGAGAAGAGTATAAATGATATATGAATGCAATGTACACTACCGTTCAAAAGTTTTGGGTCCAAAATTTGTTTTTTGTTTTTTTTTGTCACTTATGCTCACCAAGGCTGCATTTACTTAATCATAAATACTGTAATCAACAGATAATATTGTGAAATATTATTACTATTTAAAATATCTGTTTTCTATCTGAATATATTTTAAAATGTAATTTTGTGATGGCAAAGCTACAATTTCAGCATCATTACTCCAGTCTTCAGTGTCACATGATCCTTCAAAAATCATGTTAATATGCTGATTTAGTGCTCCAAAAACATTTTCTCATTATTATCAAAGTTGAAAGCAGTGCTGCTAGATATTTTTGTAGAAAGTAACCGTGATACATTTTTTCAGGATTGTCTGATAAATAGAAAGCTCAAAAGAACAGCACTTTGTAGAAATATTTTATAATACTTTACTGTCACTTTTGATCAATTTATTGTGTCTCTGCTGAAAAAAAGTATTTTTTAATCTTACTGAACACAAACTTTTTGAACGGTAGTGTTAGTCGTACTAATTTTAAATATTTATACTATAAACAACTTCATACTATATACTATAAACACAAGACATTTTTAAAGGGATAGTTCATCCAAAAATTACAATTTTATCATCATTTACTCACCCTCATGCTGTTCCAAACGTGTATGAGTTTCTTTCTTATGTTAAAAAACAAAAGAAGATTTTTTTTACATAATGTTGGTAATCAAACAGTTGACGTTAGCCATTGACATCAATAGTATTTTTTCCTACTATGAAAGTCAATGGCTACCATCAACTGTTCGATCACCAACGTTATTTTAAAAATCTTTTGTTTTTTAACAGAAGAAAGAAACTCATACACGTTTGGAACAACTTCAGGCTGAGTAAGTGATGACAAAATTTTCATTTTTGGGTGAACTATCCCTTTAATTATGGAAACTAAAATATGTTAATCGGTGGAAATTACCATTCTGGAACCCACAACTGCCAAAGTAGCTCCAAGCTCATCCGCAGTGCAGTTCTTTGGAATCTCATACAGCTCTTGATGAAGAATAGGGCCCACATCAAATCTGATTTAATGAAAGCCATAAAATAAAAGACTTGAAACTTTGAAGGGGATATATACAGAAATTTTGAGCATCTTTATGTAACTTTCATATTGGTCCTGCCATGAACAATTACTGTACAAGGCCTTTACCTCTTAGGTCTTATTTGCATGATAGTCACTCCTGTGACACTGTCACCATGTAAAATCGTATGAAAGACTGGAGCAGGTCCCCGCCAGCGTGGCAACAGACTAGGGTGCACATTCAGGATCCCACTAACATAAATAAACAAAAAAGCAAACACAAATTATGAGCCGAGACCATGCTGTTAAAACATCACACAATGACTACAGACAATGCAACCATTCTATTTAGTCATGCTCTTTCCCTGAACCCTCATTACTTACTGTGGCATTTTGTTGATGATGTTCTCCTTGATTAAACAACCAAATGACACCACCACACCAACATCAAACTGTGCACTTAAGTCCACATCTGGCCAATGGTGAAGTGGAAGTCTGTGCTGCTCTGCATACTTTCTGACTGGAGTATCTCTGGACAGTGTCACGACCTCAAGAGAATCTATGATTTCAGCTTTTGTGTCATCTCTAGAAAAATGAAAAGAAAACTAATAACATAACGCAGTAGGGTTATTAACAAAAATATATGCAATAAAAAAACTGGACATCATTACCGGGATACATGAAGCTGTTTCAATGATTCCAGTGCAAAATCATCACTTCCAAAAAACAATACTCTCCAGGGTGGTTTTGAAGCAGATTGTATTTGAGTTGCAAAAGATTTGTTTCTGCTTAATAGAAACAAGCCTTTTCTAATACGCGTGATGCAGTTGCTACGAAGTCCTTGAGACAGCAAATGTCCCCGATCTATGACTTTTAAATAACTTAGGCTCCACATACTCTGATATAAGTTTTCATAAATGGCAAAAATATCTTTAACAGCTAGCAAAATACGAAACCATCACTCCTCTATTAACAGATAAGCACGCAGTTGTCATAGGAGTCATTCTAACATTTCATGACAACTTCAGTCGAGAGTCTTGACATTTTTCACAATAACGTGTCCTAATTATGTTCATGTGGCTAATCCATTTTCGCAAACCACTAGATGACAGTTACAAGGTTACTGTAAAGCGCTACATATACACATAGGCGCATGTGTGCGTCGCCATGTTGACGTGAACGTCATTTCCGTTATAGTTTTCAAATAAAAGACATATATGATGCGCTTATGAATGATATTTTATAACATGTGCATAGCTAACGATTTTTTGTACTTCAAAATAAAATAAAAACACAGAGACTGTGTTTATAAAGTTGTTATTGTTCTTGATGCGCGTTTCTTGTTTTTAAATCGGATCTTTTTGATGAATCGGTTCACAAATCCGGTCTGAACGATCGCACTGAATCGAACCAAACTCATAGAACCTCAACTTGCATGGAAGTCCAACTCGTTATCAACCGATAACCGAATATAAGTGAGGTGACGGTATCAGCGGGTCCCAAATACTGAGCTCTATAATGACATATAATAATGTAGATTAGTAGTCCCAAGAGGCTTGATGAGGGGTGCTATGACGTATTTGTATTCCTGACTGAAACAATAAGTTTGGGTGAGAATGAGAAGTGCAGAATGTCGTCAAAATTGTTTATCCGTGTTGGTGGTAAATAGAGGCTGTAAATACTGAAAGCATGTATATTCTAAACGTGAATTTTGCCTTTTATTGTTTTGGAGCACACTAACTTAGAAAAGCTTTAGTAGGCCTATAACATAATACAAGTAATAAAAGCTACAAAACATTAATGGAGACTTTAATAGTTTTATATAAAGGCTACTTTAATAGACTAATAGCAGAAAAGTTACAAATGTTAAACCATTTTTGCGAGAAATAGAAAACTTTCAGTAGGCTAATTGCTTAAATACTGCACATTTAGGTTTTAAATAATTTTTGAGCTAAAGTATGAAATAACAATAAACACTCTTATTTCTAGAACCTAGGCTACTCTACAAAGAAAAACATAATAAACGGCAATACGTGCTTACATGTGGTTAAGGGAACATTTTGGAACTTTTGGGGTTTTCAAACTCTTTCTGGAGCCTCCCCAAGCCAGCACTGCACATCTTTCTGTTTCACTTATTGAACATCCAGCTCAGGTCACAGAGGAACGTTACTCTACTTATCAACTGTTTAAAGAGAGATCCGAAAACGTACAATACTAGCGAAGAACAACGAAGGTTTGAAAATCCCTGTAATATGCCTTGAAGAGAGCGCATGAGATAAAAGAATCACTGAATCTTTTTAACCGGTTCTTTGAAAAGAACTTCAAAAGAACCGATTCGCATAAATGATTCTTCTCGTCACTATTGTTTATTGAACTACACAGCATGAATCCACAAGAGGGTGCTCTTCACCAAATCAAGCCCTTATAAGAAAACAAGACATTGTCTCCAGTAGAAAGGCTGAGATAATACTGTGAATCACAGTCTCTATTTAATAGCAGAGCTGTAGTGAATGTTATAAAAGTTTAATACCGATTAAGACAAATGAATTTCTACAATGTTTTCAGTCTCAATCAATGATTCTCAATGCAGTGTCCTATCCAGATCAAGTACATATAACAATACATGAAACACAATCTAAAAAAAATGATCAGGACGCATAATATCATTCCTAAGTACAGTATACTGAGAAATTGTTGAACTTGCTCTTAGTCCTGTGAAAACCACCACGTGAAAAGGCAGATGTGGGAATCAGCTCCAAGTTCGTTAGTTTCATGTCTGTGTGTTTTGTGTGATCATCTGTAGAGTCCAAATGGACACCAAAACTGCAGGCAGAAGGACTTGAAAATAATCATATGTATAGAAGAACATTCACATTGCTGCCTTTGCAACTCAATTTCAATCTAGAGGGCGCTTCTTTACAAACATTACATAAGTACAGAAATATTGTACTCACACAGTACAAGATTTTAAAGTCATGTTTTAGCACAGTATTGATTTCATCTCATTTTGGATACAAGAAATGTTCCTATTAATGTATATTTTATATAAAAAAAAAATGGGACGAAGAGCGAGTCAGCGAGAAACTCTGCTGCTTCTAGAGTCTTGCGATGTTTCAAGGGATCCTCAGTCTTTTTAGTAATGGGTTGCAGTTAACCATCCCTCTCCACTTGTGAGTTCTCAGTGGCGTTGTCCTCAAGGACCTTGGATGGAGTGAGAGGTTCCAGTTGCGAGTCTGTGTTCACAGACTCTATTCCATCAGTTTTGCAAAGAAAATCAGAGGGAGTTATGCCACCTTCATCTGGGAGGGCAGAAATGGGGCTAACAGGTGCCTCAGAGGGTGAGTGAAGGGAAAGGCTCTTGGGTGATTCCTCCTCAGAGACATCATTGAGCGTGGCCCCTATTGTGTCATCATTCCCCTCGTCTGGCTCACTTTTGTCAGCTCCAAGAACCTCTGATCCATCCTCCATTACGTCGTTCTTGTTTGGTATAGCTTGTACATCACTGATCTCAATGGGTTCGGTCTCATCTCTAGCCTCAGAATCTGATTTAATGGGAAGGAGTTGTTTGGAGTCATCGTGGGTTTCCAGTGGCCTGAATTATGAAGTGCAAGAACAACAGAAAAGCAAAGGAACATGAACAGAATGACACACAATGCTCCATTAATAATTATGAGCTGTAATATCACCTGACTGATTCACAATATTACTATCAGTTTTTTTTTTGTTACAATAAAGAGGGAAAAAAATACAAAAAAAAAAAATGTTTTGTATTAATACAATAAAGAATGTTTTTTTGATCATTTGCAAGATTAAGCTTTGTGATATTTTCATGACAATTACCCCCTACATTTTTATTACTGCAATGCATATGTAGGTTTTATTTGAGAGTTGTCATTTTCATTATTCCCAATGGTGATTCTCATTTGATTAGTGCAATGAAAAAAGTTTAATACAATGATTTATTTCAATAAGAAATTAGAGGAATTACAGCACTAATATACTATCATCCTAATATACATTACCATTTTTCCTCTGCATTACAGTACTGATTTTTATTTTTTAATTACGGTAATGACAAGTTGGGGGCAAGCAAATCTTTTTTTTATTATTTGATTTTGGGAGGAAAAATTTTCATTACAGAATTCATTAAATTCAAGGACTCAACTGCCCAACATAAGTCTTAGCAAACTACACAGGAAAAAAACAAATAAGACTCATGAAATAGAACCTAATGGAAAATGTCTAAGTATACAAGTAAGTGATTCTTCTGTTTTAAAATTTTTCAATTAGAAAGAGACAGAAAAAAAAAGTAATGCAAATATTCTCCCACTTCCCTTTCACAGCCACTCATAAGCATTTCTCTGTGGTCCACATTATTAAGAATGTGTTCTTCAGCTTTAATTAATGGCAAAACTCCTATTTTAATTTAAGCAAGGTCTCCCGAATACCACTTAATAGGGATCCCAATTACACTAATGAAAAAATAGGAGATCATTTTTTATAACAAATGATATTTCCAAACAATTCATAGGTCAGGGGGTCTGTATTCATACCCCTGTTTCATCAGAAAAGGTAATTTGTCACAATCAGGCAAGCTACACTTCCCAGTCTATTTTTACTCTCCTCTTTTCACAGCTCTAACCTCTACATTTAACAAAAATACAAATAAGCATATGGTGTCATTGTACACCAATACATCATGCGTTTAACAATTAGAACAGAACATTGAGAACACCACCACTAACTTTTTAAAACAGACACAAGCTTTAAAAATAAACATGATTTTTAATTTCTTAAAACCTTTAACATATCTTAATTACATGCAATAAACAACTGAAAATGATACTAATAACTGATACTACAAACAACTTTCTCACCTTTTTACTTCTGATCCTCCATTAGCAACTTTAAAGAAATGAAAATAGTATGCAAGTAAGACAATCAGACATCACAAAGAGAAAAGCAATATTTCTGCAGTGAGTTGAGGGTCAAGCGTCATACCTGGCTCCATGATGACCTGGCAGGAGTGGTTCGGCCTGTTGAGCAAATGTTCGGTCATCTGGTCAGCACCAGAGGCGTCTGCCAGAAAATCACACTTGAGACACACCAGTGTTAGGCTCCTTGAACAAAAGAGAGAGAGAGAAAAAAAAAATCACTTTCTGCAAGTTCACATCCAAAAAAAACCCCTCTATCACAGTAAAGTATGATATATTATATCAAAACTTACCGCAAACCACGTGGAGGCTTCCTTGCTTTTACAAACCGTACTTTTGAAGAACTGTTGTGAAACCTGCAGATGAGAAGACCACCACTATCAAAAGATCTGATCACAGTCATCTGGAACTGTTCATTCAT
Source organism: Ctenopharyngodon idella (assembly GCF_019924925.1). Classification (NCBI taxonomy): domain Eukaryota; kingdom Metazoa; phylum Chordata; class Actinopteri; order Cypriniformes; family Xenocyprididae; genus Ctenopharyngodon; species Ctenopharyngodon idella. Next base: position 19,511,977 of record NC_067226.1, read on the forward strand.
TCATTCATTCATGTTCTCCCCTTACCTGACCATATGCTGTTTGAATGCCTTCTGGCAACTTGATCTAAACTTGCATATAGTGCACTTTAGCGATAAAGGATAATGAACGTAAGGGTCCATAACCTCGGAGAGACACTCGACACACTTATTTCCTCCAAATGGAAGTCTGTAAAGAATAAATACTCATTAACATACTTTTTAGCATACAGGCTCTTAATTTTAGTATAACACATTTATTATACTTTGGTTGTTATGAGTATGCTAGGGTATGTGTAAATTTCATCATCAGCATAGTATGTATGTACGTTCCCAAATTGCACGTGCCTTAAAGGGATAGTTCACCCAAAAATGAAAATTATCCCATGATTTACTCACCCTCAAGCCATCCTAGGTGTATATGACTAACTTCTTTCAGACAAATACAATCGGAATTATATTATAACATATCCTGGCTCTTCCAAGCTTTATAATGGCGCTCTTGATTTTGAAGTCCAAAAAAGTGCATCATTACATCATAAAAGATATCCACAGCTTCTGGGGGTTGATAAAGGCCTTCTGAAGTGAAGCGAAAAAAAAAAAATCCATATTTAAATCTTTATAATCTGTAATAACTAGCTTCCGGCAGACGGCCTATGCAAATCGACCTGACGCATTGATGAACACTGAAGCGCAGAGTACAGAGCAAAACACTGGTCACAAATTAGAAGTCTACAACGATAATTTTTAAAGAGAAATGTTGGAGAATTTCGATATAAAAGAAGAGCTTGAGTTTGTTGCCCAGCCCTATTTGTTTGAACCGCAAGAGCCGTCTAAGCTTACGGTACTCCTACATCCTACGTCATACATCGCATCAGAAGTTACTCTTTTGGCGTAAGTCGACGTGCGTACGGCCGTCTGCCAGAAGCTAGTTATTTTAGTTTACAAAGTTTTAAATATGGATATATTTTTCTTACAAAAACACATCGCTTCAGAAGGCATTTATTAACCCTCTGGAGTCGTATCGATTACTTTTATGATGTAATGATGCACTTTTTTGGGCTTCAAAATCGTGAGCACCGTTCATTATAAAGCTTGGAAGAGCAAGGATATTTTTTACTATAACTCCGACTGTGTTCATCTGAAAGAAGATCGTCATATACACCTAGGATGGCTTGAGGGTGAGTAAATCTTGGGATAATTTATATTTTTGAGTGAGCTATCCCTTTAAATAAAAAAAAAAAAAAAAAAAATTGCATCAATTAGTTGGTCCACAAGGTGGCAACACTGCCCCAGACCATTGTTTCACAGTCGAATAAGAAATGGAAGAGAGCGAACAACATTGCTGTTGTAAACATGCACTGAGCGTTTGCGTCAAAACTGAAGTATACATTAGGCTTAAGAATCCTCACTTCAAACGTTTAAGCTCATTATTATGGATGGTTCGGTTGAAGCTGAATTGGTTTGTAGTCTTTGCTCTTCCTCCATTTATGTTTGGTTTGGTAGTGTTTGCTGGTGTTCTGACAGGTTGTTTGGCTGTTTCAGGACTTGTGGGTATGATGTAGGATTTGCTTGAAGCATCAGAACACATTGGCGCACCAGAAACTGAGGCCCGAATTGTCACCTAAAGAGAAAAAATAATGCTAATGAGAAGGACTAATGAAAAGTATAATTCCAAATCATCTGTGATTATAATGTCTATTATACAGTATAGTTTATATTATAGTCTAGAATCTAGATGATATAGTTTTTTTAACTTTCAATTTTAAAAGTTTTGGTTTTACTCAGACCTTGGTTCCTGGAGGCAATCCTTCAAGTTTTCTTGGCTTCCTATAGGTTCGATGGAAGTGTGTTTTGTGTTCCACTTTTTCCTTGTAGGTGAGGAAATTTAATCTGCACTTTCCACATCTTTGAATCCCCTTTTTCTAGAAAATACAACATAGACCATACACAAAAATCAATTTAATTTATGTTTATTAATATGTACTGATAAAAAAATTAAACATTAAAAAAAATAAAGATCAGACTTTTCTAAAAAATTATGCACTATATAGTTTCAGGCCGTGTTTTATACTGTTATTTGAGGAAAATGCCATAAACTCAAGTTTAACTTAGCAGACATGTCTCTAATCCGCATCATTCCACCACCACGTGCTCTATTGTTTTGGTTACAAATCTTGCTCTTGGCCGATATGACTCGCGGTTAATCTGGTTTGCTGTTGCCAGGGAGAAGCCCACAAGGAATAACCAAGAAGGTGAATAGAGTAAGCCACCACTGTCAGCCTGTTATATATTGCACCAAGGTGTTCGGCAGACAACCAAATCAATCCAACCTTAGAGTGAGAGCCAATAGGGCAGCACACAAATGAGTTGCACATTGTGCTGACTTTGGATCGGTGAAGTCTCAAGCTCCAAACCCACAGACAAAGAAACAGATGATGTCTTGTCCAAGAACATGTCAAAAAGACTCATGTACACAGTCTTTGGTTTAAATTATTAAACAAGGAGGACATAAATCCACTTCCATATCCATGCAAAACGCAAATAGAAATACACATATGAGGTTATACACTCACTTGATGTCTCATGTAGTGTTGCATGTACATATGGCCACTGCGAAGGACTTTCAAGCAAAAGGGACAAAGCAGGTCTTTAGTGTTTTCATGAACTGTGCGGAAATGGTTATCCACATCAGAGAAGAAGGAGGACCTGTAGTTACAAACCTTCAAGAGAGCAAAAACAAAGTGAGAACCAAGTATTCGAAATACAAATTACACAGAGCACTGATGAAGCTTTACCTGACAGGCATAGGGCATCTCTCCAGGTTTGTGATTGTCCCTCATGTGCTCTAGAAGCACTTGCTCCGTCTCGAAAGCCAATTCACATATTTTACAGTTGGCTGGGGAAAGAAAAGATAACACTACACTTAAAATATATCAAAACCATCAACCTCTGGTGAAATATTATCATTCCAATTACACCATCAATGACTATTTTAACATAACCTCAAGTCTTCCAGGAAAGTTCCTACTTAAGTTTGAAAATCGTAATTATGATGTGATTTTTGCAGTTTTTTTTAAGCTTTGTTAGTGCAAAAGACTACATTTGGTGTGAAATTGATGCTTTATGTATTTTATCATTCTCGTTCATCCACAGAGAATGATGGAGAAATGTAATTTTGTAGCACAAGTGTTAGTTAAATGATTAGTACTTCCTTCTCTCATACTGTCAGACTGGTCCACAATGTGGCTTAAGGCCTGTTCACACCAAGAATGATAACTATGAAGTTTCAAGAATCGTTTTAATTCTATGAGAATTGGGAAGTCCACACCACAACTATAATAACAACACAGATGAATGCTATAATTGGAATCAAACTTTTTTTTTTACAGCTGATGAACATTGTTGGTGTGGACACTAATATAGTTATTCTTATAATTATCGCTCTTTGTGTGAACGGGCCTTTATTCTGGCCAGAACCACCCACTTACAAGGGAAAAGACTTCAGTGTTGTGACTTACTGGTGGACTCAAAGGGACTGTGGGCACTCTCTATGTGACATTGCAGTTGAAAGGGAGTTGAATACTGTCGGTAACAGTGCTGACATGTAGTGTGACTCTCCCAGCTCTCACTGTTCTGCTTCTCCAATTCCAGGTGATGTTTCATGTGGTTCATGAACCTGAGTGAGAGGGAAAAGAACAGATGACGAGGAGCAAAGGATGGCATTACAAAGAGAGAACGAGCGAAAATGAAGTGAAGCAGTCCAGATAAAGGCTAATTTTCAGCTGTGGCCTTCATTTACATAGCAGTTGATGAATCAGAGGGCCACATCTCTCAGTGGGTGGGCGTTAACAGCCCCAGTGACAAACTCCTTGGAAAATTATTGGCCCTGTCGACTCTGACAATTTCTGACACATTTAAAATTATTACTCACAGTGGCAATGACCCCGACATTTTGCTCAGCCATGCAAAGCCACATACCACAAACACTGTTTATGGATGGTGATTGTGTATTATTTTTCTTTATTAAATGACTAATAAAATAACTGAAGCTACAGCAAGCCCCAAAAGGATAGACATACAAACACAGAGTAAAGTCACACAATGAAATAAAACCCAATTCAGTCTATTACAAACGTTTATGTTTGTGCAGCACTCCAACACTGATTTTGGCAAGTTTCAATTAAGTCTGTCACCTCTCTTCCATTCTTATTCTAAGTGTGTGTGCAAAAAAAAGTCAGTAGGTGTGACACTCGCAACCAAAACTGAGTTGTTCCAAATTGGCTTGCAGCATGCCTCAAGAGACAGTAAGAGTGTGAAGGCATTGGGTACACCTGCAACCTGTGACATTAATGATACTCTTTAAGGTAAATGCCCTGCTCCACAAACAGCTGCTGTCTGGGGAGAACTCAGTTTGACAAGCGGGACCACCATTGACAAAGGTGTGACGATTAAACAGGAAAGCCTTTGATGTGCAAGACAGTGAATGTCAAACAGATGTACAGCATTCAAACAGGTAAACCACCACAAAGTGTCTGCACTCTCAGGAGTGGAGTTTCCTTTTGTTTTTCGAAAAGCATCTAAAAATAGACCCATAGCATCCTCCGAAAATCGTGCCGTTTCAGATGTTGCAACCAAAGTTCTCATCCTGTTTTTGAAACAGGTCATACCTCAGCTTTGTCTAAAGATTACACTAGATTTACGAGATAAAAAAAAATGAGCAGTACATGAACTACCAACTCATCATAAACCGTAATTCATCAAACATGTCTGAAGGGAAGAGAAAATGCCAAAGTTAAAGTAGCTAATGTTCAGCATCCTTTGGGAATACAAAATAAAACTCATGCACAGTTTAATATAATTAGCCAAATTACAAACATACGCTATTAAAAGTCACCTTTGAACAGTGCGAGGCCTGTGCGCGTGTACTCAAGAAGCATTTGAGCTCCCAAGGGTTTTCGAGAGACAAATTAGCAAATATTCTACTTAAAGTTCACATTCTAACTGTGCATAATAGCCATTATCATACCAGCAATTATACTGCACTGCTTCTTTGTTTAATGATGTGTTGTTCAGGCTGCCTCTATCCTCTCTGCCCTGACGTTGAGCAGCCAATTTTTCAGTCAGCGTGTTCTGCAACCTCAGCTCCCCTAATAGGGATTTTTATGCAGCTGAACTGTGACCCCCGCCGCCAGAACTTGGGGTGCGCTGCAAACGCGCCTCCCCATTAAAAGGAGCTTACTGAGGCTTTTCTCATGCCGTGGCTGAGTAAAGTTATTTAATCACAAGAACAGTTCTTATAGCAGCCAAACTACCTTCCATTATTCATCTAGGGCCCCTAGAGAGAACGGGGGTCTGATAATGTCATCCATCTGAGTGGGAATCCAGTGATGGGGTCTGAGAATGGCGGATTCCCCCAGTCTCCCTCTCTCTCTCGCTCTCTAACTATTGCTCTCTCCATCTCCTGTAGCTAATGACTCTCATGAGCAATGTTCCCTCTAACCCGCATGCGTCTCATTGCTCCCACGCATACCAAAACAATTATACAAAAAAAAAAAAAATCTGATTTAAAAAAAAAAAAAACCTTGGGTTACTTCAAACGTTTTCATCTGTGAAAAATTAAATAACATCGACCGGGACTAAGGTCTATAGAGACCTTAGCACCAGACTTGGCCATTGACTGATTATAAATGATATTTCAATAACATGTAATGGTGTTACAATGTTTATTTTTTTGTTTTTTGCATAACTTTAACATTCAAACAAATATACTGTACAAAATATATAACTATACCTGATATTGTTCTTGAGCATTTTTAAACAGCTGTTGCACTTGAAGCTAGTGTAGGACTTGAACTTGGAAATCAGAGATGAATCCCCTTCACATTTCCCATAGTAGAAGTCTGAAACCAGCATGATCAGTTTGCCTTTTTCAGTCTCAATGACTTTGGGTGAGACAGCTTGTTTGTCAGGCTTTGATGTTGAGGGGAATACAGAATCCAATTCAGGGCAGCAAAGCTAAAGAAGAGGAGGGGAAGGAGAGTGTCATCTCAATACTGCAATCAGTGTTGGGTGTAATATATTACTAAATAAATTATTGTAATTTAATTACTTTTACCTTGAAAAAGTAAGGGATTACTTTTAATTTTTCTGTAATTTAATTACAGTTACTTCTAATGTAACTGCATTAAATACTGTATAGACTATAGAACAGTTATATACAAAACAGTGGATTTAGCATCAATTTAACATCTAATGTTAAAACGTATGGTACTAATTAATATTTTTGCAAAAATATTAAGAATTAGTACCATGAGATTTTCTTGAAATATAAAAAAATAAAAAAATATATTACTGAACAAAAATATATTACATTAATTTTACTGAAAATAAAAAAAAGTTATATTTCAGGTGTTCGTTCACTTTTGACCACGAACACCACAAGTGTGACCGCCAAATGAACAATACCAGTGTCATAAAGTGTTTGTCTCTTCAGAATACTTGGATTAAACTGTTTGATTCATATGAATTACTTTTACAATGTCTTAATGAACTTTTTGAAGCTTGAAACTGATTAAACTCAAAGCGGTTAATACAGGAAACAAAAGAAGATAGTAAACAAACCAACCTTCATATGACTTTTTAAAAACTGAAAGCCAAACACATCTTGACACTTGGGACATTTCTTTGTGTAGGAGAAATTTTCTACAGCTGTCAAAGAAGGGGGGGGGAAAGATTAAAAGATGAACAGATTGTTGCTTCTGGAAATCTTGTAATACATAATGGACAAAAACCTATCCATGTCAAGCTTACCCCTTTTGCTCACACTGTTGTTTATGTCATTTATCACTGTGCCATTATCTGTGGGTCATAAAAAAAAAAAAAAAACAAATAACTAATCAAGCCTCTATTCACAAAAAAAAAAAAAAAACTCTTTCAAAAATACCAAAAAGGCCTCTAGATTTTCTAGTTGATTTTGGTATATTTTTATAGTTTTTTTTATTGAATTGTAGCTAAGTGCATAGATAAATTTCATCTTTGTGGATGGTTTCTCCACATGGATAAATAAAATTGTGACATACTTTAGCTTTGTTGAAGCAACCCGGATATTCACAAGAAATCAGCATTTTAACACTAATAAAATATAGAGTATAGCTCAAATAATTCGCTTCTTCACGTGGATTTCCTTTGCTGTACACAACTTGGTTCTCACGAGACTAGCATATTCTCACCGGAGCTCACGCTGCGCAATGCATCTTATGTCACAAGCTGGGACACCACTCTCTTGTGAACGCACATATGACAGTTAGCGGAAGCAAGAGATTACAGTTTATAAAATTTGAAATATGGATATCTTTCTTACACAAACGAATTGCTTCGCTTCAGAAAGTCTTTATTAACCCCCCGGAGCCGTGTGGACTTCTTTTATAATGGATGAGTGCATTTTTTCTGTCTTTAGAAATTGGGGCACCATCCACTCCCAGTATAAAGCATGGATTAGCCTGGACATTATTTAATCTAACTCTGATTATATTCGTCTGGAAGAAGAATGTCATATACATCTAGGATGGCTTGAGGGTGAGTAAATCATGGGGTAATTTTCATTTTTGGGTGAACTATCTCTTTAATTGCAGTGGCTCAATCATCCAAAAATTATGGTGGGTGGGTGGATGGTAATTTACATCCTTTCATTTTGGTAAATAATAAACTAACCTAGAAACTCTAATACAGCTAAGACATTAGAAACACTTTTCACAGCCTTACTCCAAACACACACACACACACACACACACACACACACACTTACCTCTGCTGTTCATAGGTTGCAGGGATAAAGTTTTTTGTTTAACTACGGTTGGGGAGATGCCTGGTGTGTTTTGAGAGACTGAAGTAGTGTGGGATTGAGGAGAAAGGTTAGCTGGGGCTTGTACGTTGGATAAGGTCACCACATTGTCCTGGATGAGCTGCACTTGAGGCCTGTGAATGACCCCTGGCTTTGGTGCAGCACTGACCTGTGGCACTATCTGCTGGCCAGCTGCTTGGGAAACAAACACAAAATAAAGAAAGTATCACATACCAATTCACCTCATTAGCATTCATCAAAAAATTCTGAATCTATCACGGTTTCCATAAAAAAAGCAGAACAACTAATTTCAACTTTGATAAGAAATGTGTATTGAGCACCAAATCAGCATATTAGAATTTTTTTTTTCTGTAGGATCATGTGTCAGTGAAGACTGGAGTAATGATGCTGAACTTTCAGCTTTGCCATCACAAAATTACATTTTAAAATATATTCAAAAAGAAAACATGTTAAATTGTAATCATGTTTCACAATATTACAGTTTTTACTGTATTTTTTATCTTGGTGAACATAAGGCTACATTCACACAGCAAGCCTAACACCGTGTCCGGTGTAGACACGGTGCTAGTGCTCAGTTCTGATTTAATGCTCAGGGGCCGAATTCACAAAACATCTTAAGGCCAAAAGTAGCTCCTAACTTGCCGATTTAGGAGAAACTCTTAAAAATAATGGGCGTCAGTCCTAATTTTAGGACTCCTAAATTTTTGCTCTGAGTACTTCACAAAGCATTTTAGCGCTAAAACTAGCTCCTAAATCTGTGAACCGCTAGGAGTAGTCAAGAGGACTCCAAAGTCACTAAGACAAAGTCAAAAACAGTCCTAAAATGATTGTTGGTTCCAGTCCGCCTTAGCAATCTGCCCAAAGACACTGTACACCATTGAGACAACAGCGATAGAGCCTTGGGTGCTGAGCCTTTTCTTCATAAATGCAATACATATTTTGATTTATAGATTGGAATCTACGATAAAACGCCAAAAATAAATCTTTAATAAATAAATAATAAAGCTTGATTACCTGTGGCAGTTGTTTTCACTAGTTCACACTTACAAATGATCAAACAGAGTAAAACATTATATATAATAAGCGTATTTGGCTTGCTGTCCAAGGGGATCGAGGGCTCAGAGCTTGGAATTTTGCCCAAATCTAGAGTTCTCCTCGTATCCCCAGCCAGCCGAGAGTGAGGAACGGGTTGGCGGAGGGATGCAGAAAACTGTCGAGGTAACTATGTAAGTCGGCTCTCGTCTGTGTATATATACCTCCACTCAAGCTGATTAGATAGACCGTTTGAATGTGTTCCTCCAAAACTTTGTTTATAAAACATAATTTGTCACTTGAATTCTGCAATCTCTCGAGATGCAAACATGTAAGAGGTGAACAATTAGCTGAACATATACTAGTTTAATTAGTGACACTTAGCCTACATTTTAAAACCTTTATTTGTATATGGCAACATGATACCTCATTCTACAATATTTCTATGATCAAATCGCTGACAGAGACTCCTCCCCATCAGCCAATCACTGTGGTCATAGTTCATAGCAACAAGATCAACCCCGCCCTTTTTCTTAGCTTAAGACTTCTCTCTATTCCTTAGTAAAAGTTGGTCTCAGCGGTTTTGTGAATAGGTTAAGAGAAAACTCTTAGCTAAGACCTTTTACTGCCATTTAGGAGAACTCTTAGTGGTAAGATAAAATGTTTTGTGAATACGGCCCCAGATCTGATATCTTTGATATCTTGAATATCACATTCAAAGTCAGAGACCCTTTTCAAGAACATTAAAGGGTTAGTTCACCCAAAAATGAAAATTCTGTTATCATTTACCCGCAAGACATTTGTTCATCTTTGGAACACAAATGAAGATATTTTGAATTAAATCTGAGAGATTTCTGTCCCTCCATTGACAGTCCAATCAAATAACACTTTGACGCTCCAAAAAGCTCATAAAGAGATTGAACTAATCCATATGAATTGAGCGGTTTAGTCCTAATTTTCTGAAGAGACTCGGTCGCTTTATATGATGAACAGATTGAATTTAGGCTTTTATTCACATATAAACATTGATCAACGCACATACCAGTTGCGGTAAATGGAAGCTTAAGCATGTTTGCTTGATGTGCGAGAACCAATGAGGTTCATTCTCGTGTGTTACGCATCATGTTTGAGCTTCCGCAAGAACCAAAGAGTTAGGTTCTCACACGTCAAGCAAGTATGGTTAAGCTTCTGTTCATGTTCACTGATCAATATTTATGTTAAAGGGTTCATTCACCCAAAAATGTAAATTCTGCCATTAATTACTCACCCTCACGTTGTTCCAAACCCGTAAGACTTTAGTTCATCTTTGGAACACAATGAAGATCTTCTTAATTAAATCTAAGAGCTTTCTGTCCCTCCATTGACAGTCTACATAACTACCACTTTCAAGCCTCAGAAATGTTGTAAAGACATCATAAAAAAAATCATAATTTATGCGACTCCAGTGGTTTAATCTCAATTTTATGAAGCGACGTGAGTGCTTTGTTTGGGGAATAAACAATTTACCACTTTATTTACAAAATATTAATCTCCAATGCACGTTCATGAGATCACAAAGACAAATGCGTGTTATGTTGATCCGAGAGCAGACGTTGTTGCCCAACACTTAATGACAATTTTCATTTTTGGGTAAACTAACCTTTTAATAAAAGCCTAAATTCAGTATGTTCATCATATTAGGCAAACCAGCCTCTTCAGAAAATTTGGACTAAACCACTCAATTCAAATGGATCAGTTTTATTGAAGCGTCAAAGTGGTAGCTGCATCTCTATCGTGGTTCAAGTGAAGTTGCGGTGCACCGCCACAAAAATTTATCATTTGAATGCATTTTAAGCCTTGCGATTTAAAAACAAGTGGTTTTAAACCGTTCAAGCGCAGTAAACAGCAAAAGACAACTCATTTTGGTATATGCTGATGCTCATACAGCACGTGAGTACTTAACGGAGTTCTTTTTGGTGCCTTATTGGGCTTGAATTGTCAAATACACACACTTACATATCAAAATGCCCGGCTTTGCGAGTATCCTCGTAAAAACAGTTGTTTATGTCTTAAAGGATTAGTTCACTTTCAAATGAAAATTAGCCCAAGCTTTACTCACCCTCAAGCCATCCTAGGTGTATATGACTTTATTCTTTCATTTTCATAAATATCCTGATGCATCCAAGCCTTATAATGGCAGTGAACAGGGGTCACAAGTATGAACTGAAGAAAGTGTCTCCATCCACATCCATCCATCATAAACATGTATTCCACACAGCTCCTTGGGTTAATAAAGGCCTTCTGAAGCAAAGCGATGCATTTGTGTAAAATAATATCCATATTTAAGTTATAAGTTATATAAGTTATGAAGTCAAATATCTAGCTTCCGCCAGACCGCGTTACGTATTCAAGTTACTGAAAGAAGAAAGTCATATACACCTAGGATGGCTTGAGGGTGAGTAAAACTTGGGCTAATTTTCATTTGAAAGTGAACTAATCCTTTAAGTGAACTTAAACAGTTGAGAAAGAAAATGCATGCTTTTCAGTATATTAGATCCATGCATTCATTCTTAAAGTGACAACAGCTGCTATCTGTGTCATTAATGTTAATCAAACAATCTCTCATTGCTCTTGACTGAATCACTTTTTTTTTACTTTAATAAGAATAAATTTAAGTTTAATCTACACAGTGAAGACTATGCAGTGTTTTGTACATTTCATTGCTTTATACAATTTATGTAGTATTTGCCCATCTAGTGCTTTTGTCTATTTCTATTGTAGTTTTTAATTTCTAGCTTGAATTTTTAGGTAGGTCTATTTTGTGTCTTTGTTTTATCATAGTTTTTATTTTGTCCTATTGCTTGTAATTAGTTTTTGTTTTTATTTTATGTTGGTTAGGCTAGTATTAGTTTTTTAAGACATTGAAATTGGTGATCAGATTTATGGACATTTTTAAATGCAATTTCAATTATATCAAACACCCCGCCTCGCCTTAGTAGTGTGGAAAAAAACAACAACTACATAGACACACTGATACCTGGCACAACAGTGAAAGTGGTTCCTGGTGGATACTGTGAGCCCAAAGAGCCGATGAACGAGGTGTTGCTGTTGAGATTCTGTGGTGACGCCACAATGTAACCCTGGTGAAGTGATAATGATTATATGATAATTAAGTGATTTAAATTAATAAAGAAAGATTCAGTACCCTGATCAAACATCCCAACCTATGAAAACACATTAATAAAATCAAATTCATGGATGATTATTAATAGTTGGTCAAATTTAAATATGTTCAGCACAAATCACAGATTTACATTACAGATTTTACCTGGAAAAGTTCAAAAAGCAGCAAAGAGTTACCTGATTGTTAATGATGATGGGCTGAGGGGCTGTTGGAGGTCCTAGAGTTGTGTTGAGAGGGATGAGGATGGGGTTGCCTCCTGATGGGGCTGCACCTCTGACCATGAGTGTAGGACCTGTAGCCACCCTAGCAGGGTTTGGCGGGGCTTGGGGAGTCTTCTGAGATGATGCCAACATCGAAGGTTTTTGAACCGGGACATTTCGCTGGTTCTGTTGGTTAACGGCACCTGAAGATCAGAAGAAACACAATGATCACATCACAAGGACAAGGCCAGAACAGGGGTGTCAGTATGCCAAAAACTTAACTGTACCTGGTCTTGTATTGGCAGCAGGCTTGGAGCTACAGATTTCACCTACAAATATTGGTTCATCATCATCCTCATCATCATCCAGATCTATTAGATTGATTTCAGGAATTGCCTTCTGCCACGGCTCCAACTCCTCCTCTTCGCATTCCATAAACAGCTCAGACATCTGAGAAGAAACAAAAGATATCAGGGCAATGTTATGTGGTTAACATAACCACATCAACTACCGACAAATTACATCAAAACATACCAGCGCAATTACACCTCAACAAAAGCTACCTAATGCTTGAGAGTCCAGTAAAACTAAGATGCTATAAAGATAGTGAAATGAGTTTAAATTCATTTATCTCTGCTGCACACAGGACATAGAATATAGTTATCTAAACTTAAGTAATGTTAAGTTTATTAGCCCAACTAGAGTGGTGCAAAACCTGTGATCTACCTCTAGCAGGCACGAGACTATAATCGACTGTTACTGCAGACACAGACCGGCTAAAATGCTAATTCAGATTTCCAACGTTTTACTCCAAGATATTACTTAGAATCAAAATGCAGTTAAGAAAGAACTGCACAAATGCTAAGAAATCAGAGTTATGCACACACAGACTCTCTATTTAGCACATTATTCAGAAATCTATTAGCAGACAGGTCGGCTGTCTGGATGCTAACAGGCTAAAAGCAAGAAAAATAGCAAGCGGCTGCAAAGAGAAACGGCAAACCACACAGAAAATGTTCAACTGGGTTTATTATGATAACACGTAGTCAAACATTGCTTATTAAAAATCGAAACTCAACCTTACCTTTTAAAATCTCGAAATATTTACATACAACATCAGTGTTGGTTCAGATAGACACGCTCACAGCGGCATGAAGCGCAGAGGCTCATGGGAAATCAGAGGGGCTATTGTTGAGAAACCAGGAGCCTCACGTCTCCCACAGAACCAAGACTCTTTTCTTTTCTTTTCTTTTTTTTTTGCCTCTTTAAAATGTCTCAGTTTATGACAACATTAAAAATACAGAACACAAGGTAATTGTGTGCTGAGATGGAAAGTAACTAATACATGAATGAGTCAGACTATGAAAACTAGGCCAAAACAAAGACAAACGCCGTCTACGTATACATTACAGAACATGTCCTTTAGTATAGTTTTAGATTTTAAAACTTGCAACATGATACGTATACAAAAATAACATCAAATTTAGAAATATTTCAAGGAAACTAATGGATGTTACCTTAAAAACAACCAATAACATTAGAATAACGTCAGAAAAAGTTTCGTAGCTTGGAGCAACTAAACAGAATCATAAAGATAATATATAATTCAGTTCTGTAAGAGTTCAATTTGACAAGTAGCAACTTTAACAGTCTTGTCTCGCTTTTGTTTATTTTGACCAACAGGTGGCACTATGAGTATTGTGATGGTTTGGATGCATGCCCTTTATTAATAATGAATGTCATCATCACCAACAGATGACAGGCTACATCATATTCTTTCATTCAGAAAGTTAGGAAGAAAGAGAGTTTCAGGAGGCTTTTTGGATGGCATTGGTAAGCTGTTTTGGCTTAGTGACATTAAACTCTGTGCAGCCCTTTGTTCTGGACATACAATTAGTCTGTGACATTCTTTTTGTAGTTTTTTGAAAGATAAATATCTGTTAATTAACTTGTTTAAAGTTGGTTAATGTTTGAATGTATGTAAAGATTAGTAACATTTTCCCCCTGTTCTCTCTGTTCTTTATGAAGTATCCTACTTTATAATTTTACTCAATATCACTATTTTGGATATCACTGAAAATCCTGGATATCATTGTTTTGCCTTAAATATTAAGCACATTGTAATTTACAGCATACAAACAGCTATCATAATTTATTGTAGCTCAAGTCATGCACTGTAGTTAGTACTGAGGAATGTGCTATTTGTTGCCAGTAAGTTGCTGTTGATTTTACAGCACACTTTGTTTTTTTAAGTAGGCTACGCTTATATTGACAACACAGAAAGACTGTTTTACATATTCACTAATATAGAATCTGAAAATTAGAATATTATTCTATTTTATAAAACACATGAATCCAAAAATTAATAACAACAATAATATTATTGCAAACAATCATACTTTTTATTGTTTTTCATATCTTATTATATTTCATAACTTATAAATAAACCTATACGTATACTATATTTTGCACTATTATTTATATATTTTTTTATATTTTTATATAGCCTATTCTTGATGTTCCATTGGTTGAACTGTTGTGGCTGACTGTGTTTATTCTTGTGCATGCAGTGGCACATAGAGAATTCCAGTTCAGATGATGAAGAAAGAAAATAAAATGTGTGGTGATCAAAGTTAGGTCTAGTTATATAAGGTTTGAAAGGAGGAATAGCAATGCATAGTTTTGGAAGAGTGAGCAATAGTTCAAACGGTCTTCTCTGCACTTGTTTCAGCAGAACACTTAATGAAGCTGAAATTATGTATTCCATGCTTCAAATATGCTCAATTTCTCCCAATACTAATAAAACGCATACCAAGCGAAGCCCACATTTATGTGAACAGAGTTGGGTGGTAAACCAAACTGATTTTAGGAGGTGCTCCAGTGGTCCTTTACTCCCCTAGCAAGGTTGTATGATTCGCCACACATGATATTCATCCGCACCGTTGAAGAACGCTCAAGTCTACGGCGCTGGCGGAAGGACACAATTTCTAACGTCATCGTTGTGCTTCGGTTATCGCCAAGCAAAAATGTCTGCCTAAGGGAAACTCGCAAGTTACATAGTGGATATTTGCAAAATTAATTCGCAAAAGATACCGATTTCATTATCTTTCCGACTCGAAACAAGGAAACCTACGCCGTCACCGGCACACCCGATCGCCCTAGTTGGATTTTTGACAGCAGAAAAGGTAAAATATTGCACAGAGTTTCTGAGAGGTTTCGGACTGGGTGAAAGAAGTTGGGATAGAAGAAAAGACGGGAGCCGAAATGGAGCGAAAGGGGTCGGCATTCGCTTAAACACTTCAGCTTGACACCGAACTGTTCATTGTCCATGTCAAAATGTGTGTTATGTCAGTGCTTATGGTCAATTTTCGGTTAATCGTTTCATGGTCGCACCATTATTACGAATAGGTAACGTTAACTGGCAATTTCGAACAACAACAACAGCAGCAGCGTTGTTTGTAAAGTAACCATTCTCCTGTAAAGCAACAACAACAAAAGTGTGTAGCGGCAGATGTTTTGACAGCGCGTGTGCGTTCATTGTGAGCTCGTGACTTTTGATACATTGAGGAATCAAACGCGTGCAGTTGAAAAATGATGCTGCGGGTCCATGTGTGTGACACCATTGAGCGCAGCGTCTTTCTCAACATGTCCACGTTTGGTCAATCCCAAAAACCTTATTAGGCCTGCTCTCTTACATTAAAATAAAACCTCTTTCCATCGTGTCACCTCATGTCATGCGATTGCTATTATTAACAGAAAGAAATACCGTAACCTCATCTAAAGCTGTCAATAATACGAAGCTGGGGAAAGGAGGTCTTGCTTCTGTCTTTCAGGAGCTTTTTATAACTATTTAAAGGATAACACATAGGTTTTGATCAACGACAACCAGGTCCTTCGATTGTCCTGTTTTTTTTACAAAGGTACTGGAACAGCGCAAAGTTATGTTAAGACTGAAGATGGGGATGTTTAGCAAATCTGTCAAGCTGCGGATGTTCACCGATGTCATTTGCATAAGCTGTGCTGGCTAGCATGAAGCTTCAGCACACATCAGGCTCTCAGATTGAGGGGAATGATGTTTGTGTTTTGTAGATTTAGTAAAGGATCGTAAGGATGAACCCTCAGCAGCGGATTGCCGCTATCGGGACGGATAAGGAGCTGAGTGATCTGCTGGATTTTAGCGCGGTAAGACACATCAATTATTACTCTCTTCCAACTTTTGTCATTCGTTCAGTCAGTCACTTCTAAGATATGCATGATTAGATATGAAGTATTACTATATATATATATATATATATATATATATATATATATAGCTACTTTGGGATCAACAAAATATTCATATTTAATATAATGGAAATGCTTTTAAAATACTTTTGAATTCATTAAACATGAAACATTGTGTCTTCCCATAGATGTTTTCTCCACCTGTAAACAGTGGGAAAAATAGGCCGACCACTCTTGGAAGCAGCCAGTTCAGCACATCAGGTAGGACTTCCTGTGGAAATCCTTTAATGAAAGATTGTCTTCCTCTCAGACTGTCCAGTCACCTCCTCTTCATTCTCAGTGAAGCTTTGTTGCAGTTGATTATAGTAATGAATTTCATCCCAAGATGTTTTTGATTTGTCTTGATTAATAAGAAGCAGGTAGAAAAGGGTTCAGTAAATGCAAGTAATGGACTTTGAAATCAGATACATCCACTGTTATAATTACACTGACGAAATGAAAGGCACTGTTGTTAACTTGTCGTGGCTGGTAGTTTAATTATTATTTTTTTTTACAGTCATTCCGTACATTTTTGTTTTTGATTCCTTGGACTCCACATTTAGACCGTCTTGTGAATGAAAGGTGAAATGTAGTTCTGTCTAAAATTGAAGCTGAACAAAATGTGATTTTGTTTATGATTTTTTCCCTAGCTGATTCATCATGCTTTTCCTATGAGAGTGTGCGCTATCCTCTTCAGCCTCCTAAACACGTTATCTAAGTGCTCAGTTGTTTTAAAGGGTTAGTTCACCCAAAAATTCTGTCATTAATTACTCAACCTTGTGTCGTTCCGCATCCGCAAGACCTTCGTTCATCTTCGGAACACAAATGAAGATATTTTTAATGAAATCTGAGAGCTTTCTGTCATTCCATAGAGATCCAACGCAACTACCACTTTCAAGGTCCAGAACCGTAGGACAGACATCATTAAAGTAATCCATGTGACTTCAGTGGTTTAACCTCTATTTTATGAAGTGGCACAAGTGCTTTGTTTGCGCAAAAAACATAATTTACCACTTTATTTACAAAATATTATCCAAAGCGTGTTCACGCAACAATGTCAACTCTCGCGTGAACACAAAACGCATGCGTCGTGGTGTTCTCGTGAACTCTAGAGCATGTGCGTCTGCCTGCATTGACACCATTTTCTTTAAGAGAAAATTATACACCAGTTGTCACTGTAAAGCTGCTTTGACACAATCTACATTGTAAAAAGCGCTATATAAATAAAGGTGACTTGACTTGACATGTGCATTGTGTTGACGTGCAAGTCTGACCACAACACGCATGCACTGTGCTCTTGTGAATGCACATTGCAGATCAATATTTTTATAAATAAAGTGGTAAATTATGTTTTTTTGCGCAAACAAAGCACTCACGTTGCTTCATAAAATTGAGGTTAAACCACTGGAGTCACATGGAGTACTTTAATGATGTCTTTACTACATTTCTGGACCTTGAAAGCAGTAGTTGCGTAGGCTATCAATGGATGGACAGAAAGCTCTCCGATTTCATTAAAAATATCTTCATTTGTGTTCTGAAGATGAACGAAGGTCTTATGGATGTGGAACTACACAAGGGTGAGTAATAAATGACAGAATTTTCATTTTTGGGTGAATTAACCCTTTAACATAAATATTGATCAGTGAACACACACATTTTTATATATATATATATATATATATATATATATATATATATAAGACACACTTACATATACATACACACACACACATATATATATATATATATAATATGTATTATAATTTCCTTACTGCTATATATATTTATTTATATAAGCAGACAGTTCTTTAGCTTTTCATTCCATAGGTTCAGATGCATGTATGCGATAGTCTCTTTATCTAAGAATCCTGTCATAGGTGACTACACGTTGCTGTAAAGATCATCTATTGTCTAATGTGCCGTAGAAGGAGAAAACAATCAAGCATTATTCCATCTCAATGCTTGTTTTATGTAAAGCAACAAAGCAGAGCCCTTGTTACACTCATCTGCTATCTAGAGGACACACTTTTAGTGGATTACTGAATAGCAGCACAGCCAAGACTGCAAGACGTTTTGTAAACCTTTTCAGAATGTTTTGTAAAATAACCTGATCTTGTTGGCTCACATCAGCCAAAATCAAACAATAATAAATGAAAAGTTTACACACATGTGATCTTGTAATCAGTCTTTGGCTTTGATGTGCTGTGATGTTTTTAAGTGATAAAAACATCTCTTGTTTATTTGTTGCTCCTGACACAACTTACTCAAAACAGCAGTGTTTCAGAGACGTTTTGGAAACGCTGTGGGGCGTTATTTCCAGCACTGTCAGAGATTTGTGTGTGCGGAGCATCAAGATAGTAGAGAGAAGCCATTTTGCTGTATCCATCTATGCTAGATAATTCAATATAGACATTCTGATTATTAGGTGAACTATATCAGGGGAAGAAATATCCACCTTATTTTTCAGGTAAGAGTGGGCGCGGCCATTTCTAAATTGTATGTGTCTGGCTTCCGGTGTCATTTGCTTCCAGTTATTTTTAGCTGTACAAGACAGCTTCTTATGCTGCTTGATATTGCAAACTGGTATTTCTTAACATATTATTTTAATGTATTGTCTTAATTATAAACACACTGGTTTGTAGCGCAAACAGTTTTGCCATTTGTTACTTTTCTTAATATTTCCCTATAGTGGCTAATGAATCAGAAGTCGCACACATTCACAGAAAACAGCTTACTTCCACGTTGAAAAATAAAGTGGATAAGCAGGCCAGTAAGAGTAGAATCCTGAGAATAAAGAATTTAAAGGAATATTCCCTGTTCAGAACAGCATTTGTACACTGTGAGAACCCTTTTTTTAATTTAGAATTTTTAGCAAAAATAGATTGTAAAAAAAACCTGATATAGTTTTACCATACATTTTCTCGCCATTAAAATAGCCACAGAAGCTGGCATAGCATTAAAAAAACAGACAAACAAACAGAACAGCATTTGTGGCATAATGAAAGCTTGGTTACAGTAAGGTGGAAGTGAATTAGGCCAATTTGTAAGCATAATACCCACTGCTTCAATAGTATAGCAACAAAACGTGAACACTATAACATGTTTATAGTGTGAAAAAAATCACTTACTAGGTGCGTCCCAATTCACATACTTATGCACTATATAGTATGTCCGAAATCATATTTTTCGAAAAACAGTAGGCGAAAAGTACATACTACACATACTACACGCATTCGTACTATATAGAATGTACTTTTTCAACGGTCGTGAAGTAAATTTAAATTCAAATGTATTACCTACTCAGGCCCCGTTTACACTGGTGCGTTTTTGTTTTAAAACGGTGGTTTAAAATGAAAACGATCCTTGTCTACACTAGCATTTCCACAAATCTCCGTCTACACACGTGACCGTTCATGCACACTGGGCATGCGCATACAAGTGTAAACGGTTGCCTCTTGCGCATGTAGGCAGCTGCAGTATTAAAAAAATGCAGCGTTTAACTGCACAATGGCTGCTAAAAATGACAACAAAGCCAGCAAAAAGATTGCAGTTCAGTCTCCGTGTTATTGTTTACACGGTCGTCAAAGATACTCAGAGCGAACACGGGCAGCCACGCCATCGTTTTCAAAAGTCTCCGTTTATACTGAAACATGACCCCCGGTGTTTTCAAACTAAAACGGGGTCTGCAGTGTTTTCAAAAGTCTCCGTTTTCGAGGTTCGAAAATGCCGGAGTAGTGTAAACGACAAGCGTAACCGTATACAGCAAAACTTATGCATTTTAAAACGAAAACGCACTAGTATAAACGGGGCCTCAGACAGTATGTGACTTCGGACGCAGCTTAACTCTTTCTGTGTAAAGTTATATCCTGTTTACAACTTTGTTGCCATGACAACGGAACTAAAACCTTAAAACAAATGCATGATGAAAGCAACTTTATAGCTCAAATACTAGTTTTAACAGAAGAATAAACTTAAAAATTCCTCCAAAAAAACATTTCATTGGAACTGCCTCACTGTAACCTTGATTTTTGCACCTTAAAAAAAAAAAAAAAAAAATGAAATAATTTATGGAAATCAGCATTACACCACAAATTATATCACGTAACCTCAACTCGTATTGAACCCGTATTGACTACTCCTTTAAAATGTCCATATCAGTAATTGGCATGTGTAGTAAGAGGATTTGACAGTGGAAATGTGCAGTAAGTGTTTGGTCATGTTTCTTGCTAATCTGTCAGACCTTTGTAAAGAGCAGCCCTTGTGTGGGAATGCTGTGATATGCCCTCTGTTTCATCCACAGCTCGGCGAGGCATGTATCACCTGTCTGATAACAAAATTCTCTTTTGTTGTTTCCAACACTGTTATTTCTCATGTCGTAGCCACTGTGTTATACAGGCATGCTGTATTGTGCAAAGATAAATGTCCTTTGCTTTTTCCAGAAAAAAGCTGTTGAAACGGACCCACCAAGAAGCATTTAAAACAATAGTGGAATAGTGCCATCAGAGGATATTTCTGCAAACACAACTCTTCCTCTGTTAGACCCCACCCAGCGCCTCTTCATGTGTGAGGCAACAGTTCAACTAATTGCAGGTCAAATCAGTTCATAAATTGTATTAAATGGTTGCAAATGTACAGTATACACTACCATTCAAAAGTTTGGGGTCAGTACGTTTTTTTTTTTAAAGAAATGAATACTTGTATTCAGTGAGGACACATTTAAATTGATTAAAAGTGCCAGTAAAGACATGTTACAAAAGATTTTTATTCAAATAAATGTTTTTGAAGAATCAAAACAACGATAAACAACAGCACATTTGTTTTCAGCATTGATGATAATAAGAAATGTTAAGTGAGCAGCAAATCAGCATATTAGAATAAATTCAGAATTCAGAGTAACGATGCTGAAAATTCAGCCTTGCCATCACAGGAATAGATTTAAGAGAGATTAAAACAGAAAACAGTTATTTTAAATTGTAATAATATTTCACATTATTGCTCTTTTTATTGTATTTTAGATCAAACAAATGCAGCCATGGTGAAAAATAACAGACTTTTTTTCCAAAAACATTTAAAAAAAAAACTTTTGTATACAGTGCATGTATTATCCGTCACAAATTTGAAATGTAATTCCTTTGTATAATCTGAATTCACTACTTCTTAAAAATAAGTTGTTTATTAAACATGAGAAAAATTCTGGATTCATTTATTTCTTTATTATTTTATTTATTTAGAATTTAGATTTTAGATTTCCAGATTTGTTTTTTTTCTCCTGCTCTCTGGAGTTTGGCTTCGCTTTGGGCTTTTGAACTTGTACCTGAAGTCATCTGAGTGAGCTGAGAGTAGACCTCAGACATCACTCTCTTTATTGTCTGTGGATTAGTAAAAGGCTTTATCTGCTGATTAATAATTAATGAGAGGGGAAGAATCTGTATGATTAGTATTCAGTTTTATATCCTCTCTGTAAAAAGTCTCTGAACTCCAAAAGAGCCTCAAATATTAAGATAATTTCAGGCAAGAAAAATAAAAACTGCCCTGCTGTATAATGAAGATATTAAAGGTGACAAAACCTCACTTGAGCAAAGCTTATCATCAAAGGCTTCTCAGCGGATTTGTGAGTTTTGTTTAAAACAATGACGGGAGTCTCTTCCATTTAAGCATGCGTTTGTTTCAGAATGGATTATTATTACAAATACTCTTCACATCTATAACCACCAAACTGGCTTTCAGTAGTTTCTGGTAAAGAAACAAACCTGTTATGTTTCTGAACTCCGGAAGGCATTGTCTCCTGAGACTCCCTCAGCCAGCTTCTGTTTCTGATGTTTCTACATTCATATCTCTTTTTTTATTAGTCATTTTAATCCACCCCAGCACTTTCAGAAACATTTAGTTTTAACACCAAGCTCGCTGGATTTAACTGAAACTGTTTCGGCAGAATTATATCAACTGTGGGAAAATATTATTATGCAAAAATACCTTATTTTTGTGGTTGTCAAAAGTCTTTTAAAAACCTTTAGTGTGTTTAAGTGAAGGACCCCTTCTCTCTGACGGGAGGCTGTTTATTTTTAGCTAACCTGCTGCTTGCTCTGTGAACCATTGGGCCACGTTGCGCATGTGATGCCGTCAGAGTAGCGGCTTCCTCTGGCAGGCTGGTGCTGCCACGGCAGGGAGAATTCTGGGAGGGTTTTTGGACATCTCTTGTATGTACCTCAGGTCACCTCATGGCTTGGTTATGGAAGATCATACTGTTGCCATAGCAATCAAGGCCCTTTGAAGGCAGGTTACTTGGCACGGCATGTGAATCTTTTCCAGCGTTTTAGCAAATCTCCCCCCAACAGCGGATTTGTTGGCATTTTTGGTGATTGATTTGGATTTTAGAAGGGGGGAAAAACAACAACTTTGATGTGAGTTCAAAGAATGGAAATTAAACTAGGGCATATTTAGATTATGGTTATTCTTTCAATATATTTGAGAAAGCTGAGTTTATTCTGGCTGTGATGAATAAATAAGTGTCTTGTGGAGGACAGCTGTGTTTGAAACAAAGACGAGATGTTGTAAACTTTCACATCTGTTCTGGAGCAGTTTGCTGAATGTCTCAGGTGTGTCATTGGAAGTTACAACAAAACAATGACAACTGGAAAACAATACACAAGATTTCTATAAATCAGTTTCTTTTGTGCTTTGTGATGAGTAAAAAGTTATATTTTTTTAATTAACATTTGTAAGTGCCCACAAGCTTTATTCAGAAACAATAGTAAGTTTTGTCAAAGATCCTCTGTGGTGTTCAACTAACCTTTATAGATGCCTGGAAAACCAACTCTAAGTCATGTAGGCCATTTGATTTGCCAAGGCTATTTGCATATTTTTTGCAGTTTTTCCTTTTATTTTTGATTGAAATCCTTTGTTGTGGGGGTAGTGGAAGCCAGCAGCCTACAATTTC
Source organism: Ctenopharyngodon idella (assembly GCF_019924925.1). Classification (NCBI taxonomy): domain Eukaryota; kingdom Metazoa; phylum Chordata; class Actinopteri; order Cypriniformes; family Xenocyprididae; genus Ctenopharyngodon; species Ctenopharyngodon idella. Next base: position 19,535,412 of record NC_067226.1, read on the forward strand.
TCTTTTAAAATTAGACCTCAAACTGAAGCATTGGCAGAACATCATTCTGAATAACACTATACTTCACTCTAAGGTTTGTAGAGGTTCTCATATATCTTTCTGAAGGACACATCTTTAAACTGTTTTTTTTTCTTTCAATATCTGTAGCGTAATTGTTCTTCTGATATTTTTAAAAGTTTTATCTAATTATATGACAAGACAAGTGGAAAGAGGAGGGAATGGGGGCCAGCTGCTCATTTGCATCATGAGCCTATCCATTCAACCTATATTTGTTAAAAACATTATAGCGCATAGTGTTTTCATGATACCAACAGTTCAGTAGTCAGTACCAATACCAGTAAAGTTTCAAGGTTCTGTGTACCAATTTCGGTAATGTAGCAACTAACTATTTAACTATTTAAAAATTAAAAATAATTTAATTTAATGATTAATTATTTTATTAATGATAATAGTAATTAATTACATGTAGGGTATACATTAAAGAGGTGGTATAATGCCATTTTTACAAGATGTAAAATAAGTCTCTGATGTCCCCAGAGTGTGTATGTGAAGTTTTAGCTCAAAATACCCCACAGATAATTTTTTATAGCATGTTAAATTTGTCACTTTTTGAGGGTGAGCAAAAACGCTCAATTTTTGTGTGTGTCCCTTTAAATGCAAATGAGCTGCTGCTCCTAAGCAGAGGGCGGGGTTTCAAGAGCTCGAGTTAGCAGCGCTAATTACCTCACGGAGACTCACTGAAAATGTCAGAAACTGTTCAGCCTTTTATGTTCAAATCGGACAATGATGGAGAAACTCAAGAAGAAGTGACAACATGTAGAATGCAACAGTATGTTTCTGAATGGTTAGTTGCTTAATTTATGTAGCTGATGTGGGATATCTTAAAGTCATTGATTAGCATATTCTGTCATGATAATCTATAAATCGCTCGTGTGGGAACTGTTGTAAGATGCTTACAGAGCCAGAGAATATATGCTGCATGAAGATAGGTATAGTTTAGTTTAATTACAGTTATAACTTATGTTGACATCTTGCTTTTATGACATGCTATTGCATTTGTGTTATGTACTGTATTGCAATAACATGGCCTCAGCCCTTTGTTGCGTGTTCTCGAGGGCAGGGTTTATGTACATTTTAGGGTTAGTGATGTCACCAACCTGGGAAGAAGCTCGTTGTAGTCCCTACCAGCCATTTGTTGTAGTCCTTAAACAGAGAATTATTTAAATGAAAATATCTCCCTTTGCATTGTACTTTGAGCGTCGTAACTTTTGCAGATGTTGTTTGTGCTCTAACAGCAACATTACACACTAACACACTAAGTTAAAAATGTGAAATCATAATGAACCACCCCTTTAAAACAGCATGTAGCCTTTAAAAATGTTTTAAGTAAATATTGCTTTAAAAAGGTCAAGTTGTTGAACTAAACATTTATTATTATTATTTTAACATTATTAATATAATTTAACATAATTTTTTTTTTTTTTTTTTTTTTTTTTGCTTGTGTGGTTGCTTTGTCTGTTCTGTGTTTATTTTTGGAAAAAAAAAACCCCTCTAAAATAAAATATTCAAAAAAAAGGTCAAGTGAAAAGTTAGTAAAAAAAATTAAGAACAAAGAACAAGTTGCAGGTCTAAAAGTCTGCATTTACACTCCAAGACTTGCTCAGATAAATTTTGATATATCAGATTTTTCCCCGTATGTTTACTATGTCAATCATCACGATTTTGGATTTAATCCTGCATTTAAATACTGTTGTTACTCCTGAAACTTTGTAGTGTATACTTAGCAGCATGAAAAATAAAACTTTATTCAAATTATGAATGAGCTGTTTACTGAAAGCTAGTCAATAGCACTTCCTTTATAATCACTGAAGCTGTAAATCACCTCAGTTCAGCTTAAGCTCAATAATTGAGTTGTGAAAACTCCCGTTAAAATCAATAAATCTTTCTACATTGCACATTCAATCTCTTATTTACATTGTGTTTATACTTTGTTGCAGGTTATAATGAAAAGATTCACAAGCATCCAGAACTCGGTCAGTGCACTCACGCTGCCAAAAACTCAGGCATTTTGAGTGGTATTGAGCAAGTTCTGAATAACTTCAACACTTCTGATTGGCCATTGCATTCATCTGCTCAACAAGTTGTGAATAAAAACCGTTAATGCTTTTCACAGGGTATGCATGGGTGTTTTTTTTTAGCAGACATATGTCAGCGGGTAGGTTACTGGTATACTGGTACCGATAAATTGCTGGTATTGTTACATTTTTCAAATTTCAGTACCGACTTGAAGTACCGGCACATTTAACACTAGTAGTACATGAAATACTTGAGCAAAGCTTGTTTTCTGTAGCCTCAATTTTTTTGGGGAATTATTCAGTCAATGTAATGGCTTATGAAAATGCTGCCTGTCTGATATTCCTCCTTCAAAGTGCGCAAATTTACTTTGCCAGCGGGGCCACATCAAGCTTGGTTTAGGGGTGGGGAACAGGATTTTGTGAGAAAAACGCACCTCCTTGCCATCTATGTGTGTGCTATGTTTTTTGGTCACAGCTAGCAGCAGACAGGTGGTTGGAGGGGAGCGGCTGAAACAAGTTTGGCTATTGTCTTCAAAGTGGAAAAGGAAAGTCATTTCAGAGGAAGAGCAAGTTATTGCATTTTTAATCACGATTATGTAGACAAACATTTTTTATCACTATTGTGTTTTTCTTTTTTGTGTGTTAGTTAGTAAATGCATGTTGACAGTCGTGGCTGCATCCACCAGTGATTTAGCCTCAGGCCGAACTCGCGCTGATGTCAGTGTTCTAGCAGCAGTTGAGCTGATGGTGAGAGTCTCAGCAGAAGACGTCTTTAACCGTACCCTTCCCGTCTTCTTTCATCATCTTCAACAGATGCTGCGGACTCATAATAGCCTATTTATGGCAATAGCAAATTAAAAGGCTTGCATTTCAACAACTGTTATAGTCAGCAAGAGGCTAGGTTGTGAAATTCTGGACTGCTGTTTTATTTGGGCAGAGATGAGTAACTGTGAAAGGGGGTTTTGATATTGAGAGTTGGAGGGGGAAATCCCTGGAGTTATTAATCCCCGTCGGAGCTGAAGGGCTGTGGGCGGAGCCACATCATCCTTTCTTTATGAGAGATCAACTTTCCATCACATTCCAATTTCATTACATATCTGACCCAAGTCCTACTGTATGTGGAAACAAGATTAGGGTGCTGCGAGCTTAAACCGTACCTCAGAATTCAATTTTAAAGTATTCGCCCAGGACTCTCGTAGGCACCAGAAATATTTTGCAGGTGCATCCATAATGTCTCCCAACATGCCCATCAGTACTAATCAAAACAGCAGTTATTTCCGAATCATGATGCTTGTCCATGATATGAATTGTTGTTACTATCATGATCTCTTTTTTCTTTTCGTTGTTTGTCACACTTTCAATTATGTTCATCTAGTACACTCTAAGAACTTAAATTATGATGAGCTCAATTTCTTTGCTGAACCATTTTTACACTTAAAAAAAATTAAAAGCTGTGAAATCATTGAAATATACCTCATGAATTGAGTAAATGTAAATAAAAAATTGAAGTACGTCCAAATAACTACATTTAGTACAAATACCCAACAAGTTAACTCAAATCATTTAAGAATTAAATGTAAAAAAAATATTAGATTTAAATTTTAAAGTTAAGTTAACTTTTGGATTTGTTTTTTGGCATTTTTTTGGTCCAATTCAAGTCATATTCAGAGATTTTAATTTATTATTGTAGTATTTAAAAAGCCACTGAATTACTTTTTAGAGTGAAATTGCCCAGTTTTTGTTCTTTTAACCCCACAAACCTGTTCTGAGGGTCATCTTGCTCTGATGCCCCAACAGCCTGCAGCCGTTCACACTCCGCCTGGCCCGGTGCGCACCAGCAGGACTGTTTCTGAGTGTGAGCAGACTTCGACTGAGAATAAGAGAGCAGATATTTGGCATGAGTGGGTGCATAATGACCTTTTTGATCTCTCAGTGTCCCTGTGGTTTTCTGAGCTCTCTGAGGAGATGGCACAGCGCGGACTGTAAGAACTGGCCCATTTGGTCCACTCAGCGTGATCCACAGGGATTGAAGTTATGTGTCCTCTTTGAATATTTAAAAAAAACCTTATTAAAAATGAGAGAGTATCAGATCTTTTTTGTCCATTTAATTTCAGACCGGTGGCACAGCAGTTAGATGTTGAGCTGTGATGCTCATCCAGTTAATGCAAAATTACTTCCTAGCAAATTACTTTACATTCCCCTCTCTCCACAATAATTTCCTGTCATGCTATATTTACATCTATTCTGTTATTATTATTATTAAAAATATTTTTTTAATTTTTTTTATTATTTTATGTAAATATTTTATATATAAATAGTCCTTTATAATAGAAATGTCCTTCCAAACCTGTATGACATAAAAATATATATATTGTACAAATAGACGTCAATGGTCACCTAAACTGTTTGGTCACCAACATTCTTCAAAGTATCTTTTCTGTTCTACAGAAGAAAGACAGTCATACAGGTTTGGAACGGCATGATGGTGAGTAAATAATTTTTGTTTTTGTGTGAACTATCCCTTTAAAACATGCATCATTTCAGGTATTTATGACTGTCTGCACCATTACTCAGAAACTTCTGTATAAATACATTTTATCGATCTCTCAAATATGTCAGAAATGCCTTCTGTATCCCTGTGAGTGCAAAAGGCTTCTGTTGTGTTCAAGGCTACCGTCTATCTATCTCCTCTGTTCATTAAACATCACTTCTCCAGCCCTCGCATGTTCACTGAAAAACTTTCACCACTTTGAGCGATAAGAGCCAGGTTCGAGTGGTTCGGCCGGGTCCAGCCCTGCTGCGCAGGTGGTGAAGTGGGCCAAAATAAGATGCTCCTTCACACCGACTCGCACTCGGCCAATAAACAACTAGTTCGTCATGTAAAGAACATAGCACTGTTGATGGGGTCACCAATATACACTCCAAACTCGCTGCGTGTGACGGGCAGAGTCAGTGAACAAGTACTGGGCTGTACGTGACCCGTGCCCTGATACTTCTATCAGGATTTCCATTTTAGATACACAAAACGCTGATGGCAAGAACATTGTAGTGTGGGTCCTAATCCTCTGTAGTAGCCAGCTCAGCCTCCCTCTATGTATATATTTAGTCACGAGCACATTTGCACTTAACGTGGCCTGGTATTTTTAGGACTGGAGTCTGAAATGATTTTTTTCCCCTTCTCTATCCTACTGTGCAAAATACCAATCAAATTGAAGTTCAATCTCTTCTCTTGAAAAAGACTTGAGGATTAGTGTGTACCACTGATTTGTTCCTCGTTTTTAATTTGTCTTTTGAAGGATTTGGAGTAATAAATTAAAGATGATGTACTCTGGCTAAAGCTTTTGCAAAGCTCTCCGATTTGCATTGTGGAGCCTTGCGCTTGTTTGTTACCATGGTAATTACGGTGATGACATTGTTTTCCTTTAATGTATGAAAATTGTCACATTTACAAGTCCTAGTGTCAAATCGAATGAACTACAGTAATGTTATTCTGTTTGTGGATTTCTGCTTTAGCCTTATTTCATGCAGTACTTCGAAACTTGACACTAGATTCGGCTTTAAGAACCACGGCTTCCAGTCATAATGATGATAAATGCGCCGTGTGTTGATGGTTGTCGGAGAAAGATTGTGATAGTGGGCCGAAGCGCTCTTGGCAGTGGTGAGACACTTCTTTTTACCTTGCGATTAAGTGTCCGTGTGTTTTCCCCTGCTCAGGGCCAGAGAGAGTTAATCGATAGAAAGCAAGCATGTGTTATGTAGCCCGTGTCATTTTGGCTCGGTTCTCCCGGTGACAGATGGGATCTCTGAGGGCAGCGGTCATAAGCTCCTATTGGCTATCAATCAGTTTATTACATCATTAATATCACGCTGTCGTTTCCTTTTATTCCTCTTCATGGAGGATAAGTGTTTTTCTTTTTGTCAGAGTACCCTTGACTCTGTCTTGACGTGAAGAAGGATGACCAGGAGTGGTGGTTTTCTTGTGGAAGACAGAAGAGGTATGAGGCCGTGGTTGTGGTTTGGCAGTGCTGTCTGTTAGGCTTGGCTGCCGTGAGCTCCCCTGCCCTGCCAGCCCTAGCAGAACCCTGTGCTCCTCCAGCGGACCCCAGGGGAGAATGACGTCTGAGTGCCCTTCTGTGACGGCTTATCCTGATCCATTGTGCGAGAATGAGGATTTTACTTATTCGCTTTAATTATTGCCATTACGGAGCATATTCCCCAATTCCAAGATCAATATTTTTGCAAAATGATATTACGTTGCTTCTTATCAGATGAACGTGAAGTTGTCAGTGTTTTATTGTGTTGATTGTTGTATGTATAGCGGCACTTTGGAAATGAAGCATTTGAAAATAACGGGACACACCAACACGATGTCAAAGAACTAGCGGCAACGGCTAGTCGGCTGTGTCGGGTAAAAAATAGGTGCTTGAACTTCAGCCAACTGTCAACTAGCATGCATGTTCTGCGCCTGCGTATAACGGAGATAACTGTCTATTTAAGCAGATATATTTGTCTATATTCGTCATTCAAAAAGGGAAAGCAAAACTAAGACTGCATGCATACAAACCATAAACAAAGCAGCGATAATGCATGCGATTCATTTTTTCAGTTTAGTGCGTGCAGCCGGATTTTTGTGAAAACAGCGAATGTGCGAGTGAATTGAGCGCTTGAAAAGACCACTAGATAGTGCGCATGCGCCGAACGCATCTTTCGCCGCTCACGGGCAAAGGAGTATCTTTGAAAGGCTCGGAGTGGAACGTGGAAAATGATGTATACCCGGGCCTTAACTGCTCCAAATTGTAGTGGAGCTGACGGTTCACATCGGGGGGTATCTTCCCCCCCTTGCCCCCCCCCCAATGTTGCCTATTGTCACAGCAGCCTAATAAACCAGTTGCTGTGATGTCTATCGTTAATGTTAATCAAAGAACAAAGGTAACAGAGAAAATTGTAGCGTTAATAAGGATTCATCTATATTTAATTTATAATTTATGCAGTGAAAACTGTAAAGTATTTGATAACTTTATTCAATTTCTGCATATTCTGTCTAACAGGTAGGAAGGCCACAATAAATGTTGCCTAATAAATGTTGAAATTGAGAGCTTTTAGTTATACTGTAATGGTGAATGTCTATAATTAATGTTTAAAAAAATCTATTTCATAAAGACATCAGTACCAGTATTAGTATCAGTGATACTGGCCTTCTTTCATAAAAAGATGCCATTAAACAAATATTTAAAATATACTGTCTTTAAGTTGTTTCTACATTAATTTGGAGAGTAACTGTGAAAATACTAAAAACTCCAATGTTTTTAATCTCGATTAATTACAGAAAAAATGTGCGATTAATTAATTTTTTTTTTAATCGATTGACAGCACTAGTCTTTATTAATTGATAATCAGCCCCTGTAATCATGATTTGTGTGAAAAGGAATAAAAGTTTTTGGCGTTTTACTGCCACTAACAGTATTTTTAGCTGTAAACTGCAGTGAATTTTATGTATACGTTTTTTGAGTTTTGTAAAAATATAGTTAGAGGCATGTTTTTCCAATTAGCCTATGTTTATATTCCCTCAGTAATGGCCTTCTTTTGGCGTTGCGTCGGAGCACGTGCCTGCATTTGCGGAATATATTTTCCAGTAATATTCACATGCCGTTGCATATCTACGTGATTCATTCATATTCATGGTGTCATCCTTGTATGTGATGGAGAAGAGGCTGAAAGTTGCGGAGCAGGAAGGATTGAGTTTGTTTGCTTTTTCTCGGGCCCGGCTGATGAGCGATGCGATATCAGTGCTAGAACAGTCATAAGATAGGGCTCTGATTAAACCCTGCTAATGAGCAGCTCAATAAAAATAAATCTTCCTGATGCAATAAACACCGCCTTGATTGCAAGCACCCGGGGGTGTGACAGCGTAATCCTTTTGTGCACAGCGTGTTAGATGCATCCAGCGCATGCTTGAGAATCAGCAGTAATCATAGGCACTTTTCGTCTGATAAAATAGCACTTTACATACAGCCCTCTGTCTTTCTCGCTCTCTCATTCCCTTTTTAAGTGCCTGGGGTAGGTATATCATGGTATGAGTAATTTGTTATATATCATTGAAAAGTTTGAGATCAGTAAGATTGTTCCAAAAATATCTCTATTTTAAATAAATACTGTTCTTTTAAACTTTCTATTCATCAAAGAATCCTGAAAAAAAAATGTATCATGTTTTCCAGAAGAACATTAAGCAGCACAACTGTTTTCAACAATGATAATAGTATAATGTTTATTGAGCAGCAAATCGGCATATTCAAATGATTTCTGCAGGATCACGTGATGGAGGACTGGAGTAATGATGCTGAAAATTCAGCTTTGCCATCACAGGAAGAATTTACATTTCAAAATATATTAAAATAGAAAACCGTTATTTTAAACAACATTACTGTTTATTTAGTTTATTATCAAATAAATACAGCCTTTGTAGGCATAAAACACATATTTTAAAAAATATTAATAATGTTGCCGACCCCCGTATTCTTAACGGACTTTCGTCTTAAAAATGTTTTGTATGTAACACAACCAGAATACTGTACAAATAACTTATGAACATTTGAAAAAAAAAAAAAAAACCCTAGTAAAATAGGCGATACACATATGTGTGACTATATATCAGTTCTTTTGGGGTTCATTTGGGGTTCTCTTGTAAAATATTTTAGTAGAATGTGTAAATGTTGTGCAAAATCCAAGTTTACTTAATTTAAGCAATTATTTGCTACCATTAAATTTTATTATTATATGCATTGGCCAAGTTCTCTAGTCGTCGGTATCGGCATTTGCCATAAAAAAAACAAAACATATCAGTCGACCACAAATGCAAAAATCTCAACTGATCGACAGATTTCTATAACGTCATACCGCACATCCCTGGGCTGAAGCATCATGGTTTTGATTTGTTATCAGGCTCCTTTGAGAAGACCGTTCAGTTCAGTTAGCGCTGCACATTGTCCTATGAAACGCAAGGAGGGGGAAGAGGGAGAGATATGCTGTTTAATGTGTGCTCTAACACAACTCAATTTAATTATGTGTTAGAGGAAGGGAAATCTCTTGGATTTACTCCGCAAGCCCCACAGCAGTCTGGCCCTTTTTTATGAGGAAGATAAATTTCTCATCTATTTGGCTTGTGTGCCTTAGTTCCTCGGATGAGGCTCAAGGTTGGAGGAAGAAGCACCTTTCCTCCGTTTGCGATTGGGAACATATGGTGCGGGCCGCAGCACAGGAAGGAAGTGTGGAAATTGCAGAGAATGAGAGTTTAGATTAATGCATCTGAACTGGGCATGGCCAGACAAATCCAGCACAACCGTGCTGCCCGGACCCCTTAACGGCCCCTCTGCTGGATGGAACGGAGGGGGAAGGGAGAGATAGGTAAAAGAAACATTTAAACCCCTGCCTTTTTTCAAAGGCACTGCATTATGAGCTGTAGCACTCTTTATTGATAGGAATTTGAGGGGCGGAGTGAAGCGTGCTCAGCGGGCATGCTGGGTAAATGAGGTAGCCAAGCAGCAACAGATAGAGTGGCTAACACAGAACAGTAGGAGTGTATATATGCATTGTGCATTCTTGCTGGCATTGTTTTTATGTATTTTCCACAGTCTCTGTTGTTATTTATTTCCAAATAGTTTCTAGTTGTTCCCAAACACTTGCTTTGGATGAAACTTTTGTGCGATCTGTCTTTGAATCCATTAAATCCCAACAATAATTATATGTAATATAATTATAAATAATTATAACTACTGTGAGTAAAGAGCTTACACATACTGGTGTGGATTAACCATTACAGAAACATAAAATATGTAATTTGGTAATCACAAATAAATTTGTTAAGCACTATAATATATATATATATTATATATATTAGTGCTGTCAATCGATTAAAAAATTAACTAATTAATCACACATTTTTTCTGTAATTAATCAAATTAAATCCAAATTAATGTAGAAACAACTTAAAGACAGTATATTTTAAATATTTGTTTAATGGCATCTTTTTAATGAAGGACATTATCACTGGTACTGATGTCTCTATGAAATAGATTTTTTTTTAAAAAAAACATTAATTATAGACATTCAACATTACAGTATAACTGAAAGCTATGTTTAAGTGAACTTATTCACAGACAGCGCGTTCCCGTTTGTCTTGTGGTGCTTGAATTGTTAAAAAATAATTACCGGGAATAAGAGCGTGATCATATAATGTAACGCTAGCCAAATTATGATGGAAAAAACGGATGCTGCGTTAATTGCGTTAAATATTTTTATTAAAAATTAATCGCATGCGTTAACGTGCTAATTTTGACAGCACAAATATATATATATATATATATATATATATATATATATATATATATTTCATTCACACCTATAAGAGTGCTCACAGGCTCTTTTAATATCTGGGATTCTTTAGACAAAAAGGGATCAAGCGCTCCTTAAATATCTGGCTGGTGATCATTTTCCATAGCCTTTCTCTGTTTGGCTAGATCTCAGATAACGTGTGCTATCTGAGTTGAAGGGCATGCCAGAATAAGTGCTGGTTGTCGGCACTCGGTGTATGTGACTGGGAATATGCAAACTAATGTAGGCCACAAATGAGTCAGTCCAAATCGGTAATTGGCATTTTGGAACAAATGAGTAACTGGGGTGTAATTTGCTTCATACGAGTCCCCTTGCTGCTTTTATTCAGGCTAGATTTTAAAGTGTATTAGTGTTAAAAGGACAAAACAATAAATTGTAAGACATCAGGTTTAGACTTTTACTAAAGGGATAGTTCACCCCAAAAGTCATAATTTACTCACCCTCATGTTGTTCCAAACTTGTTTGGCTTTCTTGCTTCTGCAGACGTTGAATATTTCCACTGAGTGAATGATGACATAATTTTCATTTTTGAGTGAGCTATTCCTGTAAGGGTGATACCATGTGTTGCTTTTAAACCAATGTTTTCTGGAGAAATCCTATTTTGCTTGAATGAACACAAGTTTGCGGTGTGAATTGCATGTGATTTAAAAAAAAAAAAAAAAAAAAAAAAAAAAAACGGTCTATACTGTGAAATAATGGCAAGAAAATACATTATTCTATTGAGCTGTCTTCATGAACTGCATTCAAAAAGCAACAGAACTGACTAGCAAAAAACAAACATTCAGTGTGACTAGCATGGTCTGATTCGCAAACAAATTTCTCTTATGAGCTGGTTATTTTTAATGAGTAGGAAAGACTCCCAAGTTTGAGAGAGCCTAACAAATCCTTCACTAGAAAAAAACTCACTGAATCCAGCAGAGCAGTTACTGATTCAGCATGAGAACGGACCTGTGATTTATTAATCAGTAATACTGTGAAATATTATTACAATTTAACATTTCTTTTAACATATTATAAAATGATGTAATTTTTTCCCCTGTGAATACCGTCATGAATGAATATAAAGTTCAAAAGAACATCATTTATTGTAGATTTTTTTTTTTGTAACAATGTTAAAGTCTTTGCTGTCATGTTTGATCAATCTAATGTGTCCTTGCTGAATAAAAGTATTTATTTTGGAAAAATCTTACTAACTACACACTTTTGAACGTTAGTGAAATAAATTGTATTTTAATAATAATATTAATATTAATATTAATAAAACATTAAAAGACGCACATACATTAACATACTTTACTCGCGTGTTAAAATTAGCACTATTCTAAAGTGGCCGTATTATATGAGATGTAGATAATATATAGGCAGGGCATCTACCTCAGTGACACGCCCCTTCTAATCAGGGGTGGGGCTATTTTGAGAGTCAAATAGTCTCTCCTTGATGCACATAACCAGATTGTTGAAAATCTCAAAACAACTCCTTGTTTGCATGTAGGAAAACAAGCCCTGGCACTTTACAGCCCTCCTCCCGCTTTCACAATATTTTAAATTTTAATTTCAAGCTGGCGTGACCTATTCTCATGTTGATCTCTCTATCTCCTCACAATCATTTAATCTCTATGCCATGAACGTGTCAGAAGTGTGTGTGTGTGAGATTCAGTGACACGTTGTTGTGTTCAGAGAGGCTGTTGTGTTGGTGTGATTCTTCAGTGTCCTCCATGTGTGACAGACAGCGTGATATGACTCGCTGCAGTTAGAAGCGAGGAGGCCGGTCTAATGAAGACGCTTTTCCAGCCATGACAAACTCCCTTGTCACTACCACTGTGCTTCATACTGCCTTTTACGCAACCAGCATTTCTCTTATGTTGTCAAACTGCAGTATATCCCCAAATGCAACAGTGTAGGTTTGGTTTTGACACTGGTTGGAGATATTTTAAAATCATACAGATGCACATGTGAATAGCCTACGCTTTAAAAAATGATGGGTTGTTTCAACCCATGTTTGGGTCAAATATGGACAAACCCAACCCATTCAGAATCGTGATCTTAGTTTGACAAAACAAAAAAGCTTATCCAGAACTGTGCAGCTCTAAGTTTCTTAAATGCTTATTATTTAATCTTCATATAAATATAAAAATATATATATAAAATAATTTGTTTACATTTATTTTTTATTTAAAATTATTTGTTGTTTGCCTTAATTAAAAATGCATTGGTTAAATTACTCAAACTTTTTTTTCAGCTGTCCTTTTTTTAAAAAAAAGTTTATTAAATAATTATCGATACCGAACAATATGAAACATTATATTGTGATAAATGTTTTAGCTGTATCGCCCAGCCCTACACTACGTCCATATTTTTTTACAGTCTATGGTCGCATGCCATCAAAATAAAATAAGCTACAGTCAGTCAAACATATTGAAAGTTACATTGCTCATTTTAAATACTCTGAAGTACAATCTGTGCCGTTTAACGTGAGCACCGCTCCACTGTGGTGTTGCCAAGCACATCTTTGCTCATGTGAAGATTTTTTTTTCTGTCGATACTGGAACATGCGTGAAGTACAAAGCCTACTTTACGTAATAAACAATAGTTTAGCATCCAAATACATCGCGAATATAGAAACATGGATTCGTGCTAATGAGAGAGGTAGGTTGAGTGAGAACAATGGCGCTTTACTTGCAGTTTTGCTTTAAATTAATTTATTTTGGCTTGTTTAGCCACTGCCGGCACCACTTCTTTACATCATGTTCATGTATTCATGGACATAACCACAAGAAAACAATGCATTGATACCAGACGTGCGGTTCTCATACCCCTTCGTTTGAAGTGGGATCCCGGAAAAACTTCATTTGAAGGGCTATTTGGCTCTTACCCCTACCCCTCCAACCAAAAGAGAATTGAGACACTCCTACCCCTTCACATGAACGCCCAAAACAGAGGGGTAGGGGAAAAGGAAGGGGTAAGGGGTAGAAATGTGATTTATCACTGTATTAGTTTTTGAAGAGACCCCTAGTGTAACTAGATCTCTGATCCAATTTTTATCCAGCTGAATTTCCACAATACAAAATCAGGATATATATCCTGTCCGTTCATAGCCAAATCTACACCCATGTAATTTTGCATATCAAGGTTTTGGAGATTTATCAAGCTTTGAGGTTTTATAATTGTTTTCCTTTCCTCTGAATATTTTTTAGCCACGTCCTTTAGTTGCGGTACCCGTCGGTCGGTCTTATCTTATTTCAGATGAGTAAGTGTCGTTCTGTTGTATGGTATCAGTCACACTAATGAGAGCTGAGCGGTCGTCTCTCTCTCCGGAGCACGACTCAGTCCTGGGATTTCATTGCCCCTCCTGATGAGGCCAGTGAGGGAAGCTGTACCTCTCAAGGCACTGCGCTCACATCATTTATCCGCTCTGCGCTTCCTCCCCACGGCTCTGTATTGATTGCAGCTTTGCCGCTGAACCCCGATGCAGTGGCAGTCTGGCCTGTAAGGGGAATGTTTGGTTTCCGTGGCAATTTGGCATGAAGCAAATTCCACCGAACGACTCAGACCTTGGGCTTTGTGATGTCACGTCTGGGGCGCTTGTTTTCGCAGCAGTGGCAGGCAATGGTCAATTGAAATAATGAATGTGTTTCTTTTTTTCCAGCCACCTCGTTGCCAGAGCACATAAGTGAGCCACTTGCTTCTGGAACAATTGGTACATTGCCCTTGTTTCTACCCCCCTCACTGTGCGTCTGTTGTGGAGGGGTGTGGACACCTGTTCGACAATTAAAATCCAGAAGAGAGCCAGACTGTGCCAAGAGAAATATTTGCCTCTTAGTGAAGGTTGTGTTCCTATATGCAGCATTTGATGTGATGAGCGATCAGTTCGGTTGATATGAAGGACATGACATGGGCGTCCAATAACTGGGCAAAAATAATTATGCACATGTGGGTTAATGACAGGAATCTGAATCTATTTATTTCAGAAATGCACGAAAAATTAAATTCATCAGTTCATCATACAATGACTTGATTATATCACTTGCACTTACTTTTTTTTTTAATATATATTTTTAAATAAAATTTCAAATTTTAGGGATATAAAATAGAATATATTACAGGGTGAAACAATTGTTCTGATATCCTAATGAAAAAAAAATTCATTAAAAGTAATTATTGGGGGGAGGGAGTAGTTTAGTGTGTTGTTGTTGTTGTTGTTTTTTTTTTTAAACAAAACCACTTTATTGCCTTTTTTGTCTTGTCATTTTTTTTTAATCGTGAACAGATATTCATAGGAGCGTAGTTATGTATTCTCTTATACAAGTCTCTTCATGCTTGTTGCACATGCTTGATTATAATGCAAAACTTCTCAAATATTTTGGCCGATTAGCCTCCGATGGGTTTTAAATCCCTGCTATATCTGTATAACTTTAGCCTACTGTAAATACCAGACCTCCCTTCCCAACTGTATTGCCACTATGCCTTTTTGCCCCAATGCAAAACCGTTCACTTGACTAGTCTTTTTGTTATTAACACCGCCGTGCATTACTGACGGTTTTCGTCATGCTTTTTTTCCTCATTAAAGCTGACACGCAGGACAAAGACACTCTTAAAATCCCCAGTAATTCCATGAAAGCAAATTAGAGAAAAAGTCTTGATTAGTCTGGAAATGCAGAAGTAAAACAATGTTAAAGAAGAATCTCTCACGGTTGCCAGACACTAAAACAGGAAAGACAAAGATTTGCTCACAAGGCAAAGCCTGTGCCAAGTTAAATCCATATTTAAATCCGTCTCTGGATGGGAGCTGCATGTAAATGAATGCTCTTTGGCATCGTGCTCGAGCGCAGAATCCACAGCAGTTAGGTCGGGATGCCTATGCGTGCATAATTTGCATTTATTTTGGAGCTAATTTTCATAATTAAGCATAAAAAATTACGCCTCAGAAATAATTATAAAGATGAGCTATATGATGCACGTATAGCTGTCGATGCTGGAGAAAAGTGAGCTGAGAGTCTATCAGAGGCCTTGATTTTAGAACTCCAGCATACATGATTATACATGTGCAATTAGTGCATACCCTGCTGAAGATTCCAGATGAAACAGGATCTGGCGGTAGCTCCTAGCAGATTCTATACTCGAAAAAGTAGTTTGTTTAATTAACTTAATTAAAGAAAACTTTTCCATGCAATTAGTTTAGATCCATACAGCAAGACTAAAACAAGTTCATTTAAACAGTTAATGTTTTTTTGAACCAACTTAATGCATTCATGTTCCTGTGTTAGATAACTGGCAACATGTTAGTGTGCTAAAGACAATCATGTGTACTATTATTACTTATACTACGGGGCTGTTGAATGCTCGAATCTGATTGGTTGACCACCATTGCAATTATTTTCAGGGAAATGCATGGCTAACATAGTTCTAGGCAGGTCTTGACCGCATTGCAGTTCCATATCACTTCACCAAATGATTTCAGTTATCTCAATAGGTCCTAAAGCCTATAACCACAAAAAAAGAAACCAAACCCACAACGACCCTGACCAAGCAAATAAATATAGTAAACAATAGGATGAAAATGACAAACTATTGTCTTGGTTTTTTATCACAAAATACATTTAATTGTGTCCTGAAAGCACATACTCTCTCCTGCTTTCTCTCTCTCTCTTTCAAACGTACACACGTACTCTTTAGTACGGACACACACTCGCACAGAAAGGTTTTGTCAGCGCTGCTCTGACGAATTAATCGGTAAAATAGTTTAGCAACTTAAAAACTACATGACATCTCTCACCAGCGAGGTAATAACTGTGCGGTTCTTGAGGTAGATAAACTTATAGTTCTGCTGTTAGTAGAAACACTGCTGCCGTGAGAGACGCACAGGCTCAGGTAGGCTAATTCACATATGCTTATTCTCTCTCTCTCTCTCTCTCTCTCTCTCTCTCTCTCTCTCTCTCTCTCTCTCTCTCTCTCTACTGCGTTAATAACTGTATCAACTGTATTATTCTGCTATCGAGGCTCAAGCCTCCGTTACTAGTTCTGAAATTATGTTTTGGAATTAGCAACGGAGGCTTTGGATGAGATGTGTAAGAAATTAGTCCCACACACAAGAGTGTTTTAAGGACAAAAACCTGACAAATGTCTTGAAATATACCATCTGAACAGTGTCTTGAGGTATGGTAACCGTAGTATAAGCAGAATAATTGACTCCGGGCTGTTGAATTCTTAGAAAATAATGCACACCCAAGGTATAACGGCCACTCCGCTTCCCATTACCACCTCGGGTGTGCATTATTTTCTAAGAATTCAAAGACCCGTCGTCAGTTATTCCTTACATGTAACATGTGGAATGAACAAATTAGAAGAGACTGTCTCAGTACTGGCATTAGCACAGCTATTTCTCAGTGAAGCAATACACATCATGGTCATCATGTAGCCACAATGGTAACCACAAAACTCAAATGCTCTTCTAAATTTCCATTATAATAACTGAACATTAAAAAAAAACTTTCTCTTTAATGAAAAACATAAAATTACACTTAATTTCTACATTTGCTCTTCTAATGCAGTCCTATGCAAAGCAGTATAGTCGGTCTAGATGTTTGATTTGGCTGTTTTGACCTCTTTGACAATTTTGGTCAAACCGGTTAAAGCGATGGTTCACCCAAAAATGAAAATTCTGTCATTATTTACTCGCCTCCAAGACATTCCAAGACTTTTTTTTGATGTTAATTTGTCCATGCATTTAAAGTCAGTGGGGACCAGTGCTGTTTTGGATCCCTTTGTCTTTCATTGTATGAACAAAACTGGGTTTTTTTGTTTTTGTTTTTTTTGGGGGGTTTTTTTTTTGATGAAAACAAGGGTAAATACATAATGACAGAATTTTCATTTTTGGGTGAACTATCCCTTTAAGGCTGTTAGACCACCTTGGACCATCAACAAACCATGGTTTGTAATTTATTATAATTGATTTATCCCTGCATATAATTTTTTTTTCCTAAAAATTCATGTGCCTTCATAATCTTTAATCAAAATAACTTTCCCTCCCTCTTGCAACAACATCTCTTTTCTGATTACGTGTTTACCGGCGTGAGGGTGGGACAACCTGTCACTCACATGACATCACAGCAATAGCAAACCACAACCATCTAATCAATTTCAGATTTTACTCATATACATCACAATAGAGATTAAAAGTAAATCTCAAATTCCATTTATAGGTAGAACCTGTTTATTCCAGGACAGATGGGTTCTGCATTAGCTAAAAGGGTAAAAGCCAATTTGATTAGTCAAAGTATTTTGCGATCACTAATGTCAGGTTCAAAGTCCTTTCGGAATATTTGGCCTTCAGGAAATCATTCAAAGGAAATCGTACTGTATGTACAGCTGAGAACTGGGGATTGTGAATAAATGAGCGTATTGGTTGTGTGAGCTGCTGCGAATTGGCCGCCGGCTCTGCAGCAGTAATGTTTCACACAAGTCGAGTGGGAAGAGTGTATGTTTTATAAACCTCTCACACATGGATTGTAGGGCAGACTACTGGTATAAAAGTGATGAATGGCTGTTAAGAAAAGCTATAGAAGCAGGTGAAGCCCTGCACTGTTAGACTGGCTCAAGTAAAAAGAGCAGTTGTAAATTAGCCGTTCGGGAAATGGCAAGTTTTTTCAATCACTGACCTTGACGTAGAACATCTCATGACATCGGTCCTCAGTGATTTGGCAGATGGTTAAATTGAGCAGCTGACTCATAACACACTAAACCACAGAAAGGAGGTGGCTGTTTCTCTCTCTCTCTCTCTCTCTCTCTCTCTCTCACACACACGCACATGCACACACGCACATGCGCACACACACACACACACACACACACACACACACACACACACACAGTCTCTCTGTATGAGACCTGTCAGAGTTAGCTTGTTATACCCAGCGTTTCTCATATGAGCAAGGTTATTTGTTTGTTTGATAGACATTCTGATTTGATAATTTTTGCAGGAATACAACTGATGATAGTGTTGTAAACATATATATACGAAATTCCTCAATGGTCCTCAGAGAGGAACTTCCCTGTGAGGTCATTTCCTCTGTTGCAAATACTAAACACATGTCTCCCCTTTTACACATTCCAGCTCCGGCGCTGAATGAGTTACACCTCCCAGTCTCTGCCTCATAATCTAGTGTTTGCTCTTGTTTCCCATTTATTTACTTTTTTTTTTTCTTTTCTATAAGTCTTAACATGTGCACTAAAATATGACTCTATTTACCTAATATTGTGTCAGAAAATTTTTCCTTCATATTACCAAACATTATCCAGAAACATGCTATTTTAGTGAAGTACAGTCCTAATTTTGTACGGGTTGTGTTAAAGGAGAGAAAAACCCCAGTCTGAGTTTTAAAGGCCCCTGTGGTGACTGACCTACTCTGATACACACACGGCTCTGGTCTGTACACTGTCTCTGGCATTAGATCAGACCACACACACACACACACTGATTATGTGTGTTAGACCTTGTGTTAAGGAAAATGAGGAACTCACTTTCTCTCTCTAGCCTTTTTTTAACTTGAAGATAAAAAATGTGCCTGTTTTAATCATGTGAGAGAAGAAATTGTGTATAAGATATATTGGATAGATGGATTGATTGATAGAAAGAGATAGAAAGAAGGACAGATGAATGGAAAAAAAGACTTGAAGAAAGGGAAAGAAAAAGAAGAAAGGATGATATAAAGAGAGAAGGATGGATGGATGGATGGATGGATGGATGGATTGAAAGCAAAAAATAAGGAAGAATATATCAAAAATAAAGAGATGGATGGATGATAGAAATAAGTAATGGTGGATATATAAAAAGATGGGTGAGTGAATGGATTAATAGAAATGTGAAGATAGAAGGATTGATGAGTGGAAAAAAGAAGGAAGGATAGATGGAAGGTGGAAAAAAGGATGTATGGACGGATTAATAGAAAAAATAAAGACGGATTCAAAGAAATGAAAAGAGAAGGAAGGATTAATAGAAAAAGATGATGGATGGGAAAAAGAAAGAAAAATAGATGATAGAAATAAGGAAGGATGGATATAAAAAGAAAGATGAGTAGATAAATTAAAGGAAAGGGAAAAAAGAAGGATGAATGCATGAATTGATGTATGTAGGGAAGGAGATAAAAGATGGATGGATGGATGGATGGATAGAAAAAAGGATGGATATAGTAAGAAAGAAGTATGGATGGATGGATGATGCATGGATAGATGGATGCATGGATGGATGGATATAGTGAGAAGGAAGGATAGATGGATGGATTGATTGATGGATGGGGAAGGAAAGAAAGATGAATAGATGATAGAAAAAGGAATGATGGATATAAAAAGAAAGATGGGTGAATAAATTAAAAGAAAGGGAAAAAGAACGATGGATGCATGAATTGATGTATGTAGGGAAAGAGATAAAGGGATGGATGGATGGATGGATGGATGGATGGTTGGATAAAAAAGGATGGATATAGTAAGAAAGAAGGATAGATGATGGATGGATGCATGGATGGATAGATATAGTAAGAAAGAAGGATAGATGGATGGGGAAAGAAAGAAAGAAAAAGAAAGAAAGAGAAAGAAAAAGAAAGAATAAAAAGAGATAGAAAGGGAGAACGAGAGAACAAGGTATAGTTGGAAAAATGCCTTATAGATAGAAGGAAAGAAAAAGGATGATGAAATAAAAAAGAAATGATAGATCAAAAGAAAGACGAATGATGGATGAATGGATAGTAAAGAACGGGAGGTGTGCATGTATGGATGTACAAATAGATCAGCAAACGGCAATCGAACTTTCTCTCTCTCTCTGTAAATAGTTTGTTCACTGTATGCAAATGTTCAGTTGATTGTGATTTCAATTTATATCACGCTTAGCCATGCAGTACAATTATTATGAAAAAACGCTAAATTTATTTGATATGCTTTTTAACCCTCTGCTCAGTGTTAGTGTTTAAGACCACCATAATTCCTCGTGATTGTTTACTCTCATTTGAATCCTGTTGCATGTTATAATGGGCTGGAATCAGATAAAAAAAGAATTGTTGAAATGACAAACATGGATTATCAATAGTGTGGAGAGATATTGATGTTTTCTTCCTCTGCAATTTTGAGGCTCATACATGAGACTGAAGAGCGGAATGTTGTTACCTGCACAACAATATTGGCTCAAACAGCCTGAAGAAGCCAGCAATCATATATCTTTACCCAACAGCCTCAGCGAAATGTAATTTTCAAAGCCAGATATTGTTTTTGTTCATCACGTACCAGATGTTGAATCAAGTCAATTGCGTCAACTTTACGTTTTTATTTATTTATTCGTTTCTGTGTTTTCTGTGGCTGTCTTTTGGAACAAGAGGCATTGTAAAATATGAGGTTTATCAAACTTTCAGCGCTCAGCTATTTTGATGAGCTTCGGCAATACATCACTGACAACTCGGAGCGGCCCGGCTGCACCGGCACAAGCTCGTCAGCGCGGGAAAGAGAGCGATGCATTTTTGAAAGTGATTTATGCGAAGCAAAATAAATGACGCGCCATGGCCGGCTTGTAAAGTGCAGCATTTGAAGGGAAGTGTAGCGGATTAACGGCTCCGCTGCACTCTTTTCTTTACTCCTGCCAAGAGAGCCGTGCTGGACACGACTGCTCGCCATGAGCTCAACATTTCCACTCCTCACGTGTACTGTAGTGTCAACCATTGGCCCTGGAAAGCGTTTTCATAAGTCCAGTAGAGAATGACGATGGGAAATACTGACCCCTCCCCCGTTTTCATTTTAGAAAATACATGCAATTTAATTGTCAGTCACTGAATGCATTAGTAAATAATACATGAGATGATTTTGTTCCACTGAAATGCAGCAGAATACAGCAGAACGCTGCACTGTGACCATTTAAAGTTTCCCCAGGTGTATTATTCTCTAGTGTTTTATCATCAAAACGATTCATTAGATTTAAGTTTGCTGAAGTTGATCAGTCTCATGAATGCAGTCATCAGTAATGTTGGTTTACTGTGAGGGAACACAGCACCTTTAATTAAAGTAGCAAAATAGAACAGTATATTTTAGTATTATTTATATACTAGTATGGTATTTTATTTTTATATTTTCAGTCTTCATTTCAGTTTTTGCTTTTGTCATTTTTATTATTTTTTAAATGTAATTTATTTTTATTTCAGTTTTTTTTTTTATTGTAATAGATTAAACCGTTTAGTAACAGCTTAAAACTATTTATTTAATTTGTTTGCCATGGCAACATTTTCTAATTTAAGTTTAGGCTTTTCATCTAGAATTTATACTTTATTATTATTATTTTTTTACGTTTTAGTTTTAGTTAACAGTTTACAGTAGTGTTCTTTTAGCTGCTTTATTTGAAGTGCAAAGAACACAATTTTTGAGGCATGTTTTTCTTCCTAAAAATACAAACTCTTCATTTATTAACTATAGTGACAGAGCACCCCCCCCCGCCCTCCCCCAACCCACCGTTTATATGCCAACTAAAAGAACTAAACATAATTCCGTTCACACAGACATATGGATCAGTGTACATGGTTGATTTAGTTCTTTTTATTTCATTATTTTTAATATAATATACTAAATTTATGCTAAATTAACAGCCCAAATAATAATACAAAAATCATTTATTTTTATTTAAAGCAACCTGATGAACAATATTTTTTTTTATTGCACTCTTTGTCTGTGGTTGTCGCTGTGTTAAGGTTGTATTGGGTGGGCATGTTTTTGATGGAGTTGTGAATCTGTGTTTTGGACAGGTATGGATGAGAGGACAAGCCAGGCATCATGGGCCTCAGGTGGCCAGTCCAGCCCGTCCTATGAGTCCTCTAGGGTAAGACCGGTTTTGCCTCGCCTCGCCTCACCTCAACTCACTCGCCACATACATGCACACGACAGCTAATGCAATGACACCAGTGCGGTGCATTGCCATTTGTCCAGAGTTATCTGTCCTCAGCAAAATGAAACCGTAGTGTCTGATTTGCTTACAGGATTTCTATTACTATAATAATATCACTATTGAGAGATGAGTCCATTTCCTCCAAAATTCATTTAGAAAGACACCACATCTGTAAGATTATGTTGGTAGATGTGCTCACTTTACATATGCAGTTGATAACTGATAAGAAGAAACATAACGGTTTAAATAAAATGTAATCAAATGTGATGATGTTTCACACAGGGGCTTCTGGGAATATTTTTCACCATAATTAAAAACACAAGCTATCTTAAAATTTAAGACAATACATATACTTAGCAAGATACAGTAAAGTAGAACATTACCGTTCAAAAGTTTAGGGTCTGTAAGATGTTTTAATGTTTTAAAGAAGTCTCTTAAGCTCACCCAGGCTGCAATTATTTGATCAAAAATACTGTAAAAACAGCAATATTGTTACAATTTAAAATAACCGTTTTCTATTTGAATATATTTTAATATGTAATTCATTCCTGTGATGCAAAGCTGAATTTTCAGGACCATTACTCCAGTCTTCAGTGTCACATGATGTTCAGAAATCATTCTAATATGCTGATTTGATGCTCAAGAAGCATTTCCTATTATTATCAATGTTGAAAACAGTTGTGAAGCTTAATATTTTTTGTGGAAACACTGTAACAGTTTCTTTGCAGTCATTTTTGATCAATTTTATGATCTTTTCTGAATAAATGGATTTATTTCTTTAAAAATAAAATCTGAGTGACCCCAAACTTTTGAACACTGTATTTTCACCATAAATTATAAGGTAATTCATATTTATAACAACCATCTTTTATAACTTAATTTTAAAATAAATACCGTTCTTGCGTCTCGCGTGTTTGGTATCCGTTATTGTGGCCAAAGTAAAATTACAGTGACAAAACACTCGTTATTTTCAGCAATTTAACTAAACACAGTTTAGTGTTTTGTGTAGTGTAGTTTTTTGTGTTTTGTTTATGTTTGTACAGCATGTTTCACAAAGCGTGCTCTATTAAAATTTTACAATAAAAATGAGGTTGTCAACTCAAAATGAGGTTTTCAATAACTGTCAACTCAAGCTACTGTCAAATGTGCATTTCTAAGAGACGTAACGTAATATTATTAATGTTGCACCCTGCAATGCAAACTGTGCCGATTATACGTGCCATTCAAAGTCAGGCAACACAAACCTGTTTCAGAATTTGAAACCATATCACCCGTTAGCATGCAGAAACTAAGAAATTATTCTATTAACATATTTATTTTGTTAAGGAAAAAAGCCTGAAAAGCATTTTACTTAAGTTTACTCATGCATATTTTAATGTAGAAAAAATATTTTATCATTATAAATGTTTTGAATAGTCTACCTCAGATTTGTCAAGTTTAAATAAAGTTTAAATCCACAATTAATTGTTGTTATTGTGGGGGTTTTTTTCAAATTGAAAGAAATTCACTCAACCCCCCCTCCTCTCTGGCTGTTCTTTAATTTTTTCTTAATGACTATTGAAAAGCATTACATAGCAGCTGCTCCACTCAAAGAACACAGCAAAGAAAATATCTTTTGGTCCTGCAAAAAAAAAAAAAATGGAAATGTTTTGGTTTATTTAGTTTGTTAGAAGATACAGATCAAAGTGCACATGCAGCCTACTTGACGTTATGATTATATTAGGAGTATTCATGACAAATAACAAATGGTTGAAGTTTTTCCAGGCTCGGCATGTGTGGCTGAACGCAGTTGGTGCAGGAAGCATTGATGCATTTCAGACATACCATAAGCTCAGATTGATTTTCATGCATGCAAATGAAATTCACCTCATCAAAATGAGAAGAATAAAAAAATCAGCTGTGGTTGTGATTTTTATTTTGCTGTGCAACCCCAGTGCAGAGTGTGAAGTACTCTCGCTTCCTATTTGTTTGTTTGTATTTTCCACGGTGGTGTGTTCAGGGTGCCCTGTATGAATTTCATTTCATGTCAATCTCCTGTCACTTCCTATCAGAAATCAGTCAAATGTCAGAGGCTCTCACACCACATTGTCTTGTTTATTTCCGATGCCCTTCCCCTCAGCACATCTATAGGCGATGGCTGCGCCCATGGCCTGATTTGAATTATAAGACGGAGACGCATGAGATATCTTTGCTCTAGGTGCATGGAAATTAGTGGTTGTGACATTGCTGGGGATGGGATCAGAAGACAGCTGTTTGCACCTCCGTACAGTGTCTACGCACACGCACACACACGCATCATATAATCACAATCAAAGTGTTTAACTATACTATAATACTGTGTGTGTTTGAGTGCTTGGGTTTCCAAAGAGAAATTAACATAAGTGATTGTCATTTCCCAAGCATTTGACCTACAATATAATCATCATAATTTCCAAGCCAGTGCCTTCAGCAAAGAAAATTTGCAGCACTTATTTGTGCAAATGGCCATAACTTTACCATTTATAGTGATGAATTTGTGTGCACATGGCACGTTTTAGGTCAGAGAATGGTGAGATTTCCTCTAATCTTGAGTTTGGCACTATTCAGACAGGATTAGTTTAACATTATTAACAGAGTTCATCTGTTATTTTATTATGTATATGCATCACAGAACCTGTTGAAATAAACAATACTGCATATGTGATATTCTTTATGTACACCAGTGTTCAAAAGTTTGGGGTCAGTAAGATTATATTTAATTATATATATTTAAAAATATACATCATGGCTTCACTGAAGCGTTTTGATCATTGATAATAATAAGGAATGTTCCTTGAGCAGCAAATCAGCATATTAGAATTATTTCTGAAGGATCATGTGACACTAAAGACTGGAGTAATGATGCTGAAAATTCAGCTTTGCCATCACAGGAAGAAATTACATTTTAAAGTATTTTCAAATAGAAAACAGTTAAATAATACAATGTTCACAATATTACTGTTTTTACTGCATTTTTGATCAAATAAGTGCAGCCTTCGTGAGCATAAGAGACCCTCCAGAAACATTTACATCTTACAGACCCTAAACTTTTGAATGGCAGTGCACATAATTAAGGCAAGATATTAAAGGGAATGTATTAAAATGAGGATCATTCCTGTATATAGGGGCCATTCTGAACTGTTCATGGTTCTGACTCTCTGGATTGATTTAATTTTCTTTTTTTATCAGATTGGATGTCAGCAGTACTCAGACCACCAACTGTTGTTTTACTCACATACAGTGCATAATGAATGTGCACCAGGCAGCACAACAAGACATTTTTGTTTAGTTATGGTTTTTGATGAAGGTCAAATTAAATGAGGAAAAGCACTGTGAAAAAAATTATATATGGTAATCATAGATGTGCCTATCCGGACAGGATTAGATTTCTCACAGGACCCGAGAGTTAGACGAAAACCAGCAGGTAATTTGCTCCATAATTTTTACAGAGAGTGTGTAAGAAAAACACAGATGTCTTCAATTCGAACAGAATTAAAATCACAAAGTGTGTGTGTTAAACGGTTATTGGGCCCTATTTTAACGATCTAAGCGCATGGTCTAAAGCGCACGACGCAAGTGCACTTGGTCTGCGCACTCAGTGCATGGTATAAACCAAAGCATTTTTATCTTTATGCGCACAATAATAATCTTTTACATTGTTAATTCTTTTATTTTTAATATTTGGCATGTTTGTGTGCTGCTGCGCACACAAACATGCCAAATCCCTGTGTGTGTAATAAGCAGAGTGTATGCGCGTTGCGCACCTGCCTATAGGCACCAGTGGCATAGCGGACGGGCCCGCAGGGCACGCACTGCGGGGGGGTCCCCGCGATAACCTGGGTTGCGTCAACAGATGATGATCACGTATTGACGATAGCCAGAGATATTGTCAAAAGCATCAAATATTGGCAATATTAAGAGGATTTGGCATTTCCAATTAATGTAGGCCTGTTACATTCTTCTAATCTATTATTATTACTGTTAGGTTAGGCTACTTTTATTATTAAATTAATATTATAATAAATTTGCCCCGCAATAATTTTCATAGCGCATCACCGCATAGGCCTAACTGACGTTCTGTGAGGATAATAAAAGATTAGGCTATTAGCTCATCTTTGAAAATCTTTTAAACATTTTTTTTAGGTCTATTATACAATGAATTATAGGCCTATAATTAAAATTATTAACAGTCTATAATATTTCCTAACACTGACTGCAGTCATCAATGAAAATTAAGAGCTACTTCAAGCACCGACTTTAAAAAAACAAACTGTTTAACACGATAAATACTATTATTCTCATTTGTTTCACTATATGTATGGCCACAAGAGAAATAATGAAATAAATTAAGACAGTTATATACCGTTATCAGCATATTATGTTGAAATTCGTCTCTGAGAGAATATGCTCCGTTAATGCAGCGTCAGGCAGCTCCGTCACTTTTTACTTTCACTTTGAATAGCCTACTGACCGAGATTAAGCTTTTACCGGCATAACTCTTGTGCAAAGTTTGCACGTTGCTTCTTGTGTGATATCCATTGGCTCCCCTTCTTGGTTTAAAACGGAAAGATTTCCGTTTGAAACGTTTTAACGTTTTAAGATTAACGTCCCCACCCCACCCCATAAGCCCCTTCGGGGGGCCTCAGACTTTCGGCTCGTTTTCACCTCGTTTTCAGACCAGCATACCCATGGGCGCAAATGCATTTGCTATTTAAACAACGTGGCACAGGATGTGAAAATGATAACTGCGTCGGGCTGAAACTACCAAAAAACACTTGCTTCGTGGCTGGCGGCACATTGTCTGTGCTTATTGCTAAAAGTCAGAAAATCACATGGTGTATGATGGGCACAGACTTTAAACTTCAGACTATAAATCCATCTATTTGGAGAATATCAACCATGTTTGTCATTTTGAGACGATTTTAGAACACATTGTTTTCATTTGTCACCCGTCTCTTAGCAATAAAGTGCATGTTTCTGCGTGAGTTTGTTGTGTTCAGAACGACTTTAAAGTGTGGTAGTGTGTGACCCTCAGTCATTAAGTGTATGATGCACAGTTCTGTAATTATTCACAAAGTCGGCAAGTGTATGATGACTTGCGTTTAAAAAACAAATTTTAAAAGTTGTGTAATGTATTCCAGCTGTAACACTCACAAGTTACTGTTCAGACTTACTTCTTGATATTAATTGAATCTCAGCAGTGTCCATTGCTCATGGCAAACAACAAAGTGAGAAAGCTATTGTCTGAGTTTTGATCTTATCGTGAGAATCTATACCACAGTCTTTTGTGGTTTACCCTTAAAAAGCCACAAGAGCTTCAACAGAGCTGCAGCCGGTTGCTGTGAAGTGCCTGCTAAAGATTTAATCAGCATCTTCATCCGTCACATTACTTTTTCACAGTCTTACTGCACTCAGATCTCCTATCAGATAACTAAATAGAGGCTATGACTTTTCTGTATTTCTGTGTTACCTACAAAGAATACAGAATCCTATCGACTAACGTTTCCCTTGTTCTCTCACACGGAAACCGTGAACCATTTTAAGCAGGCTCGTTTTCACAAGAGCGACTCTCTCTCTTCTTCTCCCTCTCTGTACGCGTGTGATTAGTGGACTGTGAACAGACTGGAGCCCCGGCTAGCTGACCTTGGCCCACGGCCAAGCATCACATCCTGGGCAGCCGTGGCTTCAGGCCTCCCATCTGACAGCCCAACCCGCATGCACCACCTCTGTCGCGCACCCCGCTGTCCCGTAATGCCTCGCTCCCGTCCATCACGCCACTATCACCCATCCCCAACGCCTTAAAACGGCACCAGAGCATTCACCTGGGATGCGAAAGAGCATATAAGAAATGTTTTCCTGAACAGAGTGCTGGGTTGCAATGTGGTAGTTATTTAGACCAGACTAACCATTCGCCGGTGACAATGAAAGCATGCACAGCAAGCCACACATTCAGGGATCACAAGGCAGCAGTGATTGATGATCTAATGCTCTCACCAATCTCCTCAATGTCTCATCTTCCCATCCACTGTCCTTTTCTGAAACTCTGGCAGCTGCCATTGGGCAGCCTGAAAGGCCAGGAAGGAAAATAAGGATGATAAAGAGGTTAAAGGGATAGTTCAGACAAAAATTTACTCATCCTCATATCATTCCAAACCTATAAACAGGTTGTGCTCTATGTATGTGCATTGATCAATGCTTATATGTGAATAAAAGCCTAAATTAAATCTGTTCATAATATAAAAAAATGAAGATTTGGATTTAGGGCTGGGCAGAATGGCGGATATATATTGTGACAACGATATAAAGGGTCTATGGTTAGAGATTTTGCTATATCGTTGATATCGCGGTATCTAAATATTTCTGCATAGCACAGTACTATTTAAAGTTATTGACAAAGAGTGATAAAGAAACATTCATGAATGAGAAAATAAAAAGCGGGACATGCATGACATAAGCCGTGAACTCAATGTGGTGCTTGCACATTTGACGTTCAATTTCTGTACTAAATTAAATAAACTTACTGTACCTGAAAAGCTTAGGTTTTTTTAGTTTGCATCTTTGTCTATTTTATTTGACCTATTGTTTGTAATTTGCTTCTTTGTTCTTATTTTAAATTACAAAAATAAAATAACAGTAAAGTAACTACCATTGGTCCGTGGTGATTACATAATAGGTAGGTGTACGCGGAGGCTTCGCCTTCTTTCACGCTGAAATCTTTTCCATTTCATTTCTCCTCATGAGTCGTGGAGGTCAGACATCCGTGAGTAAAAACATAAACACACTGGAGAGCCTCTTTATAGAAAATGCAGTTGTACTTCTGATGAAACGAGACACTGACACTGTTTTTCATGTTTAATATGGTAAATCTGCTTGATTTTAAGCAATCCATTTTATAAATTGTTTTATAAATAAACGTGACATGACTTTAATATAGTGCCAAATTGCAGAGCTCATGCAAACATATCCACTGTGCTGTGATTAGATGCTTTATTAAAAAAAAAATTGCTTGCTGTTTTCTCAGTTTTGTTGTGTGTTAATTTTGTTATGGAGAGGAAAGCACGGTGCACATATTTACATATTCATCTAACCGTCGCTCTCAGCAGTGTGGGCGGCATCAGATGTTCGCTAACAGTATATCGCTGGTCCAACTTTATTTTACCCCTAAACGAAGAATGAAAAAAAACTTTGCCGTGATTATACTGGGGCCTTAATGACTATTGTATATTGTGATATATATCTTTATTGTGAAATAAAATTTTGATTGTATTCCCCACCTCTACTTGGATTAAACTGATTTTATTAAAAATAAAATTTCTGATTTTCATTAAAAATATCTTAATTTGTGTTCTGAAGATAAACGAAAGTCTTATGGGTTTGGAACAACTTAAGGGTGGGTTACTGATGACCGAATTTTTGTTTTTGGGTGAACTATTCTTTTAATTGTGTTTGCCTACACTTTCTTGCATCTGTGCACTGTCCTTTAGTTGGAAAGCTTACTAAATCATGCTTACCAAATTGCTGGGGAGCACAGTGCACTTCGGGGGCTTGTTTTTGCCTCCCACCCCCTCCCACTGTGTCTCTTCAGGGGAGAAGCTATTAGTCAGGCAGTTCATAGCGTTATTAACACAAACGGCAGGGACACGATAGGGAACCTCTCCGCATCGATTCTGCCCCACACAACACTCCACTGCCTTTGAAATTACTCAATCGCCATCCATTTGGAAAACAGAAACAAAAAAAACACTGATAGTAATAGTCTGTGAGAGATATATATGTATATATATATATATATATATATATATATATACTTTTTTTTTTTTTTTTTGAAAGCAGAGAAGGAAAAGCCCAAACGTAATGGACATCCGGCAGCTGTAGGCCCCTCAGGAGAGAGTTAATATGGTTTGGGGGACACATTTGACTGTAGCGCCAGGCGGATTTTCACCGGCTCCAGGATTAACACAGCCACAGAGTATCTTTTATTGGGGGGGACTCTGAGTTTTAAAGGCCCACACTGTGACCGATATTTAGACCTAAGCCCCCCAAAGCTGATAACGGTCATGAAAGGGCAGAACCTCAGCTGCTGAGAAGAGAACCTGACTTATTTATTCTACTTTTTTAAGTACAAGCAGGCTTTTGGCATAAAGACATGATCTGTGTCGAGCTCTAGTAAACGTGTCACTTCATCAGTTTTATGTCATTTTTTATGCATTGTACCGCCGTTTTGCATGCGCAAAAATTTTTACCAGTCTAGCATTTTTTTAATAATGTGCAACATAGAAATCTTATCATGAATGAAGGACGACAAAAAGTAGGATTGCCACACAGAACCAAAATGTTGCCTAGCAACGGCATTCACAACCGAGCTAGAAACTTCTAGCAGCATATCTAAAGATGTGTGCTAGATGTGACGCTGATCTTAATAATAAGCAAAACACAATGCACTCAATCATTTTTAATGCTTATAAATCTTATAAAAATAATGTGTTATTATTTATTAATTATTGTTATATCACAATTTAGAATGGCGGTGTGTTAACATTGAAGAGAATGGGATCAAACAAACCATTTTAATGCGACATGACTTTTGTTGATAAATGCAAATAGCTCTTGTTTGTTATTGTTTGTGCCCCATTAACTTTATTACAATTACACAATCGCAGTACAAGCGCTATCTTCTCTTCGGGGCTTTTGTTTGCCCTTTTAATGAAATTCATCAAAGACTTTGAAGAAAGTGCTTTTTAATGAGAAGAGTGGAGAAATATTGATCGTTTCGGGGGACAGTTGACCATTCGTGCTCCCCTCTTTTCCCCCAGTAATTAGAGGAGTGTCATAGCACTCAATTAGCAGGTCCAGCTAATAATGTGTTTAATGCTGTGATCTCTTTCCCCCAGGGGTTTGAAGACAGCACTCATTATGCTGATCACTTGAGTGACAGTCGATTAGTGTCCCATGAAGGATTGTCCCCAACACCTTTCATGAGCTCCAGCATAATGGGTGAGTATCCAAGGCGATTCTGACCCTGTCTCTCTTTCACACCCGTCTTTCTGTCATCAATCCATTTAGCAATGTGTGGACCGAACAGGCGTTTCTCTCTGAAGGCAGTCACCACAGGAAGTGCCAGAGATGGGTGAGGGTGTTGTGTATATACATACAAAAATGCATGTTGTCTATATATACTTTATAATTTTACTATAAAAGATTAAAAGTACGTTTTGAGTCGGCTGCATTCATGTGATCAAAATACAGTAAAAACAGTAATATTGTGAAATATTATTACAATTTCAAATAACTATTTTCTATTGCAATGTGTCATTTATTCCTGTGATGGTAAAGCTGAATTTTCAGCATCATTACTCCAGTCTTGAGTATCATCAGACAAGTCTTAAGCCTTAATATCTTAAAATATCATAACATCAAAACATAAAAATCATAAAATATCAAAACATATCTTAAAAGGCCTATAAATGTCTTTACTGTCGCTTTTGAATAATTTAATGTATCCTTGCTGAATAAAAGTTTTTTTTTTTTTTATTACTGACCTAGGGCTGGGTGAGATGGCAAAAAAACTAAAATCTCGATTTTTTTTTTTTTTTTTTCAGAAAGATTGACCGATTCACGATTTCGATTTTTTTTTTTTTTTTTTTTTTTTTTTTTTTTTACTGTTTAACTAGTCAATTTAAAAACTTAATTACAATATATAACATTCTCTTTATTAACAATCTGGTTAAAAAAAAGTTCCATTCCAAGTGCCATTCCATTGTGTCTCGTGTCTTTTGCAGCATCTCACTCATGAAACGGCATTCTAAAAACAGGGTGGTCAAGTTAAAAAATAAAAAAGCTCAACTCGCGTTTAATATCTTTGCCTTTTTTTCTCATTCCACTGCCTGCATCTCATTTTTATAACGCAATAAAGCATTTCTGAATGAACAGCCGCTTAAGAATAGTGATGTGTTCTACGTTCATAGAGCGTCACATGAGAGCGGTTAATCAGGTGCGCCGGCGCCACAATGAGGTCGGATCATTTTCTTCTCCTAATATGGTTATCATTGCTGTATTGTCAACATGTCTAATTGTAACGCTTGCTAACATTTTTATTCAAAATTAAATCGTGATTTCTCGATTTAAAAAGTTATAAAATCGAGGCAAAACATTAAATTCGAAAAAAATCTGAAAAATCGCCCAGCCCTATACTGACCCTAAACTTTTGAATGGTTATATATTACTTTTTTAAACATATACATTAAACAATTATTTAATATTTATTATATAAGAAAATATTCATGGTTCTTTTTAAGTTGGACATGAAAATCATGACAACTTGCCATTCAGTGAGTGAGTCATATTCAGTGATCGTCCAGACAGATTCCCTGAAGAATTTTTCAGAATGGTTCACACAGATGTGTCTTTTTTAATCTATTCATTAATTAGTTATTTGTTCATGAATTGACTGCACCGACCAATAATATTAATATATAATAATGTAATATTATACATTATATTACATATAATCATTTATATATAATATTTTATATATATATATATATATATAATACATTTATTTTTTTGCTGCTGCTCTCACATCTGTCCCCAATTTCTGAATCTTCCTGCGGTGTGACTGTCTTCAGGAGTTGACCCTCCCCCAGGGTGGAAGTCACACCATCAGTACAGTTTTCCATCACAAAAGACTGTCTTCTAGCTAGCAGAAAAGCTACTGGCTTCTTCCAATGGCACACTGTATTTTTGCAGAGGATAGTGAGAAGGGAAGGGAAGGAAGGGAGAGAGCGAGAGAGAGAGAAGGAGGGGTTTCAGGAGTGGTAGTGAAACAAACAGATGGGCCAAAGATTATTTTACACTCACAAACCCCTTCAGCCACGGGCTCGCTCAAATCTCTCCCCTCTTTCCGAAGAGGTGTGTGAAACTCTACTAAACTCGCTCCACTTCCTCTTTTGCTTCCAAAAATGTTTCAAATAATTTTCCATCTGTATCAGTTTGTGAGTTTGTGCTTGTTTGGCCCCTTGTTTTTACTGCTTGTTTGCTGACTCCACAGACACAAAGCATAATACACATTATTCAGCATCAAGATGACGTGCAGTGCAGATACTGAAAATTGCACACGCTTATTTATGTTGTGTAATTTTGGAACATGTTGATGTTGTGGATTATTTTGTCATTGTGAAGTGCAACATTTTATTGCATCTATTACTGTATCTGTAACTATTTTCTGTTACAGTGCTATCTTTCTGAAATTCAGTATATTACAGGTATTTTACAGCACATTTTTAGTTTTAATTAGCAGGGTGTCATTTGTTTATTCATTTGTTTGTGCAGCCTATTGAGACAGTTTAGGTGCTCTAGCCTTTAAATTGTACATTATATATATTAACATTCAAGAAATGATTGTTAATTATAAAAAATGCTATTTAGTAGCATTTTCTTAGATATTTATCAGGTGAAATGGCTTGATTAGAGTCACAATGGGCTATTTATCCCTTGAACGTGATTGATGGATGTTGTTAGATCTGAGGTCTCTGTGTCTGCCGCTATTGTGATGTGCATGCACATGACAGCTTTATGGGCTGCTGAACCCCGGCTCTTTGTAGCATCACCCTGGAGACCGGTTGCCATGTAAGGTGGCAAGTTTACGGATGGGTGCTACTGCACGAAGCCCACCGAAACAAAATGTTATCTCTATGCCAATTGATCTGTGTATGTGTGTGCGGGTGTGTGTTTGTGCGCGGTGGAGGTAGGGAGGATGTTTGGTTTTCCTCTGTCCTGTTGATGCAGCACTAATTATGCCTATAAGTAGCAAAATATGGAAATGATCTGGAACAATGATGTGTCAGGGAATTAGACAATCTGATTGCACGGCTAAATTGCCTGCGCTATCTTGCTGGGATTGGACGAGAAGACCGAGTCTTATCAAATTGAATTTCAGCAGTAATATCTGGGATTTACATGGAATTACCCATTCCGGAGCAACCTCATTAAATCATCTCTGAAAGGTTATTACTCACCAATGAAAAAGGAAGAGCTCGAATGTGAATGTAATACAATTAAGCATTACCATCACACGAATGGCATTTCTGAGGGAACCCTGGCCTATGAGTTACTCGTGGGTTTATGTGACCCATTTTTTTTTTTCCTGCGTGTGCCGTTTAAAAACAGAGCCGTGGTAATCTAAGTGGATTATCTTGAGACAAATCCCGGTGGTCTGCAGTTTCTTGAAGGAAATAGAAATAATAGGCTGTCACTTGTTTGTTTATCTTTTCAAACTGTTTGCGGCTGATAAAACCTTCACGAATCTTGCTTTTTAAATCAGACACCTAAATAAGTAACATATAAAATGTAGCTTCATTTAAACTGTAAAATCTATGCAGCCTTGTTTGTCTATGCCGTTAACATAAGAAATGCCTCAGATTTGCTTTTATAAACCATTATCCCATTAAGCAGTTTAATTTGAACGCTTCATTTAGTAGTCTTAAATATGCCTGTGGGGGCTGCATGTGTTGACCTGGTTCCATGCGCTCTCTAAGTGAAGTATGACATGTTGAGAGCAGCTTGGGGTTACCTGGGGTCAGCTATTGTGTATGATAATGAACATGTTACAGTTTATAGTGCTAGGCAGATGGCTGGTAATGACTGTTTATTTGACATAACATTTTAATTAGAGTAACCGCTGCTTGTTCTGAATAATGGAGATCCATTTTAAAGGTCACACTCTGTTCTGCTGCGTTTGTAATGGATTTGAGCTTACATATCAGATGTTAGGTGCAAAATGTGATTTCTATCCACCTTTACTGTGCATTTCCTTAGAGGTTTGTGTATGAATGGATAGATATTTCGCTTTGTTGCATCATCTTCATATGTGGTGCATTTAGACCACTGGGGTGAGTGAATGTGTAGGTGTATATTTCTCCATGTGTCTGTGTGTATGCCTGAAGAAAGCCCATGAGAGGGTCTGTGTCAGTGTCGAGGTCAGAGGTCAGTCAGTCTGGGGCGCACGTGCCGGCGCCCTGTTTCAATCCTCTTACCCAGCATCCTCCTCGTCTCTCGGCCTGCACGTGGCACCCACACTGTGACGGCTAAAACCGTCCTGCGCTGTACACAATCCTCTGACGCGGCAACTGAATACATTGAGTAATGCATAATCACAAACCTTGTCCTATATAAATTCAGCTCTATTTCTGTTCCATTTTCAGAAGCCTAAACATAATTTGTACCACAATTTAACCCTATAATCAATTTGAAATAACATTGATCAGCCAACCGTGGCGCACAGTCTGCGTGTGTGTGTTCGTGTGTGTCCGCTTGTAATGTGAGGCTGGAGCGTGTTGCATAATGATGACTCTATGTTGAAGTTTTAAGCAATATTTAATAAGGCTTAATGCAGCTTTAGATTAAGAAGAAATCTGCATGCACGTAGAGAATCCTGCTTCTTCAGCGCAGCCAGTATTTACTGGTCAAACAGATTACCATCACAAAAGACAAATTAGTTTAGTACTTTGTTGACATTCCAAACTCCATGGGTAACAGTTGGCACAGACAGAGCTGGTCTGGCTTTAGACTTGATGAAACGGTCGACAACAAAACATGGTACATGAGTTTTAAATTGAATTTTCATGGGAAAAAAATGCCGCAATCAGTTATACATGTGTTTTGCTGTAAACTTCCTGAAATCTAAGGTGAAGCTTGTTGCTCTGAAGCTCAGGGGAAGCTTGTGATTTGCGTTAGATGGGAATAATGCACATACATGATCTCAGGAAGCTGTGTTTCCTGGCAAAATGCTCACCACCGTTGGAGTTTAGTGCTGGTCTGTCAGGTCACGCTCATTTCCAGTCAACCTTTTTTTCCCGAAAGCATTTCGTTAAATGGTCAAAGACAGGGCCAAACGGAATCTGCGGCTGCAGGACTCCATGGAAACCTGCAGAATTAAAACTCCAACGATGCATACAGCTGTCGTCTTTGTGTGCGCATTTTGACTACTTTGAAATAGGGTTGGGCGATGTCTACCAAATTGGCATCATATGACGTCTGCCGTGAAACATCGCAATGGATGATGACATCGGGGGGAGCTTTACATTCACATTTGAGTGTTAAGCTCAAATTCCATTGGAATTAAATAAAAACGCTCGCTCTGCTCCGCGCCAGTGGATGCGCACCATTAACGTGGCACTCGTCTGGAGAAAGAGAGAATGCACATGGAGATGAAAGGGCTTGAATGAAGCACTTTTGGCTTTAGATGAAACTACTAGAGTATATAGCGCTGAAATATTAACACAAACGATCCGGTGCTGGTGGTGTGATCCACTGTTTTGATGCGCTGCTCACTTCAACTAGAAACAGTAAAATGGTGCTAATGTTCTGTCTTGCGGTCCAGCATTTAAATATCAGTGGTTTAGTTTGTGTAAAACATCTAGTAGCCTATAATTCGTTTCACGTTTTTTTGCACAATAAAACCTTTACTGTTTAAATTTTGTTCATTGAACCGTTTTGAATGTAATTTGTATTGTGATCGGGTACAACTTCATTGTTGTTATTACCTAATCAGAAAAAAATGCATTGTACTGGGTGATATAGGCCACGTACACACTGCAGCTAAATTCGGTTGTCAGTTCACCTTTTAGTGCTTAATCGCGTTCTGTACACACACAGTTTAGTAAAATACAGGAGTGACAACCGCATTCTACAACCGAATTAACTTCCGAAAAATACAACCGCATTTACAGAAATTCTATGCAGTGTGTACGGAACCAAACCGAACAACTAGTTGTTAATGATGTTTTTTAATGTTCATCGGAGATGTCTCTCTTCTGTATGCGCGGTGAATCACAGGGAAAGCACGAGCCCTGACTCATTCGAGTTGCCAGATCTTGCTAGAAAAATCAGCGAACAAGAATAAGCCCATAATAAACTGAAATAAATCCAAATGCTTTATGCTGAAAATAACACTAAAATATCGCGATTCATGTCTGCACACTTTAATAACTCCATAAACCCGTTCGCTTTATGAAACGAGCTTAAACAACAAGCCCGAAAACGCTTATAATGAGTGATCATGGCAACACACAAAGAGCGCTCTCTGTGTGAAACAGGCTGTACAAGCATAAACAAAACACGACACCTCCGTCGACTGTGTTAGTGTGTTTAGTTAAATTGCTGAAAATAATGAGTGTTTTGTCACTGTATTGGTCCCGATAACAGATACCAAACACGAGAGACGCCAGAACGTCGCTATGGTTTCCAAGCTGTCAATCATCGCATTTTCGAGAGCGAGTCGTGTTCTGTACACGCATGTAATGATAATTTAGGGGATTCACTCTCCTTCACTCCTTTTTTTGTGGGCCTGTTGCAGGGGTGGGGGGGAAGGGGAGAATCACGATGCCGGCAATGTGATGTCTGTCAGCCATCAGTGATGGACAATGGCATCATCTATCGACCCAACCCTACTTTGAATTTTTTTTAGAAATGCATTAAAATTTCGGAAAAACAGAATTTTCGCTTTTGACTGAATTAGTTTTAGATGGCCGAAACCATTGACGAAACAGTGACGTTTAATAAACGCTTCTCCGATGGTGAGTTTTGATCATGTCAGCATGTCTATTTCGTGCACACAACTTGGATAAGCTACAACAGGGAAACATCTCAGTAGGGTGGACGCACTTCATCATGGCCAACAAGGATGCTAAAGCAGTAATATGAAAAAATATAGAGAGAAATATAGTTGAAATACAGAGAGATGAGATATGACTTGTTGCCAAAGAACTTTTCTACTACTGTTTTTATTTGTCACGTGTCACCTGTAAAGTGCGGTTTTGGTAAAAGATTTATTTTTGCGCTTCACTACTTTTTTTCACATACCAAAATGAGTGTAGTACTTTGAGATTTGTGTGTCATATTTGAAGACCCTATGAAATTATTTGACGACTGCATTTTTCTTGTGTTCCTGCGTCTTGACAAAACAGGATACATTTTTAATATTTAATATTACTAAGAGCAAGACTATAAACTTTAAATCTGCTAGAATTTAAAGTAATTTAGTCAACTTTTAGGAGCAAACAGACTAAATGGACAAAAAAACACATGGAGTATGAAATCACCCTATTTTCTAAATGCATCTTAATGTCACCAAATCAAAATCGATAATTCTGATCACTCACATGAGATCGCAGCAATAGCAAACCACAACGATCCAATGATCCAATCATTACCTGATGGACAAAATCAAGTCCCGCCCTACATTTTTTTTCTGGTTTGAGAAGCTGTTTCACTCAGATATACATCACAATAGGGAGGAAAAGACTACCCCAACTTCTGTTTAATGCCGACTTTAAGGATTGTGAACAATTCATCCATGCATGTTTATTTTATTTTTTTTACCACATACTTTTTAATCAGAACGTTACAACTCAATTTTCTGGTGAAACTAAAAAGTCTCTGATGACGTATGCTGGACTTCTCCAATCACTCACAATCAAATGCAAGATCACATTCACATCTGCCTCCATCCAATCAACAACCAATGGATAGACCCATGTCGCCGTCCTACATTTTTTCTTTTTCTTTTTTGATAATCCGTTTCAATCGGATGTACGTCACAATATGGAAGAAAAGATCTGTTGCTACTTTTACTACATTGCAAATTTAAATCCATTAAGCAGGATTCTCCACATTTTCCCTCAAAATCAGCACAGAAAATGTCATCAGTGACTTTTAGTGCTTCGTGACCCTTTATAATGATCACACTTTACTTCAACCAGTCAAAGCGCCCTCCTGCAGCTATTACATTCATCTGTAGCATTTGCCATCTTTTTTACTGTCTTTTTTTCATAAAGCCTCCTAGTTTTATTTCAAGATGACATGGATTGGAATTTTGACTTTACACACTCTGCTGAGATGAAAGTTTGAGATGAGAGAGAAGAGGACGTCTGATGAAGTCAGTGAAGTTACCATCTTATTGTGGAATTCTGGATTTCTGCTTTCAGTCACACTGATGACTGAGTATCAAAGAGAGACAGAAGATATTACAAGGACATTTCCGGACTTCCTTGTATCTGAGAAATTCTCTTTTTTTGCTGTTCTGTTCTTCCGCAAGCCACTCATGAAAGATTTCAGCTGGTTTAGATTAGTCCATTTTATTTAATTACCTTAAGCGAGACACACTCTCTCTCTCTCTCTCTCTCTCTCTCTCTCTCTCTCTCTCTCTCTCTCTCTCTCTCTCTCTCTCTCTCTCTCTCTCTCTCCCTCTCCCTCTCCCTCTCTCTCTTTCTGTGTGTGTGTGTGTGCGCGCATATGACTGTGTGTTTGTCACTCGCCAGCATTTCAATCCATGTGCCTGTCTATATTTTTAACAATGCTGACTGTCTTGTGGATGCACTCACGTTCCTGTGGCCTGCCGCACATCCTCTCTGTTCTAATCTGCTTATTATTAGCAGCATCAACGCGCACACACACACACACACACACACACACACATATACAGCCCTGCTCACTACTGAAGTGATTCAGTAAGACTTGGCCTTCTGTACTCATCTTTATTTAGCTGTGTACGTCAGAGCTGATCTCAGAAGACACGTCTAGTGATTGCACCCGTCTGATATCGCCTGCTAGATAAAATCTATTAGTTGGCCTAATGTAATCCAGGAGCTTGCGTTCCTCACCTGGGACATTAGAAGGTTCACGAATGCTCCCCCGGGTCATATATCCGTTTCTGTCTCTTCCCCAGAGACGATCATGGCTGGTCTGCCACCTCTCACCCTAGTGGCACCTAAATGGTCCTCTCACAGGAGCGCTGTACGAAGACGGCAATAGATACTGTTGAAGTGTTGCTGTTGTTCTCGTCGTCCCAAATGGTGTAGCCTTAGCAACAGAACGCCAAGGTGAACTGTGTGAAAGGTGTCTCAGATTCTCAGACTGCTTTACTAGTGATTAGTTATCACACCACAATAACTCTTTAAATTGCTCAGTTCTTGTTTTCAAATAATTTTGAGTAAAATTTAAGTAAATATTGTGTAAAATAAATGTTTTAAATTCAGTAATCACATATAAGAGAATCAGAATTATATGTTATGTTATGTTATATTTTAATATATTTTAAAATGTAATTTATTCCTGGGATGGCAAAGCTGAATTTTCAGCATCATTTGCTCCAGTCTTCAGTGTCACATGATCCTTCAGAAATCCTTCTGATATCCTAATTTGCTGCTCAAGTGACGTTTCTTATTCTTAACAGTGTTGAAAACAAATTTGCTGCTTAATATTTTTGTGGAAACTTTTATGCATTCTTTAATGAATAGAAAATTCAAAATAATAGCATTTATTCTAAATAGTGGCTGCTGTAAGGGATTTTTTTTAACAGTGTGTTATTAATTATTAATCAATATTACTTAATACTTTTAAGTTTAATCTATAGAAAATCTCAAAATGAATATCCATTATAATGTTATTATAATGTTTTGGTGCCTAAAATCACTTGCAGCATTAATAATAATTGATTTGAATTTTTAGTGTTTTATTTATTTAGTTAAAATAGTATAGAATTTTAATCTCAGACATTTATTGGTTAATGACTTTTATTATAAGTTTATCAGTAACACTCAAATTTTAATATCAGTGCATCTCTGTTTGAAACATTTTTGAATGAGGGAATCACAGCCTTCTTTTGTGCAAAAGTTTGTGTCTAAAACCACAGTATAACTCTTAGGCAGTCCATTTCCTTTAGTGGAATTATATATTCGGTTCATATCACTCTATATACTGCAGTTTTGACTGCATGCCTGGAGTAGCTCATTGTTTTTGAGTGTGTCACACAGGTGGTTTGCAGTCATTTAATCTCTCACGGTGCGCTTACGCCATGTGCAAAATAATTGTGGAACGGCACACTAATTTCTGAAATTTGCATCCCAACTTTCTGCCTGCAGTGCGTGTGGTGTTAGCGTGGCGCTCCCGTGCATGCCGCGCCGCTAAATGAATTCTCCATGCATATTAGAATTGTTCTCATCTGTTTCTCATCTCCTTTGATGAAACCTAATGGCTTTCCAGGAAATGAAATTATGCAGTCATTTAGTGACAATGCAAAGTGTGCAGAGCGTTTTGTACCCGGGGTGTGTTTTTTTTTTTTTTTTTCTTCTGTGTGCACAAGAGGAGCAGCACAGAGATGCCAAGATGCATCTCGCTATCCTTTTGTTCAGCCGAGGGAATGAAAAAAAGATTTGTCCCAGTGCTCGGCTTATCTGTACGTATCTCATACTGCATGTGATTTATTTATTTATTTGCTTTTTAATTATTCCTTAAGGCTGAGCATGTATGCTGTGCTCTGGCACCCTGGTGTGTAGCGGTGGAGGCAGGTGTGTGTGTGTGGGGCCTCTGAGGGCCTCCACTCCTCTGGCTGGCACTATGATTGTGACCAGGTGCTGCTCAGGTGCACGATCCCGTAGAGCAGCTACACAGCACAGCAGGGCCGCAGGTGCAGTCGAGAACACTCTCTCTCCACCTCCTCCCTGTGTACCTCCATTTTATCCTCCTCCTGCCTGTCACTCATTTGCCCATTAATGCACTCTCTTAAGCATGTCTGTCTTCCACCTACTCCTCCAATTATGTCATCATGACCCTCCCTTTGTGCTCACTTACACTACCAATCAAAAGTTTGGGGTCAGTAAGATTTTTTTAATGTTTTTGTCTCTTATGCTCACCAATGCAGAATTTATTTGATCAAAAATCAAGTAAAAACATTAACATTATAAAATATTATTATAATTCAAAATATTGTTTCTAACAAAGTATTTTAAAATAGAATGTATTTCTATGATGGCAAAGCTAAATCTTTAGCAGCCATTACTCCAAACTTTGATTCTGGAGTAATGGAGTAAAGATTCCAGCGACAAGCAATTTGACTGTCAACACTAGACCTGACGCAACAATGAGAAGCGATAAATAAATTTGTTTTATTGATTAATTGTTGCAGGCCTATATATAAGCATGCACTATAAAGACGTCTTTGTTGCGACATAGTGCGACTCACCGTTTTTCAGCATCTCACGCCATGAGCGCTGATTTTAAGATGCTTTACTGCCCTGCATCAAGCTGTTTTTGAATGTAAGAACACGTCCTTTGTGAATGGCTCTTGTGAATTAGTAAAGGTTGTGAATACTTAAACAAGGCACTGTACATGACATTTGAGCAGCCTCAACTTTAGCCGCTCAGACACAAGAGTGTTTAAGATGCTGGAAGCAATGTGTGCTGACACAGGCTCAGAGCAGACATCTGTAGTGGTGTGGGAGTCTGGTGGCACTAGTGTGAAGTGTAGTGGATGTAGCTGGTCATTATGCAGAGCTCCAGGGTGCGCTTATCTGTTACTGCGCTCAACCAAGCGTGAAGAGCCCAAGACGGCCTGAAAGGCCACAAATCCCTCTCCTTCGCTTCTACTTCTACCAGCGCCCCTCCTCCCTTCCTTCCATCCGTTCATCTATCCATCCACCCGTCATCCGCCCCGGCTTCCCCAGGCCCGGGCCTCTGTGCGGAGGGGGTGAGGAGAGCGGGCAGGCAGGCAGGCGGGCCGGCCAGCTGCAGAGATCAGCTGGGGCCTGGTGCGCTCATGTCTGCAGGGCTGTTCGCAGAGGGCCAAGAGAGCTCAGAGCTGATAGAGCCCTGCTGATAGAGAGGTCCTGGGAGCCTGCTGTCACAGGCCACTGGGGGTCACCGAAATTACCGCCTGAGCTAATCTGTCTACAATGTGTCTGCGCCGTCTATAGAGTTCTGTTATCAAACGCACAAGCGGGAAAAATCATGACAACAAAACAACACAAATATTAATGCCACACTGAAAGTTTAAGCCTGAAATATTTGCTACGTACGCACAGCGGCGCAAATTCTCAGCTATCCATTGAAAGTATGTGCCCCCATTGTACATGTGCTACTGTGGCGGTATCTATGTTAAAGCCAGTGTATTATGAATCCGGTTGCTTGCTGTATGCATGTCAACAGTTTAACTAACTTCATAATTCTCATGGTGATGCAAAAACCTGGAAATATCAGAGAATCTTAAAATTGTGATTTCCAGGCCCGGAAAAGTCATAGAAATGAACAAAATCCCAAGAATTCATGGGCATTTCTGTAGTTAATATAGATTTTTAATGTTTTTTTTTTTTTATTCATATTGATTATGTAAATATTGAATATATATTTGTTTATATGAAAATAATTTTAGAATTCTGTGGATTATATACATTATCTTTGTTTTTTTTTTGGTTTTTTTACTTTTTTTTTTACTTTAATACTTTATTCAGCAAGTATGCATTAATTTGATCAAAAATGACACTGAAGACTTTTGCATTGTTACAAAAAAAAAAGAAAAAATCTATATCAAGTAACTGCTGTTCTTTTGGACTTTTTATTCATCAAAAAATCCTGAAAAATTCATCACTGTTTCCCTTAAAAAATATTTAGCAGCATATGAAGTGATAGGCTAATGAAAGCAGTGATAATAAAAATAATGTTTCTTGTACATCATATCAGCATATAATTTCTGAAGGATCGTGTGAGACTGAAGAATTTGGTATCATAGGAATAAATAAATGTTTAAAACGTATAGAAATAGAAAACAGTTATTTTAAATTGCATTAATATTTTACAGTATTTTTCTTCTTGCGTTCAATCTCTATAATCTCCAAAAAAATTATCCTGTCATCACAAACGACTGGAAAATGAATGGAAATTCATCGGTCAAATGGTGTGTGAACCCTGTAATTTTTCTTTCCCTGTATTGCGCCAAAGGCACTTTCAAGGAAAGTCTGATCACTCTGCAGCCATATTTGCAATGCCTCCGGGCAGCTATTTCGGGCATCTAAGACCAAGTCCTATTTACTTGAATGGGGGATTCCTGATATGTCAAAAACTGCTTGGCGAACTCACAATTAAATAACATATTTAAAATCAGCAACAAAATCTGACAAAAAATTTGCTTATTTTTCAGGCTAGATCTGCCAATGCGCATGTGCAGCCTGGGTATCAAAACAGTGATTGTTTCTATAGCAGAGCTTCTAATGGCAGCTGCAGTGGCGCGATGACTTTACCAATCTGCGATTGGCTCTTTTATTTAGAATATGGGACTTAATCTGCCATGTTGCACTTTCTCCCATTCATAAGTAATATGATTGCACCGTCTTTGTATATCTAAAGTCTTTGATTGAGCCCATGAGAATACAACTCATACCTGCGTTCTGAGACATTTCAGAATGCAATGCATGAAATTTAAGCTTGCATAGCTGGAAGTGTTTATGTCCACGTACTTATGTAGAAAATGTTTCAGGCCTTAGAATAGTTTGATTCTTTTATCTTTGATATCTTGTTGCCCACTACTCATACTCATTACAGCCCATAATGGTATCCAAAAATGTGCCAGATATCTCAATAATGCTGAATGACACATGAAAAGG
Source organism: Ctenopharyngodon idella (assembly GCF_019924925.1). Taxonomy (NCBI): domain Eukaryota; kingdom Metazoa; phylum Chordata; class Actinopteri; order Cypriniformes; family Xenocyprididae; genus Ctenopharyngodon; species Ctenopharyngodon idella. The sequence continues at coordinate 19,580,231 of NC_067226.1, forward strand.
CGACGCCTACATTCTGCATCCATGTGCAGCACAGTTGGATTTACTCAGTAACACAAGCAGCATGTGGCACTTTGAGCTCTGATGACTGTATCATTAGCTGGCATAATTTAATCCAATCCCGTTACATGCATAGCGAAGCCTGAACAAAACAACACCCAAATCTGCTTTCGGTCTTTATTGGAGTGTGTATGCATGATTCTGGGCTTTCTTTCTCTCTCCTTCATGTTTCTTTGCTGCTTTCCTTCATTCGTTTCCCCTCTTGGTGTATTGCTTGTGTTTTCCTGTATTCTCAATGACTCCACCCATCATCCTTTCTCATGTCCCCTCCTCTCTTTAACCCCCTTTTTTCCACTCTTTTATCACCATTTTTAATCTCTCTCTTGCTTTTTGATGTGTCCACTGTCTTTATCCATCTTTTTTCCCACCTCCCCAGTTCTGTCGATTGGTACTCAGAAGCAGCTCATGCCAATGAAAATGTTAGTGATAGTTAAATAAAAATGCAAAGTTGAAAATCAGTGATTCATTAGGAAGGAATTCTGCCAGTGAAACAAATGCAGTCTGGACCCAGAGAACCCTGCTGCTGTCAATGACTTTACCAGACTTCTGTCTTTCTTTCTTTCTTTCTTTCTTTCTCTCTCTCTCTCTCTCTCTCTCTCTCTTTCTTTTTCTGTCTCACTCTCTTTCAGCTTTCAGTTTCAAAGTACTTTCCAATAAAGATTGTTTAACAAAACATATTGCTAAAGCATCAATACAAATGAAAAACAGTGATGAAAAATGCAATAAAAACAATAAAATAAATTCAGTTCGATAAATCTTTCTTAATTTACTCTGTAGTCTATTCCGTGAATTTTTTTGTTATTTTTATCTTCTACATCACAAACTCTGAAAAGCAGCAAGAGTCGCTTCTTTGAGACGTTGAGGCAAGGGATGCACAATATAATATCAGTACCATATTGATTATTATTATCTGATATTACAGATTCTTTAATTTATCATATCAGTCTAAATTGGATATATATGTAGGTAGGTATTTTGAATATTTAATTGTGCATTTAGATTACCTTAGTTAATATAATGCTCTATTAAAACGAATCTTTAAAAAGACTAATGATTTAACACTGTTAAATGTAAATCTTTAGTGAAGTTTTTATACTGTACATTATACTGTTGTGATGCTTAAATTTACACTTAAAAAATGCTGGGTTAAAAACAACCCGATTTGGGTTGTTTGGCAACCCACCGCTGAGTCAAAATTGGACAAACCCAGTGTTGGCTTGTTTTTACCCAGCTGGCTGGGTTAAATGTTCGACCCAACATGCTAGGTTGTTTTTATTAAACTCAACTATTGATTCAAAATTACTATATTGCTGGCTTAAAATGAACCCAGAATACTCTTAAAACTAAAATCTCACACAGAATTACTTGAGTAACAACACAGGCAACAGTAATAATCAAAAGGTGAACATTTATTAATAAGCTGGAACACCCAGGAATGCACAAAATATCAACAAGAGTTAAAACAACATGAAAAAGTGCAGAAAAGAATGACAACTCAATTATACAGCTTATACTGTTAAACGAAATTACTTTTTAAAAGTTAAATATTTAATAACTTGTGTTTGAAAACAAATTTGACCATATTTTGCTTATTTTTTCTCATGCCAACGAACGGACTAAAAGCACTATGTCCAGAACTCACTGCAGCCAGTTTTCAAAGTTCTCTCTTCTCTCCACTTTGATTAGTTTTCTTCTATTTTCCACATATACTGTATTCCTGTTGCAAGCGCAGCGGTGTGTTGCCGAAATCTAAGCCGGTGATGGCCGCTGTTTGGCGGGGGAGCTGCGAACCTCAGACCGCTGCTCCGCGTCTCTCATAACCGAAAGATATCATGACAGGCTCCTTATTACCTGCACATAAACAAACATTACAGAGCTCTGAGAACTCCCAAATTAATAATATTCAGTATTATAACGAATAAAAATCAGTTTATTAAAGGAAAAAGACGTTTCTATCATGCGAGACGACCGATGCTGACTGACACATTCAGCTGACTGACATCTCATCCCTGTATGTTGCATTGCATTAAATAAAATGATTAACAGCACTGCAAAGACTTCATAGACTAAATAAAATGTATACAAACCTGAAGTAAATCACCAATTCGGCAGCGTTGACTTCTGCTCTCTCCTGATGCAAAAAGCCCGCACTCTGTGTAACCCAACAGCTGGGTTGGTGTAGTAAACTAAGCCACCACTGGGTTGTTGCGTCGGAAGGCGGGTGGGGAGGGGTGTATTGTTTCAACTGTCAGTGAGATTGACCAGCCTCTAACCGAACAGCTGGGTTACACAAAAACTACCCAACCATGGAAAAATTAACCCAACAAAATGACCCAACAGGCTCAACCCAGCGTTTTTTAGGGTGCACTTTTAAACTAATAATTTTATTTCTAGTGTATTTATTTGTCTTTTTTTTTTTTTTTTTTTTTTTAAAGTTAAAATAACGTTGATTTTTAATATCCGACATTTATCAGTTATTGGCCATAATAATTATTGCCTTATCTAAATTACCCAGAGATGTAATATGTTTAATATGTGTTTTCCTTATTATTTTGTGAATATTTACATCACTGCCACCATATCATAGCTACTGAGCATTTCAGTGTAGAAAATGCCGTTTAGAGGTATTTTCAGGCACCGTGTCCATTGGAAGACGATCTCCCCCACAGTCTTTCACGCGTAGGCATGCGGTGTGGAGCAATGTTGGAGCATATGTTCTTCTGAAGGCTGATGGCTAATGGGCTGTGTTGAGTATAATTACTGAACGACCTGTTGAAATGAGAGGGGGCTCATGGGATGGACAGTAGGGCTTCTGGCTCCCACCTGTGTGTAGCCGAGCTCCTGCTGTGCCCCACAGGTGCTGCTCTTACATATACACACACTTACTTGCACACACACACCTGGCTCGGGGTCTCAGGTGGTGAGCGCGCAGTCAGTCTGCCTAGAAATAACCCATCCTCCCCCACATCTAATCCAGAGAGGAGAGATGAATCCTCTGAATGAGTGCCTGTGTGTAAGACTCTCAATGCAGGAGCGCTCCAGCATTATCTACATATACACATACAGTGTATAGAATCCAAGGGGCTGTCATTGTTTGTGAAGGATAACAAATTCAACCTTCAGCTTTAAACCTTCACAATAATCACACATATACAGCACTATAGATGCTATAATGCTCTTTAATTAAGATATCCTTCAGCTTCATGTCAACAAATTTTGGCCTTTAATAAAGCAGGGAGTAACAATAGAGTATCAGTCAGGCTGATTAATATGACAGTTAAATGTCATGTTATATGTTTAATTACCTTTAGTTGTATCTTAATTGCTGGCAAAAAAAAAAGTACTATACTATTCAAACGTTTGGGGTCTGTAAGACTTTTTGTAAGTCTGTTGTGCTCACCAAGGCTGCATTTATTTGATAAAAAAATAAGTTTTCTAACTTGATATATTTTAAAATGTAATTTATTCCTGTGATGGTAAAGCTGTATTTTCAGCATCATTACTCTAGTCTTTAGTGTCACATGATCCTTCAGAAATCATTCTAATATGCTAATTTGTTGCTTTAGAAGCATTGATGAATAGAAAGTTGCATATTTTGGTACAGTTCAAATGTGCACCCTTGCTAAAAAAGAATATTCATTTCTTAAAAAAAAAAAAAAAAAATCTTTCTGACCCCAAACTTTTGAACAGGAGTATATTATAAAATGGATAGTACCAGTCCTGGCTTCTGATTGGACAATACAATGCTCCAGCTGTTATATTCTGTGCTTTGACCTGTTGATGTCACAACACAGCACCTATAACATTGCATAATTTGGTGAGTACACTGTCATCTCCACCAGCGGTATTAAAATATCCCTGTGGGTTGGCGCCGTCCAAGCCCTGGACACACTTTCACACATACAGAGTGAATTGTGTTCACACGCTTCCTTCTCTGTGACACGATTTCTCTCTGACAGAACCTTGAGAAGTGTTGCTAAACACTTCTGCAGTATGAAAAGAGAAATGTTTTAATACTGACAACTCTTTCATTGCTTCTGACATATGCCTGTTCTCTGATATCTGAGTCTCTCAGCTACCGAAATGTGTCTTTAAACAGGATTTTGGCATGCTTGCGTGTGAGTTTGAGAGTACGCCGGCAGCACCGCCCGAGTGGGATCAAAATTCCCCTCCTGCATTCATCCTTCTCCATCCTTCCAGTGAGGCCCCATTGTTTAACAGTTGCTTGGCATCTGATACCAGCCGGCTGCAGCGCCTTTGATGTGGCTCAGATGATGCGATATCCATCCTGGGACATAAAAGAACGCCCCGCCCTCCTGTTTTTCCATCGCATTCTCGACGCACGGCATCGGCTCCGGCCACGAGCGACTATCTCACGAACACGTGAGTTTGCGTGGGTTAGCTTGAGGGGAGTCATCGTCCAACGTGGCAAGATCTGCGGTGGGTGCGTGAAAGAAAGGGTTATTAGATAGCTCATCACACTCCTCCGCCGAGGGTGGAGAGCGAGAAGAGGAGGGAAGAGAGGGAGAGGGATGTGTGATTATGAAGTCATCAGCCATGAACCAGTGGGGTAGGGGAGAAGCGCGCATCCTCAGGGGGCCATTGATTGGTGACCATGTGTTTGTGGCCGATAGACTGTGAAATGGTGTGTTGCTGCACGGCTGTGGCGCACCTGCGTCCCACCAAGGTGATTGATTGGTTTGGTCATGTGGAATGTTCCCATCTGGTCTGCAGTAATGCATTTCTCTCTCTCTCTCTCTCTCTCTCTCTCTCTCTCTCTCGCCGTCTCATATCAGGGAGTAGCGGGCATTGGCTGGAGAGGGTGGCTAAGTTTGGGACCGCAGAGGTCAAAAGAAAACATTTTCCCCTCTTTTTCCCCCCAGTAGCAATAGAAAATCACATTGCGCAGACCTGGTCCGTCCCATTGACTTTTTGAGGTGGGGGTGTTTAGGACAAATCCAGCTGCTGCGTTTGTTGACAAGTCCACACACAGGTCCTTTTTTCCCATCTGGTGAGTCAGAAGATCCTGCAAACCTGTGAGATTCTGGATGGGCTGTTCTCAACAAGAAAAGAAAGAGTCAAAGCAAGGATGTTTACATGTGGGTTCCTCAAAGGTCATCTTTACGCTATAACTGACCAAAAAAAAAAAAAATTTGTTTTATAAAAATTTTATTTTTGTTGTTTACTTATTTAGAAAATCATTATACGTTTTAATTTCATTATTATAGTTATAGAGGATAATGTTAAGTAAAATTAAAAATATACAAGTATATGTGACCTGTGCTGGAAAAATGAGTCAGAATGCACACGGGCTAATTACGAGCTACAGGCAAAACAAGTCCAAAAAATGCTTTTCTCTGCTCGCTTTACCACTCGTGCTTCCCCTCAGCAACTTCCTCATTAGTCCAAGTTTGGTATCGTTTTAATGCGCAGCATTCCAACTTTGTGAATATTTATAGCGAATTTTTGATGGCATGACTCTGAACCAAAGAAATGTGATTTTCAAACTCATGCTGATGTAAACAAATCTGACAGATCTGAAGCGTGCGCACGAAGACGCCTCAGACAGCGAGCAATCCCGATTTACACATATAAACAGAATTACAGTACTTAAAAAAATACTGATGTAAAATATTGGGAAAAAATAGTTGAATATATATATTTTCCTATAGGATTAGGGTTATATTTGGTTTTGTCGAGGTATGTGCCAAATTAGGTGTTATTAACAGGGATTTTAAGGTATGGTTTCTAGGTGATTTTGTTTTGGAACCTTCAGAAAACTTTAACTCGATTTTTCTCAAAATTGACTTTGCTGACTCTATCGACTTTAAACTGGTGTAGCTCAGGTGTAGTAATTTTTTGTTGGATTCCAACAAATCAGACATCATTTTGAAGGTTTTTATACAGTAGATATTGTATTTTATATAGAGATTGTGAAAATAACAATTACTCATTTTCAGAAAATTGCTCATTGCAGCTCATTTTGCTAGCACAGGTCACATATGTCTATACTTAAAGGGATAGTTCACCCAAAAATGAAAATTTGATGTTTATCTGCTTACCCCCAGGGCATCCAAGATGTAGGTGACTTTGTTTCTTCAGTAGAACACAAATGATGATTTTTAACTCCAACCGTTGCGGTCTGTCAGTCGTATAATGCATGTCAATGTTAACTCCATCTACAAGAGTCAAAAAAAACATGCACAGACAAATCCAAATTAAACCCTGTGGCTCGTGACGACACATTGATGTCCTAAGACACGAAACGATCGGTTTGTGTGAGAAACCGAACAGTATTTATATCATTTTTCACCTCTAAAACACCACTATTTCCAACTGCCTTGCGCATCCGGTTGGTGAGGTCTGAACGCGCTCTGATGATGAAAGTGATGTCTCGCACTCATTGAAGTATAAGCGTGAGACATCACTTCCGTCATCAGAGCGCGTTCAGACCTCACACACCGGATGCTCAAGGCAGTTGGACATAGTGGTGTTTTAGAGGTGAAAAATGATATAAATACTGTTCGGTTTCTAGCACAAACTGATCGTTTCGTGTCTTAGGACATCAATGTGTCGTCACGAGCTGCAGGGTTTAATTTGGATTTGTCTGTGCATGTTTTTTTTTGACTCTTGTAGATGGAGTTAACATTGACATGCATTATACGACTGACAGACCGCAACGGTTGGAGTTAAAAATCATCATTTGTGTTCTACTGAAGAAACAAAGTCACCTACATCTTGGATGCCCTGGAGGTAAGCAGATAAACATCAAATTTTCATTTTTGGGTGAACTATCCCTTTAATGATTGATTTTCAAAGTATGAATATAAATGTTGTTGTTATTATATGCTAGATCTAAAATGCAACAATTTTTAGTTTTATGCAGCATGTAACAGGCTACTGCTCCATCTTTGCAAGGGGGTCCTGGGCGTGAAAAGGTTGAAAACTCCTGTCTTAAACATATGAGACGCCGATGAGAAACGCTCCTATTTTAGAGAGATGACTCACCTTAAGACGGCAGCCTCATTCTCCACTCCCATAATTCCTCTTTAGTCTTCCATCTTTCTTCTGATTCGTCCTTAATCCTGTCCTTTCTCCCTCCTTTTAATTGATCTATTCATTCCATCTAATGACTAATTACATATCAGAGTGCATCAGCAGAGGCATTCATCATCGTAGAACATAATAATCAATGACATTTCAACAAAGAAAAAAATAAATATGCAAATAAGAGCTCATTAACATTTGCGCTAGCTGTTTGAATAATGCCACTGCTGACAAGACTGTAATTAACAGAAATTGATGCTGAGCTCAGGGGTAGCGTGTGTTTGAGATTGTGCCCCTATGTGCATTTCGCTGGCAAAGAACAGACCCCTCCACCCCCTTTCTACCTTCTCGGGTGGCATCGTGCGAAGGAGGGTCCGGAGAGGGCGGGCGGGTCCCTTGGATTCAGGCCCCATCCTTGGCGACTGTCAAAAAGAACTCGTCTTAACATCAAAAAAGCTTCAGAAACAACAGAGAGATACACAAACACTCCAGAAGAGGAAACAAAAGGATCCATTTTAAAAGCCACAGAGCCAGTCAGCGAGTGGGTGTGCTGCTTTGTTTGGCATTGTGATGTCTGTGAGTGTTTGTGTGTGTTTGCTTGTGTTCGTGTGTGGGCATCGAGCGTTCAGGACTCTGCACTGATAGCTCAAGGTTCTTGCCGACACAAACTTTAGACAGATGTAGAGCTTTCTTTTTCTTTACCTCACTCTCCCTCCCTCCTTTTGCTGGCCTCCAAGTTTAGCCCCAGCCCCCCGCTCTCCTTTCCTGCTTGCTTTCCTGTTTTTGTCAGGAATTTTAAGAGAAAATGCAGCAAACACAATAAAGCTGTTTATGTCAGTTTTTGGACAGCCCAATGTGCTGATTATAACAAGTTGAAGGAATTTCCTTTATTGCGCGTGTTAGCCTCACCATATGGCTCAACACGGAACATTAACTTGACAGGGATAATGAATTGCACCAGGGTTCCAGAACTCAGAACATGGAATTCAGACAGGGGAACGTGGATGGTCTTACAGGGAAAGAAGGGCATGAGAGGTTCATTTGCATTTGGCGTTACCCGGTCCAAGGTATCGAGCTCCTTGTTGTGTACCGTATAAAAGTATTTTGGTGTGTTTAGAAACCGAGTCTGCGTGGAGAAAATAAACAAGCGAGGCCTTTGGAATGTACTAGAACGAGAGGAAGAGAGTGAGCGGGAGGGGTGGAGAGATAGAGAGAGAGAGAGGGAGGCTGTGGAGTGTGGCTACTAATTGGCTGTTTTTGTGGCTGCGCTTTTCAATTGATCCCTTGAGATGCTTAGATCACTACCTATCTGAGTATCAAAACAAGAGCTCTGGTCTTGCCTGGCAGAACTGTGATCAATAGGGAGCCTCCCTGGGAGCCTCTCTACACAGTCACATTTTAATTGTTCCATGCCTCTGAATGTAATCTCAATATTTAATATTGCCGGCCTATTTATACATCCCTTATTAACCCCCTCGACAGAACTCGACGCGCCCCTCTCTTGTGTTGGCACTTGTGAAAAGTGCTCAATGGTATTTACATACTCCAGTGACTGTTAAACAAATCTCTGGGCTGGTTTATTCAAAGTGAGCTGATGTAGTGTTAAAACATACCGATTTGCAGGGGGTTCGGTCAAGAGCTCCAAAACTGTTCATTAATATTTGATCATTCAGATCTTTTGGTTGGCGGGTTAATAAAAAAATCATGCAGCTTCATTGTTTTGATATATAGGCGTGTTTTTTCTTTAGTTGTTACAACGGATTTCAGTATTGACTTAATTTAACAGATTTTTCATTTTTATTTGTATTTTATTTTCACAGTTCCACGGTTGATGTACGATAACTGGTATCATTTAAAAGTGATAATAACAGCATTATCCGTGTTACATTTCTGTCTTATCTGTGTTATTGCTGTCTTTGCTGTGTTAGTATTTTCTTGAAAATGGTATTGTCTTGTTTTAGGTAGGTGGGTTGTAAAGGTTTCAAGTTATATAATATATCACGTATTTAAAAACCAAAATACATTTTTGCTTTAGTTTTAGGGGAGTTGCAATATACTGGCTTTGACAACAACCATAATATTTAAATCATGAAATATTGATATTATACTAATATTACACATTCAGTAGTGTCGTAAATAATCCAGCACCTCCAGTAACTATCTGGTTGACACTCGAGCATTGTAGTTGGCAATATTGCACTTTAACGCTGGTTACCACCCGTCATAAAATGGAAAAAAGACAATGGTGCAGTGTGTATTTACTACTGCCATACAAAATCATGTCAGAGGAAAGGAGAGGTAAACTTTACCCGCACCTGAAAAGAAGTTAGTTCAGCAGTATGGGACACCCCAGTCTGCAGGAAATACTGATTAATAGTAGTACAAAAAGTTATTTTTGTACTCTTTTATACAGTTATGCAAACTCTCTCTACCTCCCTACACTTGGATTTTGAGTGTGATTCAATGGCCAAACACAATACACAAATTTTAGTATGAATTTGATTTATCCACCTTATTCCTTTGTATTATGGGTTTGCACTTCCGGTTTGGGGAACTTCCATTATAAAAGACTGAAATGAATAATTTCAAATCAAATGGTTGCCTTACAAATCAAGTTTATCCGTCAGTTTGACTGAATGAGCTGTCAATTTCCCTTCATTTTTTTATCATGAGAATAACGTAACAGTTGGTATTTTAACGTGACATGTTATAACAAGAATATCTATGGCAAGAGCTCTTTTCAGTCGCTGCATTCTGTTCCTCATGATTATTTTCTTTTTTTTCGTTGCATTTCGTTGATACTTTCACACTTTTAAATGTCCTTTTAATGTTCGATGGTTGAAGGGTGAGTAGAATAATGTCATCTCATTGTACCCACTTTAAAAAACAAAACAAAAAAAAAACAAACGTATTTTTGCATTCATAGAGCGAGCTTTTTACTGATTGTTTACAGCTTAATGGAAGTTACACCCATAATTGGTCATGGGTGTGTCATGGGGCGTAGGAATAAGGTGGATAGAATTATTGATTTTATATATCGTTATTATTGTTTATACAAGTTTTAATTTTTATTTTTATTTCAGTTAACGAAAATTTTAATATAACAAAATTTTATTCAGATTGTATAAACGATATACTACTAGTTTGATTGCTGAAATCGCAAACATTTTTACCACTGTAATAAAGCTACCGCATTTGTGTAACGTCATGGTCTGCAACATGTACTCTGCCTACAGGTGTGTGTGCATAAACACGTGATGTCAGGCGCACACCACACAGACACGCATGTCAACACCTGGACGTCTCCTTGTTGCTTCTCGCAGTTCCTCACGGGGAAATTGATGAATTCATTTTCGCTTCCATCCATCACTCCTCCAGTACAGCCCCTGTTTTCCCCTGAGAGACAGGGTGAAAAACACCGTTGCTGACAAGCATTGCCATGTGATGCCGCAGAAGACTATTGCTTTATTTTCTCTCTCTCTACTCAGCGCAAATCAAGGAGGGCTGATATGAAGACTGTTTTAAGAGCTTGGTTGCGATAACACAGGCCTGTGGTGAGAGATAGCCAACAGAAGACGTGGTCATTTTCTTTTTCCAATGTATATTGCTCTCTTGGTCTTGATGATCTCAACAGGTCTGAGCATTAGTGTAAACATCTTTTTTTATTTGTTATAAAGGTTGTGAGTGCGAAATCGTATGTCAGGCGTACTATTCTATTTGAAAGCTCATAGGCATCAAAAGCATGAACAGGGAGAGTGCACCTGTACAATCCAATAGTTAAGTGCCTTGTTCAGTGACATATTGGTGACAGAACTAGTCTGTGCCTAGTGTCTTGATTGGCCTATAAGAGCTGCAACTGTTAAACCAGCTGTTCACTTACCAACTCAATACATCTCGATAACAGTAGGCCATTTCATAACTACTGTTGTTGTTGTTAACTGTTGTTGTTGAAATTGAAATCTTCACTTGCAGGGTCTTTCACACTCAAAAATGGTAGAGGTGTGATCAGTAAAACAACTGCCTCTGACATTTCTCACGGTTTCATGTAAAGCATTTTGGAAGCAAAATCAACATGAAACTCATTTAAAGGGATAGTTCACCCAAAAATGAAAATTGTGTCATGATTTACTTACCCTTATTTTGTTCCAAACCTATGACTTTATTCTGTGGAACACAAAATACTATATTTTGCTTTTTTCCCCCCTCCCATTCAATGCAAGTCAATGGGGTCCAATGTTAAAATATTCTTCAAAATATATTTTTTATTCTCCACAGAAATAAGAAAGTCATACAGGAGGTTTGTGACAATGTTAGGATGAGTAAATGATGACAGAATTTTAATTTTTGGTCTTTTGTGTTGTTGTTTATGTTTATTTTACGATTAAAGTTACGTCTGTCTCCTTCCCCGAACTTGAACTTTGTTACAGTTACATTTGGTCACTTAAATTCACATTGTTTTATTTCATTCTAATGAAATAGCTGCAAATGTCGCGTTACTACTCATACAGTTCACTTTATTTGACGAATTAATATTGTGGGTTTACGCAGTGCTGTTTAACTTGGTCAAAACAATCATACAAAAATACATTTGAGTGTGTTGAAAGTAATGTTATAACGTTACTCTGTGCATTTGCTCGGTGGCTGATATGAGACTTGTTACACATTGCAGTAAGCTAGATCGATATTAGAATATCATATTAATAAAAACTGGAAGAGTGGTGTTGCTAAATGGAATGCAATTTTGAAATACATTGTATGGTGTGTAAAATGCTGTATTACTGTTACTACACATAAAGCTCTTTCTGATTATGCTATGTTAACCACTTGACAATTGTTGAAAACATTGGGGATAATTTACACTGTAAAAAATTTACTTAAAAAATTCACTGCAACTTACTGGCAATTTTGGTTGCCAGCAAGCCTGTAAATTAACAAGAGTACTGTAAATAATCAACTACAATTATACTAAAAACACAGCACAACTGTAAAAACAAAACAAGGGTAGTGAGTTTACAGTTCGTTATTGTAATACCGTGCACTGAATTAAAACCTGTTAAGACATTTCATTTGTGTAAACCGATTGTCTTAAATTGGTCAATTGCCATTTAATATTTATACTGTTAGTAATGTGAGTATATTAGTACTGTGAACTTAATTCATTTGAGTCCACAAAAAAAAAAGTTTCTTAAAATAAAAATTTACATGAGTTAACTAGAAACGTCAATTTAACTCAAACCTCTTGCAGATAACTGCTAGTTAACAATAGCACACATGCTACATGCTAAAGTACTCTACATCAACAACTACACATCAACAAAATATATAACATTTTATTGGATATTTTATTAAAAAAATCGTACATTCTGTGCTTTTAAAATCACTGATTTCACTTTGAGTTTGTTGATGAAGAGAATACGAAGTGGTTGTGTTGATTGTGAAATTTTGAGAAAAGCCACCACAAATTCAGTCATTTTAGGCCGCAAAAACAGAAAAAAGCCCAGCGGAATCTTGGGAAAACACACACATGTACCTTAATATCGCTAATATGGTACCAATATAGAGCCAAGAGCCACCAAGAAATTCCAGGGTATTTGTTGTTCCCAGAGGCCATGTGGAGAGTTGCAGGAGCTGTTATCTCGGCAGGGAGTCGAGTTGGTAGGGCCGTTAACGCTCCCCTGCTGACTGACAAGGTCACATGCTCCAACTCTCCTAGTTTTTTGAACGTCTATGTAAATGAGCAGACTCCTTGTTACAGCAGCACTGATCCTTATTATATCAGCTACTTGCCCAAACATTAAACACATCTCTAGCTGACTTGTCTTCAGTCTTCAGTGATCCCATGGTTTTCCTGGAATAGCCTTTTCTCATCAAAGTTCATAACATCATCAGTTTCATTCTGTTATGGCCGTTCCCTGTAAACATCCCCTGCTCCTCCAGGCTCCCCAGTCACCTGTTTGATAGATTGTGCGACTAGAACACTCATTAGCTATGAGTCAGCAGGGGCATTGATAACCTATAGCACGGTGGCTAACCTCCACGCTTCCCCGTGCGGTGGTGCTGCTGCCGTTCCCCGCGTCAGCCACCCCAGCACCACCCCTTCCCTTAAAGCCCGACGAGGCCGGAACATTCATCATCCGCAGTCAGATCCCACTTCTATAATGTATGATGTGTCGTGGTGCGGGGTTGGCGAGCAGAAAGGGGAGGCCAGGAGAAGCAGCGAGGAGGGTATTGATCAGGCCAACCCCCCTTCGTCCGTCTGTCATCGCTTCAGCTAAGAGGAGGAGGAGGAGGGCGTGATGAGATAAAAGGAGGAGAAAGGGCCTTGCCGGGCTGTAGAGGACGTGGCTAATCAGCTGCCTTGACGCCCACTTCTTGCAGTTCATTTCTGGAGAAATTCCCCCTAGTGACTCTTCTCACACATGTACTCAATGTCACTTCCTCTCACACTCACACACTCTCCTCTCACCTGCTGTCTTGCATATTCTCTGAACTCTCTCTCTCTCTTTCTGTCTCCAAAAGTGTCTTGGCCGAGAGTGTATAGGAAAGGAAGGGGTGTGTGTTTGAGGGTGGGGGCAGTGGCCGCACAGCTGCGCTAGCTGGCACTGCTTCCTCAAACATCAGCGCCGCAGCCAGCAGCCTGCTTGGCACAAACACTCGCCAGTAACACTTAAACAAATTGCTATAGCAGTGGAAGAGCTGTCTTACATTGTTGATTTTTAACATTCCGAGAGACTTCCCCCCCCCCCCCCCCTTGCTTTGCCTTTCTTCGCCTTTGGATGCTTTCAGCTTTTGGAACGCTCTGTGTTTTGAATGCACGCCCAATAATTTTCCACCACTCGCTCTCGTTCTCTCACTTTCTCTCTGAATATCAGGCCCCCATGGGTCTCCTCTTCCTCCACAGCTCTCGGAGTCATTCTTAATTTTCTGTTCCCCTCATCCGGTTCTTTTTTTCACACTTATTTTCATCCGCTCCTCCTCCTCCTCCTATATACACACATACACACACTCACACATTTTATTTGTGTATGTATATAATATATTCATATATATATATATATATATATATATATATATATAGTAAATTATAAAATGAATTAATTAAAAATAAACTGAAAATAAGAAAATGTAGTTTATTTTGTATATGTATAGTTTATATAACATTTAATAACTATATATATATGTATATATATTTTATAGTGATATATGTGGGTGACTTAAAGATGTCATTGTAAGCTCACTGAAAAAAAGCTCATTGACTTGTTATAATTTATGACTCTGACAGTATGTGGGTGTGTGTGCAGTCAGGTGCATAGGTGCTTCTCTTTGTTTGGCTCTTCCATTGCTGTTAGCACAGATCGTCCGTTCACTCTGGCATGCTAGACAGTTAAATGCATGTTTACCGTTCAGATCCTCTGGGACTCCTCCTTAGTGGCTGAGGTTACGGCGCTGATCGCATTAAGGTCCCTCGACATGTTACAGCGCATGGCTGGGTTACACTGCACGAGAGCATGCCAAACCATGCATGCAACTGCTCGCTGCAACGGAGAGACCCAGACCGAGGGAGGATGTTTTTCATAAGTAGCGCTTCCAGCTCTGCCAGGATCTAAAACAACAATGCGGTCTTATAAATTATTCAGCGTGGACACAGAGTGTGTGACAAAACACATGCTGTAAATGAATATTTCAATGCTGGACACGAGTGCATCTGTAGAGGAAAGGCTGCCTGTGTGCGAGTTTGTGTACGCCACAAAGTCAGAAACCTAAACCTAGCTGAGTAGCAGCCCAGGAAGTCAGGATGAGGAAAAAAAGCCTCCTAACCTTTAAAGTCGCTGAAAGACAGATGTTTTATTCTTTTGTGGTGACTGAGGGGGAGGGAACACAATAGTTTACCCACAACTATACTCCCTCTTCCTTTGCAGGAGTGCAAACTCTCAAATGTTATATCACGTCGATTGAGATCAGTTTACACCACAAGGGGAAGCAGCGTTTTCAGTTAAACCACTGTACCTGATTACGGCTGTTTCGGGAGGCTACGCCAGCGCAGGAACTCACACGCTCGCAAACACGTGGCTTTATGCGTCTGAGCGCAGCAGAACCGAACCTGAAGCGCGTAGGGCTAAAGGTGTAGCACAAATACTTTCGGTATCCCAATTTAAGTTACAAAAATATTTACCTTTTCCCTGGAGTAAACAGAATTTAGCTTCACTGCTGTGTTTGTTCTAATGTTTGAAAGTCTGACAAGTATAATATATGATGTTTTTAGAGTTGTTTATCATTTTCCTTTAGGAGTCTTGTGTTTTTTCTCACAGAGAGCTTGAAACTGCTGAGTTTAGATATTGTGAAGTGCATGATTCATACGGCTGTGTGCTGTGCACTTTTTATTTGCCCTTTGAAAGCTCACGGGCCGTTTCTGTGACAGGAAAAGGATCGAGATGGATTAGTATCGTTGACTGAGACCCTACTGACCCTGTAGTTTACTGTCAGACATGCGCTGCATGCCCATACACACCTTATGGATGAAATATGAAATATAATTCAGGCTTTTCTGACCTTTTGAAGTCTTCAAATGCCAAAACTCACACATAATGTGTGAGTTTTGGCAGTTATTGTTTTTAAAACTTCCTGTTTTTCACATGATTATTGTTTTTGTTTAATGTGTGTGGTGCTGTTCTGATTGTATGTGTCTTTGTTTATCCATAGGCAAGTCTGAGAGGCCTCCATTCTCTGGCTATGGGAGAGAGCCAGGCGTCTCTGGATGCCAGGTAACAACCACAACTTCACTTTTAATAACATATTTTATGTAGTTTATGCTTTTGTGTGAATCTTGCAGGTTTCTCACTTAGCCCATGATTCATCACAACTACTAAGTGCTGAAAGTGAACATGCCAAATACTCCAACACATGGCTAATTGATAGTTAACAAAAAAAGTGTAAAGTGGTACCAAAATCATCTACTAACCTCAAATAACTGGGAAAAGTCATCAAAAATTCTGGGAAATCCTTTGGTCTAAAGATATGGGAACCTTGTTTATAGTTTCCGGTCAGTTTTTCTCATCAGACAATGTTGAAAGAGTGTTTTGTGGAGTCTGGATGCTTTTAATCTGAATGCTTTTTAATAGCTTTTAATATGACTCAGCTCTGTGATTTAGAGGGAGTGTTTATGAATGTGTTGTGTGTAGGGAGCAGGCCTTCAGCACACAGAAACATGACTTTCAGCACTTCCATTAAAGCAGGGTCACAGAGCCCAGCCCTGCTCCCCTCCCTCAGCCACACAGATGTTCCAAACAAAGACAGGATTGTGTGAGCACACCACCCCGCTCCCGCTCTCCCTCTCTCCTGCCCGTTCATTCTCTCTGACATGGTTGACGTCAGTCAGAGAGTATACTTGGAGACCCCCCACCCTTTACATTTTCCCTCTACATTTTTTAATCGACTGTTGCTTGTGCTTTCGCTCTGTTTACATTTTGTTCGCCCCCTCTCCAACCTGTTGTAATGACTACTGGGAAACCAAGATATAAACTCTCTTCTATGCTAGTGCAGTCTTCGGTAGATTGTGTTGCATATTAGTGCTATACTTGCACTGTAAAAATTTTGTCGAATTTACAGAAAAAAAAATTGGCAGCTGTGGTTGCAAGAATAATTCTGTAAAAATATAGTAAAAATGTAAATATATTTACAGAACAATCTGTAAATTTTAAATGGTAAAATAAAAATAAAACAATCAAAAACATTTTAAACAGGTAAATCCAACAGCCCTTTTCTGCTGAATTAGCAAGGCCATACTGCTACTAAAATGTGTTTTTTAACACTGTATACTGGCAAACAGTGTTGGGGATAACGCATTACAAGTAACTTGAGTTACATTATCAGATTACTTTAAGTAACTAGTATGTTACACTTTACTTTGAGAGAAATAAAGTGCAGAGGTGTTGTGTTCGCTGGGTAAACATGATGGTTATTGTAGTTCTAGAGTAAATCTGAACATGCATTTACTCATCTCACTTGCACGAAAACATTCAGCCTCCAAAATTCATTCAACATTCATTTGCCAAAAATACAACTTTTTTGATATTAAAAAACAAACAAGCAAGCCCAGCCCAGGTGAGAAAAAGTAACGCAAAAGTAATGTAAAGCATTACTTTTCATAAAAAGTAACTAAGTAAAGC